>NC_134644.1:64281002-64914020 GCF_030463565.1 Pelecanus crispus
CTGTTTTCATATTTTGATGGGATTACAAATTTCTGTGATAAAGATGAAGAAAGTTAATGTGACATACTTGGATTTTGTAAAGGTCTTTGACTTAATGCCACATAGTATTTGGATTAAAAGTTATCATCACAAAAACAATTAAGCAAATAATAATGAAGAATAGCCTAAATAGTTGAATAAATCTCAACAGAACCCAAAAATTAGGCAGCAAAGCAAAATGGAGAGCAAATGTAATATTTTTAGTGGGATTTGTAAAGTAGGAAATCCAAGTCAATATTTTTATTCAGGGGTCACAGTGCAAATATTATAGTCCTGCTCGTAGACTTTCTAGATAACATAGAGTAGACTTTCTAGATAACAGAGTAGTAAATCAGCAAAGAACGTGTGATGCAGGTTAAAGATACAAATTTTTTTTGTTGTTGACTTGATGAATCAGACTGTCTAAAAAAATGTATTTTAGAGTAGCTAAATGGGAGATCTTTAAAAAAGAACACACTTCCAACTCTGTCTAAAGTTTCCTTGGCTGTCAAAAGTAAGAAATGCCATGTTTAATGCTGTCTTTGGGAGGGCAGGACATTTTCAAATGTCTAAAGAAGGATCTTATCTACACCTAAAGCTGGAATGTTACATAGACCTTACAGGAAGCAATTTGACTTGGCATTTAATATCAATAGGACCAACGTCTAAGTGCACGGTCCTGTACCTGGGTTGGGGCAACCCCCATTATCAATACAGGCTGGCAGATGAAGGGATTGAAAGCAGCCCTGCAGAGAAGGACTTGGGGGTACTGGTGGATGAAAAGCTGGACGTGTGCTCACAGCCCAGAAAGCCAACCGTACCGTGGGTTGCATCAAAAGAAGCGTGGCCAGCAGATCAAGGGAGGTAATTCTGCCCCTCTGCTCTGGTGAGACCTCACCTGGGGTACTGTGTCCAGCTCTGGAGTCCTCAGCACAGGAAAGACATGGACCTGTTGGAGTGGGTCCAGAGGAGGGTTGCAAAAATGATCCGAGGGATGGAACACCTCTCCTACAAGGTCAAGCTGAGAGACTTGAGGTTGTTCAGCCTGGAGAAGAGAATGGTCCAGGGAGACCTTATTGCGGCCTTATAAGAAAGATGAGGACAAACTTTTTAGTAGGGCCTGTTGCAATAGGACAAGGGGTAATGGTTTTAAACTAGAAGAGGGTAGATTCAGACTAGATATAAGGAAGAAATTTTTTATGAGGGTGGTGAAACACTGAAACAGCTTTCCCAGAGAGGTGGTAGATGCCCCATCCTGGAATCATTCAAGGTCAGGTTGAACGGGGCTCTGAGGAACCTGATCTAGTTGAAGATGTCCCTCCTTATTGCAGGGGGAGTTGGACTAGATGACGTTTAAAGGTCCCTTCCAACCAAAATTATTCTATGAATCTATGATTCTATGAATAATGAGGACTTCACTGTGTTTTTTACCTACAGAAATGAGTTTTACACATAGAAGGAAATAAACAATTTAATGTTTGTTTATTTTGACTAAGACATTTTCTTTTCCTCCTTCCAACTGCAGAGACCCATACTATAAGGGAAGTTTATAAACTAAATTTTATCAAAATCTGGCAGATGTTCTGTGTGAGTGAAAATGCAACAGGGAGTAGTCATCACCTACTGAATGCAGATTAGAGGAAATAATCTCCCAAGTGTGGGATAGGACTGTAACTCTGAAGAGAAAATTGTGGTGTTCAGCCCTCCTGGAGATATCAGCACTGATGCTGGCAAATGGGGAGACATGCTGACAAAAGCCTTCCCCCAGATGGTATAAATTTACAGAAGGTTGAGTTATTTTTGGAGAGTTCCCAAACACATTGCTTAGGCATATTGTGATTTGTCAAATGCATACCTTGTTTCTTCTCTATCTTCCCATGGCATTCAATGCAGCATATGACTGCACTGGAAGTAGAGTTCATTAAATATTGCTTGTTGGTCTGTTTGATTGGGGAAATCATACTGAGAGTTACAATTAGGACCACTGTTCTGGCCGTAAAAATGAACGACTCAAGAACTTAGTCTCTCATTAGGATAAATATTAATACCTCTGCAATTAGCAGCAAGTTGCCCAGATTTAAATCTTGATCTGAGTTTAGAGATTGGCCATTGCTTCTCCAGTTAGTCTTTACACACCTTTATTTCCCTGTCAAGGTTTTAAATTCTATCCTTTGCTAGTTATAAATATAGTATTTTGTATATAGGACTGTGGATTTTGAGATTGGATTCTCGCTTTTCTACTGCTTTATAGGATTTTTGGAAAGAGATACTCTATAGTACATAAAATGTTTGGAAGAAAAAGACCTTCATAATTGTCCTGGTTTCAGCTGGGATAGAGTTAATTTTCTTCCTAGTAGCAGGCATAGTGCTGTGTTTTGGATTTAGAATGAGAAGAATGTTGATAACACGCTGATGTTTTAGTTGGCAAAGTACTGCTTATGCTAGTCAAGGACTTTTCAGCTTCCCATGCTCTGCCAGGTACACAAGAAACTGGGAGGGGGCACAGCCAGAATAGTTGATCCAAACTAACCAAAGGACTATTCCATACCATGTGACATCATGCTCAGTATAGAAACTGTGCGGGGGTTGGCCGGGGAGCAGCGATCACTGCTCGGGAACTGTCTGGGTATCGGTCGTCGGGTGGTGAGCAATTGCATTGTGCATCACTTACTTTGTATATTATTATTATTATTATTATTATTATTATTATTATTATTATTATTATTATTACTATTTTGTTACTATTATCATTACTATTTTACTTTATTTCAATTATTAAACTGTTCTTATCTCAACCCAGGAGTGTTTCTCACTCTTACTCCTCCAATTCTCTCCACCATCCCACCGGGGCAGGGGGAGTGAGCGAGCAGCTGCGTGGTGCTTAGTTGCTGGCTGAGGTAAAACCACACAATAATATATGTTTAAAAAAAAAAAAAGTAAAAAGTGCAACAAAAATTAGTTTCCCAGGAAAATTAGGCAGTACTCATCTTCATTTTCCAAAAGGCCAATTCTTTGTTTGGATGCAAAAGAAGATGTGCAGAAATTAAAAATTGCATTTGAAATATTCAGAATAGATACTTCTACCTAAAACATTTAAAGTTTGTAGTTAAGTATGAATCCTATTTATCAGACAGAAAGAAAAAAAGGAATGGTTGATATTTGTCTATTAAATGGTTAACATTTATCTATTATTAGATGGGTTTTGCATTTATCATATGAGATCAAACCAGGAAACACTTTTGTCTAGTTTCATGGTATGTAAAGTGGCTGATACCTAAGGAATATTAAGAAGGGGAAAAAACAGAACATGATAAAAAATTCTTAGTGTACCTGATCAGCAGTGTAGTTATTTTATAGATCTTGTCCTGAATAAATGGGCATGTCACATCTAATTTACAGAACCAATTTTGGCTGGAAAATATTTTCCTCCTATGTAAACTGTCACTGACTGTACACCGAGTTCTGTGTCAGTTAGACTTTCCAGGCTTTTTTGTGTTCTGCAGGTTTTCATTTTAGAAGACTAGAGAGGCAAAATCCTAGATTTTTGTAGAAAAAGAAGAAAAAAATAAACTAGAAATTCTCATATGAAATGATTGTTGCCTGCCTGACTTAGTTTATTTCAAAGAATAACTGATAATATTTACACACAAATTACATGAAAAAAGACAGAAAGTTACTTCTCTGTTAAACACTTAGCAACTTAATTAATAGTGCTAGATGAAGGATTAGCACCTTGAAGATAAAGGGTTTAATATGCCAATTACAAAAGAGACAACAAAAACAGAAATGCAAAAAGGGCAAGGAAGAGATTCAGAGCTGACTAATACTACAGAAAATTTTCCCAATTTCATTATAGTTGGTCTTTAAGAGATATTTCCAAATGAATGTTCCCTAAACTTTCACTTATTTCCAGTTCTATGAAACATTTAAATACAAATGATAAAATTATGCAAAGAAATAAGTGTTTGTGTTCATACTGAACTTCTTTGACATGCATGCCTGAGAGTTTATTTTCTTATTTTAAAATAAGGGAATATGAAGTGCAAAAAGAAAATCAATTTCATCTGTGCAAAACTTACAATATGCACTTAGCTATGATACATGCGCAACAGTTGCTGATGCCTTGAAGCATGAACTAAAATGCATCAGCTGTAAAATGTCATGTGCACTTTCTTCTTTCAATAAATAAATGACACATTTGTTATATAGCTTGAACTATTTTTTGGATTTTTTTTTAGAATGACAGGAAGAAAGCACATTGAGAAAGTGGTTAAATAAGTAAGGCTGAAATAAAGAGGCTTATTTTTAAAGCTTATCCAATAAAAGCAGTTTTGGAATAGTAAGTAATTGACAAGAAGTGCTTCTCTATGTCAACATAAAAAATGCTAACATATAAAAAATAAAAATATGAGATATAAAGTTAATCCATGACTTAAAGGCACATAAAAGTAAGCACGTCAGTTTGTGACACATTAAATTTGTAGAAAAATAAAGCCTTACATAATAAACATTTTCCCATAAGGCTTATAGCCTGATGTATTGCTTACATTGAAAATGAGGAAGTGGGTACATTCAAGTTGGTCCAACCAGTCTAGAAATTTTTTAAATACCTCTTCTAAAGACTGTTCATTTCTTTGAAATCAGCTTAGTCTTCTCCTTTATTTTCTGAGATCATAGAATCATAAAATCATAGAATGCTTTGGGTTGGAAGGGACCTTTAGAGGTCATCTAGCCCAACCCCCCTGCAGTGAGCAGGGACAGCTTTAACTAGATCAGGTTGCTCAGAGCCCCATCCAACCTGACCTTGAATGTTGCCAGGGATGGGGCCTCTACCACCTCTCTGTGCAACCTGGTGACTGAGATTTCAAAATTGGACAATGCAAAACCAATAACATAACAAAATAGAATGTCTTTTTCCTCTGTTTCTCAATATTTTGCCAGTTTCTCACAATTTCATTGAAAATATTTAAATATACTAAAATACTTTTTAAAAAAGTAAACAAGGATATAAACCATAAGATGATCAAAACTAGAATGCATAGTGGAAATGCATAATTTACTTTCTATTGGAGAAAAAAAAAATTAATTATTTCATACCTTCTGTTTCACAACAAAATCAGTACACTTTGATTTGGTTTTATTATTATGATTCATGCAGATATTCATATACCTACACTTATTTCTTTTCAGATATCTTATCATTAAGTGATTATCTCATCACTTAAATGACTTGAGAATTGAACTTTAAAAAAAAATTTCAATATGCTTTTTTTTAATCAGTTTTATATTGAAAATAAAAAATAGACATTTAAAAAAAGGCTGGTTTTCAACTATTTCTTAGTCACTTTACAGTTCCTAACTCTTGAACCAATGCACATTCAATTCCAATGCAATTTCATTTTATATGCTTCACATTTTTTTCAGAGAAAAAGGTGACTGCTATTTCTGGGTTTTTTTTAATTAACAAAGCAATGAATCCATACTCAAGAAGAAATCAATCAGCCAATTTAAATTCAGTAAAAGTTAAATACAGAATAGTTCTTACTTGCTGGGAATTCAAGAATACTGAAAAGTAGAATTGTAGATTCTAGCTATAATCAAGGTCTTTCTTTTTCAAACAACAACTGCCCATCTAGAATGTTATATACACTCTCTTCTCGATACAAAATTCTGGACTTTTTTACCATGTATGTTCATGTCACTTGCTACTATGTACAAACACTTTCTCTAGAAAGCTAATATGCAAGCACATCTTTACCTTCAATTATAGATGGAAAATCTTCTGGAACAGACACAAAGTTATGCTAGCAGTTTGTAAAACTCAGCATTATTCCATACATTGTTCTAGTAGGAGAAATAGATGGGCACATTATTCTAAAAATACTATATACAAGTTAAGATCAACTCCTATCAATAATGAAAATTTTGGAAATAGGTATTTTTTTTAGAAGAGATTAGTACGATTTCTTTCCTTCTGTCACAGTTACAATTTAGTTTAATAACTGTAAATCTGTTTTTCCAGTCCCCAGAATGACATCTTAGATCACAATAATTTATTATGTTTTATTGCAGTTAGCTATGACAAAATCTCTCTTCCTCCAGCCTTTGTTTGAATCTCTACCCGTTTGTTATACAGGATGGGAAAAAAGGGACAACTGGTGGTAAACACTTGGTTGGAGGTTCCCCTCAGGATTGTTGTTTTCATCACATTTACGCAGCTGAATTTGCTCCATGCTTTTTGTTTCTGTAAGCCCACAAAAGTCTGGAAGTCCACTGAAAGTGTACTTTGTTTAAACAAGTTTATTTAAAATTTAGTCCAGTACATCTTTGTTGACTTTGATTTCTCAGTGTAACTACTTGGAATTTTTAGGATCGAGTTAACTTTTATATGGACAATAAATCAGTTCCTGTGTTTTGAGATAAGTAGACTATTGACACAGATGATGCAGTACTTGATAAACAAGACAAAATGCATTATTAGGGAAATAAGAGGCCACATGGGATTTTTCTGTTATAAGAAATATGCATAAAGAAAGAATTAATGTTGAATTTGTCATCTAAACTCTTTTTCTGAGAATTCTGAGCAACTACCATGTAACTTTAAGAGTTTCTCTACATTTCAAATGTTTTAAGAGAGATATTTTTATAGCTTGTTTTTGTTTTGCTTTGGGAGGAGGGATGAAGAAACAAGGCTCAAAGGTGAGGTTTTTTTCTCTCCCTTGTAATCAAATTCATGTGGCTGATGGTTGTGTGATAATGATAAATCTTTAGACTAGAAAAAGAGCAACTATTATGTTATTCAACCAAGTCATCTTTAGTATTTTTGGTAACAATGCAGTACCCAAATATTGTCATAGTTGTTCCAATATCATATAAAATTTAGATTTACAACACCATTTTTTTGAGTAAGTCTTTAAGAAATTTTTTAAAAAATTATTTTCTTTAATTAGGTGGTATGGATTAGCCACAATAATTGAGATATTTGGTTTGCTTTGTGATATAATCCATATAAGTAGGCATAAAAGTTGTCTGTTCTTTTGGCAGGATAAACACATCTAAAAGGTTTAATGGCTACAGGAACCTAACAAAAAACCCAACCAAACAAAAAAACCAACCAACCACCAAACAAACAAACCCAGAGGTAGCCTCAAAAAAAAAATGCTTTTACACTTACTCTCAAGAGCATGAGAGCAGCACTCAGAAACCCAGACTTGGATTTTCAAAAATGCACTCCATCCCTGGGAAAGACTGGATTGTCACGTCACTTCCAACATTTTTGTATGCACCTTGCAGAAAAAAAATTCACCAAATGCTGGCCTTTTGCAGGAAGCATAAGTATATACCTATTCCCTTCAAGATTTAAAACAACTGTCTTTTAGAGGAATTTGTTCTTTAAAATACAGCAGTATTAGTCACAATAAACATGCAAAACCCCAAAAGATATTATTAAACTAGTAGACGGATAAGGATCATAAAGATGAAAATCAGGAAAAAAAGATGATAATGTAAATCACTCATAGTTGCTCTTGTTTCTTAAAGATATCCTCCATATGATGATGCAGAATTACAGTACAAATTCTTCATCATCTGTTGCAATGCAAACTATTGCTTATATTCTGGTATAAATAGAAGGACTGTGTGATTTTTATCCCTCCTTTTAATTTTATATTCTCAAACTGTATTTCCATATGAGTAGGAGATATAAAAAACAATATGTCATTATTATTATTTATTATTGTTATTATTATTATTTGCTTCAGAACTGATTTATGCCAATACATTTCTTTAGGTTTTGCTAAGCTTCTACTGAAACAAATTAAAGGCAGTGAAAAGACTCGGAGCAGAGTGAGCTGTCCTTTAAGGAATGCCATTTCAAATTTATGTGTCCCTGATAACTACATCCATTTAAAATAAATTGACATCTGCTTTTATATTGAGTTTGTGTGGCAAGGTTTTGTAGTGGGAGGGGCTACAGGGCTGGCTTCTGTGAGAAGCTGCTAGAGGCTCCCCCTATGTCCAATAGAGCCAATGCCAACCGGCTCCAAGAGAGACCTGCCACTGGCCAAGGCTCAGCCAATCAGTGACGGTGGTAGTGCCTCTGGGATAAAAATCCAGCACAACTGCAGTCAGAGTGAGGAGTGAGAATATGCGAGAGGAATAACTATGCAGACACCAGGGTCAGTGAAGAAGGAGGGGGAGGAGGTGCTCCCCCAACACCAGAGCAGAGATTCTGCTGCAGCCCGTGGTGAAGACCATGATGAGGCAGGCTGTCCCCCTGCAGCCCATGAAGGTCCATGGTGGAGCAGATATCCACCTGCAGCCCGGGGAGGACCCCATGCAGGAGCAGGTGGATGTGCCCGAAGGAGCTGTGACCCTGTGGGAAGGCCACGCTGGAGCAGGCTCCTGGCAGGAGCTGTGGACCTGTGGAGAGAGAGGAGCCCACGCTGGAGCAAGTTTGGTGGCAGGAGTTGTGTCTGCCAGAGCATGAACTTAAGTGGCATCAACCTTAAGAAGGTGTTTTGATTGATAAGTTCATATTTATTTTTAGTATGATAAACAAATAGTAAGCATGTTCAATATAGACTTCAGTTTATTGATTTGCATCTTAAATTCATGCCATTATCGAATATACCAATTGCAATCAAAATAGCCCAGCCTAATTCTCAAAGTTCACAATTTCTGCAGCCATAGTATACTATTCCTCAATTTATCTACCAGCTGTATACTGATGTACAGCTCTGAAGGATAACCCCCTGTGCTTTTCTGACAGACTGATAGATTAAAAAGATAAGCATACCTGAAATGTGTCTTTTGTTAGCAGAAGCTCCAAGACAAACAGATTTTTGTGAAGTCACTCAGTGATTTCATATTTATCCTTTATTTATCCATATTTCAATATTTATCCTTTTTTATGATAAATTAGAGCATATAACTAGCTAACTATCATGTTCTGCTTTGGGAGGCACCCAAATAGATGCTTGTGGTAAAGAAGCCGTGTGCAGAAGAGGAGATGATGGTACACATCTGTGGAAAAAAAAAAAAAAAGCACCAATAAAAATTGGGATTTACTTCACCTAAAGCAATGAATCTAATCAAAGGTAGGCACGTAAAGTATGCTAGCCAAATCATGAGGTAATATGGTAAAGAATTTTTCAGATGTAAAGAGGATTCATTTTTTGGGGGGGGTTAAATTTTTTAAAACTATTTCATTCTACAGAAGCAGGGTTAGTCTATCCTTTTGTCATCTGATACATAAATGCTTTGGCAGAGGATATAAAATTCCATAGTCTGTTCTCCCAGGATTGGGCCTAAAATAACCTGTTGTACAAAGACAAGAACTGAATACCCTTTTTGCTGGCTTTGGATCACAGCCAGACATAGCCTAGCAAGAGGAAAGAAGAATGAGAGAGTAAGCAGTCAAAAAAATCTTTGAAGAAAATACCTAAATTTATAATTCTACACTGGATGCAGTTCATCCTCTCTCCTAATCACAGTGTAATAGATTCCTTACAATATTTTAAGGCATTACATATGTGTTTCAATTTGCTCTCAACACTCAGGGGCATGTAAGTTGAATGCAATTCCTAAGTGTGTACTATTTCTTTCAGCTATGTGTGAACCTCAAATCACAAAGATGGTATATTCCTCTTAGAAAACTTTGAAAACTAAATAACTAATTTTTTTTTTTCTTCAACAGTAAAACAGGTGCATAGGTCAAGACTTTAAGTAAGAATAATTCTAAAGAAAAATAAAGCATCCTTGTATAATGGTGGTTAGTGGGGAAAATAAACGATTTACAAAGCCAAGTGCAGAAAAAAACTGTGACGGGGGAACATCCTGGAAGTATTCATCTCTGTCCTCTCCCTTAGCCAAACTGTTAGGGTTCTTTGTGTTAGGTGATACCTTTTACAAAAGAGGGGCCAGTGGCCAGTATTTGGGTATTATACACCTAACCATACTAAAAGAAAACTCAAGCTCAATGAAAAATTGATAAATGATCGAAGCAATCCCTTTAGAATATTAATTGACCTAACTGTCATTTAGGCTTATCTAATAGCTGCAGCAAACGAACAACAACAGACTTCTCTTTAGAACTGGCGACATGCTATATCATTAAAAAGTCCTGGTGAAAGTCATATTGTTTTACTTTTTGCACATTCCTTGAAAGACTGAGACCGGTAAAAATATCTTTTTATTATAAAATGTGAGTCTTAAGAACCTAAAAATTATGTTCCATGCCATTAACAATATATGACTAAAAATTTATTCCAAAATCATTCATTATCTCACAAAATACAGAGTCTCAAAAAAAGACAGTCAATTTTTTACAGCCATGGGATGGGAAAAGCACAACGCTAAAACTAGTTTGCTAAGCTTTTCTGGCTTAGAGAGAGGAGAAAATTTACATTCTTACTGAAAGCTCTACAGAAGTAGTAAAAAAAGAAAAAAGATAAGGAAAATAAAGGAGTAAGCACTCAGGCAAAAGCAGAGCCTCCACCACAATCTTCCTTTGATCTGTCTAACAGTCTTAGAGCTGTCACAGGATTTCCAGACAGGTCTAAATCTCAGTCCCTGATTACAAGAAACAAGATGATCTAGACCGACAATATATAAAAGACTACCTGCTTCTCCAAAATTAAGACCAATTATACTCAGACCTGATGATCCCCCTAGACAAACTGGGTGGCAGACTAATGGGACAACTTTTCTAGTGCAGCTTTCTAGCACAACTTCTGTTTTCTGTGGTGGATAGCTGCATGAAACTATGAAAGCAAAAGAACAAACCCACCCAGTGTGTCTTTCAAGTCTCACAGGGAAGATCAGTTATTCTGAGTTACACACATCTTAAAAAAAGGAACATGTAAAATGTTAGTGACAAGTTCAAAACTGACATATTTTAAGAGTCAGTTTTCAGAGCACAACTGCATTCAAAGGAGAAGGAGTTAATTTTGTTCATGGGCTGTTCCATGTACTCATTTGTATCACAGGCAGCAGTTACTGCTGTTGGTGTGGCCATACCGTCCCTTGCTATTCATGCTGGTGAAATTCATTCCAGCACACAGGCTCCCCACAAGGACACATACACCATATGAAGCACTATGTAAGACTTTAGTTTGTGGTTTAGAAGGACAAGAGAGAGCCTTTGTGGGCCCCATGCAAGATGATGAATTTCATCCTGGATGGTAAACACATTTTTGAACAGAAAGCATCTGCATTTTATACTGAGCTAGTGACAGGGTTTCTGCTAACTGCTTGGAAATACATAACTGGCATTGGCAGGCAAAACATGGAAGCCATAATGAAAAATGGGGATATTTGCAAAAGATAGAAATAATTCCAAACGCAAGTAATAGCTGTTCCAGCTCCAGATTTTATCAGCATCTAGCATTGATGAAGAGTTACCAACCCCCCCCAACCTACAAATATTTAAAATATCCTCAAGCTAACAGAAAACTTCTCTATATGAATGGTATATCCATCAAGCAGGAAAAAGATCCACAGTAAGTCTGCACAGATCATAGGATTTTTTTACTAATTACATTATTGACAGATTGAAGATACCAAGTAAATGAACTAGACCACTTGATCATGTAATTCTAACACTGTATATTAGTTCATTTAGTGCATTCATAGAAATTAAGACAGAAAATGCATTACAACACCATATTTTATGCTGCAAGATACAATGACTATGCAGAAAATTACAAATGATACTGTAAGGTACAGACTCAGGGTAAACTACTCTTACAGTCTTTTCCCAAAATAATTTGCTGATGCCAAGACAGTGTTTTCTTTTAGCTATGATGAAAAGAAGGGTAGTTTAGGAATCAGAGAGTACACAATGATTTTTCAGTTCTTATATGCCTTCATCATAGCAAATTAAAAAGCATAGTAGGACACTCAGCTTAGAAGAAGGCAAGATTAGCCCTATTGTAACACCATAGTCTCAGTAGCAGGGTGGTTGTCTGTGTTTCTCATATTTATAACCACTAAATCATAAAAGTCAATGTTAGCAGTAAATTCTTTGCCTTAAACCATACAAATTTCCCCAAGTTTTTGGCTTTTACTAGCTTTCAATTGCACAGTGTGAACTCAGGAACAATGTACCACCAGCTTACTAAGGGGACAGGCAGTTCTAATAGTGAAGCACATCATATTCCAGTTCTCATGTGAAACAATGTATTAGATTTTGTTGAGAATTTTCCATTTTATGGGAAATGGGAATATATGGGAAAAGGGAATATTTTATGGCTTCTGTCCAAACCAGCTACAGAAAGTACCTGAAACAGTTCGCATTTCAGCGGAAGTCTCAAAAAGAACTTAGTTCTGCAGAAAGTATTTGATGTCAGGAATTTAACAAGAGTGAAAATGGAATTGAGCATTTATATGGAAATCAAAATATACAAAGTTGTCATAAAAACAAATACTTTGCAGAAGATATTAAACTTTGAGGTTTAATTGAGTTTGAACTGTTGGAAACAAAATTATACCCTACTGATGGCAAAAGTATCTTCTATCTTCCTGATGGATGTATTTTGCCTCTTCTCGTTCTGTCTACTGAGAGACACTTGTTCTGGACAGATTTTGGTGTTAATCTATGTGGTAGTTCATAAATTTCTAACCAAATAGTCTGCAAAACATCTTCTACAAAACTAAACTCCTCAGTGATTTCATTGGGAGCAAAACTAAACTCTGGGTCTTTTCTGTGTCAGCTTTCAAAATAATTTATTTTAAAATTTAAATGAAATTCTTGCTTCAAAGAAATTTAAAGGCATGTAAGAAAAACATACCAAACATGTTTTGATTTTGTGACTCTGGAGATAAAATAATTCTGTCTTTCAGCAACACGTATTTAAAAAACATTAATCTGAATTTAAGTTCTTAAAAATTAACTAGGTTATCTCATATTGTTCTTTCATACATTTGTTTTAAATCTGAGAACCCGGGAGCAAGTTTGTATTTCAAACACAACAGAAGACAAATCCAGGATTGTAAAACCCCTCCCTTTTCACTTGTTCTGTAACTCATCAAGTGAAGCAAACCATAAGCTTTCAAAAGTTCTGTGTTAAAGTACTACTTCAAGGGAGAGAATCTTGGTCCTAAGCTTTGTGCTGAAGTGGCTTAAATATTTAATGGTGATAAACTGCTAGCTGGTACAATATATATGTCTGCTCACATTTATCTATTATTCCTGAGCTAGTGATCCAAAACGAATCTTGCATCAGATGCATCACTGAGCAATGTTTCCAGGAGCAGGTTAAATAAAGTATCTGCAAAATAAAATCTGCCAGTTCAGTATCCAAGCATATAGAATCATAGAATCATAGAACCATTTAGGTTGGAAAAGACCTTTAAGATCATCCAGTCCAACCATTAACCTACACTACAAAGTCTACTCTAAGCCAATCAAGGGTAGACTAGACTAAACCATGTCCCAAAGTGCCACATCTACCTGTTTTTTCAACACTTCCAGGGATGGTGACTCCACCACCTCTCTAGGCAGCCTGTTCCAATTCTTGACCACCCTTTCCATAAAGAAATTTTTCCTGATTTCCAACCTAAACCTCCCCTGGCGCAGCTTGTGCCCATTTCCTCTCATCCTATCACTAACTACATGGGAGAAGAGCCCAACACCCACCTCACTACAACCTCCTTTCAGGTAGTTGTAGCGAGCAATAAGGTCTCCCCTCAGCCTCCTCTTCTCCAGGCTAAACAACCCCAGTTCCCTCAGCCGCTCCTCATAAGGCCTGTGCTCCAGAACCTTCACCAGCTTCGTTGCCCTTTTCTGAACATGCTCCAGCACCTCAATGTCTTTCTTGTATTGAGGGGCCCAAAACTGGACACAGTATTCAAGGTGCGGCCTCACCAGTGCCGAGTAGAGGGGGACAATCACCTCCCTGCTCCTGCTGGCCACACTATTCCTCATACAAGCCAGGATGCTGTTGGCCTTCTTGGCCACCTGGGCACACTGCTGGCTCATGTTCAGCCGGCTGTCGACCAACATCCCAGGTCCTTTTAGGTCAGGCAGCTTTCCAGCCACTCTTCCCCAAGCATGTAGCGCTGCATGGGGTTGTGGTGACCGAAGTGCAGGACCCGACACTTTGCCTTGTTAAATCTCATACAGTTGGCCTCAGCCCATTGGTCCAGCCTGTCCAGGTCCCTCTGCAGGGCCATCCTACCCTCGAGCGGATCGACACTCCCACCCAGTTTGGTGTCATCTGCAAACTTACTGAGGGTGCACTCAATCCCCTCATCCAGATCATCGATAAAGATATTAAACAAGGCTGGCCCCAAAACAGAGCCCTGGGGAACACCACTCGTGACCGGCTGCCAACTGGACTTAACTCCATTTACAACTACTCTCTGGGCTCGGCCACCTAACCGGTTTTTTACCCAGCGAAGACTACGCCCATCCAAGCCATGAGCTGCCAGCTTCCCAAGGAGAATATTGTGGGAGACGGTGTCAAAAGCTTTGCTAAAGTCCAGGTAAATGACATCCACAGCCTTTCCACCATCTACCAGGCAGGTCACCAGGTCATAAAAGGAGATCAGGTTGGTCAAGCAGGACCTGCCTTTCATGAACCCATGCTGGCTGGTCCTGATCCCCTGGTTGACCTGCACTTGCCTGTTGAGTTCACTCAAGATGAACCTCTCCATAATCTTTCCCGGCACCGAGGTCAGGCTGACAGGCCTGTAGTTCCCCGGGTCCTCTTTCCAGCCCTTCTTGTAGATGGGCGTCACGTTGGCAAGCCTCCAGTCATCAGGGACCTCCCCTGTTAATCAGGACCGCTGGCAGATGATGGAAAGTGGCTTGGTGAGCTCCTCTGCCAGCTCCCTTAGTACTCTCGGGTGGATCCCATCTGGCCCCATAGACTTGTGAGAATCCAGGTGGCATAGCAGATCATTAACTGCTTCCTCCTGGACTATGAGGGCTCCATTCTGGTCCCCATCCCTATCCTCTAGCTCAGGGGGCTGAGTACCCTGGGGATGACTGGTCTGGCTGTTAAACACAGAGGCAAAGAAGGCGTTAAGTACTTCAGCCTTTTCCTTGTCCTCGGTGACAATGCTCCTCCCCACATCCAGCAAAGGATGGAGATCCTCCTTGCCTCTCCTTTTATTGCTAATGTACTTGTAAAAGCATTTTTTATTATCTTTTACAGCATTGGCCAGATTGAGTTCTAGCTGGGCTTTTGCCTTTCTAATTTCCTCCCTGCATGACCTAACAAGATCCCTGTACTCCTCCTGAGTTGCCCACCCCTTCTGCCAAAGGCGGTAGACTCTCCTTTTTTCCCTGAGTCCCCGCAAAAGCTCCCTATTCAGCCAGGCCGGTCGTTGTCCCTGCTGGTTCGTCTTACGGCACATGAGGACAGCTTGCTCCTGCGCCCTTAAGACTTCCTTCTTGAAGAAGGCCCAGCCTTCCTGGACCCCTTTGCCTTTCAGGACTGCCTCCCAAGGGACTTTCCCAACCAGGGTCCTGAAGAGGCCAAAGTCTGCCCTCCGGAAGTCCATCGTAACAGTTTTGCTGCCCCTCCGCTTGGCATCACCCAGAATCGAGAACTTTATCATATCATGCTCGCTAAGCCCGAGATGGCCTCTGACCTCGACATTTCCCACAAGCCCTTCTCTATTAGTAAACAGCAGGTCAAGCGAGGCACCTCCCCTGGTAGGCTCGCTTACCAGCTGCGTCAGAAAGTTATCCCCCACATGCTCTAGGAACTTTTGAGTCTGCTGCCTCTCTGCTGTATGGTATTTCCAGCAGATGTCCGGCAAGTTGAAGTCGCCCATGAGAACACGGGCTAGCGATTGTGAGACTTCTGCCAGCTGCTTATAGAATGCCTCATCTACATCTACATCCTGGTTGGGTGGTCTATAGCAGACTCCCAACAGGACATCTGCCTTGCTGGCCTTCCCTCTCATCCTTACCCATAAGCACTCGACCTTGTCATCAGCACTGTCAAGCTCTATGCATTCAAAACACTCCCTAACATACAGAGCCACCCCACCACCTCTCCTTCCTTGCCTATCCCTTCCTTGCCTATCCCTTCTGAATAGCTTATAGCCCTCCAGTGCAGCACTCCAGTCATGAGAGTCATCCTACCACGTTTCTGTGATGGCGACTATGTCATAGCCATCCTGCTGCACAAGGGCTTCCAGCTCCTCCTGTTTGTTGCCCATGCTACGTGCATTGGTGTAGATGCACTTGAGCTGGGCTATTGATTTCACCCCCAATGTTGCCATGCTGCCTCTGGGCTCCTCACTAGCGGGCCCGTTTATATCCCCTTCCCATTTCAAACCTAGTTTAAAGCCCTCTCAATGAGTCCTACCAACTCATGGGCGAGAATCCTTTTCCCCTTTGGAGACAGCCGATCTCCATCAGCCGCCAGCAGGCCCAGTGCCGTGTAAACCTCCCCATGATCGAAAAACCCAAAGTTCCACCGACGGCACCAGCCTCTGAGCCACCTGTTAATCAGGTGAGTTTTCCCCTTCCTTTCAGCACTCCTAGCTGCCACTGACGGGATTGAGGAAAATATGTCTAAGTAGTCTAAGTAGTTCTTAGTTTGAGGATTATTTATAGACAAATAATCATGACTATCCAGTGGCTGAGTCTAGGGTGTATACCACCTCTCCACAGCAGCTGAAAACTTGACCTCAAGAACTATCCTGCTAGTCTTTTGACAATTTCACAGTCGCTCTCTCTTTATTATATAAATTGTGTAAATGTATTTATTTGGTGAGTAAAGTGATATAAAAAAGCTGTGGAATTGTCAAATTCCATGTTTGTTTCACACAATTAGCTAATCCTAGTGGAGACTCAGTGAGATAAGTGCGGTGCCCTTTTCTCATATATGGAACTAAACCACACTAATAGTCAGGTTGTAGATGGCACTTCGCTCATTTTCATGTGACAAGGAAGACTCTCCTTATCATCAGCTAGACCATTCACTGGACCTACCTAAAGTCACAAGGACTGCAGTTCCCCCAGTTCCTGTATAGAGTAGGGCACCAGTCTTTAAATAGGAAATCACAAAGCACCTCTAAATAGTTCTAACTTTATAATATGTTTTGTATTTCTGTTAGCACCAGACTATTTCAGACAAACAATGAGTCTGGGAAGTATGGAAAACTACCATTTCCCAATATTTCACAACAACTTAGATTCCTAGGATAAATATTTTTTTACTCATATGGGAAAAATTAAAATGTTTAGTCTTAAGATTTTTATTTTTTAATTAGTTTAGAAGGAATTTTCCAAATATGAAATATTCTAAAAGGATTTATTATGAAGTAAGCACATGTCTATATATAGAAAGAAAGTGGCAGGCTGAGATAATCACTACTTTAAAAAAAACAAAATTATGAATTTTGATACATCCATTGTCAACTGTTTAGCTTGAGATGCCTAAATAAGGTCTCCTTATCAGATCTTCTTAAAAAATGTGCTAAAACAGAATTTTAAGAAAGCCAATTAAAATCAGTGCTGTGGCTTATTCATATAAAGACATTAGGTCATTATATCAATATTTTATCTCCAGAGATAACCCAGAAGTATAAAATCGAGATTCAGAACTGCATTCATTAGAGTTGGAAGCAGGATCTGGATTTTAATCTAGCCCATTCCTGACACACTGTAAGGATCAACCACAAATTTCAGATTCTATCACTCCCCTTCCAATACTGGTATGTTTGTCTCTTTTCTGTTAGGATTCCATCAAAATTATCTGATCATTGTGATGCTGTTAAAGCCTACAGGCAAGGTCATTAACCTTGAGTTATACAATGTGTAGGGAAAGTTTAGGGATTTAGCATCTCTTAGATCCTACAGATGGAAATAATACTATGATATTATTTGTATGAAAAAATTAAAATGCTGAATAGATGCAGGGGATTTTAGGTCAAAAGAGAATAAATATGAATGAAACAAGACTAAATTATGACCAAAACCTTATATAAGGAAAGGAATAATGAAATCATGGAATGAGGTAAAATTAGCACATGCTAAGTCTTAAATTAACACAGGAATAAAGTGAAATAAATTAGGATAGTTCCAAAACTTTTCTGCTAATTCTCTACCAAAGCTTTACGTTGTGCCACACTGAGGTTCTGAGAAGCACAGACACCTTTAATACTGACTCTTAATACTTCACAATAAGGCAACAATTAAAAACTTCTGTGAATTAACTTAAAGAATTAGTCCTTTTCAGTGATCTATGTAGCTTGCAGGAGCAGTCTCAGCTCAACTTCAGGCACTCTAGGTGACAGAAATTCCATCTCAAAACCCCTTGAATACCTTTCCAATACTTTCAACAGAAACATCTACAAGCCAACATCTATAAAAATGGTAAGCAATCAGTATGTAGGTATTCCTTAAGGAACAAAGCATACAAGGTTCTTCATCTGCTGTGCTAGTATAGACAAGTGGAGATTCAGCTTAAATGTAAACTCCACATAAGCCACTGCTGCTGTGAAATTCATGTACCACTGCCTTTAGCAATTCTCACAATACCTCCAGTTTCTTTCCTTATTTTGTTCTTATATTCAGAGTCTTTCACTATTAAGATTTCAGACTGCAAATGTCTGAGCTGGAATCAGGACAATAGTCAAGCAATTGGGAAACTGCATGTTTTGCTTCCAAGTCCATATACTATGTTTTGCCTATTTTGCTCTCCTTTAAATTTGGCATAACTTTCAGAATTCACCACATGCTTTCTGACTAAAAAATACTAGCAGAAAAATTAGTACATATACGAATGATTTTGGAAGCAAGTGAGAAATATTAAGAAAGGATTTTTCAGCAAAAAATGATGTTTTATATCTTCTTCCTTTTTTTTTTTTTTTTTTTTTTTTATCACAAGATCAAGAAATACTACTTTGCTTTTCCTGATTGAAAGAGAGTGATATATACCACCAAAAGCTATAAGGATTGCATGGTTCAGCCATTTCTAAGATGAATGATTGCCTTTTAAGTCATTGTCAAATCAACAAATATCTCATCTTACCCTCTGAGACTGCACATTATATAAACTATAAAAAGATTCTGTGGCTAGTATATCTGAAAGTACTGCAGATACATGAATATATCACAAGAGTGAAGGCCATAGAATACAGTATGTTGAATAAAATCATATTAATTCCACAAATTAAGAATTAAAAGCTTGAATTTAAGACTCTCTATCTCAGTTAATCAGTTCAAAATACAGTACCATGTGTATGGGAACTTGAAATATTGTCCTCCTCTTTTTACAATTGGGGAAACCGACTGGCAAATGGCAACATTTACAAGTCTGGTACTAAGTTAGACAATGAAAAACATAAATCACCATGGGTGCAGAGCTTCCTAACATCACCTTGAATAAACTTACCTATTTTTCCCTACATTTTCTCCTTCACATGTATACACCCTTCCCTGAACCCTATCTGAAACTTTAGTCATCTGATTTCATATCAGTCTGTATGATCTGTATGAGCTTAAACTTCAGGCTCCTTATGTAACAATTCAACCTACCTACCTATGGATACAATTTTTGCTTAAGTAGCTCTTGAAAAAATCCACAGAAAAGCCTTGCAATAATGGAAGAACAGTTCTCGGTCTTCTTGATTTTCTCCAAACAAAGATGACTTAGGGCAATGCCTAACATGAACAGGCATTAAAATATAGTTGTTCAGGAAAGCAGAATTCCTTTATGATGTACATAGACAGTACTTACTAGTAAGTGGTTTGTAGTCATTGTTCTAACCTCTGCACAGACATAAATTCCTATGAGAACATTAATTAACTGTGAACAGTGACTAGGATTTGAGAATCACATCTTTATAGGTATGGCAAGTGATACATGGCAAGAAATTACTCTCAAGACACAGGCAACATATGCTGATACTTTTGTTTGCTGATTTTTAAATAACTATTCTAGTTATAAGTGGCCAATAATTTGCCCATCTGTCTTGAAACTAGGACTACAAATATTACAAAAAAGAAGTGTGAAGAAAAAATATAGAAGGTAATTCTGTCTTGCTTCATAACCTTCTGTAAACCTCTGCTTGTACATGGCACTATTTGTAATTTACTAAAATCACAGAACTTGGAAATTATGATTCTCAGTTCTCAGCCACTGATTCTGAGGCTTATCCTTGAACAATATTGTTCCACAAAACAAAGCACTTCCAACATCTCATCAACATGCTGCCACCTTCAGAAAAGTATGGCAAATATTGGAGCCTTGGGCTCCCATTCCCACCCTTACACTTACAGATGCATAAAGATATACATTTGTCCTCTACTGAGGCCCACCTGAAACCAAGGGGATCTCATCTACATGTCAATTTCTGCATGGTAATCCATGACCTTCAACAATGCACAGACCAATGCTTCTATTTGAAATCTGTTTAGGTCACAAAACTCTCTTTAAAAATGCTATAAAATGTATAGCCTAATAGGAAGCCATTTCATCAAGTGTATAGGTTCTAGTAAGCTACAATAATTTACTAAATGGATCCAAATCTAACTGCTGACTTCATCTTAAATTTATATTCCCAGACTTTGGGGTTTGTTAATTTCAGAGTGCATGCTGATTTAGAACATGTGTTTGTAGACAGCATGGATGCAGTTCATTCCAAATGGCAGAAAGGTAAAAAGTGCACTCTAAAACACAGATGGACAGTGATATTTTTGTGTGGTTTATATTCAGGGAGGCTAAAGACATGTGGGGTTAATTGTCACCACCACCAACTGAGTTTAATCTGTGTATAGCATTTGCACTATTTTAAAATTTCATGTAACTTCTGCAGAATATTATTTCTTTCAGTCAGGCTTTGGTAGATGAAACCTCCGACCAGTCTTAATCTAATTCTTTTAAGGCCACGAAGGTAACAAAATATATTTTCTCATTAAACCACAATGGTCTTTCATAACAGAATAACTTGACAGCTATTTAAAGAACCCAGAAAGGATTTTTTGACAGATTATTCAGTTCCATTCAGAAGCTATAGCTTTTGTCTTTCCCCACTGATAACAGCATAGAAATAGTTGTGTCTTTTCTCAGTAGTGGGGTAACTTACCTTTTCAATAACAACTTATGCTTTCAACATATGGCCTATATGAAAGTGCCATTTAAGGACATAGTAGGCCCACTGAGGCTTTTCAGCAATATATGGACAAAAAAATATTGTCTGATTAGTTCTGCTAATTGGCACTTCAAGGCTACTTTTTCTTCCTAAAGCCATCAATAGATTTATTTTCTGTCCCTCCATAGCTCAGACAGGAGGCACATTTGCTAGCACTCACATGATCCCAAATAGCAGTGCTGTGACTGTGGCTCTGATCAGGGTTCACTCTTTAACAAAGTACACAGGTGATCAAGCTGTCCTCCCTGCCTGCTTGAATTGCTGTAAGCAAAAACACATTCTGCACATAAAAACCAGTAAAATATCTAGTCTACATTTCAGTGCAATAAAAACTAGCAAACTTTTCCTCTTTTTAACACAGTGTACATATAATTAAGCATAAAAACCTCTTTCCCAGGTCAGACTCAGGTCTACTTAGCATGAATGTCTAATCACTGAAGAAGAAAACAAAGCTCTAGCTCTACTGCCGGGCTCCTGTGATTTGTGGCTCTGACTTTTCCCAAACTAGAGGTGATGTTTTTGTAATTAATAATTGGAAGAAATATCCCTCCAACTCTATTTGTTTGAATGTTGTCTGAAGCTCTGGCAACATCTGGCATTTAAAACATTCTGGCAAAATATTTGTAAGGAGACACTCCACTGCATGAGAAAAAATGTGTTTCTATACTTACCTAGGCATCATTTAAGTAATATCTATAGCTCCTACATGTTGATTGTTTTGCCGTAATTGTAATTCATGCCTGTATTTAAAAGGAGAACAAAGAAATTATCAGACCCAGAAATAGCTATGATGATTGGCTGGTTTCTGGATTCTAAGGTGTGTCTTTCAAACAATATGCTGTATGGTTTTAGAAGTGTTTTAAAGACAAACCAAAATGCTTTTGTTAGTTTGACAGCCAAGTATATTCACTTCAGGTAGCTGCCCAAGCTTTTAACTTGTCTTCTACCTGTGGCAAAAAGGAAAAAGTTATTGGCATTTAACAAGGCAACAGTAGACCCAACACTATAAAAACAGTCACATCATACACAAGCATGAATCAATACATACTCATTCAACAAGGTGTGACCTAAATATTCCTTTCTTTGGGCTTTAGGCTCCATTTGCTGTTTTCTTGAGTACACACTTGCCTGTGAGTACTATTTGTCTGACAAGTGGGCAAAAAGGAGAACTCGGCCATCAAAATTGGTCTCCCTCAGAAGAGATCCTGCTGGCTGACAGGCTCAGAGTAAGAAACTTTCTAGTGGGTTGTCCCAACAGGTCACAAATGTTTTGAAGAACATGAAATAACAAGGTTTGTTTTCTTCCAGAAACTTTACTTTATTCTTTCCTGATTTAATTTTCCCTAATTAAAAAGATTTTTAAAAATCTCTACTTGTAAGTGGATTTTAGTAATGCATCAGGTAGAATAGGTTTAACTATGTGACATATTATTGAATGACAATAAATCTATTAAGACATCTTACCTTAAATTTCTGTTCATACTTGTGATGTAAGTACTTCAGACTCTGTTTAAGTATTCCCTTTTCTTCTTAGTCACCCTCTTTTTCATTTCAGGTACGGTACTCAAAGACAGTATTTGAATATTTTCAAAACATGTCCCTTGCAGACAGCCTGAAATCAATAAAACACTGGTCTCAAAGATCAATTTCTATGCCAAATATGGCTTTATCAGATTTTAAACCAAGTATCTAAAATTTCCATACACAAAAATTTCTCTAAAATCTTCTCTTTGGTTTTACTCATCACAAAAATTCCCAGTAACACTTTATATTAGTTTTATCCATTATGCTGTTTCCAAAGAGTGTTTTTGATAATTTTTTAAAATATCTTTTTTTTTTTCCAATACTGCAACAGAAAACATGGAAAAGGTTATAAAAATTGGGGGTTTATTATCATCATTCCATCAAAATTAAGTTATTGTAGTTTGGGTTTTCTAACATCTATATTTCATACAGTTATATCTTTTCTAAGACTGTAAGGTCCTTCAAGCAAAACCCATCCCTTTTGCATTTCTGGAAATTGTTTAGACACATCAGTAAATATAAGAGCAATATTTTGTCGTTTAGTTCAAGTATAGCATTGTAATAGCATGATAAATACTCTCTTTAATGATTTAATGCCTTCTGTTATTCAAAAATAACCTCTTCCATACACATAGAAAAACAAACTCCACATATTTCACAAATATTCACTCAAAATACAAAGAGCAACATGTCCATCTGAAACTGAAACACAAAATAAAGAAAATAACAACTCTTCCAGGATAAGTAAATCACTGAGAAATGGTCTTTTCTTCTGGCTTTCATCACATTTTGCACTAAACTTCATGAGGCTTGGCCCTTTTGCTGATTTTTTTCTGTTTGTTTCTGGGTTGCTGGGGTTTTTTTTCTTTATTTTGACACAATGTTACTTATGAAAAGTTCAGTAGCTGGAAACAGAACTAATGAGCAAGTTTCAGTGCAACTCCTGACTTGAAATTTTTTAATAAGTTTACTCTGTGCAATAAAATACCATAAAATTGTTTAAACAATTTTGATTATTGAGAAATTTTATTAATATTTTGTTAACATAATATTAAGATATTTAAAAGGGGCAAAGATAATTTTAACAAAAAATGTATATTTTGAAATCATCATAATGAAATGGTGGCTTACACAGAAGGCCTATTTCACCCTTGACACTAATCGGTGAAAATCGGATATTTCTACTTTTTGTTTCCAGTTACAATGGGAAAATAGCTGATATTCAGAATATGGCCATAGAACTAAACCTTCGTTCCTTTCAGCTTTGCCATTGTGCTATTTGAGGCATATGTAATCTCACTCATTTTAACCTAAGAAAATGATGTCATATACGTTGACAGAAGATTTTCATGGGCCTATTTCAGCAAGACCGTGTGTTTTTTCTGGGCCATCTGCTAAGAAGTGAATGCTTGAAAGTGCTAAGAAAAACAGTTTGCTACAGAGGGTACCCTTTGAATAATACCTGATACTGACAGCATAAGATCATGCCTTGTATTTCTCATTAGTCTTAATTTTAGTGTGGTGGAGAGAATTGAGTAGATAGTCAACGCCATTCTTTTAAGTTTAAAAGGTACTATGTGCTAACTGTCTTCCTGTTTGGGTTGTTGTACTACTAAGAACATATCATTTGAGATATAACATCCCCAGTGTAAACGAAATGCTTTTCATATAGCATGCAATAGAGACCAGAGTGGTCTGAGCTTCACATGGAGAGACAGATGTTTTTAAAGTGCTTTGAAATCCTGCTGGATGAAAACAGCTCTATTTGATTTGAGATGTTTAACATTATTATTATTATGCCTTTTTTGCACTATTTTATCAACAGAATCATGACAGTTAAATGCTTGTTAAACTGCACATCGGAATGATGAAAATCCAGTTACTGGAGACAGTATCACTCTGCCCTTAAAAAGCTATCCTTTACTCCTTGAAGAGCAATCATTTATTAAGAACACTGGAGCCATTATAGAAGTATATGTATTCCATTTCAGATTTAAGTACCCTATAGAAACTAGGCCCTTTCTAGTAATGAAATTCTACCAATGTTGTTTCTGTGTGAAATATTTCCTGGTAATATTCTGTAACGTTCATAGTATGAGTGTATTTACATCTGAGTATATTCAGACATGTAAACTTAAGTCTGAAGTTACGTTGCTGTCTGCTGTGCTTTTGGTTTGGATTGATATTATGTCCTTTTCCATCACACTTGGATTCATTATGGGGTAAGATCAGAATGTTGTTAATCCTCACTTTATGATCAGAATTCTAAATACTTAAACTTCAAGCAGCATACTTGGTTCACTTTCCCCGTTCTCTTTTGGTAAAACATTGGAAAAACAGTTTGTTTGCCAAGTAGGAAAATAACAAGACAACTATGCTTTCACTACCATACACAGACACATATCTCCCTGGAAAAAGAGACAATCCATTTTCAAAAACAGAATTACATCCACCTTCAGAAATTCTGATTGTTGTTTGTGTTACTGTGGCTTTTGTCACAACTAGCCACAAGCAATTATAGCCCATTCAAGTTGCTTCCTTACCTCATGAGCATTATACCTCATGAGCATTGTTCCTCATTTGAAGACTGTCTAGTGTAAAACTTGTTACTGATTGATTCTTGCCTAAACATTAGTCCTGAGAGAAAAGCCCCAGGCAAATATTTTTATACAGGTGCAAAGCATCTAAGACATACAGTTTTCCTTTCAGCCTGCATTTAGAATTCTAGGATGATGAAAAATTGGCTATTATCATTTAAGTTGGGTTAAGAATCACAGAATGACAGAATCATTCTGTTTGGGCCACAAACAAGAGGAGCTGGAAGCCCTTGTGCAGCAAGATAACTATGACATAGTCACCATCACAGAAATATGGTGGAATGACTCTCATGACTGGAGTGCTGCATTGGATGGCTATAAGCTCTTCAGAAGGGATAGGCAAGGAAGGAGAGGTGGTGGGGTGGCTCTGTATGTTAGGGAGTGTTTCGATTGTATAGAGCTCAACAATTGTGATGATAAGGTCAAGTGCTTATGGGTAAGGATGAGGAGGAAGGCCAACAAGGCAGACGTCATGCTGGGAATCTGTTATAGACCACCCAACCAGGGTGAAGAGGTAGATGAAGCATTCTATAAGTGGCTCACAGAAGTCTCACAATCACTAGCCCTTGTTCTCATGGGGGAGGACTTCAACTTGCCAGACATCTGCTGGAAATACAACACAACAGGGAGGAAACAGTCTAGGAGGTTCCTAGAGTGTGTGTAAGATAACTTCCTGACACAGCTGGTAAGTGAGCCTACCAGGGGAGGTGCCTCACTTGACCTGCTGTTTGCAAACAGAGAAGGACTCGTGGAAGATGTCATGGTCGGAGGCCATCTTGGGCTTAGCGAGCATGATATGATAGAGTTTTCAATTCTTGGCGAAGTAAGGAGGAGGGGCAGCAAAACCACTACCATGGACTTCCGGAGGGCAGTCTTTGGCCTGTTCATGACACTGGTTGGGGAAGTCCCATGGGAGGCAGTCCCAAAGGGCAAAGGGGTCCAGGAAGGCTGGGCCTTCTTCAAGGAGGAAGTCTTAAGGGTGCAGGATCAGTCTGTCCCCATGTGCCGTAAGACCAACCCGCAGGGAAAACAACTGGCCTGGCTGTATAGGGAGCTTTTGTGGGGACTCAGGGAAAAAAGGAGAATCTACCGCCTTTGGAAGAAGGGGCAGGCAACTCAGGAAGAGTACAGGGATCTTGTTAGGTCATGCAGGGAGGAAATTAGAAAGGCAAAAGCCCAGCAAGAAGTTAATCTGACCAGTGTTGTAAAAGATAATAAAAAATAAAAAATACATCAGCAATAAAAGGAGAGGCAAGGAGGATCTCCATCCTTTGCTGGATTTGGGGGGAGCATTGTCACTGAGGACAAGGAAATGGCTGAGGTACTTAACGCCTTCTTTGCCTCTGTGTTTAACAGCCAGACCAGTCATCCCCAGGGTACTCAGCCCCCTGAGCTAGAAGATAGGGACGGGGAGCAGAATGGAGCCCTCATAGTCCAGGAAGAAGCAGTTAATGACCTGCTATGCTACCTGGACGCTCACAAGTCTATGGGACCAGATGGGATCCACCCGAGAGTACTAAGGGAGCTGGCAGAGGAGCTCACCAAGCCACTTTCCATCATCTGCCAGCGGTCCTGATTAACAGGGGAGGTCCCTGATGACTGGAGGCTTGCCAATGTGACGCCCATCTACAAGAAGTGCCGGAAGGAGGACCCAGGGATCTACTATGTTTTCTAAATATATTCTAATGGACGTGTGATGTCTATATAAACAATTACCTGTTCATTAAATTATGCATTGTTTAATATCCCTCAGTTGAAATGTCGCTTTATTCTGAAGGTTGGTCTTAATAGACAATTTGAAGGCGAGGTTCACAAGTGACAAATGTGGCTAGCTGCTATTTCTAGGTTACCAGCCTAACAATAATTTATAACAAATCAGTAACAATTCTGATTTTTCTGGTACAAATTTGTAAGCAGCTACGACTATTTTAATCAACACTGTTTCAGTAAACTTAAAGTAGCACATTTTTATATGCAGAAAACAGGACAGAAATCGTCTTCTAGCTTGTGGAACATGCCTTGCATATATCCAGAAGAGCAGCTAGTTTCATAAACAGCAAAATAAAGAAAGGCTGGATTCCTAGGGATTGTTTCCTACTGTATCTCCTTACATTTCAGCTCCCTTGCAATATCATCAAAACCAAATCCATAAAGCCTTTCTTCCTTTCCAGTACATCATCCAATCTACCAGGACTAACCTCATCTTCTCTTCACCCTTCATACACACACAATACCCTCATTAGAGAAGACAGTCTGAAAATCTGCTGATCTCACAACAGTATACCAGCCTGCTCTACCAATCAGGCACTGTGTTATAAAACTGCAGTAGAGTATCCTCAATATAATTTTAATATTTGCCTTTTTGTTGTCCTGCATGGACATATATTCAATGCCTAGAGTGAAGATTACGCTAGAACTGGTTTATTTCTAACTGTTACAAGAGTTCTTTCCCCAGCTCATCAGCATGTTTTGCATTCTCTCTCATCTTGATTCACTGAAGCTGATGATTAAACTTTTTTGGAGGTTGGTGGATCCAGATTAGACCTAACATTGTGCTTTGCATTATTTAATTATGTGATCTATAAAAGCACAGGACAAGATTTAACATCGAGAGGACTTTCAGTTTTAATCATCTCTTGATCTCTGTCCAGATATTTATATGGTGTCTCTAATCCCTAGTAATTATAGAGTTAACCAGATTAAGACAATCTAATGATTCTTTCCAGATTTACTCTGCTATAAGGACCACCCACAGGAAAGAAAAAGAAAAAAGATTAGAGTTTTTAAACTGATAAATACCTCCACATGTGTATGAAGGAGCTGAAATTATTTTAGGGGTACAGCAAAGAACCACAGCTGTTTTAGAATGACATTGAAATACAAATTAGACTCAGTTCTGATCTTAGAAGACTTCCAGCTCACATATGAAAAGGAAAAAAAGACTCAGTTGAATTCTACTGTAGAAGTGTTGACAGAGTTGGAGAGAGGCTCATGTAAATATCTTTGATATTGACATACCTTGTCATTAATATACATATTTATTATATATATATTCGAGTGAGTGTATGTGTGTTTGTTTATGTATATAAGTAAATATATATCATCAACACATAAATCATAGAATCATAGAATATCTCAAGCTGGAAGGGACTCATAAGGATCATCAAGTCCAACTCCTTGCTCCTTGCAGGACTACCTAAAACTAAACCATATGACTAAGAGCATCATCCAAACACTCCTTGAACTCTGACAAGCCTGGTGCCATGACCACTTCCACAGGGCTGTTCTCCAGCCTCTCATCCCCCAATTTATACGTATAACCAGGATTACCACATCCCAGGTGGAGAATCTGGCTCCTGCTCTTGTTAAATTTCATACAGCTGGTGACTGCCCAGCTCTCTAGTTTATTCAGATCTCTCTGTAAGGCCTCTCTACCATCAAGGGAATCCACAGCTCCTCCTAGTTTAGTATCATCATCAAACTTAAAGTATATTTGATCCCTTCATCCAGATCATTTATAAAAACATTAAAGAGCACTGGCCCTAAAATCAAGCCCTGGGGAACCCCACTGGTGACTCGCTGCCAGCCTGACATAACCCCATTTACTATAACTCTTTGATCCCAACCCCTCAGCCACTTGCTTACCCAGTGTATTATGGACTTGTCTAGCTGTGTACTGGACATTTTGTCCAGAAGGATACTGTGAGAGACAGTGTCAAAAGCTTTGCTAAAATCCAAAACCACCACATCTACAGGCTTCCCTTGGTCATCTAGGTGGGTGACCTTGTCATAAAAGGAAATTAAGATGGTTAAGTAGGACTTTCCCTTTGTGAACCTGTGCTGCCTATGACCAATGACTGCGTTGCCTCTCAAGTGTTTTTCAATAACTCCCATAATAAACTTCTCCATAATTTTACCTGGCACTGGCATGAGACTGACAGCCTTAATTACCAGGGTCTTCCTTCTCACCCTTCTTGAAAATTGGTACAATATTTGCCAGCTTCCAGTCAACTGGGACCTCCCAAGAGCATTGAAAAATAATGGAAAGAGGTCCTGCAATGACATCCACCAGCTTTTTTAGTACCCTGGGATACTGGGATACTTTTAGTACCCTGGATACTCTTTTAGTATCCCATCAGGCCCCATAGACTTATGTGCATCCAGCTGGAGCAGCAAGTCTTGAACAAGTTCAGAGTTGGCTGGGAGTTTATCTTCCCCCCAGTCATGGTCTTCCAACACATTGCTCCAGGGGGTCCCGGTGCCCATCATCGATATCAAAGACAGACATGAAGAATGCATTAAACACCTCCACTTTGTCTACGTCCCTATTTGTGACATGACCGACATCATCAAGCAATGGACCAATGTTATCTCTGATCCTTCTTTTGCTGTTTACATATTAAAAAAAGCCTTTTTTGTTTTCCTTCACCATGCTGGCTAGCTTGAACTCTAATTGAGCTTTGGCCACATGAATTTTCTCCTTACAGTGGCGAACAGCATCTCTGTAGTCCTCCCATGTTTCCTGTCCTTGCTTCCGATGTCCGTAAACTTTCCTTTTCCACCTAACTTCTAGAAGATCCCTGCTCAGCCAAGCTGGCCTTCTGTCCTGGTTGCTTGCCTTCTGATACTTTGGAATTACCTGCTCCTGTGCTCTTAAAAGATGGCTCTTAAAAAGTGACTAGCGTTCATGAACCCCAATACCTCCAAAAGCAGATTCCCAGGGGACCTTACTAGCTAGATCCTTCAGCAGCCTGAAGTCTGCTCTGCCCATATCCAGGGTTGAAGTCTTGCTGGCAGTTTTTCTCCTGTCACCAATGTTTTGAAACTCAGCTACTTCGTCATCACTGTGACGAAGACAGCCATCAATCACCACTTCACCCATGAGTCCCTCTCTGTTTATAAACAACAAACCTAGGGGGGCACCATTCCTAGTCCACTTCCTTAGTACCTGCACCAAGAATGTGCAGGTACCATGTATATATGTTGTGGTTTAGCCCCAGCCAGCAACTAAGCACCACGCAGCCGCTCGCTCACTCCCTCTACCCCGATGGGATGGGGGAGGGAATCGGAGGAGTAAGAGTGAGAAACACTCCTGGGTTGAGATAAGAACAGTTTAATAATTGAAATAAAATAAAGTAAAAAAATTATAATAACAATATAATAATAATAGTAATAATAATATACAAAGCAAGTGATGCACAATGCAATTGCTCACCACCCGACGACCGATACCCAGACAGCTCCCAAGCAACGATCGCTGCTCCCCGGCCAACCCCCCACAGTTTATTTACTGAGCATGACGTCATGTGGTATGGAACAGCCCTTTGGTCAGTTTGGATCAACTATTCTGGCTGTGCCCCCTCCCAGTTTCTTGTGTACCTGGCAGGGCATGGGAAGCTGAAAAGTCCTTGACTAGCATAAGCAGTACTCAGCAACAACTAAAAACATCAGCGTGTTATCAACGTTCTTCTCATCCTAAATCCAAAACACAGCACTGTGCCTGCTACTAGGAAGAAAATTAACTCTATCCCAGCCGAAACCAGGACAATACATGAATATATGTATATATGCAGATATACAGACATATAAACTATTTAACTTACATTAAAGAAATTATTAATTCTTATTTGGAAGTACAACTAAATTCAAGAAGACATGCTTTTTTTTAAAATGGGTGAGGTGTTTGGACTGAACAAAATGGGGAAGCTACTTTGATAAATGCCATGTCTTGTAGATAAGACAGCTGCACTTCATAGCACCCTTAGTATGTAATTCAATTATTTTACACATAGATTTCTGTAGTTATTCCTTTAAATAAATTCTTACCCATTTCAGGCTAGCTGCAAGAACTTCAACAGAATTGAGAAGTCATAATATTTAAAAAAAAAAAAGTCTAAAACCTCCTCTAGTGAGCAGTCATAATTATTGTGTATGCCCTTATGCATTTTTAGAATATTCTAGACATCTGCCTAATCTTAACTAGAAGCTTTTTTGCTTCTGCCCTGGCCAAAACAGGTGGAAGACTATGTCACACTTACTGAGGTGCTGCTTTCAATAAATCCCATGAGAACACCCTGAACTAATACTACAGGCCATTGTCATTACTTTGTAGGAAGCCACTTGCTTCTGCTGCAGGAGAGGAGGAGGAGGAAGTAGTGCTTCTGTTTTCCACTGTAGATATGAATACACACTTGTACTTCTCCAGAATGCTCCAGCCAACAAGTACTTAATTAAATTCCTCATTTGTGTATATATTTGTGTAGTGCATTATGACTAGATTCCTTGAGTGTTACTGCTAACTTAGCCTGTGGAGAAAAAAACACCCCTAAGCAGAATAAAGCAATCAAACTCCCTCTCATCCCAAAATTCTATTCTATTACTTGGTCTCTTTAAACAGAGCTTCAGAAAAAAGTCAAAGAGTGGCTCTCTGCCTTATCACTGTGACCAAAGACAAATGTTTTGTTTTTCACGGACAGGCAGTGATGTTAGGTGGGAATTCTTGGAAAAGAGAATGAATCCACTGTTGTTCAAAGACTAATGAATTATAGTATAAATAAAATGAGTCACCCTAAATGCCCTGACTATTTCTTCTGCAACAGAATATCAACTTGTAAGACTCTAACATATAGTGCCTTTGGTCAGAGAGACAAGAAAGATTGCAAACTGATCCCCATTCCTCTGTATTTATACACACAGTGGCCCAAATTTGGGTGCAAAGACATCTCAGCCTGCATATTAGTAAACAGTTGCTTGCTTGAATTGTTTGTGATAGGTCACTGGTTATTTATGCACTGCAGTATAGTGAAATTTTGCCAAAAACAGAACTACAAACAGGAAAAAGGAAATAATAAAAATAAAATAATAAGTAGAAAATTTCATGCAGGAATCCACGTTAGTTTTCCAGGAAGAATAAAAAAAATCTAGAAAAACAAAAGCAAGTTTGCATGAAAGTTCATCAAAAGATAATTTGGGAGGACATTAAAAAGATCAGAAGTAGATTATCTGGAAAATGTATAAAAGATTGTAAAGTATTTTTCCAGTATTCAGAACAGTAGCCATATTTTTAATGCTGGTAATTTTCCTGGAGGCTGAAATACCTTGTAGTTTTTCATCAGAAAGCAGCCTAGTTGTCTTAACCAAGAACACATACAACCACAAACAATATGATAGATTATGCATAAACAGGGGAGAAAACAAGCCAGTTCTGCAAGCTGGAGAAAATAGTATAGAATAGTCATTTATAACACTGCAAGGAAGCAGACACTTGTAATAAACCTTCTCTTCAAACTAAAATGTGTGTTTGGAAAAATCCTACAATTTGACCCAAAATGAACTAAAAGTTTTCATAATTTTCACTTACTCAGGAGTCCCAAAAGGAACAGAAGGTCAAAGAGAAAATAAATAAAACTAAAATTAATGGGACAAATTTTGATATTCGTTTCTAATGGTAATTCTACAGATTTCAAACTGTGGGTTAAACTGTGGATTTAGATTAGATGTAAGGAAGAAATTCTTCCATATGAGGGTGGTGTGACACTGGAACATGTTTCCCAGAGAAGCTTTGGATGCCTCATCCCTGGAGTGTTCGAGGCCAGGTTGGATGGGACTTTGAGCAACCTGGCCTAGTGGAAGTTGTCCCTGCCCACATCAGGCAGGTTGGAACTAGACGATCTTTAAGGTCCCTTCCAACCCAACCAATTCTATGATTCTATGATTTTTAAAATAAATCAATTATTCTATAATGCATCATGACAGAAAAAGTAATAAAACATATTTTCAAAGACAAAAAGGAGAAAACATCCTACCGCTGACAATAGTTACAGGAGTTGAAGACCCAGCATTTTGAATAATAAGTCTTTCTTTTGCGTTGTGGGGTTTTTTTTAATCTCATGTGAAAATACTGATGTCAACAATCACCAGCTGATCCTGTTAGGCTTGGTTTCACATATTGCTATTAACAAATGAAATAGAGCAATGTTTTGGCTTTGTGATGTAATTTCTTATTTAAAGAAGCTGCAGCAGACAGACTAGAATTTGTTGCTTACCTTTGTCATCTTCATATTGAAAGAAGTTCTGAAGCCTCACATCAAAGCAGGTATTTCTAAAAAAAAAGGAAGTAATTCTCTACCTGATGTTTTTCAACACTAACGTTCAAAGTTTAATGGGTATAACAAAAAATAAACCAATTACAGTAAAGAAAGATAGAAAACACTTGCTTCTTCAGTCTCCCTCTTTCTTATTAGGGAAACAATCTGCATGACTCAATAAGTTGCCATCATTCCAAAGAAGGTGACAATTCTGAGCCCATGAGTTGTGACTCCCATTCTTTAAACATCTACAGAAGAGGAGACATTGGAACATATGTAAAATACATATTTTATGTAATTGTTATTTACATAGCCAAGTCCTCCTCTGAGGATAGAGATCTGTAAAAATAACTAAAATGGTCTGCATTTGCAAGCAAGTGCTGCTAAGTTAAGCAGCCCTGAGTGTCAGATCCTAGAACGCGGATCCCTTTGGTTTGTGAAGATGAGGAGTTGAGAAATCCATGTAGAGGGTAAGAAGAAAAAAAAGCTCGAGCAACTCAGAGCTTTGGCATGCATAATAAAGAGTAAGGCCCATACTTTCTAATAAAACCAGAGATTGTATTTGTACTTACTAGCAGATTTAAACATATATGTGGTTGGGGGCTGAAGTGCTTGATCAGTGACTCATTACAAGTCTAAATGTCATCTCTAATATGCTGGCATGTAGAGTATCCTGGTCCACTGCTCTGGATCATTCCTGAAGATATCAGTCATGCTTCTTGTACAGGTGGGCCTGCTTCTACCTGAGCAAAGTCAGCAGGATTTGTTACTGTTTCAGTAAATGCGTAACTGTACCCTTCCTCTGGTATACTGCAGTTTTTCCCATGGGGACTACAGCTTCTTATACTAAAGGTAATTTGAAGAAAAAAATATTTTGGCAGTACTTTTTGCATTTCTACTTCCACAAAAAACCCACACTGTAGAAAAATCAGTGCGTTTCTGAACATCAAACAAGCCATAATTTCAGATTTATGACAATATTCAGAAAAAAATTCCTATGTCATCTTATACTATGTGTGCCCAAAGTGCTGTTTCTTTTTATATGGCATTACACATCCCAGACAGTAGAGAACTTTAAGATGAGAAAAAAATACTTTGACAGTAACACGTTTGATCAGGTTTTCAATATACTATGTGACAGTGTCTACACAAGTTTTTTGTTCCTTTTGCAACCTAAAAAAAGGCTTTCCATTTATGCTCTCTGAGATGGAAAGCTTAATTGTAGGTCATATTTTAAACCAAAGTCCATAAAAAGGTCTATAAATGGACCATGACAGTGCATAAGTTATCACTATACTGTATAAGGATATAATGTCTGCTAGCAACTTTGCAAATCTTGCAAATAGGTGATTTAGATTGCTTAAAGAACCACTGTCAAAGGTATCAGCAAAAGTGGGTTTAATACGATGTTGTAAAAGTGTGACCTAACAAAGCTAGATGGCAAGGTTCACTCTATTGCTGTATGGCACAATCATTTGAACAGTGATTCAAAACTGTCCAACTGATCAATGTTACCAAGTCACAAATCAAAGTTACCAAGACAAAATCAAAGTTACCATACTACAAGGTTATGCACGATATCGGTCACTTACCAAAGATCTGCCATTGGTAAAAGGTCTCTCTGCCTCAAGGAGCAACCTTGAGAGGCATCCCAGCTCAAGGGGAGATCACTGCCATGCAGCTATGCTGCCTAGCAGGGAGAGCTCAAAGAAGGCTCACTTAGGCTGTCATGTTTATGGAATAAAGTAGTTGGTTTGTAGTCAAATTACATGTGATGGGAAAGGTATGCATGAGACTCCTTGTACCCACAACTTACTTTGTTCCTTGATAAATGAGTCTTGGAAAAGCCACACACTATTGCTGTGTTAATCACATGATCAGTGTTCCAAGCTCATATGCATCTATGCTCACTGTGTCACTCTGTTCCTTTGTAGGTTTTCAGAGAACAGAGTGAAACTAGGGGAGTTCTTGGCCTGGCTACAGCTCAGGCCTTTACCTCCTTTGGAGCCTCTACCAAACTACTGCTATTTCGGTTAAGGGGTGGAGTGCATCCATCATACTCTACCCCATGACTATAGTCAATCCACTTTATCGATCCATAGAGTGGTAGTACAGTTACCTCTTGCCTCTATGTCATAAATATGTCGCGTATTGCAGATCAGTGGTAAGAGTCCAATTATTTGATAAGCTGTTTAGTTTAAGTGTTATAACTAATGCTAGTTATATACCATTTCACATACAGAATCAGTTGATTGTATACATTTTACATGTTGGATTGATGTAATTTGTTTCATCTTTTGCCAGACTTTGATATACAGAATGATCATAAGCAGTAAACAAATAAGGTTAAAACTTACAAAACTACAATTGGATGCAGCATCAAATTCAAAGTTCCAGTTGCTGTTGGTGACCATCCATAAAGAGTTTCCCAGCAGTGATGTTCTCTGTCTTTCTTCACTCTTTCTAGGACATGGTGTATCTTCTCTGCATCATGATGGATGGTAATCAGGGTATTTTGTCTGTTGTTCCAAATTCATTTTAGCAATTGACTCAGATCATCATGTTGCAACAGTTTTCTTACCAATGTGAGATTCATTTCAATAGGGGTAGGCAACAAATCTTGATACAATATATATTTAGATTGCAGCAATTGGTGGGTTGTGACAGAAGCTGGAGTTAAAAGTCGTATCCCATGATTTTGGTAAAATTACAAATACAGATATTTGGGTGATTATTTGTCTCTACATTGGTGTTGTCTATAAATATAGAATCACAAAGTGTTCTTATACAAACACATCCGTTTCCAACATGTACAAGTACAGTTGCAGGGGTTTCATCAGGATGTATTTCAAAATGACAAGCATTTCATTCAGTGTCAACACAAATGTCTTGGACCTTAATAGTATCACTTTCACAAGGAAATTCCTGTTGCTCCAATACAACACATGCATCAACACCAATAGTTTGCCATTTTTCCCATTTTGTTGGGCCCATACTCTGTGTTCTAATGGTTGGAGGAGAGTTCCATTGTGATTTAAACCCAGCGCAATGATTGGGTGTATACCAAAGAATTGCTTATTGTCAAAACAAAAGCTGTGGCTTTACTGTTGGTGGGGTCATAAGTGAAATTAACTAGAAACAACCAAGACTGGAAATCCTTCTTGAAATGAGTCACTGTTGTGGTTTAACCCAGCAGGCAGCTAAACACCACACAGCCATTCGCTCAATCCCTGCCTCCCCAAGTGCAATGGGGGAGAGAATCAGAAAAAAAAAAAAAAAAAGTAAAATTCATGGGTTGAGATAAAGACAGTTTAATAGGACAGAAAAAGGAAGGGATAATAATAATAACAACAACAATAATAATAATAGTTATAGTAATAGTAATAGTAGTAATAATAATATACAAAATAAGTGATGCTCAGTGCAGTTGCTCACCACCTGCTGACCGATACCCAGCCAGTTCCTGAGCAGTGATCACAGCCCCCTGGCCAACTACCCCCACTTTATATACTGAGCATGATGTCATATGGTATGGAATATCCCTTTGACCTCTTTGGATCAACTATCTTGGCTATGCCCCCTCCCAGTTTCTTGTGCACCTGGCAGAGTGTGGGAAGCTAAAAAAATCCTTGACTAGCATAAGCACTACTTAGCAACAACTAAAACACCTGTAACTAAAGCAAAGAGCTTAACATTTTTGAAAACAGAAAGCCAAAAAAAAAAAAAAAAAAAATTTGAGAGCTGCAGGCTGTTAGCTGGAGATTTTGCCATTCATGAAAATCCTCTCAACTACTACAGCAAATTACCTGCTTCCTCTCGGATCCTTCCTATTTAACTCAGGTGCTTTTCTTCACTGGTTTTTGTGTTGTTGAGTGTTTTTTTTAAGCTTTCCTATCTACATTATATAATTACTAGACATAATGCTTTAATAAATATAACAATATGGACCACCCTTAATAAACACAGTCGCCATCACAGAAACATGGTGGGATGAGTCTCATGACTGGAGTGCTGCATTGGATAGCTATAAGCTCTTCAGAAGGGATAGGCAAGGAAGGTGAGGTGGTGGGGTGGCTCTGTATGTTAGGGAGTGTTTCGATTGTATAGAGCTCGACAGTGGTGATGACAATGTCGAGTGCTCATGGGTAAGGATGAGGGGGAAGGCCAGCAAGGCAGACGTCATGCTGGGAGTCTGTTAGAGACCACCCAACCAGGATGTAGAGATAGGTGAAGCATTCTGCAAGTGGCTGGCAGAAGTCTCGCAATCACTAGCCCTTGTTCTCATGGGGGAGGACTTCAACTTGCCAGACATCTGCTGGAAATACAACACAACAGGGAGGAAACAGTCTAGGAGGTTCCTAGAGTGTGTGTAAGATAACTTCCTGACACAGCTGGTAAGTGAGCCTACCAGGGGACCTGCTGTTTACAAACAGAGAAGGACTGGTGGGAGATATTGTGGTTGGACGCCGCCTTGGGCTTAGCGAGCATGATATGATAGAGTTTTCAATTCTTGGCGAAGTAAGGAGGAGGGGCAGCAAAACCACTACCATGGACTTCCGGAGGGCAGTCTTTGGCCTGTTCATGACACTGGTTGGGGAAGTCCCATGGGAGGCAGTCCCAAAGGGCAAAGGGGTCCAGGAAGGCTGGGCCTTCTTCAAGGAGGAAGTCTTAAGGGTGCAGGATCAGTCTGTCCCCATGTGCCGTAAGACCAACCCGCAGGGAAAACAACTGGCCTGGCTGTATAGGGAGCTTTTGTGGGGACTCAGGGAAAAAAGGAGAATCTAGAATCATAGAATAGAATCATAGAATCATAGAATCATCTAGGTTGGAAAAGACCTTTAAGATCATCCAGTCCAACCATTAACCTACACTACCAAGCCCACTCTAGACTAATCAAGGTAGACCAGACTAAACCATATCCCGAAGTGCCACATCTACCCGTTTTTTAAACGCCTCCAGGGATAAAAATATGGAACGCTTCACGAATTTGCGTGTCATCTACCGCCTTTGGAAGAAGGGGCAGGCAACTCAGGAAGAGTACAGGGATCTTGTTAGGTCATGCAGAGATGAAATTAGAAAGGCAAAAGCCCAGCAAGAAGTTAATCTGACCAGTGTTGTAAAAGATAATAAAAAATACATCAGCAATAAAAGGAGAGGCAAGGAGGATCTCCATCCTTTGCTGGATTTGGGGGGAGCATTGTCACCAAGGATGAGGAAAATGCTGAGGTACTTAATGCCTTCTTTGCCTCCGTCTTTAATAGCCAGACCAGTTATCCCAGGGTACTCAGGCCCCTGAGCTTGAAGACGGGGATGGGGAGCAGAATGGAGCCCCCACAGTCCAGGAGGAAGCAGTTAATGACCTGTTACACCACCTGGACACTCACAAGTCTATGGGACTGGATGGGATCTACCTGAGAATACTGAGGGAGCTGGCAGAGGAGCTTGCCAATGCCACTTTCCATCATCTACCAGCAGTCCTGGTTAACAGGGGAGGTCCCTAACGACTGAAGACTTGTCAATGTGACGCCCATCTACAAGAAGGGCCATACTGAGTGCGCTCAACAGGCACGTGCAGGCCAACCAGGCGATCAGGACCAGCCAGCATGGGTTCATGAAAGGCAGGTCCTACTTGACCAACCTCATCTCCTTCTATCACCTGGTGACCCGCCTGGTGCATGAAGGAAATGCTGTGGACATCATTTACCTGGATTTTAGCAAACCCTTTGACAGAGTCTCCCACAGCATTCTCCTTAGGATGCTGGTGGCTCACGGCTTGCATGGGCGTAATCTTCGCTGGGTAAAAAACTGGCTGGGTGGCCAAGCCCAGAGAGTTGTGGTGATTGGAGTTAAGTCCAGTTGGCGGCCGGTCATGAGCGGTGTTCCCCAGGGCTCTGTTTTGGGGCCAGTCTAGTTTAATATCTTTATCAACAATCTGGACGAAGGGATTGAGTGCGACCTCAGTAAGTTTGCAGATGACACCAAACTGGGTGGGAGTGTTGATCTGCTCGAGGGTAGGATGGCCCTGCAGAGGGACCTGGACAGGCTGGACTGATGGCCCGAGGCCAATTATTTGAGGTTCAACAAGGCCAAGTGCCGGGTCCTGCACTTCGGTCAAAACAACCCCATGCAATGCTACAAGCTTGGGGAAGAGTGGCTGGAAAGCTGCCTGACCTAAAAGGACCTGGGATGTTGGTAGACAGCCAGCTGAACATGAGCCAGCAGTGTGCCCAGGTGGCCAAGAAGGCCAACAGCATCCTGGCTTGTATCAGGAATAGTGTGGCCAGCAGGAGCAGGGAGGTGATTGTCCCCCTCTACTCGGCACTGGTGAGGCCGCACCTGGAATACTGTGTCCAGTTTTGGGCCCCTCAATACAAGAAAGACATTGAGGTGCTGGAGCATGTTCAGAGAAGGGCAACAAGGCTGTTGAAGGGTCTAGAGAACAGGCCTTATGAGGAGCGGCTGAGGGAACTGGGACTGTTTAGCTTAGAGAAGAGGAGGCTGAGGGGAGACCTTATCAGTCTCTACAACTACCTGAAAGGAGGTTGTAGTGAGGTGGGTGTTGGGCTCTTCTCCCAAGTAGCTAGCAATAGGACGAGAGGAAATGGGCTCAAGTTGCACCAGGGGAGGTTTAGATTGGACATTAGGAAAAATTTCTTCACAGAAAGGGTAGTCAAGCATTGGAACAGGCTGCCAAGAGAGGTGGTGGAGTCACCATCCCTGGAAGTGTTGAAAAAACGGGTAGATGTGGCCCTTTGGGACATGGTTTAGTGGGCATGGTGGTGTTGGGTTGATGGTTGGACTGATGATCTTAGAGATCCTTTCCAAACTTAATGATTCCTAGTCTTTACTTTCATTAAAAATTATCCAGCCACCAAGCCAGGAAACATGAAATTAATTATTACTCTACCCTTAATTGTTGTAGTTGTGGACTTGGTAATGTTAGGTTAATGGTTGGACTGGATGATCTTAAAGGTCTTTTCCAAACTAAATGATTCTATGATTCTGTAAAATATGGGATGATAGTTGGGCAGAATTTTCTGAAAGCAATCTTTAGACTCTGTTTTCATTCACATAGAAAAAAGAAAATTTTACTTTTATGTCAGTACACATCCTCTCCAAATAAGGAAGAAAAAGAATACAAGACGCCCTTTTTACCTTATGTAGGAATGAGATGGGTAGAGGAATGGAGCCCTGAGCATTTTTCCCCATGGTTTCTAATTTACAGATCATATATCTGAAGCTCCTGCAAAAGCAAAAGTTTATCCTAGTCAGCACATGATCAATACATGGACTGAAACAGGCACACTGTAAAACTCCTCTGCCAGTTCTTGCTCCTGCCTTCTGCAACTTTGTGTGAAAGGCAGTTGTAATGCAGTGGCATCATTTGTATCTCTGTAATTATGCCATTTCCCAGTAAGTACCTCCAGCAAAGTCCCTTTATTCCTACCCCTGAGACCTGAGCTGGGCGATACCTCTTTGAAAAAAACAAGCTTTTCTTCCATTTGTTCTCCTCTATTGTTCTTATATTTCTCAAATCACTGTGCCTGACAGTTTATAAAACTGAATATTCACCTTTAGATCCATAAGACCACTTTGTTCTAAGGACTTTAAACAACTTCTAACTTCTGAAATGGTACAGCTGGACAAGAAAGATGAGCTAACTAATGTATAAACAAACATGCAAAAACTGCAAAAGGCTTCCTTTTAAACCAAGAATTTTAGAATAGTCAACAATAAGCAATTCTGATGCGGTACTTCTAAAGTTATAATGGCCCAAATGCAGGACTCATCCTAGAACAAAAAGCCTGTGATAATAAAACCATCCACATCAATCCCAGGTAGGGAGAGGAAGGTGTATTCTCTCGCCTTCTCCACAAGATAGCTCCCCCAGCACAGTAAGGCCACTAATGCCAGGGCAAAGCATGTAGCCATTATTTGTATTAACATGTTCCCAAGCTCAGCAAAATAAAGAGATAAGCAGTGCAGCCAACAAATTCCGTGACCTGCACAGGAGCTTGCCACTAAATAACTACTATAGTTATAACACACTTAATACTAAACTGTCATTGTCAAGCCCCACACTGGGCACCAAAAAGGACTGTGGTGGGTTGACTTTGGCTGGATGCCAGGTGTCACCAAGCTGCTCTGTCACTCCCCTCCTCAGAGGGACAGGTGGGGAGAAAATGAGATTAAAATAACAAACCCATGGGTCAAGATAAAAGCAGTTTAATAAAAAAGCAAAAGCAAAGGATGTGCGTGGAGGCAAAAAAAGAAAACAAAGATTTTATTCTCTATTTCCCATCAGCAGGCAATGTCCAGCCACTTCCTGGGAAACAGGGCTTTGGTACGTGTAGCGATTGCTCCGGAAGACAAATGTGAATAATGAATGTCCCCACTTCCTCCTCCTTTCTCTTAGCTCTTATTACTGAGCTGATGTCATATGGTATGGAATATCTCTTTGGTCAGTTTGGGTCAGCTGTCCTGGCTATGTAACCTCCCAAGATCTTGCCCACCCCCAGCCTACTCATGAGGGGGGGGAAATATTGGAGAGCCTTGATGGAGCCTTGATGCTGTGCGAGCAGTGCTCAACAGTAGCCAAAAGACTGGTATGTTATTAACACCTTTCTAGCTACTAATATGAAGCACAGCACTATGAGGGATGCTATGGGGAAGTTTAGCTTTATCTCAGCCAGATCCAATACAGGTGGTAATTTGCATCATAATCAATTAAGAAATTCAGACTGGAGGAACAATGAGCATTCAGAATTCTTCACTTTATCTTTATTGGGTAAAGGGATTACAACTCAGTGTTAGATCTCTGCATTTCTTTTGGAATGCAAATTTGCTGTTCACTGCAAACACACACAAAAGCCCAACTAAAGTCTTCCTCAAATCCAGTGGTATTTTATCCCACCAAGAAAAAATCAGCTATTGAAAAATTGTAGTGTAATCATTAGTTTTATATATTTTTATCCTGTAGACACAAATGTTAATGATAAAGTTTTAATTTGTCTATATGTACTAAAACAGGCTCATGAAATACAGATTTTCATTCCCTTTTAATGACAGGACCACAGAAGAAGAATATCTTAAAATCTGCAAACTAACAGTCTCTTGTCCTAATCTCGGGGAGGGGTGGTGGTGGAATTATCCGTGTTACTAGTAACCCAGACAAAGTCTCACATTAAAAGCTAGTTTCCTATGTTAACAATTATGAAAATACTATCGTGTGATTAACACTTCCACAATGTCATCCTAAAAGCCCAATCTTTTTGCTGTCTCTGTCCCATCCACAACCTCATTTGTTCAATGATGCACATAAGCCGAATAAACAAAAATAAACGGGTTAATTCAGTCATAAGGTGGAAGAAGCAAAGCGTCTGATGAGACAAGAGCTTTAACAAAACTGAAATGTTTTTTTGGGTATACAACTTCCAAAACAAACCTACATTGTTGAAAGGTGCATTGAGGACATTTTGGAAATTTCCTGTAGAACGTGCAGACATAAACTCTGAGAGAGTTTGAACAAGTCAGCCTGGATACAAAAAATGGATTTTAATACCTCACTTACCATAATGCTCTGTCCAGACCTGTCAGCCCTACTGAGAAGGCAGAATTCCAGATTAAGATGGTTTGAGGCTTCTGGTTTTGCTGCCTGATACACATACAGAATATATGTGAAAGCACTGCAAAGCACTATACCCTTTAGTACACAAGAAAAATACACATTTCGAAAGAGGAAGCTTTACAAAAAATGGCTCCAGCAAAAGAAGGGGAAAAATATAACTTCAAAGTTTCTTGAAGGAAAATCTTTTCCCCATCAGTTCTATGAAATATTTCATAAAGCCCTTCACAGTGGTTAAATATGATAACAACTGTTTTACAGAATTATTGTGTGCCTTGTTCAAAACTTACTTGTTCTCTTTCTCAGACTTTTATGCATATTATCCTAGCAATTGGGCATTATTTACATCTGATTCTGAAGTACTTTGGGGGAGTCCATCTCTATCAAAGAGATATAATCCTAGTAAGAATATCATAAGCATAATAGGTACATTGAAATAAAGAAAATATTATCATAACATCGGAACAGTCTGTGTACTATTAATATGCATCATTCATTCACACCTTAACTTCACAGCATACTATACTTTAAATTGCTATGAGATTATTTACTTCATCTGTTTCAGCAATTAGGTCTCCAAGTCACAAGATGCAATTGCAAAAGCTTTAAAATTGGCCCAAGGAACTACAATAGAAATATCTGTCATTAGAGTATGGGTAAATGTGAATGTTACATAATAGCTGGAAGTACAGTGGATTTTTTTTGTCTGTAAACATTTAATTTCTGTCCTGGTTTCAGCTGGGATAGAGTTAATTTTCTTCCTAGTAGCTGTCATATTGCTGTGGTTTCGATTTAGGATGAGAATAATTCTGATAACACACTGATGTTTTAGTTGTTGCTAAGTACTGCTTATGCTAGTCAAGGATTTTTTTAGCTTCCCACACTCTGCCAGGTGCACACGAAACTGGGAGGGGGCACAGCCAAGATAGTTGATCCAAAGAGGTCAAAGGGATATTCCATACCATATGACATCATGCTCAGTATATAAACTGTGGGGAGTTGGCCGGGGGGCTGTGATCACTGCTCGGGAACTGGCTGGGTATCGGTCAGCAGGTGGTGAGCAACTGCACTGAGCATCACTTATTTTGTATATTATTATTATTATTATCATCATCATCCCTTCCTTTTTCTGTCCTATTAAACTGTCTTTATCTCAACCCATGAATTTTACTTTTTTTTCTTTTTTTCTGATTCTCTCCCCCATCGCACTGGGGAGGCAGGGAGTGAGCAAACTGCTCTGTGGTGTTTATCTGCCTACTGGGTTAAACCACAACAATATCTTGTTAGCTTTCTTTGCTTATAAAAAAGTAAAGTGCTAGTCTCGGCAAAGAAAAGATTTGTATGAAAGCTTTTGTCCAAAATGTGGCCTAAACATACACATGAAATATTTGCATTAATAATCAAATTATGTGCTCACATTTCATCAGCTTCTGTTAACTTTCACATTAGTCATGCATCAAGGAACGGAATATCAAGACACAATAGCCTTGCAGCACAATTATATTGCTGTTTATTTATTCTGAATTGCAAACACCCACAGCAAAAAAGGAACTGTAACCCTTTCCTCTGATTACTCCTTGGTGATCATGAAACTGGTGATTCTTATAATCACATCTTCCAAGGCAGCCAACAATAGTTTGCAGCAAAGCAAATATTTGAAACATCCTTGCTTTTCTATTCTTCTGTCACTGGGGAAATAACTGAGTTTTTCATCATGCTTTGAAGACCCTTACTCTGTGCCTGTAAAAGACAGCAAATTCCTAAAGCTGTGAGTCTTGCAAGAAAAGTTTGGACTAGCTTTGGAACTGCCTCCCAAAACTGGTCCATAGCTCTGAGTCCAAAGGGAGGTGTTTAACTGGCACCTTATTCCTCAGTGTTTCCAACTAGATAGTGTAAGTGACTGCCTCTGCAGCAAGCTGAGTGGAAGTGCTTCCCTTTCCCCTGGTTCTGTGTAGGGAAACTCAGTATGGGAAAGTTTGAGAGTTTCTACTATGAATTAGGCATTGCAATGTCAAGATTAAGCTCCTATATGATCCAGTTTCAACACGCATTTGATTTATCCCTTCCAATTCTGAAGAAATGCATCTAAAATAAGTAAACGTTGACATGTAGGAAAACAATATAATATGTATAAGCAATAATTTCCAGAGTAACGCAGGTGTAATTGCCAGAGAAGTTACACCTGACACCGGACGGAGCTACAGTGTTTAAACCTGCATAACTTTGACATATAATAAGCCATCTACAGTGGTGTAAATCCCTAATAAAACAGGGATTGTTCTCTTCTGTTCCAACTGTCAATTTGCTTTTTCTTAATTGCTTCTGCAAATCACAAAATCACAGCATCACAGAATGGCTGAGGTTGGAAGAGACCTCTGGAAGTCATCTGGTCCAGCCCCCATGCTCAAGCAGGACCACCTAGAGCCAGTGGCCCAGGATCATATCCAAATGGCTTTTGAAGGTCTCCAAGGATGGAGACTCCACAACCTCCCTGGGCAATCTATGACAGTGCTCAGTCCCCCTCACAGTAAAGTCCCCCTCACAGTAAAAAATGTTTCCTGATGTTCAGAGAGAACCTCCTGTGTTTCAGTTGGTGCCCATTGCCTCTTGTCCTGTCACTGGGCACCACTGAAAAGACCCTGACTCTGTCTTCTTTACACCCTCCCTTCAGGTATTTATAGACATTGAGAAGATCTCTCTTGAGCCTTCTCTTCTCCAGGCTGAACAGTCCCAGCTCTCTCAGCCTTTCCTCAATGGAGGGATGCTCCAGTCCCTTAATCATCTTTGTGGCCCTTCACTGGACTCTCTGCAGTCTGTCCATGTCTCTCTTGTACTGGGGAGCCCAGAACTGGACACAGTACTCCAAGCTGTAACTGTCTGAAACTGTAGAGCTGGCTAGGCAGTAGAATATCCTCCTTCATAGAAACTCAAGGGGTTGCTCTGTGTAATGTGGGATGCTTGACTCACAGGACATGTAGTTTGCTCATTAAGTATGGAATTTTGTCATTCTTACCCTCACTGGATACTTTATCCTTAAAACTGATGTAAAGGATAGATCTCCTGTCGTTGCAAATGAGCTTACGTGCCCTCAGTTAATAAGACACAGAGCAGCAAATCAATTTTATTCCTCAAGGAACAACCATCACAGGGAAATTCCAGGAACATCCTCACTCTCTGTGTTGTCATATTTTTTTGTAGCAAATGAATAGTTTGTAACTGGTCAACTCATGACATCTCATCCAAAGCAAGGCTTGGAAGCACTGAACATTTTTTTCTACATGAATACTGACTGCAGCAAAAGAATGCTTTGAGATCGGCTGCATTTAATCAGAATTCTTTGACTAATGAAAAAGTCTGCATGTTACTAAATGTTACTGCAAGTACCAGTGTTTCCTATTAAGTGTTATTTTCAATATTATCTACAAGATACATGAGTCTTCAAGAACCATCCTTCCAGACTTTGGAAAAAAAAAAAGTTATTTTTAACACCTACCATTGTTAACAAATCCACTTGTAAAATGGATTTTTTAACACTCATGTTATGGTTAAATGACAAGCCGAAGTTTATAACACTCAAAGAGAAAATTTCACATCTTTGTTTAATTCCATACTAGTGAATAGTGTCATTGGCACCAGCTGGAGACCTGGCTCAAGCACACTGCTACTAAGCTGTGAAGTTAATTTCCCACTTTTGACCCCAACCTCCATTGCAGGGTCATTTCAAATTAAAGTCACAACTTTATTTTATATAACTATATGAATAAATAGAGAAAAGCTTTCTTTTTTCCATTTTTCTTGTCTTTAAAAGTCTTTTAGTAAAAGAACAGTTGTGAAAAACCTGACTTCTATCAATAGAAGAAGATATTTTTCATGTTAAAAAATAGAAATGGGAAAAAAACCCCTATCAATTTATCAACAAAGATGTATTGGCTGTGCATAAATCCAGCAATGGGTTAGCATCTTGACAGCTGTATGCATTTCTGCCCCTATCAACTTGAAAAATGGTAGGGAAAATTGTCACACAAATAATCACCTTTAGAGTGACTTCCCTAACAGGCAAAAATAAACAGACGGGGACATTCAGATTTGAAAAGAAATGGCAGAGGGGAGGTGTGATAGAAGTCTATAAAATCACAACTATAGGAAACAATATTTGGTATTTCACAATACAAGAGTTCAGACAGATCTCATTACTTTTCTGAGCAGGTAGGATCAGCAGCAGCTGTACAAACAAAAGCAAGAGAAAAATTTAGGTACAACAGTCAGCTGAAGGAGAATGCAGAAAAAGAAGGATCTGTGTATATTTAGTTGATGGTCAAATTTCCGTGGTTTATGGAGAGCCTGAACAAATTCATGGAAGAAAAATCTTGAACTGGATGGGGGATTTATTTATTCCGTAGCCTTCAAAATATGTCCCCGACGTGAAAAACATTATGGGCCAGGACAGTGCTAGCAGGAAGCATCATCAGTCTGACCCTATGATACCATTCTTACTCTGTAAACCAATCCAAAAGTTTGGAAATTTTGCCTTTCTTTAGATCATAAAGTCTTGATCTTTGACCAAACTGCTGCTGTCTGGATTGCTGAAGTGGTGTACTTTGTTTCTGAAGCATGAAGTTGAAAGATGAAAACAATTTCCCCAATGAGATTTAAACTGTGCTTGAGACCATATGTTTTGCAAGCTGTTTTCCTTTCTATGCAAGTCAGGATGCTCTTTTTGCCATAGCATAAAACTATTGATTCAGGCTAGCTTTCCGCAGCCTATCTACAGAATTACAACTCATGCGTTTGTGAAGTGGTTCATTCCAGTTTAAATAACCAGTTTAAGTTCAGTACTTGCAATTGTCCTTACTGGGCTGCATCCTTCCTACTTCCAGACAAATACTCATGATTAATAGCTCCTGAAATCAACAGCATAGTTTGCAGCAGTTTGTGAAAACTGTCTCTTTCTTTTCAGGTGAATGTTTGAAACCAGATGCATTTCTTCCTCCAGGAGAATTTCTTCCTCTTCCTGGGAGCATGAACAGTTCTAAAAATTAAATTCAAGTTGTTAAATTTTCTTCCAAAATTTAGGCTGAGGAGGAAATAAAAATGGATCCTATAAATTACCCATCCTTCTCAAGGGTCCTGCAGATTGTCTTGTTTCCAGACTTTTAGTCTATGTATCAAACAAGTAACTGCTTAAAATGTACTACACTTTGGAAAAAAAACCCTCTCTTGTGACAACCTGACAGCTCAGACAACCAATACAAAATAAGGCACAGAGAGTCAGACCAAGAGGTTACAGAGGAATGAAAACAAGCCAACTGATTTCAGAAGAAAGGGGCTAATTTCAGGAGAGAGTGTACAAGCAAATTTCCTGTATGTGGTTCAGCAGCACAAGTAAATCTTAAAACAACAAAGTGAATAAATAAATGATAACAACCACATATGAGAGAGATATGTGAAAATATGGGAATTCCTGGATGCCTGGAAAGTTACCAAGATTATCACCGGATTGCTATTTCATGGCCTGCACAGGGAAGCTGAGGCAAGAAGGAAGAAACACATGGAGGAAAAAAACTGTAGCCTCTTAAAATCACTACCAAAACATCTAAAAAGTGAATTAAGACTTCAGAGGTGTGTAAAACAAAATGGGTTGATAGAGCTCAGGATGCTGAGAATCTTTAGACCAATGGTCTTCAGAGCCAGAGTCTATCTCTGGCTAAAATGACCATTGGCTATCAATCTGAATCACTTGTAGAACTTACACCATTTCAGAAGTATCTGTGAAAAGCAGATAGCTCATTTTTGAATCCTGATATTAACTGGATAAAGAAATTGTTAATGGCCTCTTGCTAGCACTGTCCAGAAAGAATATAGGAAGTTATGAAACACTATTCTGAGGTACAGAGAATCTTTCAACAGTACATAGAGTTAAATCCAATACAACCTTTCAGAACATTAATCTATGATCAATGTGCTGCATCATTAACTAATTTGGATTTGATAAATCTATAAATAAAATCCAGAAAAACTAAAAAGCAATTACAGCTAGCCAAAATAACTGTGTTGCAATTTGCTTCCAGCAACATGTGATTCACCATGAATATGGCATAACAGTATGCTGAGGTATCTCTTGAAGGTTTTACCTTGAGTTAGAACCAAATCTGAAAATCACCACATGTGGATAAGAAGGAAAAGCATTTATGTGCTCTAAATAACTATTTATTGTCTCTAAACCCTCGTAATAGTTGAGGCATAATTTCCTTATCTGGGTGGGTTTAGTTTTATTGTTCTAGGAAGTTAGGGAATAAAGTGAACTGAAGAGCCCATGGATGAGAAGCCCTTTTTGAAGTTGTTATTTTACTCCTCCTACACAGGGTTAGGACAATAAGTGAGCTAATCTGCAAGGAGGTTAGTATGTAGAAAATGGAAAAGTCAATTCAGACTGTCATATATCAGCAAAATGAAATTAGTTTCAATAAATTGTACTGACTTAAGTTAGTGAAGGAATTTTAATGTTTATATTTTTACTTTGATTTTAACATATGTTTTTTGCCTTTTTTTTAATTATTATTCTCTGGTTCATTATGCAGCTCAGTAAAAACCCTGGGGTTTATAGTCTTTTTGTGCTTTAACCCCACAAATTCCTGTTCATAAGTCACTCTTTCTGTGGAGTTATTGATGTAAAACTTATCTTCCAAGTTAGCTAGAAGTGTCCTTGCTTCCCGTCCCCAAGATATTTATCTGAAAATAAGCCTGAAGGTAAATCTTACCCACTGTAACTTATCATCTGCAATTAAAAGCTAAAAGTTAAAAATGAGTTTTAGTAGTGTAAGCAAAATATTCTTTATTTAAAGCTCAAATAAATTAATATAAATACACTTGTTTTAAATAATAAAAAACTTGTTTCTGTAACATTCCTGAAACATTAGAAATTTATAGTTCCTCATCAAAAATCCACAAAACCCTTTTTTCCAGAGATACCAATATTATTTATAATAGGTGAATACAAACCTTATAGTTAGATTAGTAATAGATTGTCTGGGTTTGCAGTTTAATGGTTAAGTTTAATGATTTGATTTCTGATAAATTAATTGGTCCCTGTGTTCTGAAATGGATTTCTGGAAGAAACTGTAGTCTATTTGTTTGGTGTTTTTTTAAGCTGTATAGATTCTCAGGTGATATTCTAGCACTTTCAAAATGTGTTGTATTTATCTACAATAGCTGCAAATTCATGGAGAGGCATAGTCGTACCATAGTATCTGGTAACTAAACTCCAAACATGATTGTGAGAGGAAACTGCTTTTTTACTTGTGTCTTTTTTTTTTTTTATATCTTCTCCTAAGCCACGGTACTGATTCAGAGTATTTTTTACTATGCTAAAAATAACTCCAATACTGAGGTAGGGTTATGATTATCTGTTATTTTAAAAACATTATAACTATATCAAGATATGCAGTATCTTCCAAACTGACTCTTGACTATATTTTCATTTGAGAAGGGAGCAGCAGAGACAATGGGGAGTTCAATGGTTAAAGCAGTAGAAACATGCTTTTATATACTTGTTCTCACACATGCTTTCTGCTACACAGATTTTTGCTTAATCTCTTTCTGGTTCAACTCCCTAGCAGGGATAGTACTTCCCCTCATTTTCTTTTCACATGAATGAGCAGTTTTGAGGCTTTCCCTGTAGCATGCATAATGAGGCATGTCAGAAGCATAAACAAGCAGGTATATAACATAGTCATAGAAAAGATGATGCAACTAACTCTATGGCAGAAAATGCAAGTGAGTTTTCCTGTGCACAGTGTCTGCACATTGTTTAGTCCTTGTAATTGCTAAATGTATTGTTTGAGTAAAAGACTTAAATGTTAATGCACACCTCCAACCGTCTCTTCTATATCAGTTAACCTCAAAACTGAAGAACTGTACTGAGAAGAAAAACATCAAGTTTATGGGTACTAAAAAGAAGGTACCTGTTTGGCTTCTAAGATCAGCTGCATTGGAATAATTTTTGCTGGAAAGAAGCTTATGAGGCTAGGTAGTTCAACCTCCTGCTCACAGAAGGTTTAATTAAATCAGATTACTCATCTCTGTGTCCAGTCAAGACTTGAACTTCTCCAGGGATGGAGGCAATCTGTGGCAGTACTTAACCACTCTCATGATTTTTTTGTTTCCTCGTATCTAGTAAGAATTTCCTATGTTCCAACTTGTGTCCATTGCTTCTTGTCCAAATTGAACATGTTGAAAATACTTATACATTTTTTTTTCCAATTAGATTGTAAGATGATTGTTATGGCTTCTGCTCGCTTACTGTAGAGGGATCCATATGGCACCTACAGCCACAAATTCTTAAATAAATTAATACTTCTTGACTGATTTTCAATTTCCTACAGATGCAGAACAAGGTAATAAAAAACATAAAACAGAGAAATAAACATACAAATAACATTCCTAGTATGCTCTAATCCAAGTGCATGTACATGGCAGTTGCTGCTGAAAGCAGTCTAAGATTTCTCTCCCTTTCACTATTAAATACTATTGTTCGGGGTTTTTTTAAAGATGCAGAAAATGTACTAAAAGAAGGTGCTGATGAGACAGAATTTATGCAGGATACCATAAGGTTATTGGAAAAAAAAAATCTTGTAAGAAGATCCTTAAAGAAAATTCTCTGTGCTATCTCACAATCTAGTGAAAGAGACATACCAGTGAAAGATACAATCCAATCTTGTCCTTCCTAAACCAAGCAATGTGTCATCACAAAATCAAAAGTGCTATGTTTCCACAACAGAATTACTGCACAAACCTGAACAACACCTGTTTGCAATAGGGTAACAAGAGTAAAATTGCCCTTTCCTGTTCCACTACTATTAGTCAGCTAAAAAAGTCTGGGAAATAGACTATACCCAAAGCAGGGAAACAGCTGGCCATCTTAATTGAGAACATGGGACAAGCAGAAAGTATGGACAAATAAGGTAAAGGCCTGTTATAACTAGCTTTCCCTTTTTAAGATCAGTTTTCCAATAGGGAAATAACTTCCAGACACACATTTCTACCCATTTGCACTATTTTACTGATCAAAACACCGTACAAAACATAAACACTATTATCTCTTAATTTAGATTTGGGGTAAGGTGGAAAAATAAGGGCACCATCTCTGAAGTTAGTTCCAAAAAGTTCATATACTCACATCAGTACTCTGTTAAAAAAAAAAAAAAAGCCCCAAACAAACAAACAAAACAAAAAAAAAAAAAACCAAACCACCAAAGCGCAATAAACCACACTTAACAGTCCTTACCGTGGAGATTTTGGATGGTGAGTCTGAGTGCCTTCACCACCATGATGTTGGAAAATGGAATAAAAAGAAATATTCAGAAGGATTATTTGAGGCAAAATCTTACTGCTTAGACAAGCCCAAAGTGCAGAGCATGTTTCACAACTAGAAGGAGGCTGCAGTTTGAGACCAGATTCTCCCATTTATGTAGTAAAGACACGTACCCACAGGGACACTAAAGAGGTGTTAGAAAAGTTGGAGGAATAAATTCAAAAGATAAAAATAACTATTGACAGTGGTTTGTGTGTGAAAAACACATGGGAAAGAAATTTTAAAAAACATGTAATTTAGTGAAAGTGAAAGGCAAGGTGTTAAGTTCCTTCACTCAGTATAAATTTATCCATGGAACTAAGTGCCACAAAGTAGCATAACAATATGAGCAGCATATGAAAGACATAGAAAGTACAGTCCACTGTGTGAATGGTGTACCTGTAGGTATTCCCAGACACGATTATGTAGTTGCAGCTGTAATTTTTCTCTTCCGCATCCATGCAATTTATGATTTAATTTTCTAAGCTTTTGTAATCTTGGTCATTTTTTCTTGAAAACTTTGCCAACAATAACTCCAGGTTCATAAAAAAACCCCAAAAACCCAAAGTAGAAAACTGACAATGCATATGCAAAAAACGTTTAGTCTTCATTCTTTTATATATTTACCGAATCTTTATTCTGATTCTGAAAATGAGCAAACTGTCAGAAGACTGAAATTGGTAGAATATCGTGTTTCCCAAGAACTTTAGCCTATGATTCATTTCCTGATGTAATAATCAGTTTTCATTCAATTAGTGTGTGGTTCCCAGGAAAACAACACAGTAAAATACGGCATCAGGGGGTCTCGTTTATTCCTAGAAAAGACATCTATATCCAAGTTGTTTAACTTACAAATGAAATAATGTTTGTTCCAAAAGACGATGTCCATATTTAAGCACTGAGTTTAATGGCAAATTACAAAGTGAGAGGTCAGATTTGTTTGGTTTTTGGCTTATACACCATCATCAAGAATACAAATGCTGCAGCAAAAACTGTAGACCACAGAATCCTACTTCATGTAACAGGGCTACATAAGACCTGCTGACCTGGCAAAGGAAAATTTGAGGTGTTTTGATAGGATCATAGAATCATAGAATCATAGTTTGGGTTGAAAGGGACTTGAAAGGTCATCTAGTCCAACCCATCCGCAATGAATAGGGACATCTTCAACTAGATCAGGTTGCTCAGAGCCCTGTCCAGCCTGAGCTTGAACATTGGGGTAGATGGGGCATCTACCACTGCTCTGGGCAATGTGTTTCAGTGTGCTACCACCCTCATCATAAAAAATTTCTTCCTTATATCTAGTCTGAATCTACCCTCTTCTAGTTTAAAACCATTACCCCTATTGCAACAGGCCCTACTAAAAAGTCTGACCCGACTTTCTTATAAGCCCCCTTTAAGTATTCATGCACTAAGATTGTAAACAGGTCTCTCAGGACTGGGAAAGGTGAGAAAACTTCTCTTTCTGCAATCGCCTAACATGAAATCTTCCCTTTTTACTTCACCAGTTCATCCCTCACTTTTTTTCAGGACAAAAAAAAAAGTCCTGAAGGGAAGAATGCATTATGAACAATAGATAATGAGATCTGTTCAAAGGGATTTAATGTTGCATTTATGTTCAGACAGGAATGTTCTGCTTAGTGGGAAGTTCTGATCTTTCAACGAAAGTTCTATCCAAACTTCTTCCAGTAGAAATAGTGTTTCTTTAAATGTTGACTTGGGATTGAGGAAAGAAGATTTTTACCAACACAAAAGAGACCAGTCACCCTTACAAGAGATAGGCAGCCTTGGGAGTCTCTGGGAGAATCAAAGCCAGTCAGGGTGCAGTGACTTCTCAACCCATCAATGGTCCTGGCTCAAGCAACAGGACTGCAGGGTTTCTGTGGTGGAGTCAGAAGCTCAGACTCTGTCACTACGTCTATGCTACAATAAAAATGGAGTAAGGTTGAGCACAAGACTGCTGAAAATCCATAGGTCCATCAGTGCACTCATGGGCACAGTTTTGACCATGTCAGATAACCATTCCCAGGGCAGGGTCTAGTCACAATTCATAGCACATTCCAACAACCACTCCCCTTTAGACAATATAGACAAGATACAGCAATCTTGCAATCTCTCCAGTACCAGTCTAAGAAGTCTTTACAACTATAAATAGCCCTCATTCTACATTCTAGGGTATGCAAAAAAACCCACTCAGTTTCATGCTATGAAAATGCTACTGTTAGACTAGATCACAGTCCTTACATTATTTCAAACACTTTGAAGGGTAAAATAAATTTCTCTCATCTCTCACACTCACATATGCTTTCACTGAGACCACTGGGAAGCAATGCAGGTTTAAGGCCAAGTGCCACGCAATACAGATGGACCACTTTGTCACTGTTCTCAGAAACCAAAACTGTTCCTGAGTTGTTCTTGTTTAGCAGATTAAACATAGCCTGGAGAGCATACTGAGTCAAGGACGTTTGTCCAAACATAATGGGGCTGCCCTAGAGCTGCACTCTGGAGACCTGGCCTCCTGCAGCCTCCCACCAACCATCCTGGTGGTAACAGAGCACACTTCAACCATATTTTTTCTTTGTTTCAAACAGAAAGGACAGGATTCAGTTGTCTAAATAGAAATATGTCTCTTTGAGAGCCAAAGGACTTTTCTAGGGTATGAGAAACATATGGACGGGACTAACAGGCATAACACAGACCTACAGGAGACTGTGCTCTTCTAAATGACACCCAAAGCTTCACTGTTAAGCAGGTGGAAAAGCTCTAAGGTTCAATGCTATGTTTTGGTTTTGAAAAACTAGTGGTTGTTTTGTGGTTGGGTTTTTTCAAAGAGAAAACAGGTAATAAGAAAATTTCCAACCTGAGAGGTTGGAAAACTCTCCTTTGAAAATGCAATGTGAGGAATATCACATTTTCATATTACTTCTATTTAGGTCTCACCTTCAAAAGGTGTTATTTATTCCTGGAATAAATAATGTTTTCACTAATAATTAGTATACTGAAGGTTATGAACATGAAAAATTCTTCCAAGTAAAACAAGTGGTACACTTTTACACCATCAAAATCTATTTGTGCTAGATAGAATGTTATGAAATACAGTAAAATGTGTACCATATAAAAATGAACTCTCCTAATTTGAAAAGACATACTGAAAACGCTGTACCAAAGCAATACATTTGTATGAATACTCTTAATTCTTCCTACCTTTCAACAAAAACTTTGATAAAGATGTTCTCCTGCACTACACATATTCTCTAACCACTGCAGACCTCCAACTGGTTATGTATATGACCACAGATCCAGACTAATTTGTTAATTTAGGCAGGTGTGTTATCACTAGAGTTATCACGAGTTAAAGGATCCATGGAATGCTTACAGCTGTGGTTATTTTGTCATACATACCAGTGTGTCTACAACACTTTGCCATGATGTGGCAATCATGCCATAGGAAGTGATTGCAGTTGTACCTCTGACCTTACATCCGAAATAGTAAAAGCCAGTTTACTTTTTCTGTGAAGGCTTTAGAAGGATGGTCACAAACAATTGCATAAGGTTAAGAGAAAACATACTGTAACTGTAGGAAGACAAGGTGCAGTTTCACATAGAAACCTCTTTATCTGTTTAGACACAGATGTGATGGTATTCTCAGATTTTTTCAGTTACTTGTATATATTCAATGCTGAAGTTATTAGTAAGGTCATTTAGATCCTATCAGCTCTGGGTGATACATTCAAAGCAAACGAGTTTAATGGTAAGGGAAAACTGGTTTGTTTCTGATATTTGTTTCTTACCCTACCTTGAATATAATTTTTTTTTCATATCCTATCACCTAGTCTGTATTTGCATAAAACCTGATATTCGCATTGATATTCACATAGCAGTGAATAAGAAAAACAGGCATTAAAACCCAGCCTCACTAAGAGATAATCCTTCCTTTGAAGAGAAAAAAGGAAGGCATAATTAAGATACTTGCATGGTTGCTATACAAACAGGACTAAAACAGACCTGGATAACTAGCAAACTTTTTTTTTTTTTTTTTTTGGCATTCAGATGGCAATCGTGTATATCTCAGGAATTAATCTAATTTACTTGGGTTTATTCTTACTCTTTACTTGGGTATTACTTATCATAACATATTAGTATAGTATGTTCTTATTTTTACAATAGTATACTCACCATTACTGTGTAAGTCTTCTTCAAACTGAATTCATCCTTCTTAAATTCTCACAAGCAAAACTGTACACAGTATTTCACAGAAGTGTAACTCCTTTCTGACAAACAATGTCTGGCCCGATGTCTCCTGGGATCAAATTCATCTTTTTCACTGTCACATCACATGGTTGACAATTATCATTCTGTAAACAAGTACATTTCTTCTCACCTGTGGTTCTCAACTGATAAACATTCAGCTGCTATCAGAAGCCCTTGGTAACAATTCCTAGGCATGTGGCCTAAAATTTCATCCTATTACAATTAATTCCTTTCCATTATTCCAGTTGTCAGTGCCTCTAGTTCTTCCTCAAAAATATTTGTCTGCCTGATAATGCCTCCCAGATTTGTCATTATCAAATTGGGTAGCCCACTCATCATCCTATTGTGACAGCATGGTCATTAATAAAGATAATAAAAGTGATCAGGCTCAAGAATCATTAAAAAAACTAACTCCTTGCCCTGATCTGTTTCTCTAATCTTCTCCAGTTTGTGCATCTCACAACAAGAGAAAAAATAAGTTCTAGTCTTATATAGGTGAATATAGTCTCTTCTTCTCACATGATAAAAATACTTCTGAACTTTGTTCAGAGTATTAAATATTGGAAAAGGAAGTTAGTATAAACAGCCATCTCCCCCCAAAATCCATGAAGTTAAACTGAATCTTATAAGTGTACTTTGACATTCTGTACCACAGTCATCAAAACCCAGGCTTTAATTTGCTCACACATGTTTAGCACACAGATACACACTGAATTTTCAGTCAAAAGCTAGATTCATGTTTATGAAGACACCAATAATTTTTTACTTGACTCATAATTAAATTGTCTTATGAACTGTTTTCAGTTACTTTACTTTTGTAGAAGTTCATTGGCTTTTTTAACAGAACATGCCAGTACTTGAACAGTGATGCTTGCAAAATTTGTTTCTCGTATTTCTTTGACAATAAAAACTATACTGAAACATATGATAACCTCATTTCACACTGATAAAAAGCACACAGAATGTCCCACTGCAGTATTTCACACCCTAAACAAACAAGAACAAGAAAGCACAGGGAGTACACACAGAACCTTATTATGAACTTAAATGACTGGCAGTTTTACAGGAACACCATCACAGTGATCACGAACAGAAGCATAAAAATATTTTAAACATGCTTCTCTGTTCAATGTTTCATAGAGAAAGGCCAGAAGGAAGCTAGATCCAGGCCACAGACTTTTGTTGATCAGTTTGTAGCAACAGAGCAGAAAATACAAACAACAAAGATTATTGATTATAAAAAAAAAAAAAAAAAGATGTCCAGATCTATAAAAATGGCAGGATGACGTTTCAGAATGCCCACCTTGTAATAATACACCATATACTAACTTTGGGTTAGTACTGAGTAACTGAGCAACTTTTACTCATTTATGTGTGAACAGTTGGATACTTAACAGTTTACTACAACACACACACACACACACACACAAAAAACCCAAACCACAAAACAAAACAAAAACCAAAAAAACCAAACCACCAGGGTTTCAAAAGTTATTACTGATTTTGGGCACATTTATTTGAACACCTCTGCCTGATTTTCAGAGAGCAGGTGCCTTCTGTAGGAAAAAAGAGAAAAGGGGAGGAAAAGATAAACAATATTAATATGCCTATAGTTGGTAATTTTCCAACCTAAGAATGACTTCCTGGCATTTCTATTTTTTTTAACGGTTGTTGAAGCAGTCTTTCTTAAATTTTATATTGGAATAGCAACAAATTATTTTTTGGCTGGTAAAGCAATACGTAACTAGAAGTTTCCAGGAGAGAAATGTTCAGATTCTGCAGGTCTATATTAATTCAAGTCTTTTTACAAGACTACACATAAATGGTAGTGAATAACAAATAGCTAATTTAATAGTATAGCTTCCCAACTACAAAATCAGGGACCTGGTTTCATAGCACAGTGAATTGCAATAATTTGAGGCAAACATCAATCTCTTACCAGCAAGACAACTTTAGGTGGTAGGAACAAAATGGTTTTAAGCTGTGCACTGAAGGACATTATCTAGTTTGATCAAGTTAGCTAAACTTTATTCTCATGCTGTATTACAATCCAAAGGGATAAGAACATCCCAGATATCAGTCTAAGTAACAATACTCTCAATTAACAAAGTTAGGGAATCTAAAAGATGTATATAAAATAGTGCATGTCCCTACATGAACACTACTTAATTTGAGTTTACAAAGCTGTGCTCTGCATAGATGAGGATAATCTTCTTACCTAAATTTTTTGTCTCATTTAGATCAGTATCCAACAGCTGAAGTCAGGAGAAGGGTTTGTTTGAAAAGTGTGTCAGTAGGAAGGAATGCAAATGTACAAGTCATCTGAATACACCTAATTTTAACAGCTGAGCATGTCAGAATAATATCTTTATGAGACACAGCAATTCTACAGGTGATATCACTATTAATTGCTACATTACAATTGAAATAGTGATTTCCTGTCTAGTGATACAATTATACATCAAATGGTATCTAGTTGGGAATGCTGGAAGGATTCCCTCTATTAGTGCTAATTTTAAAAACAACAACAAAAAAAGGAAACTAAATTTAAGCCAGCCAATGATTGCAGCATCGGAATTATTTTCAGAATCATACATAGGACCAAGTGACAGCTTTTAGCCCACAACTACAGTGAAATGTTTGGATGTGGAGTAACTGCAGCTGAGTCATATGGCAGCAAAAGTCCCTAGAAAAATTATGATTAAAGAAGAGGAATTAGCTTAAACTTCTATCAGAAATAATCTTTTTCTTATTAATGTAATCCTGGATTCTCAAAGAAGTTTCTAAGAGTTATGGGCTCAGGTACCTACTGAATAGGAACCAAGTACATAACTGCCATCTGCCATGGATCCTTAAAAAGAAAAGATAATTTTGAAAACTTTTTTTTTTTTTAAAGAATTTTTTTAGGAATTAGTGTTCTGAATCCCAGACACTTGAATGTGTATACATCTCCTCTTCCAGCTTCCTCCCTCCACCCCATCCCTGTAGGGTCCACAAGTGAAGTTGGCCTAGATTTCCTCTGAATGCCTGAACAGTGTTTCTTCTCCAAAGGCAGTCAGTACTATTATTATATTTAGTACCACAGACTGATGAAAATGACTCAGGGAATTCTTGGGCACGCACTGAGCTCCTTCAGACTCCAGCAGGGAAAGTTCAAACTCACTGCCAGATTGCTGCATTTTCATGTTGGCGGTGCATGGCTAAATTTTACAAGTGGTCCAAAAAAACATTTGTTCCTGTTTTTCTTGTTAAAAACCCAACAATGTGTGTCTGGGGTGCACTTTGTTTTCAGTAACCTATCATGACCAAAAAATAGAGATAACCCCTGTTGGAAACACGTATTACTGGAAATGCTAACTTTTTAGCCTTAAGAAACAGCTAAGATTACTTTGTAAAGTCTTTATAGTTTGAAATTCTTTCTAATGAAAACTCTAGGCTTTTAACCTCTAAATATTTGAAATTTAATGCTGCATCTCTGGCTACACTTCTTCAGGTAAAGTGTGAAACTCAGTTGCCGTGACAACAAGGAAATACTCTTCTATTGATAAAATCAATTTTTATTTTTCCAGTGCTAGGAACTGAAGGCACTCACTTAGGGGCAGAATTCTAAACCTAGTGAGAACCATGGAAGAAAAGCCTTACAGAATTATGAAGTCTAATTAATAACATTTAAAAAAATATTAACTATTAATTACATTGCAAATCTTTCATGTAGTTTTTAAACTGAAGTACACAGCATTTAAACACATAAAACATATAGACAAGTCAATTATTCTGTCTTTGACCTCATATTTGCTTTATTAATTTATAATACAAATGTAAGGCATAAGTAACTGTTCAGTATGCAAAAAAAATAATGTTCTTAAAATCTATAAGTTTAGTATAAACCACTTAATATTTTTAAGGCACTTTGTAATAAAACAGACCACTCACACTTCCAATGCTGTTTCACAGAGCGTATTTTTAGAACATATTTTTGTTGCTATTGCACAATAGTAGCAGTTACAAGTTCCACTTTGCTACATAGTGATTCTCTGTTGCAAGAAACTTCCCTCATGGCAACGTCAACTAATCCAGATCACATGCAGGATATGCTGTAAAGAATCCTCAAGTGAAGATATTTGTCCCTATAATTATAACATCTTTGAATTGAAAGAAGAAATGCATCAAAAGCCCAGCATGTTCTCTTTCACCACAGGCCACTCGAAGACCTATGATGCCAACCCTGAATGACTGAGAAGTTTTGGTCTGAAATTTTTAAAAGAAAAATACGTAGCATGGAGTAAATGAGGGTCAAGCTTATAAAGTACCCTACTGTTTTTTCAATATCTGTGCAAGAAAGATAGAGAGCTTCCTTACAGCCTACTTGTGGAATAGTACTTTATTTTACAAACTATATACAATTTTTCAGCTACACCTTTTGTTAGCAGCTCCCAACAAACCTCTAAAACGTAATCTTCATCATGCAAATTATTCCATAGAAAAATAACAGAAATAAAACTGCTGCATTTTTTAACATTTGATTTGTGCATGCACTGAATTTGTAGTGTAAATTCGTGAGATCAACACTTCTGTGGGCTGATCTTCACAGCCTAATTTCTCAAAATATGGACACCTATGAATGAAATATAGATATGTTGTAAAATTAAACCTCTTGAAGTAATTCTGGTCTCCAACAAATATTTATTGTTATCTTGATGATGATGATAGCATTACAAGACTTTGGGGAACTTTTTAATCAGAAGAAATTCACTGTCCATCAAGATGGAAGTCAATAGCATATTTCCTCTTGAACTCAGAGACAGGGTCTTTTATAGAGAATGTTAGAGCAACTAGCTCATTTACATCTGTTATAGAAAAAGAAAACAATTGCAAATTATAAAATTAAAGAAATATTTATTTGATACTAAGGAAAAATAAACCTTTTCTTGGATGAGCTTAAAAACAACTTCAAGTGCATGTCTAGCTTTGCCTTTTCTTTGGAGAAGAATGGCATCCACAGAGTGCTGGGAAGAACTGGGATCCCATGAGTGCTGGGAAGTACTACATCCCTAGAATGCTGTACAAACTTGTACAATTGGCAGCCATCCTTCAAAGCATGAAAATAAAGTGGCATTTTGCAATTGAATGAAATATCAACAGTAAATTTTTTTGCAGATACACTTCTAATTGAACCAATTCAGCTTATTTGAACAAAACAGTTACCATCTTGGACATAGCTGACACCCAATCTTGCTGAAGTATTTAACTACATGTATTTATACTAAATACCAGCAAGAAGATGCCTAGAGCTCTGAGGATAGCTACACCCAGATACACATGGTGATTTTTCTACTCCAAAACCATATTTCTTAAAAAAAAAGAAATATAATTTTTGTTCTTCTTCCGATATTTCTGAAATACATTTCTCTAAGGTTTCTCTTCTCCAGTATGATGTTTAAATTACTTTGTTGCCTATGAACTTTCAATTAATTTTTTTTCTGGAAGGGGTAATACAAACTATATTTTATAGACAGTTTTCAAGTACCACCATCACACAAAATACTCAAACACAGACAACGCATCCTACTAACTTCTTATCATTTCTGTTATTACGAAGCCTGAAAGAATGAAAATCCATTGATCTTGATGCAGTACACAACAGTTTATATCCTGGATGAAAAGAGAAATATACTGATCTTTTAGAAATGTGGATCAGTGGTAGAGATTCTCAGACTGTAGTTTCAGGAGACTACTTTTTTAAACACAGTGCTGACATTCATTTTGGCCCCCTGCCATTCCTCCCTTGAGCAGAAAAAAAGTTTTCATGTTTGTGCTATTGACCACATCGGAAGAACAACTAGGGGGAGGGAGATAATCTGCAAAAACAAAACAAAACAAAATTAAATTAAAAAAATAACCAATGTGGAAGGGCTAATAGAGACATATGTTCAGTCAATTTTCAAAAGCCATCAGGGAAACCTGTCACCAGGAATTAAGAACTAGATTTACATTATTTCATGACAGTGTTTTAAACTTTAAATACAGGTTTTCTTTTAACAACTTCAACCGTAAAACAAGCACTATTTCTGTGCAAAGTAATTAGCTAAAATGAATTCATCCTGATCTTTTACACTCATACAAAAGAGAGAGAATCCTAAGCTGGGGATCATCAAAACCAAACAAAACCTATTTCAGGGTGGGAAAAGGTACTCTATAATCTTAGCAAAGTGTTAGCAGTCTAGTGTCAATTCTCAGTAGTTTATAGATTTCAGCAAGTTCTGATATTATAAACTGATTCAGAAATTAAGTTTTCTTTAATTTTACTTGCCAAGGCTTGCAGTGTATATTGACAAATATCAAAGAAAACATTCTTCTTATATAGATAATATACACGTACTGAGGAGTATCTGGTGATATCTTTGTGATTCTTGATTCTAAAACACGTCAGTATGCTTTGGGTTTTTTCTGTTGTGTTTCTTTCTGGGAAGAAAAGTATTACAATAGTGCCTAAACCCAAGAATTATCATTCATAAAATGACTAAATGAAACTAAGGTACTTCAGTTAAACATGAGAGCAGTGTGAAATAAGGGGCCAGAATACTGTTGTTTTTATTCAAAGTTGACATATTCTTAAACATGATGCTGTGTTCAGTATACTGTACTTCAAGAAAAGTGAATTTGGCATGAGATCTAGAAAAAATCCAAGTCTAATATAGAAATATATTGCTATCTTGGCCTAAATTATTACAGCCTTGACCACTTTAGACCACACTGTAGGTGAATTACAAACTCTTCTGTGATTGAGATCAGCCTATCTGTACACAGCTTTTAGATGTCTTTACTAAAAGTGATTTGATATACAAAGCTAATTTGATGTGAGTGACATTTCCTCATTCCTTTTGCTTAGATACACAGATTATATTAGAATTGATAATACTAGGAAGATATTTGCTAAACATGTGGCAACAATATGCAAGTATCATGCTAGGAAGGTCTGCAGACATATCTTAGCAGCCCTAAAGAGCCGCTTGCCCTTGCAAGGAATCAAAGATTTCCAGCTAAAGCATGTTAGAGTCTTTCTGCATTCATTCTGGGATGCTGTAATATGCCAGCTGACATTGCATTTTGTCATTGTCTTTTTAGGAAAGAGGGAGAAATAATTTATTAGCTTGTCTCCTCAGTCTTAATATTCTGATAACTACCCAACTGAAAAAGCAGGCATGTCTGACTTAGATTTGAAAAAATAAGAATGATATCTATTGGAGAAAATGCATTGTTTTGCTGAGCTGAATCGGAAATAAATCTTTATACTATTTGTTGTTGTTCTGCATGGAGACCACATGCAAAAGGAAGCTGATCTGCAAAGAAGATCGATTGTAACCACATTAGAGTGAAAGGCCTTTTTTGTTGTACTTTATTATTTTTCCATCAGGGACCACAGCAGAAAACATAACTGGAAAGAACCACAAAACTGAAGAAAGACACAGCTGCCATTCTCACAGTCTTGGTTCTGCAGCTAGTGTGAAAGAAAGGAGACAGAATGCTCAGCTTCCTGGTAATATACATTTCCTTTTCTTGTAAATGGAAACAAGAATTAAGTCACAAATGAAAGCTGCTAAGGCATTCTCCCAGCAAAGCTTTTTTATCATTTCAAAATGTATTTGGCAAAACCCATCCTCTCTGGAAAGTACTGGGATTTCTCTAGACAGGTGTTTTTTAGATCCAAGGTGAAGTTTCAAGTTCAAAAATAAGGGAGATAGGCAGAAGGCACAGAAAATGCTAGGGGGAGCAAGTGCGTGCTAAAGAGCCTGGTGATCTCAGATATTCACATGGGGTAGTGAAGCAACCAGACTTCAACCCAACAGTCTCAAACACCTGAGATTTAGCTGGCCCATTGTCCTCAAGAGGAAACTATCTCTCTTGCATTCTGAATCTATAGCTGTCCCAAGTGAAACAACTAAAAATAAATGGTAAATGTTTATCCAAATGCAATCAATAGCCCAGACTTGTGCTGAATGTGGAAAAAAAGAAGTTTCAAGGCTCTGCTCCCAGTCAGTGTTTGGCACTTTTCCCTTTGTACCTTCAAGTGTTAATTTTATAGACTAGACAGGTCTTTATCAGCAAGGGACCCAAAAATGATGAAAAAGAGAACAGACGATCCTTAAGGGTTATAATAAAACATACATATTATAGCCCTGAAGGGTTATAATAATGTAACTTTTTACAGTTCAAGGTTTTTAAGCCTGATTACTTCAAAGACGTCTCTTCTATACCTTCCTACAAATCTCCCATCTGAAACATAACATCTTTAAGTGATCACTTGAGGTTATCTTTACCATGCTGATACCTATCAAGATGTAAGCTTTCACAGAAAACCAACAGAAAACTTTGCTTAAATAAAAACACATGCAGGTTGATAACTTAGAATTATCAAAGAAAAAGTTCTGAAAAAGAAGAGAAACAGGAACTGGCTTAATTATGATATCAAAGGCTTTAAAAAAAATAGTTGCAAACACAGTTGCTGATCTATTTTAGTTTTCTTACAAGAGAAGAACAGTGGGACTGGCAATCAAATTACAGACAAAAATATATATAAATAAAATAAATTGGTTCCTCCCTATAAAAAGAATATTTCACTTATGAATGGTGAATTTTGTAAAAGAAGTGTTTTGCTTTGGTTTTCAACAACATTGTAACTTCGCAAGTTAGACAATATACTTAGTGACTTAATTAAGCCTGAAGCACAATGTCCATCATTAATTTTAAGGGACAAGGTGGGGATTTTCTCACCATCAGCAGCAAAACAACTGAGCTGGCATTTTGTAAGTGCTGGTCATGATATTTTCCCAAAGTCTTTCATACTGATGGCTCAACACCTGGCATGATTTTTCTGTGTATTCTTCCATCTTGATATTAACATATTACTACTGTACATTTTGCCTTCCACCAAACAAGCAAATAGCAAATTTCTTTTACCGTGTCTCCTAATAGCTGCCTCTACTTCACCTTGGGGGAAGCACAAAATAAAGAAGAGATAATGCCACCATCTAACAAAGGCCACCAAAACCATCTTCCATACCAGAAAGCCATTATAATCACTGAGAAAGCAGGGGATTATACAGAAAATATACAGAAAATAGATTCTGTTTTTCCACATTCCATCATGTCAGGCATGATAGTTAGTCACTGGTCACATCTCTTAGATAACTAAGGGAACCTTTCTGCACACACCACAGGAGGGAGAGCCAAGATAATTAGTAGCCACAGCTACCAGTGTTACTGAAAAAGCTTTTAGAAACATAATTAATAGAGATGTTCTGCCTTTTATGCATTTAGTAAAGCACTAGATGTTGAAGCTTGCACTTTACACAAAGTTGGTTAATGTCAGTGAACACAAATTAAGTATGCTAATGTTACCCTTGATATTGTCATTTTGTTCTTTGCAAAATTTCCATTCAAAATAATAAGCAAGACAAAAAATACAGCTTCTGACATCCAGTGAGGTTTTCTTTCCACTAATCATGAACATGACAATTAATGATATACATATACACATGAACAATCTGACAACTCCTCAGACTAGCAAGGATTAGCAGTAAAACATCAACAAAAGGTATTTTGGGTCACTATACCTAGAACTGTCCAATATTATAGAGGAGTACTAGCTGAGTACTACATGGAAAAGGGCTTTCTATCCCCTTTATCCTATCCTTGAGCCAGACTGTTCAGCCTGGCCTCAATTTATGGATTTGTTATGCATTCAGATCAAAATTCAGAATTTGAAAAAAAAAAAATCTTTTCTTCTTCTTCTTCCACCCATTCAGGACCATAAAAAAAAAAAAAAAAAATCACTAAGAGACTACTACTAGTTTCTTTTTCAGTGCTCACTAAAATACAATAATGTGGGACTACAGAAATCTTCCATGTGTAAAAATACTTCTGAAAGTTCCTCTTCAATGTCCCATCTATATTTTTATAATCCAACTTTAACTTAGAATTCATTGACCTGAATACTAATTTAGGTCATGGTTTTCATTAAACAATATAAATACAAATATACCCCTCAAAAAACAATTCTATCTAACATTCAGTGGAATAGGTATTTTGCACCTGATGAATAGATAAATCGAGACAAAATATTTATTTAATAAGAGTCATGAAACAAGTATGGAGCATGATAAATTGCACAGAATTCACAGAAGTCAACAGTGCCTCAGGCAGAGTTCTCAAACTCATAAAGCTTCATCAGAGCTTTGCCTGGGTGACTCTAAGACAAAAGATTTGTGGTGTCTGCAACAGCTGACACCATGTAATGTTATTAGATGTGGTGTTTTAAACAATTCCTTTTTTGAGGATCACAGAAATCCTTTTAATGAGAAGAGAAGCATAGAACTGCCTCAAAGTAAAGAAATGAGTGAAGAATAATAGGAAAAAATCACTGACTCTGAAATCAAAGTCTTAAAGTATGATCTGAAAATAGAAAAGCAGAAGGACTTTCTGTCCTTTCTGTTTATTAGCCATTTTCCATCTTGAATTCTTTCCCGATGTGGCAACAGCTTTTTGATTGAAGCATGCTGGAGCTGTAGATAAGATATTATAAATATTGTGTATGCAACATACAGCAGAAAAGATGTCCCTTACAACAGATTCTAAATTAGATTGAATGGAAAAATGCATTATTCCAGGTAAAGAAAGGAAAAAAACCCTTAACACTAAATATTACAAAAACAAGAAGAAACACAGACAATTAATAGCTTTGAACAGGCAAACTGTATACTGTGAGCACATCTGGCATAATTCCTGAATGACATTACTGAAGAATGCACACCTTGGTTATTAAAGATATCTAGAAGCTAATGAAGAAAGATCAGCATCTACTCTGTGCATGAAAATAAGAGAGTCAGTTTACTCAGTTGGCTACCATAAAGTGAGCTTGCCACAAAGGAAACTTTTAAAGGGGAGATTATGGAATGAGAATGTGTAGGAAAAAGAGGGCCTGATGAAGGGAAGTTCAAAAAATCTGTGCAGTCATGTAGCATAAGGCTAGCCATTACCATTCTTTTAAATTAATAATTCTCCTGATTTTTGGTGTTCTCATTACCAAAAAAAACCCCAAACCACTAGACATTTCCTGGTAAAATATTTATTACTGCTGGTGTTATTACTTCTGATGAACTTTCCATTGCTTGTTTTTAATATTCCTGTTATATCACATGCCAATACATGCAAAGAATTCACAGCACACCTCCTGACAACTCTCTCCAGTAGTTAACATGGAAAATACACCTTTCTACACCTTTAATAGGAGCAAATTGCTCTTTTATATTGAAGCTACACTGTGCTGCCTGGCAGGCTAGCACATATTATGGTGTGACATCCAGAAGCAAAAGACAGGTTGTGCTTTTTGTCTCTTCCTCTCCTGCTGCTCTGATTTTGCAAGCTGTGTTTCCCTGCTAGATTGCATGAAAAAAAAAAAAAGCATCTGTATGAAGTTACAGCCACTGAGCAAGAGACCTGTACAAAACACGGTATAAACCACTGTAAAACAAAAGAGCAAAATTATGAGAAGATTGAGCATAGAAAGGGAATTGTTGGTAGGTGAAGAATAACATTGTTGCCTTACAAGCACTCTTTTCATGAAGGCCATTCCAAATCTCCAAAGATTGGTAGATGTCAGCAAAGAGAAACTGCTTGTGATACAACTAAACTGTTTTCAATGACTTCTTAGAAAGACTAAAAAATATTCTTCCTTCCTTGCTTTCTCCTTTTATGTCCCCTCAAATAAATGCCCTAGCTAAACTAAGTTAATTGGGAGATGCTTTCTTTGGTCTCAACACTAGGCAAAGACTTACTCCTTTTTTTTATGCTGTAAGATGGTTTTGTTGACTTCAGTGAATAAACTGTCTTCATGATTAAAACTGTAGCCAGCTAACACAGATTAATGGATACATCCACAATCATCAGACTAGCAAGACCATTTACCTTATAGGAAGCTCACTCAAGAAGGTAAGAGTGGTTCTGCCTACACAAGAAATTCTAATTTGAGGATGGTTCAGGCTTCAAGGTAAATTCAATAAAATGTTTCCTAGGCTAGTCGTGTTGTCACTCATCTTCCTCTGTCAAACCTGTATTTATTGCCCTACAAACATAGGGCAATTCAATTTCTGGTATCTCTGAGGACATAATTTCATCTACAAGGCCTTACTCTTTCATCTGTTAATTTTCTCTCCTACATTTTGACCAAGGTCCTGGTATAAACACTCACCTATGGAAACAACTTATTATTTCCTTATTTCACAAGAAGAAATTGTCATAGCACAACCACAGACAGACTGAAGAAATACCTGAAACAGCTATCAAAAGAAACAACCCCAAAGACTTATCAGTGTCTCAGAGAAGACGTTACAATTAACCCAGATCAGCCTTCTATAGCAGGAATTACTGTCCTGTCTAGGCAACAAAACTTGCTATCTGCCAGGCAACTGTTAAGGATTATAAAACTCACCTGGGTCTGATTAAGGGTGTGGCTAGATGATAGGGACAAAAAACAAAACAAAACAAAACTTCAAACCTACTCTGGGAAAACTGCCAGGAGAGATAATTCAGTATATGGCATAGCTCCAAGTGAGAAGAATGAAAAAACCCTAATTCTAAAAGAGGATGGGAGCACGGACAGAGGGGACTGATCAATATGAACAGTTTAGACTGCACAAGAAGGGGAATATTGGGTTTAACAATTTCTCAATGCTTAAAAAAAGAAGAAGAAATTAGATATGTGTCATGCCTTTTAAAGTTGCATCAGTCATTCATTATATCCCTTAGAAGTAAGAGCTGATGTTAATCTAGCTGAGACCTAATGAATCAACAAACACAAATTCAAGATTTTAAGATACATTTTTCTTTGTTATAAAATGTATGGTGAGAAAGCTTTTTTTGAAAAATCTAGGTTTAGTGACACTAAATGCATTGATTGTTTTGTATTAGTATGGCTATTTATTCAATTATGTAGTGCTTCTTGGAAAAACAGAGTGAAAAGGCCATCGATCTATGTTTATGAAGACAAACTTTCCTACAGCTGTACTGCAAGTTTTGCCTAACAGTAAGGCAATAATTAATTTTCTATTCTCTGTGCTTTAGGTAATTTAAGTTTGTTCGTGGGTTTTTTGATTTTCATTTTGTCCGTGGTTGTTTATTTTACAGTTTTGCATTTATTTTCTTTAAATTATTAGGCTCCAAAAAAAGGCTTGAGCTGTTGTTGGTTGTCATTCTCTGTTTTATTCTAGTCATATTAATGTCAGTTCAGTTCATATGTTAGAAGAATTTTCTACCCAGAACAGCAACTTGCATACATGTCTTTGGAAGACCCTTCAATTTAACGGTTTATTTATTTCCTTTACATTTCAAATTGGTAAGTTAACTTAATACATCTAGAACCTACTAAATGGACCAGTAATTATTATGGCGTAAGAAGAAGAGCCAGGACTTTAGAAAACATGGGTTCACTTTGTAAGCAAATGGGTTAAGTAATAACATTAATTTTCCAGAAACAGAAACATCTTTTTGATAGGCATTCAAGTAGCTGAAACTATAATCAAGTATTCTTCATACTCTTGTAAGAGTCACTGCCACTTGCAGTCACCACAGCCAATGGCTGAACTAGTCAGACTGACTCTAAGCATTGGATTTACAGGTTAAAGAGAGAAATTTTGATAATAAAACACATGGAGATATTCATAACTGCAGCCCTTCAACAGCAAGAGAACTCAGCTGTCAGGATCTAGTACATTAATACAAAGGCCTCTAGGCTGGACTGACATAAATTCAGATGATAAATAAAGAATACTTCGTTCTTATGAAACATCAAAGCAACACAGACATAAATTAAACAAACAAAAAAACACTAGATACAATAGATTATATCATAGAATCGTAGAATCATAGAATTGTTTAGGTTGGAAAAGACCTTTAAGATCATCAAGTCCAAGCATTAACACAGTTTTTGTGATGGTGACTAAGTCATAGCTATCCTGCTGCACAATGGCTTCCAGCTCCTCCTGTTTGTTGCCCATGCTGCGTGCATTGGTGTAGATGCACTTGAGCTGGGCTATCGATTTCACCCCCAACACTGGCATGCCACCCTTGGGGTCCTCTCTAGTGAGCCTGGTTATGTCTCCTTTCCCCTTCGAACCTAGTTTAAACCCCTCTCGATGAGCCCCACCAACTCATGAGCAAGAATCCTTTTCCCCCTTGGAGACAGCTGAACTCCATCTGACTCCAGCAGGCCCAGTGCCATGTAGACCTCCCCCTGACTGAAAAAAGCAAAAGTCCACCGATAGTGCCAGCCTCTGAGCCACATGCTAATCAGGTGAGTTTTCCTGTTCCTTTCAGTATTCTTCCCTGACACTGACAGGATTGAGGAAAACACTACCTGTGTTTTATTATATCTTCCCGAAACTTTTTACAGTATACTTGATGAAAGTATTTCCCTCAAGTGTAACTAGTAACAGGTATCCCCAGGCATAACATGATGCAAAATGATCAGTTCAAAGAGTAAAACTCTACGTATCCTAAGAAACTGGTTAAATTCTCTGTTTAAAATAAAATTTTATGAATGTGAACTTTCATCAAATGATTATGAATTGCAATAAATAATAATAGATGAAGATGGATAAAAGAAAAGTCAGACCAAGGACCCATGCCCATAAATATTTATAGCAGCAAGAGGATAAAAACTACCTTCTTTTAAAAAGCAAGTGAGAGAAATTGCATACTTCCTTATTCACTATCCAAGTTTTCCTCCAATGCTGGAATTTTCAAACTCTGAATTCTGGTCAGATCCAATTAGAGAATTAGAGTGACTCCAATTAGAATCATATTGCAGTGAACAGTGCAGACCAAGGATGAAGAGCACAGTAAGGAGGATGGAGTCTCATTTTCTATACAATACCTGAAATAATGTCCCATATAACATCACACAACTCTGAGGACATATATGAATGTGCATTCTGCTGCCACTCCCACTCCCTTTTTGTCATAAAAAATAGATATTATTCAAGAATGGTGTCAGAAAGGAAGTATTCATTCTTACACCTGGTTTAACTTTTTTTTAGTTTTTTCTTCAGCTGTATTATCAGAACACTACCAAGAACATTTACTATAATATTCTGCAAACTGTTCTTCTTACTCTTCAATACTTTTTAAAAAGCTCTTTTGTTTACCTGATTTTATCAGAAAAATAGTGTATCAACATAATTATTTCCTCTTGATTATTCAATTTGGCTAAGATTTAATTTCAACAACTCAGTAAATTCAAGACAAACAACATCTACTCAATTTTAATTGTATCAATATGAGGTTAATTTATTCAAGATATTACGAAACTTCACTTGCTCATCAGTCATCCTTATTCAGTTAAGAGTCAGAATCTGCATATTTTTCATATTAGATTTTTGCTGTTTCCTTTAGCATATAGGACACTTAAAGATTAAATACCAACTACAGAAGAAACATAAATTACTAACTTTTCAAAAATACCACTAAATGCAGTTTATTAAAAACAAAGAAAAAAATCCGTATGACATATTTTGGTTTTTATGACTGGGGGAAGAGGGAGGGAAAGCTACTTGAATCTAATTGTCCAGACCAAGAACTAGACTTAAGTGTTGCCAAGGCAAGTCTCCCAATCCCTTATGCAATATACAGGGAAGAACAGAGCGTTCCTAGAACAAGATTCATTACAGCCAGCATACTGAGTATTCAATATAAAATGCAGAAGCACAATGTGGATCTTAAGTTCTAATGTTCTTCTCTCTGAGATTCAAGTTAAGCCTCACTGTATCTCCTGGAGTCAGTTGCTTAAAACTATGAGCTAGACACCTACATCCAATCTTATAAAGGAGTGACAGAGGTATAATAACTGACGATACCCAATTCATAGAATCATAGAGTCATAGAATGCTTTGGGTTGGAAGGGACCTTTTGAGGTCATCTAGCCCAACCCCCCTGCAGTGAGCAGGGACAGCTTTAACTAGATCAGGTTGCTCAGAGCCCTGTCCAACCTGACCTTGAATGTTTCTAGGGATGGGGCCTCCACTGCCTCTCTGTGCAACCTGTTCCAGTGCTTCACCACCCTCGTTGTAAAAAAAATTCTTTCTTATGTCTAGTCTAAATCTATTCTTCTTTAGTTTAAATCCGTTATTCCTTGTCCTGTCACAAGAGGCCTTGCTAAAAACATTGCCCTGATCCTTCCTATCAGCCCCCTTCAAGTATTTGTCATGGTTTAGCCCCAGCCAGTAGAATCATAGAATCATAGAATTGTTTAGGTTGGAAAAGACCTTTAAGATCATCCAGTCCAACCATTAACCTAACATTAACAAGTCCACACTAAACCAATTAAGGGTAGACTAGACTAAACCAAGTCCCGAAGTGCTACATCTACCCATTTTTCGAACACTTCCAGGGATGGTGACTCCACCACCTCTCTGGGCAGCCTGTTCCAATGCTTGACTACCCTTTCCATGAAGAAATTTTTCCTAATTTCCAACCTAAACCTCCCCTGGTGCAGCTTAAGCCCATTTTCTCTCATCCTAAAATGGAGGTTCCACCGAGATTTGAACTCGGATCGCTGGATTCAGAGTCCAGAGTGCTAAAGCATAAGCAGTACTTAGCAACAACTAAAACATCAGTATGCTATCAACATTTTTCTCATCCTAAATCCAAAACACAGCACTATGCCAGCTACTAGGAAGAAAATGAACTCTACTCCATCTGAAACCAGGACAGTATTGAAAGGCTGCAATAAGGTCTCCTCGCAGCCTTCTCTTCTCCAGGCTGAACAACACCAACTCTCTCAGCCTGGCCTCGTAGGAGAGGTGCTCCAGCCCTCAGATCATTTTTGGGGCCCTTCTCTGGACCTGTTCCAACAGGTCCAAGTCCTTTGTGTGGCTGAGGGATCCAGAGCTGGACGCAGTACTCCAGGTGAGGTCTCACCAGAATAGAGTAGAGGGGCAGAATCACCTCCCTCGACCTGCTGGCTACGCTTCTTTTGATGCAGCCCAGGATTCGATTGGCTTTCTGGGCTGCAAGCGCACATTGTTGGCTCATGTCCAGCTTTTCATCCACCAGTACCCCACAGGACTGCTCTCAACCCCTTCATCCCCCAGCCTGTATTGATACCGGGGGTTGCCCCGTCCCAGGTGCAGGACCTTGCACTTGGCCTTGTTGAACCTCATGAGGTTCACACAGGCCCACCTCTCCAGCTTGTCCAGGTCCCTTTGGACAACATCTCATCCTTCTGGCGTGTCAACCACACTACTCAGCTTGGTGTCTTCTGCAGACTTGCTGAGGGTGCACTTGATCCCACTGTCTATGTCATTGATGAAGATATTAAACAGCACTGGTCCCAGTACGGACCCCTGAGGGACCCCACTTGTCACCGGTCTCCATGTGGACATCGAGCCATTGACCACGACCCTCTGGATGTGACCATCCAGCCAATTCCTTATCCACCCAACAGTCCACCCATCAAATCCATATTTCCCCAATTCACTCTACTCACTCACTCACTCATTTGCTCTTAGTCTCTCTCTCTTCTCCAATTACCACAAAATAAATATTGCATAAGCAACCTTGGAAACAGGGACCAGATTTTATTTCCCATACATAAAGACCAGAATCTATTTCCCAGTATATAAAGGAGGCTTATAAGTAAGACATGAAAAGACTTGTACTAAGGCCTGTAGTGACAGGACAAGGCAACACAGTTTTAAACTGAAAGAGAGTAGATTTAGACTGGACATAAAGAAGAGATTTTTTATTATAAGTGTGGTGAGACACTGGAACAGGTTGCCCAGAGATGTTGTGTATGCACCACCATCGGAAGTGTTCAAGCTCATGTTTGACGGGGCTTTGAGCAATCTGATCTAGGGAAAGATGTCCCTGCCCATGTCAGGGAGGTTGGGCCAGACGATCTTTGAAGGTCCCTTCCAACCCAAACCATTCTATAGTTCTATACCAACTGAATGACCTAACTATAGGGCTCCAAGATGCCATGTTGTGCATGACAACTCTTAGACTAAGAAAACATAAACTCTTATATTTATGGTATCACTTTCAAAGGAGCAGAAAATTTACCTGCTGCTTGGGGCAGGTATTCCTGGTAATTCTGGAACAGAATTACATATTTTTTCCTATTTGTTTACTCTAACCAAACATATATTATCAAAAATGCATGCAGCACCCACCTCCGGCAACTGTGCTTCTAAATCATACTGAATAAAGCTGTCATGTTTTGTCCTGATCCCAGGGCTAATATGACTTAAGAGACTGAGAACACAGTTGCCATATTAGACCTTCAGAGAATCTAAGTGGAAAATTATGTGTCTTCTCTGAGGTCTTAAACACAATGTGTGTGCTCAGCCCTGCCCAGGTGGCAGTCCTGCGTACATCCAGACACAGGACTGTAGGCCCACCAAGTACTTTAACAGGAAAAGCTTATGTGTCTATGGACCTCAAAGTGCCTAAGTTCTGCAGGTGGTTTAAATGGAACATTAAACAACCAACACTAAATTATGAACATGAACACCAACATTAAATTATACCTCAGAGTCACATTATAGGCAAGTTCCTTTACAGATTTGAACCCTGAGACTCAAATTCTTCTTATTGACCACTTGCTATTTTATTTCTATATCTGAGGCTTATGGATAAGGCAATGCCTCCTTTCTCTTCTTAGCAGACTATTCATTTCATTCTGTGTGTTTTTTTTATCTCCTGACTGCACTCCTCCTCTCCTCCTTCTGGGAAAAAATAAAAGCTACTGATTTCCTAACTAACTCTTCCAAAAATACTGTTAAGCAAAATTCTAACCTCTGAACTAGTTATAAAATGCCAAGAACTCTTCACAAAGATTGTATTAACCTACTTGTAATTAAACTTCAAAAATTATTTATAAAAAACGTGTACTGAGTGATGAAATAGAAAAGAAACAGGAAAAAACACAAATTTATAGAAACTATTTTCAAAGGTCACATAATGTGCTTATTTTACAGCAGAAATAAAACTAACATGGTCAGCAAACAGCATAAGCAGTATAGATTTAACTTTTAATCATCTTGAAGACCAAAACTTTTTTAATTAAAAAAAGCATGCAATTAATGGATTAATACTGTATTAAACAAAGAGTATACTAACATACCTTAAGTTTGTCATGTAAATCTACCCCTTTCAACTGCATCCTTCCTTTTCCCCATCCTTGGTTTCTCCTCTAAACATCCCATAATAAGTCCTGTGCAATCCCAAAATGTTCTTCCCCTGCATCCCATAATGTGCCCCACACCTCTAGGCAGCGACCCCCCTCAGTCCAAGAGGTGTTCCAGCATTGACTCATTGTGATAGGTGTCACACCTGGACTTGGGGATGAGATCCTCCTGGGACAGCCCTGGGAGGGACTGGACAAGGTGTCAGTTCCTTCCTTTGAGTCTGCAGTTTGGGTTTCCAACTGCCTTTGTGCCCCTGTGCTCCTCTGGGCTTGTGATGATGGGCCTTTTATGGGCTGATGGCCCCTATGATGGGCCTGGGAGCAGCAGGGGCAGGGTATTATTTAGGGTCCCCCCTGCTTGCCACTGGCTCTCTGCACTCCTTTGAGGGTGTGCAGATGAGCTTCTATCACATAACCTGACATCTGCCTCCTATGGTGAGCTTCTGCACCTGGACTCATAACCAAAGATGACCTTGACCTTTAGTTTTGTTGTTTCCACAATTCCTATAAGTTAATTGCTTTGAAAATAACAAAGCCATTTTACTACCCTCTGTGACCAAATTTCATCCCAACCAAAAACCATCTCTACCAGTGCCTCAGTGATCATCCAGTACCACCCTGGAAAAGAATTAGTCACTTCTTAATTTATACATATGAATTGTATTGTCACCCTATTCATGCACTTCTCTCCCAGATCTTTCTATTATGAAATTATTTCCAGATGTCACAGCCATTCAGCATTTGGTTTGAAATACTACCTGCAGAAACATGTGACTTACAGGCAATAACACTTTAACAGTCTCTCATCACCACTAAACCTGTTCACTTTATTTCTCCTCAACGTTCATGTTGATTTTTCTCCTCTCAGAAGATATCACAACAAGCTGAGCTTTGCTGTGATTTTTTGCCCTTGGCAGAACTCCAGCTTCCACCACAAGGATCCTCCATCCCTACCCTGTTTCCTTCTTCGGCACAGCCAGCTGCAGTCGACTACACATTGTGCCAGCAGAGTCTAGGAGTCATTTATCCTGCCCCAAATCATATTCAAGTGTTTCATTTTCTACTAGGTAGCAAAGAAAGCAATCTTCTTTTCAGTCAGCACAGAACCAGGAACAATGTGGTGATATGAAATGAAAATTCATAGTCCTGAAAACTGTAGTTTTCCTTTACAAACAAAATCAGCTACTGCAGCCCACCAATTTAGAAGAACTTCAGCCGAGAGATTTAAATACCTTTTTATGACCCTCCTTACCATATGCCAACACAGGCATTCTGCAAATCATTCTTCCCTGCTTTTGTATTTTTTGCTGGCTACAGTCTAGAAAGACAGACAAACTTTATATTGGGAGAAGTCATCATGGGAATTATGCTATGGGTAGGAACAGAGACAATAGTTGTTAGATAGATTAGGGGGGAAAAAAGGCTCTAAGAGTAAAAATTGCCATATTTTTCTTATAAAGTGAAAAGACAGTTTTAGTCTTCCTGACCTAATACATATAACTTGTTTTAGCAATTACCTGAAATGCAGGACTTTTAAAATAAAGTGTCCTATGAATTGTGATACCTAAGAGTAAATTTCAAGAACTTCAGTTTATTGTACTCAGATCGTATGAGGGATGGCTGTACATGTTCATTTGTATAAAAATTCAACACTAGCAACCTCTACTGGGTTTCCTAGGTGATACAACATTCACATGTAAACTTGTTCAGGCTAAACATATACCAGACTCAATATAGGATGTCCGGACAGCTAGTGCCTTACACCACTTTTACTTTACATACTGTCAAGAATCTACAATTAGTAATAGCTTTACTCTTCTTGTGTGCATATCCATGTGCAGGCAAGACTGGCTTAATTTGCTGTATAGGCAGGAGGTTACTGAAAAACAAAAATGCATGCACAGTAGAATAGAAGATATTGTTTCCTCTCCTGAGCCTAAAACTATATTAAATGAACTAAACATTTGTTAGTGTGTAAATCTCAAACCTTCTTTAACCTTTCTTGTTCTGTGGTGGTGTTGTTACTGTTTCTACCATTGCCTCCAGCCAATTTTTTAGAAGGTGGTTAATAGGAACATCTATTCAGAAAGCCTATTGAAACAACATGAACAATTAAGTCTTTTTCATGCATTACAAAGCAAACATTGCAAGCACTGCTGGCCCTCACCATATGTATGGTAACAATACCATGCAACAAAGCTGAGAGCTTAGGTAAAGCAGAATGACATCACTGAGACAGAAAGCAGTGAGGGATAAGTAAAATAGGCATGTTCCTAAAGGCCTATTAGCCATTAAAAGGGCTTGAGAAAATATGGCTAGGAAGAAGTGCTGAGCAGTCAGCTTCTTTTCACCAGCCTTTCTACAGAAAAGAAAAAAATATGAGCTACTGAAGGAGGAGGGGCGGCATTCAATTTCAGACTAATTAAAAGTCATGTGTGGCTGTTGACTAAGGCTTAACCATGGAAGAAGATACAGGGAATAGATTGAGGCATTGTTTTCAGCGATTATAAACTTCTATGGCCTTTGGGCAGCAGTTTCAGTTTCCTTTCAGGAGGAAAGAAGAACTATGGAAACATTCTGTGAAGCTTGTATATATGGCTTATGGTTCTATCCTCCATTCAGTAAGGCCCAATAAGATACGTCAAAGGTGCTTTCACTTAGTAGGAACTGGCAGAAAACAGAGATCTGTGAATTCTTTTGTAAAAAATAACGAAGCTATAAAGAGTCTGTTGCAATTTTAACCTAGAAAACGCCACCACTTTTGAATAGCTCATGCTATTCTATAGCTTAAGCTGTTTTTTTCTTCGCTTGTTTCTCTCCTTCCACTGTGGCCTACATTCTTGAAGGGATGGCTTTCAGCAAATTAACATGCTCTACAGCAGGAGCTTGAAAATGAAAGCTGCAAAACCCTAATTCTGCTATCGTATCTAAGGTCATGATCAAATTTATTTTCAAATACAGTATACACTTTTTCCAACAATGGGAGACAGGTATTTTTGGGTCAATTTTGTAACTCCAGACAAAGGCCCTGAAACCCTTACAGTTGAATTTTATATATACCTGCAAGAAGTTATGAAAAATGAAAACCACAGACTGAGACAGATAAAGTAATCCTGGAATGAACAATGAAAAAGACACTATAAAGGACAGAGTTGAGAAACAAGCAGTTTAGCCATTTGCAGCAAATCAAAATGGTGCATTTAAAATGGGACTAAATTATCTTAAACTGAAAAGAAGAAAAGAACTTTCTGAAAATGCTAAGAAAGAGATTAAAAGAAGTTAAATTGAATTTCAGGAGTGAGAACTTTTTTTTTACATAAACTTATGGTTTCTAATAATGTATTAAATTTCTTGATTAGTCATTTAACCATTAAGGGAATGGTTCCAATCATAAGAAACCAGATAAGAACACAGAAAGGCAGACACCCAAGCTACTGATAAGCTGCAGTTTATTCTCAGCATAGTGCTGCACATTGCAGTACATCCATTTGCTTAATAATGGATCCACGTGCCTACCTATCTTACTGCTGTTGTTCAATTTTTTAGTTTTGGTGTCTTCACATCTCAGATTAATGTGTGATGTCCACATATCTGCAGGCCCATTCTCCAAGAAAAACCCAAAGGGAGTGGTTACTCAGATGTATTCCATTCACAATCCTGCAGAGCAGTGATCAGGGCAGCTTCAGTGGTGGCTGCACTGAGGGACATGACAGCATGTTTGCACTACCATGAAGCTCAGGCTTTGGTCTCCCCTTTCCCTCCTGAAATTATGAATTGCCTTAACCAACATGAGCTCCAGTACACATGTTTGTGAAAAAAAAAAAAAAGGAAATTTAAGGTTTGGCATATTTGAGGCAGTGAAAACAATAAACTTCTGCAACGTATCACTCAGAGGGAAAGACAGGCTTTTTTGTGGCTTGATTTCTTCAGCTAAAGACAAGGTGTTTCTAGACTTTTTTTTAAATCAAACAAACTGCTAGACCAGGTTTAATTACTTTATGTATGAGACAGGAATTCATATTACTCCTTCATCCTTTAAAAAACAAGTCTGTGATATGAGCAGAAGCATAGTCAAACAAGGTTTGAATCCAAGGTAACAATTTGTTGAAGAGCTGATATATGTAATCCTTAGATAGGAACAAAGAAAAATTTAATGAAGAAGAGCATATAGTGGGAGTTAGTCTTGTGAAATTCAAAACCATTAATGGTGGTTGGTTTCTAATTAGTCTATCATTGTTTGGAAGCTGAACATGAAATTAATTTTTGCTGTGATTTAGAATAAAATATATTACACTTCAACTCACTGCTGGATTTATTCCAGGAAGAAGGGTGTACAAAGCAGATATCATCTAAAGATTCACAGAAGGTCAACACGTACAAACAAGAAAACTGGGAGGACAAAAATGTTTTAAGATTTGTGGGAAGGTGTGTATCATGGAGAGGTAATAGCTACTACTAAGAGATACATCAGCTCTTCATTGATTTTGAAACATGGTAGGGAAAGTTGTTCAGATAAAACAGCCTCTCTTTTACATTAAAATACTACAAAAGAGAACTTAACCACCTATGACAGCATTCATATTTCAAAAACAAAGTTCATACATAGCTTGTAATAGTAGCATTATTTTTGAAGGACTATGAGAACTTGGTTTAAAAATATGTTGGAGAATCAAGAAATAAAAAAATTATGAAGAAGCAGACAACTGATAGGAGATTATTTAATTTATCTTAAACAGAAGAGCACCATAGAGTCCTCAGAAATCTTTGTGGATGACTTTTAGTTGAAATCCTTTCCTGAATGTGAAAAGATGTGGGTCATGATTTTAAAAGCCAGAGAATGGCACAACTTACTCAGGTTAAGCTACAATAATTTTAACCATTGTGTTCAAGCAACCTACAAATGGATAAATTGCAAATTATTAAGTCAGTATGTGTGTGTGCATGCCCACATACACTGTGTATTTTACGGTCATTTATATTTCAAGGACTTGGAGATGACAGCTTAATCAATGTAAGTAAAAAGTCTAACAAAGTAGCAGTACAGAAGAATCACTAAAAGGCTCTTCAAGAACCTCCCTCTACTAGAGTTAATAACCTGGCTATGGAAAAGAACTAAAGTACTCTTTGAAAAGTTTATTTTTAATTATTTGTGAAGTTAACATGTATATAGTAGAATTTCTAAGTAAAAATAAATGTATGTATATATGTGGGTGTGTGTATGGATGCACACACACAAACACACGTGGTGGGTTGCACCTGTTCCAAGTCGAAGTTGCCAGCACTCAATACAATTCCTAATTGCACTGTACCATTATATTCCTGTCTGAAGGGTTATAAATGGGGAAAATAGCCTGAAGAAGAGATTGAGCTTATTCCCTTGTATTCTTCCTCTCTACCTATACTCTTACTTTTCTGTTTCTCTCTTATCCTCTCTGTATTCAGTGTTCAGCATTCTTAGACCAGAATGGGTAGCATCATGCCCAGTTACCACTTTTGTCCCATTTGGCTGCTAAAGAACCACTACATATGACAGCAAAAATTACTGTTAAGAGCCCTATCTCAGCCAAAGCCAGAGCATTCACTCTAGTACAGAGGAAATCTGGAAGGATTTAGCTGAACTATTCCATTAAGGCTCCAAGGATGGGCAAAGTAAGATATCTTCAAAGTCTATTGCTCAGCCATTGTTAAGTGACTCACAACAGAAAGACAAAATTTCTATAAAGACTTCTATCTAAGCAAATTTACCCTCTGTGTAATTTAATGCAGATATGATACATTCTTACGATGTGGTTTTAAACCTGTAGATGGCTTGAGTCAAGGCATTGAATAAAAATAATTTGTAGTGTCCTAGAGCATTACTGCAACTGAAAGGAAGATTTCCCAGGGAAGACAATTTTTGACTAAGCAGAGGAAAAATTTCATCTCATTGAGATGCCCTGGCAAAGCCTGAAAGCAATCCTGAATCTGTACCTATATATGTTATTACCAACTTTGCTGGCAAACTGTTGGCTTCAGCTTGAAGTGCTGTCTATCCTTTACCTTTAGTACCACTAAAAAAGAACCCCCCCCAAAAAAACCCCAAAACCACTACCATTTCCCACAGCTTCATTATTCTGGTCTCCATCTCCCGCAGAAGACCTCCTAGTTATAAACAAATATATTTGTATCTATCTGAAGCACACAAAAGCATCCTGATATGGTTTTTCTATTACAAGAGAAGGTTAACCTTGATGTTTGGTTCAAATGGGTGAATTACTGTGGTTTTTTTCTTTTGGGTAAAAGTATCATTTTAATACATGAGGGAATTTTTTGAAAAAGAAAATAAAAAAAGCAAAACAAGGAATATCAATTCATTATTTCACAAGTTGGATTTCCTTTATGAGTGATTCACTGAGGAACCAAAGCCAGTATGGCAAGAAGCCATGTGTGTTTCTGGGAAAAAGTGTAAATACAAGCCATAACTGGTTTATGAAATTTGCACTGTAACAAAATAGGCATTTTCCCAGCCATTTTCTCAGTTATTTAAGGAGAATCATCTAGATAGCACCAAGGATGATGATAATGATAATAAAATAACATTTGTTTAGAGCTACAATAGAACTGTGTACCAAAGTTCATATTAAGAAACGTAGGTTTCGGAAACAGATGCTTCAAATTGTGAGGATTAGGAAACCTCAGAGACATGGTTTTTAAATGTTTCCTTCCATTCTATTACTTCTAAAGTAATGCTGCATTCAGTAAAAAGAAATGAGAGAGATGAGTTCTGAAATTTCAAGTCTATTTCTTTCCAGGGCATGTTATAATGAAGACTACACAGAGCAACACAGGACAATTTTCATCGAGTTGGCCACTTGATAGGTCACTATACAAAGGCCACTATTCAAAGCTCCTGTTTGTGGAACTTCCTTAGTAAAAAAGTTCTTTCTGAGGTAAAATATTATGAACAATATTTTTCTTTCTGTTACTAAAACTTTTAAAATCACTCAGTTCAGGTATGCACCTGAAACTTTCCAGAATATGCTGACCACCTGCCTTGACTTAACAATGTCTTAGTTCCCCCCACCTGCTCAAAGTTCTCAGAGGTTTTCCAAACAGGATCCAGCACCAACTGCAACCTCCTTCTGCTTGTACCACTTACGATCAAAATTGCACGCAGACCTCATTGAACTACTCTCTGCTACTCTGTGCCTTAGAGGGACTTCCTGAGAACAAGGGGTTAGTTAGTCTTGCACCATAATCACCTAGTTCTTTTCATCTCTCTCAGTACTTGAATTAAAATGGGCAACTTTTTTAATACTTGTCTACTAAATAGACATTTTGTTTATATCACAGGCTATTGCTAACAAAGGATGTGCATATGTCTTGGTACTGAAGAATTATATACAATCCAGTAGACATGCTACAGTTACATAGACAAATACTTCTTAAGGGATCTGAAAATATAAAAACTCAAAAGTGCATCACATGTGTATATATACACAATCACATACATGCAAATTCTTTGCTAATGCACAAAAAACTTGGATGTGTATTTACACAGCCAGTTCTTACAAAGATACTCCATTAAAATGCCTACATTCCTGCAGTTTTTGCATTACATCTTTATCTCTACTACCACTGATTATTACAGCTGCTAAACAGATGTCAAAACACTATTACTGCTTAAGTCAATAAAGTTCTTACTTTTTAAGACCATTGATGACTAATTACACTAACTGCTATCTCCAGCTCAAAAAAAAAAAGCTTTGAAGAAATATAATTGGGTACAAAAAAATGTCTAAAAATGTGAACCAAAGGCTAGGCAATGTTTTGGGAAGCTGAATGCCCATGTAATTTCTGTGAGTTTATAGGAGAAGTTAAATACTCAGTTTATTGACATGTCATTCATGCCATTCAAATGCTAAGGTTTGCATTTGTCTGTGGAGAGTGCTTGCTTTGTTTTTTAAGAATTCCACTATTTAGGACAAGCTAAATAGATTCAATATCTATTTGATTCTCACTGACTTGTTCTGAACAACTTTTAATGCTCAGAATTCATATCAATATTTTGATGCATGTTATCCAGTAATGACTGTGTCAAGTGTGATGAGGTCTCATTATGCGGATCAGTAATTAACTGTACTAAAAGAGTAGTTGCAAAGGACAACTAATCCCATGTGGTAGACTTAGTTGTGAAAACAAAAGGGTGATTGCACAAGCGGGTGTTATGTGTCTGTAACAACATGTTTGTGTGAGAGAAGAGAATCTGGTTCAATTGGTTGTATTTCTTTCTGCGCTGTCTGTTCACATGACCTACTCCCCAAATAGATTAATCCCTTTTATAAGAGTTTTTCTATAATAAAACATTTTGTACCAGTAAATACAAAAAATGTGCTACCATCTGTGAATACTTTTGACTTCTCTAACTTCTAAATTTATTTTATGGGGACATATAACTCTTTAACACTCTTAAAAGGAAATATTTGAAAGAAGCTCTTAGGAAAAATAAATAGTTGGAATATGCTCATCACGTGATTCAAGAACTAAAAAGGTAGACAGAAAAAAGACAGGGGAACTAATAATAATGTACCTTCTGTAGTGCTTATGGCACATTTAATTCAGACTCTCTTTCAAAGGCCTACTGTTGGAAATTCAGTCCTATTTTCATTTAAGTCCGTGACGAATCTTTAATTAACTTCAGATGCAAACGAGGCTGGGCCTACAGTAAAAACATTAATTTAAGAGGAAATAAAGTGAGATGAAAAATCTGTTTCCACAGAGCATGTCCCACTAAAGAAGGCCTTTCTTCTTAGTGGATACAGACGTTGTTTTTAAAAGAGACATATGGTCATATCAAACAAACATTCTAAGTATAGTGAGGGCAAAAGAAACAGGAATGTATGACCATTACATACTTGTGATACTTTGTTTTGTTGTATTCTTTTCCTCTTTGTGAAGGAGATTCTAAGAAAAAGAACAATGTTTCCTGTAATTTCTTTGCAAAAGTGGCATGTGCTGTCTTCAGTTGCACATAACTTTGTCATCTGCAGCTGCAGTGTTGAGGAAAAGGCAGAAATCACCCAGGCAAACACACATAGCCTTGGAAGCAACAACTACTTAGAACAGCTGTTTTATAAACAACAGCAATGCTAACTTAAAAAACTTAGTTACTCACTTTGAGAAAAAATACACCTAGATACAGCACAGACTTTGCTTCTTCCCAAACACTTCAGCGCTACATGCCATACCACATGCATTCTGCAAAGCATCAACCTCCTGTCATGAGCTTTGCTCCTTTCTTTTTCCTTCCTATAAAGAAGGTGTCATGTGACTTATGCATCTATAACTGGTGGAAATGTAAATAGTTTGAAAGGCTACAATTAGACATGAGCCTGGGTCACATCATCTGGATATGAATTTTCCCTTTACTCAAGGAACGGGGAGAAATTGGATCCAAGGCTTTGGGTTTGGCTTATCCTGAACAACACTCAGATCAGGGGATGAGTTTCCTCATATCTCAGGTGTGATGACATTCAGGAATTCAGTTTAGTTAGGAACTGCAAAGTAGGATGGACCAGAACGTAACGGTTACGGCCTATCAAATCCAGATTCCTAACCTCCATCTGCCCTAGCAAACAGCTTGCAAATTACCACAGGTTACATTTGAGAGTGCCTTCAAGCGGCAAGGGTTCCAGGTGAGCACTCTAGCAGGCAGGCTGCCATGGGAAACTCCAAGTTTTTGGGCTGAATCATGCTGCCACCATATTTGCATGAAGTCTGACCATGGGTGTAAGAATGACCACCACACAGACTCTAGGCAGACTGACAAAGCAATGAGGCTTGAATGCATGTAAGCATAAGATAAATACAATGCTGTTCAGCAACACTGAGAAAAAAAAACATTTCTAGCACAATCTTGTGTGCCTGAGGAGCTTTGAGGTAAACAACAGTTGTGTGAACATCAGAATAAATGAAGGCTGACTTTCAATAAAGATGTTGAATGACTTTTTAACAGCACTGTACTAAGTGTGACCTCACCCCTTGTTATAGATCAAAGAATCCATGTGGGGAAGAAACATTGCAAAGTCCCACCCACATGAAAAGCTCTTCCATGTGAATTCTCCCATGTCTAATAAGGGTAGAGCTTCTAATGGAACCTTTCCTTCAGAAGAGGAATTGCCTCCTACTTTCACAAGCATCCTGAATTTGTTCACACAGGGAAGAAGGTACAGAAGAAAAGACCAGGAAAAGAATATGTCATGTAAACTTTGTTTCCATAGGAAAAGAAACTAAAACCTGGGGCCCTAATGGAGATTAGACTCCTCCAGAGACAGGTGGTACTGGAGCAGGCATATGCCATGAAACTTAGCTCCAGATACATTTTCAAGTACAAAAGACACTCCTTCCTCAGAATTTTAGCAGTGAAAAATGGTGCTATAGTTAATAAAAGTGACTGTACTAGACCATCTGATTCCTAACAGATCTGAGAATTCCTTGATTAGTTAAAAGAACTAAAAATACATTAATAAAAGGACTATAAACAGAAAGACAACAAAAATCACCATAGAAAGTAGAGCTTGTCAAGAAGCTTCCATTTAAACTCTGTGAAGCAAAACACAGTATAAACCATGAGATGCTGCCAAAAGCTATATAGGAAAGCTAAATAGGAAAGAACAAAATAGACACTGGATTTCATCTGAACATTTTTGAAAAAAATGACCAAAAAATTATTTTAGTTTTCTCTGAGAGTTCTGTAATAAAATGACATACTGCTTGTGTTCAAAGCAATTCCATAACATTGTGGTTTCATTTGTACAGCTACATTTCCATAGTGTACCCACCAAAGTTAGTCAATTGTAAGTCCTGGGATCTTCTTCCCAGTTGAGTCAATAGAAATTTTCCTAACCCTAAAAAAAAAAGCAGTATAATTTGGTTTTACCCTTTGCATGTGATATAGCATGTGGCTCCATGCATGTATTCAGCTTTATTGCCTAGGAATGAGAAAATGCAGCTCATATGTAGAAAAGGAGATTAAATACAGCAGCAAAATTACCGCACATATAATTTACAGACACAATAATTCTTTGCAAATACCATTGACCAATTTCATTCATTTTTACCCCAAATGACTATCTGCTTTCCCTCAGACCAAATCACAGCTATGACCTAGGCAAAGGCATTCTTAGCATATCCAACATGTCAGCAGCACCACATACACTCTTCTAAACAAAGAATGCTACTTTATTACATTTATAGATTAACATGCTATCTACTTATGTAGATGAATTAATAAAAGAAACTTCATTCATTTAAAAAATAAACCCTTTCATTGACTTGCTCTTTCAGTCAAGGTTCTCTTGTCCTTTTGCAGCTGTGGTGTATCTTATCTTTCACTTTCTAGGAAATTGTTACTGTTATGTCAATACACTGGAACCAAAAATACCTATATTCCCACACAGTTCTGTCATAGCCTTCCTATTAGGAAGACCCTGCAGAGGAATCTAGACAGGCTGGATCAATAGGACGAGGCCAATTGTATAAGGTTTAACAAGGCCAAGTGCTGGGTCCTGCACTTGGGTCACAACAACCCCATGCCATGCTACAGGCTTGAGGAAGAGTGGCTGGAAAGCTGTCCAGCGGAAAAGGACCTGGGGGTGTTGGTAGACAGCCAGCTGAACATGAGCCAGCAGTGTGCCCAGGTGGTCAAGAAGGCCAACAGCATCCTGGCTTGTATCAGGAATAGTGTGGCCAGCAGGAGCAGGGAGGTGATTGTCCCCCTCTACTCGGCACTGGTGAGGCCGCACCTGGAATACTGTGTCCAGTTTTGGGCCCCTCAATACAAGAAAGACATTGAGGTGCTGGAGCATGTTCAGAGAAGGGCAACAAGGCTGTTGAAGGGTCTAGAGAACAGGCCTTATGAGGAGCGGCTGAGGGAACTGGGACTGTTTAGCTTAGAGAAGAGGAGGCTGAGGGGAGACCTTATCAGTCTCTACAACTACCTGAAAGGAGGTTGTAGTGAGGTGGGTGTTGGGCTCTTCTCCCAAGTAGTTAGTGATAGGATGAGAGGAAATGGGCTTAAGCTGCGCCAGGGGAGGTTTAGGTTGGATATTAGGAAAAATTTCTTCACAGAAAGGGTAGTCAAGCATTGGAACAGGCTGCCCAGAGAGGTGGTGGAGTCACCATCCCTGGAAGTGTTCAAAAAACGGGTAGATGTGGCACTTTGGGACATGGTTTAGTGGGCATGGTGGTGTTGGGTTGATGGTTAGACTGATGATCTTAGAGATCCTTTCCAAACTTAATGATTCCTAGTCTTTACTTTCATTAAAAATTATCCAGCCACCAAGCCAGGAAACATGAAATTAATTATTACTCTACCCTTAATTGTTGTAGTTGTGGACTTGGTAATGTTAGTTACCAAGTAGCCATGTAGGTTAATGGTTGGACTGGATGATCTTAAAGGTCTTTTCCAACCTAAATGATTCTATGATTCTATGCGTTGCTGAGCCTTAAGCTAGCATTTCTTCAAATCATATCTATTCCCTGTTTTGAATGTCAACCACTAGAAGTCAAAATAATCCAAATATTTTGTAGCTACCACTGCACAGTAACAATTAACTAAGCAAAATGGCTGGGATCTTCTTTTAACAATTATTTGTCTTTTTTGATACAAATTGGTTTTTACCAGATCTGAGGGAAGCAACAAATTGAATGTGATACAGACTCACTTAGACTTTAATATAAAGAAGATTATAATTATCAAAAAGTCTAAACTGGACATAGTTTATCCTACACGGAGGCTCAGGTAATCTTCACTTTAGGTCACATGTTGTATTTTAGTATTGTTATGCTGTGATTCATTTTATAGCTCTCTAGTTCAGTAAACTATAGCAGAGAAGAAATAAAAAGAGACTGAGTAGTAAACCATAGTCTTGAATACAAATTGCCCCCAATTTTAATTTGATTTCTTCATACTCTCTTTCTTTCCTTTTCTCCATTGCACAAGTGAAACTGTCTTTCGCTGCAGATGTGCACAAAACAAAAAGTAGTTTACATAATGTCAATGGGAGTACATAAAGCTGCTTAGTTTGACCTCTCTGTTGATAATGAAAAGCGCAAACTGCTTGATTCTATCCACAGGCATAGGTATACCACTTCCATCCATCTGGTAAAGCATTTGACAAAATCTGCATGTCTACAGTAAATGGGCTCTGGGGACAGCAGTTCATCAGAGAGCTACTCTGTGGGAAACAAACGGGGCTCGCATGACACAGTAGAAACTTCAATAGGCTATTTTACAGTATCTGAATGCGGGAAAAAAACCCAAACAAAACATTTCTTACTGCATGCACAACACAGAAGTTTTGTAAAAACTGAAGCATTCTATTCCCCCACAAGTTTCACAATCATTCCATGAAATTTCACAATTTAATAACAGTAAACTGTCTGTTCTTCCTACAAATTACAATCAAATATTGTCCCATGTACCCAACTAAATACACTGTCTTGAGCTGAATGGACCCCCCCTTTCCCACTCAGCACTATTAAGCATGTAAAGATATTCTACGTTATCTGAATACAGTGACAAAAATCCACACAGTTTCTCACATCCCAAACAATAATCCTAGGCCTGAAGTAAAACTACTTTTGACAACTCAATAAAGCCAAAAGTAGCTCTGTAAGTCAAATTTACAAAGCAGAAAAAAACCTTTTTGCTTGTGAACTGATCTACTTAAGTTGTACATTGAACTAAGCTACTCTCCGCTGCCTGCCAAAGACACTCAGCACTATTTGTCATTCCTGTCTGACAAAGAAAAACCCTAATTCTCATAATAGTTTGTTCTTGAATACTGTGTTCAGTTCTGGGGCCCTCACTACAAAAAAGACGTTGAGGTGCTGGAATGTGTCCAAAGAAGAGCAACGAAGCTGGTGAAGGGTCTAGAGAACAAGTCTTATGAGGAGCAGCTGAGGGAACTGGGATTGTTTAGCCTGGAGAAAAGAAGGCTTGAGGGGAGACCTTATCACTTTCTACAACTACCTGAAAGGAGGTTGTAGTGAGGTGGGTGTTGGTCTCTTTTCCCAAGCAGCAAGTGATAGAACAAGAGGAAACAGCCTCAAGTTGCTCCAGGGGAGGTTTAGATTGGATACTAGGAAAAATTTCTTCACCGAAAGGGTTATCAAGCATTGGAACAGACTACCCAGGGAAGTGAATGAGTCCCCCTCCCTGGAGGTATTTAAAAGATGTGTTGATGTGGCACTTAGGGACATGGTTTAGTGACTTGGCAGTCAGTTGGTTTACAGTTGTACTCAGTGATCTTAAGGGTCTTTTCCAACCTAAATGATTCTATGATTCTATAAAACAGCGTAGTGATCTTCAAACTAGGCAGGTCAAGACCTTGTGGAAGTGTCTAGCAGTTAAGATAAATAAATGAGTGGTGCCTATCTCTCCCAGGAAAAAGGAAATAGGGAGAAGTCAGTATGGTGGAGTCCACATTGTTTGTCCCACCCACAAGCATCACATTAACTGATTTCTGTGAATGACAAGCATAGTTTTTGACCAAAGTGGCTTGATGCTCTTTCAAGGACCATAAACTCATACATGACATTTTTTATTTCCTGGTATCAATTTTGCAAGGAAATAAAAATGATAAAAAGACAACCAAACAGCATCACCTTTTTTGTGAGACAACAAAAATAAGAGATGAACTCTTAAAAAAAAAAAAAAAAGGCTGTACAGATCAGTGCAAAACTTAAGCAATTAGTTTACATGCAGACAGTCTGCTCTGGAAATTTGATTTATGGGACCAGTCCTGGCTTTACAGAATTGTCTGAAGTGGTTTTACCTCAGGCCAAGGATTATGGATTGGGATGTGAACAACGGAGTTTCTGAGAGAGGTTCACTTCCTGGCTTACTTCATCGAGTATTATGAGTAAACATAAACAAGGGCTGTGATGCTTCAACTTCCAAAGCACAGCCAAGCCAAGAATTGTATTACCTATTCAGCAGCCACAGTTGAACAAACAAAACATTTTCATCTCCCTGCAAATGAAAAAATTCTTCAGTCATTCCCAAAAGACCCTCATGTTAGTCTCATTCCTGTTTGATATAGTATCACTAGGTAATCATGCTCACCTCACTTTCCTGACTCAGCATTATCTACTCCTGTCCCTTACTTACTCTTTTTACAGAACAGTGTACAAAGCAGTTAAACTCTCTTCTATTACTTTTCACAATACACTTTTTTAAAGAGTCATGAACAACATTGGATTAAAAGGACATACAGGCAAGGACTTGATAGCAGCTACAATCCTTGCCCAGGCAGATTAATTGTGCTGGTGACTACATTGACACAGATGAAAAACCTTCCCACATGACAGCTGCATGGGAGATCTTAAGAGACTGACAATGGGTGTTTCACCATGTTGTCTCTCTTACATCTCTATAGAAACACCTCTGTGGTAGGATGCAAAGATGCCCTTGGTGCCTGGGGTGGTAAGAGAAATAAAGCCATCACTAGTTCTGCCGGAAAAGCTTCCTAAGGTAGACACTGAACAGAGAATAAGAAATAATTTGTCTATGGTACTTGTCCTCTTTCTCCATGGGTTTCATGGCTTAACCTCTATGCAGACCTCACAGTAGTTCTTAGAGCAGTTCACTGCCAGAAAGTTCTCCACTACTTGTCAGATATTTTTTACTCTTGCTGTCCTGAAACATTGTAATTTGAATATGGCAACCAGGGATTAAACTTGTCTGAAGACTGTGTTTACAAGCCCCTCATATTGTCACTTGTTGACTAAGAACGAGGCTCTGAGGATTTAGTGATTAATGTTTAAAACAACAATAACAAAAATAATTTGTGAAGTATTCATTCTGGATAACCATGATCCACCAGCCCTTTGAGAATAGCTCCTTTCTGTGCTTCACTGTGGGATTCAAAATCTATAATTTCCAATTCTGTACTCATATGTCAGCAGGTAACCGAAGCTTTCATATTATTTGGGCAATTTTTTCTAATACATATTAAAATGTGAAGTTTAATTCCTCCACGATTACCATGTTAGGAACATACTGCCACCATTTACAATTCTGCCAAGGAGCAGACAACCAGCACCAGGACTGATCAATGAAGTGTCCTGCTGTAGATCTCTGACTGAGTCTTTGAGTGTCCATGCCTTTACTGGCAGTACAGAATATTTCAAAGTGTCATTCCAGACTCTTTAAGGAGCATTTCTTAGGTATGTGTGGTGGTCTGTTATTAGTTGATCTGGTTTGTGGCTCACTCCAATATATTTCTGTTTCATTAATATTAAACTACTTAGAAGAAATCTTGTTTTAAAATAATCTCTATCCATATTCAAAATATAAAAAACAAAGGCAGAAGCTTATCTTTTGTATTTACAGTTTCAGAAGGAAAAAGAAAAACCCTCAAATGAAATCTGTTTCATCTTTGTATTAAGTCTTGTTTTGCAAAGCAAATAAAATTATTTTCTGCCTCAGAGAAAACATCCTTAAGTAGCAGGTATTCTATGTGCATATGACATGGCATTAGAACTGTGCCATATGAAAAGAGATACCAATGTAGAAAACAAAACAGTTTGGATGTATTTGAAATCTATATCCAAATCTCTTCAGTCTGTAATCTGAACCTAAGACTCAGCTGGAAATGATGCTGCCTTTGCCCAAAACTGGTCAAAGGTGGATAATGAAAACATTAATTCCTCTCTCTCCAAGAGAGCAGTAGCAGCTGAGGAGTGGCTGTAGGCCACTCAACCTCACTTGCATCCCAGATAACAGCTGTGCAAACCACAGAATTTTTACTTCCCAGGGGTTTATTAAAATGTTTTTTTGCTTTTGATGTGTTGTTTATATAAACTCATATGACGTTTGCTTTGAATGAATCTCAAAATTTGATAATATCCTCTGCTGATTTTACCTATGTGATGAATAATATGCTTTGTATGAGTTTCATCTCAAAAGAAATAAAAAGGATTACCCCGACAAACTATTTTAGGAGATAATATAGATTGCTCTGTAAGTCTGAATGTATTAGAACTTGCTCGAAACAACCATGTTATTGCTTATGGTTCATTGGTTAGAAGCACAAGACCACTCCCCACAAAACCAGAGTCATTTCTTGAACTGAAGTCCTAAAGACAGGCAATTTTAGAAATAACTACTGCCAGTCACTAAAAGTTTTAATTAGAAACCACCTTTGGCATGATAACATTATTTTTTAAGATCTGAACACTTACCAAATAACAAAGAACCAATAAATTCTCTTCACGTTTTATATATATCACCAGAGTTTAAACCGTATTATTTGAGTTATAAAGGCATAAAACAGTGAATTAATGAAGGCTTATCTGCTGAAAGAATTCACATGCTTTATCAATGTTTCCTGCATGAGCTTGCAAACCAACCAACCAACCTGGAACAGCACTCCAATTTAATCTTCAGCGCATTAATCAGGAACAAGAACCATGCTTTCATATAGATATGTGCTTATGCAGCATCTAACACAGTCAACTACAGTTCAATCCAAGATACTAATATAAAAACAGATGTGTTAGTAAGAGTGAGTGCAGGTCCAACTTGCATGATCCAAGGATCTTGCATTTGAATATCATCCAAGATAACAATAAGTAAGCCCATTTGACCTGGCTGGCTCTTACTGCACTCTGTTCCAAGTATCACAGGAAGTCCTAAAGCCAGGGTCTAGTCCAGAAAGCCTACTGACCGTCTACTTTTGCCTCTGAAGTAATACTTGGGCTAAAGCTCTCTCCCCTGTTTAGCAGCTGAAACAGCAGCCCATCATTAGATGCTATTTCTCCTTGGAGCCCAGACTCCTCCAGGTCGCTAGTTCAGGATGTCCGGGAGGTAGTTGCTTCGCAACCCTCTGTCTCTCCAGCCTTGTTTACCACTGAAATTAGCTGCAAATGAAAGACAGCCAGTGAAACTCCTGTCCAGACCTACAGTCTCAACTAGGTGGTGCTGTGGTTTGAATGGAAGATAAATTCCCAGTCAAGTCTGGACTCTGATCCAGACTTAATTTATAAAAGAGGAATGTGCTCAGGTTTCTTGCTTTGCAGCTTATTGCCAGCAGGTGGTGGACATGTTAACAGAGTGATTTAAATCATAATGAATAGAAAAAGGAAGGAGACGACAGATGAGTGGATGTGAAGGCAAGAGGACATACAGGACAAAATTATGAATTCTTAGCTCACATGCAGTGCATGAGAATGAATGCAGAAAAGTCAACGAACACTGAGTGAACATGCAGAATTAAGGCAGACAAAGAAATGTGATTCTAGGCGGACAAGCTGTGAACAAGAATGAAGAAAGATGACAAATGGCAAGTAGATACATGACACACTGATGCAAGAAGGAAGACTGTGAATGTCATGTTGACTCAGAAGCACAGGAAAAAAAGGGGGGCGGAAAAAGAGAACTGAGCAGATATGCCAAGGATGAAGACAAATAATGGAACGTGCTGAAAAGCTCAGGCAACATGCACTGAATTGGGACAGCAGAAGCATGGTGATCCACTCCTAACCTTTGTTTCAAACAAACAGCTTCTCAGAGTAAAAGAAATAGAACTGAATATGGTTTTTGCATGTTTTTTCCAAAACTGAAAATTTAACTAACTATTGCCAAACATACAGCAAAGTCCATTTTCACTGGTTTTTGCCTACTTGTTTACAGAACCTGAAATTTTCATAAAAGAAATTCTAACAATGTGAAGACTCTTGTGGATTAAGCTGTCTGATTTAGAAAACTCTTGTTATTGCCTGTACATATAGAGAAAGATGCTGGCTTTTTCTCTACCCTAGAAAGGAAAAATAATAATAAGAATATTAAAAGATATTATTAAACACCATCCTAAAGTACTGCTGTGTGCCACAAGCACCTATAATTCTATCTGTATTCTTTATAGTGCTTGTATATCTGGACTTCAAACTGCTTTGCAAAGCAATAAATTCACTCTTATTTTTCTAACCCATGATCGACCTAAATGTCAAAGAGAATTTTGTTTTTAATTTCACCCATTTTCATCATGGAAAAAAAGGTGGATTGTGTTAAAATTCTAAATACTGTATCTGTCACTATGACTGTCACATTCATAATACAAAATAGAAAAATAAATACTACCTGGATTTTCTACTATGAAAAAAAAATGCAAATTCCTATTTTAATTTTATTTAACTAAAATATTTTTTCAAAGCAATTTTGGTTTTAAGAAACTTAATTTAATCAAAGATGAAATTTCAGTTTTTCCCCGTAAATTAGATGTGTTAAACATGACTATGAGTAACAAGTGAAAATGAATAAGAATATAACACTATGAAAGTAGTTTGTTGACCAATACAGTACATTTCAGAAGCACTAGACAGTAGAAATGCAGAAGTACACATATTACAAAAAAAAAAAAAGCCTCTGAAGTGGAAACGCTAGAGGAAAAAAATGTTAGTCCAGTTGTCCAGAATCTAGTTACATTGTTAGTACTCCTGTTACAGCAGTTATATCAGGTGTATAATTATGGCCTTCACAATGATTTTTTTTTCCTCCCATTTCAAATCTATTAGGACACCATAATGCTTTTTGATATTTGCTTACACAACTGAAACTAGAGTGTCACTTCTAAATTCAAGGACTTGCCTTGCTGCTGAGCAGTACTTCTCTCTATTGAATGCCATTTGAACACACTGTAGTTCTGTTTTGGCATCAGGCTGGAGTTACTAAGAGCTTTCATTGTCTTCAGATCAACAGGTGCAGAACGTCTCTTGGATTTGAATGCTGTAGTTATCAGACTAGCAATCAATGGTCTTATGTTATAGCATTCATATTAAAATGCTAATTGCCATTAATGCCTTCCACTAATGCATTCAATTCAATTGTGTTCCTTTAGTCCCAGAAATGTTGATATGTGGGACTGTCCCATTAATTTCAACAAAGCACAGACATATACCATCCATAGGAGCACTGAAGCAGTTAAAGCCTTATAATCTGATTAGATTTTGCTTGCACTGGTACCTACCTTCATTTATGAAATTGCACTGAACTCTAAAGAATATATTAAGATCACTACTGTACATGAAGACATTTAATGCATTTCAACCTTACAGTAATTCACTGTCATAGTAAATAATCAGTCACCTCTACTCACATGAGCTCTAAGACTACATGACAGCAAGGCTCCACGGAGCATTGGAAACACTTCTGTTAACCAGCAAAGTGCCATGTTGTCACAGATTATTGGACCACAGATTTGAGGGGATTTTTGGGGGGAGGGAATTTTTCAAAACAGAAGACAAACTCCAATGTTCAGATCTAGATTGCAAAGTTTTAAAAGCTTGCATGTGAAGCTTTATTTCAGAGCCATCTCCAATAAAAATCTTTAGTTCTACTGTATCCACCAGACTTTTCTGGATTTAAGAGAATTAAGAGAATATTTCTACTTGTAACCCTTATATAAGGTCTTAAGCTGCCACTGAAACAGGATTTAAGAGGCACAATGCATAATTGTTTGTGGCATTTAATCATTTGAATTTACTTTAGAGATTCTGCTCATCTCTGGGCTGTCTGGCTAGTATTGCTTACTAAACTGACCCCGGACTGGGTCACATACATCTTGCTCTCTGCATTGTTGTTTGGCAGCTGTCCCTTCAAGTCCCTACCAACAGGCACAGCACTTTCTCTTCACGTCCAAAATTTCTATTAGCTCTTCAATTCCAAAGAGTTTCCAAAAAGATCTGATGTCTTACTTGGGCAGCTGCTTGCTTCACATCTACCAAGCATACTCAACACTTCGTGGTTCTCTTATTTTCATGTGCCATTTTCTTATAATCAAATCATAGACATTTCACAAAGAAACAGCTCATAAGCTTTTCAGTTGAATATGGAAAATGTGATTTCATACATTTGAATACAATCATTTATGTTTACAAGTGATCTAACATCAACACTCAAACTCAGAATAACTGAATTTGGGAGTTAAACTTGAGTTTAGGTAAATTTTTGGTATCCAGTCATGTGTAGGAAAAAAAAAAACCCAGACAAACCCAGACTGTACTGGTTTTCAGTACAGTCAAGCAAAGCCAATATGCTCAGAATTTATTTAAATGCTTTAGTATGGAAACTGGCATCTAACTTTGATAGCTACTGTGGAAGCAAAATGGAAGCAAGTAGGAGAAAACACTCTTCAAAGAATGGTTCATCAAACAGAATTTTCTATTTCAAAGAATTTTATTTTAGTTTACAAACTATATATATGAACATTTCTGATACTATCCGTAATAGGGCATACTTATTAAGGATGCTGAATACAGTATAATTGAAAAAGAAACCCATGAACAAAAGCATAGCTAAGTATAAAATGTTCAGAACTTCTCAGAGGCAGGGAGCTGAGAAGAGAAATTCTGCCAGAAAAGTTCATTATGTAGGTTGGTAATAATTTTTGCTTGTCTTCTTTTTTATTCAGGTTTCCCTATCATTTTTTGTTTTGCTAGGAAAGAAAAAAAACAACCCCACAATATTTTAATGGGAGGAGAGGGGGGAGCAAACCATTTATTTTGGATACCAGTCCTGAAAGCAAGGATTGGTTTTGCACCCAAAATTAGGATGTTGTATATGTTATTGCATATCTTGGTATAAGAGTTACAGGAAGCCCAGCAAGTGAATAAGTGTAGTCCACTTAGTCATTTCCAATGACACTCACTGTGATGCAACAAGAAGGGTTTTGCAGGATGGGTTAAAACAAGTATCTGCAGTGAAGAAAACCGATGTGCACAGAATGTCTACATCCCAAAAGCATACAAAAATTCATACAGTTTTTCTCTTCCAGAAATCATTGAAGTATATTACAAAAAATTATGAAGTCCTGGGTATAGCTGCCTACACACTGAGAAAATGAGTATGCACAAATCCCATAAGGCAGTGTACAAACGCAGACTCTTCTTCCTGTTCACTAATGACTAATTCAGATTAAACAAAATGAATAAATATTCCCATTGAGTCCCTCAGGAACCAAGACCAAAGAATTGTCCTCTCAGGAATATCCCCAGTAAAAAGCATACAATGGTTTCAATCTGACAATAGGTAGCACACAGATTGTTGTGTCACTTCTATAGAGAGTTATTTAAAATATTTTATTAGACTACTTTATAATGCTTTATAACACAGCATGAAAGTATGGTCTAACTTCTATTATAGTCACTGCCAATATTCCCTTCCCGCCAACATCAGTCAAAACATGAGCTGGAAAACATATCCTTCTATTATTATTGTTATGTCTGCTAGATATGTGTATCATCACTGCTCCCTGCAACTTAAGTTAGCAAACAGAATATTTTTACAAATGAGTTACAAAAACAGAGAATTAAAGACATGGTCCTAAACTGGTAAATAGTGTTTTGCACAGGAAAGTGATTGACCGATTTCTTCCCAACTTTTCTCCTGGCACATTTCACTTCTCTTGTTAGATCCGTCTGCTGCTTGTATTTATTTACTCTGTAATTAAGCAAGTCCCTGTTCCCCATGTGATCTAAGATTTGTATTTTGTGGAAATGAATTCTTGTGATGATAAAAAGTCATAACAACTCTGTCATAATTAGTATTCACACACACACACGCGAACAAAAATACCATGAAGCAAGAATGCCAGAATTAAGAGAGTACATTTTTTACTCTGCTGAAATTTGAAGTTTATACAAGATGTAATGGGTTTCCCCATCCCCCGCTTTGCTCTTCAACTCCTCCTTCTTCCTTCTCACACACAGTCTTCTTCCTATTCTTCACAGTTTCAATGGCAACAATGAACAAAGATGTCTTGAGAGAGCCAAGAATAATACGCTGTTGTTGATCTGTACTCATAAGTCTCACTTAATGATTTTTTTTTCTGTTGCTTACTCAAAAAGTTGAAAACTCATGCTTCACTAGGGCCATCTGTGGAGGTCTTTGTTTGGGGCTTTGAGAAGAAGCCAATGCTTTGCATACCCTGTCTTTGAGACTCAAATCCCAGAGGTATTGCAGAAGTTCAGCTAGGGCTTAGACTAGCATAAAGTCATTTTTCACAAGAGACCCATCTCTGAAAAATAAATGTCTAACAGTGCTTAGCTGATAGACACTGTTCCTGAAGAAGCTGTATAACCTACTGTATACCTGCAAACTGAATCTGGCAAGTTAATTAACACAATCGGTTATAGATGTTCAGATATTTCTCTGTCAAAGAGTTTGAAAGGCTGGCTCCAGAGCCTGAAGTTAAAATGTCTGTGGTAGCAATGATGTCACCCTTGTGACAGGCTTTAACTGGAGCAATGAAAGGAGCTGTTATGTTTCTCTTAGCTCAGCAGGTGTGAAGGCAACACAAAGGACATTCACAGAGGAATTCCCTTACATGAAATTTAATCAGACTCATTCTGAGTGTTGCACACCACTGATTCCTCTGCCTGAGGAATGAACGGCAAACAAATGCTGATTCATTATATTTTGTGTATGCTTCTGAAGAAAAATACATAATTTTTAAAAGTTACCAATTCTTACTGTCACTTTTATTTCATCTCAGTTTCATTGCTACTTTTCTTTCTCCTTCTGCTTGTTTTCTGATTCATTTGCTGACACATCCTTCAGCAAACTCCTAAAGTCCAATTCATTTAAATATGTGTAAGCCTGAACATCAAATGAGCATTTTTGCTTTCCTTTTAGTTTACTGGAGCTAACTTTATAGAAAGAAAATGCAGAGAGGTGGCAACACAGGGCCAAATCTGTAAGCTGAGATTCAGATCAAAACGTTCAGTGTTGATGAATATTTTGAGGCAGCTCAACAGTAATCATCTCTAGTTAAAAATTGCCGCTGCAGCTGGCATGAACTGTAGTTTCTGCTCCCTTTTTCTTGTCTAAGTTAAGGCGTATGCAATATAAAAATGAATTAATTAAAAAATTAAATTAAACAAATACATTTTATTACATTTTTTTTTTATGTAGAACTATAATTTTCATTTGAGGAAATACTTGAACAGATTCCCAAATTAAAATAAATGCTACAACATCTTTTTTAATAGACAAAACAGAAAGCACTTTTGCTATTCTAACTTAACAGCAGCTGCACTTTCCAGTTTGAGATTGCTAGGATGACTATTATATGCTGCAGGACATCATTTGTCATTTCATTGACCCAGATTCATAAGCTTAGCCAGCAGATTTCAAAGTGCATCACTTTGAGAAAAACATAGCTACTCTCTGAAAACATCACAAGAACCACAGCACAAAGCTTTCATCAGGGTAATGTTCAATATGGTTTTATTTACAATTCTCATAATTCAGTTAAAGTCCTAGTCTGCAAGTATGACTTTTGACATTGCAAGTAAAAGAATTATTTTTTAAAAAAATTGATCTCAAATAAAATTCTTTTCTTTGCTGTAAGTCTTTTTATATTCTTTACTTGATATGAGTTATACTAAAAAAACCCAAAATATCACAGAAGAAATCAAGCATCTGTCATACGGAATCAAAAGATCCCCTAAAAAGCAACCCACTCCACCTTTTTATTTATAAAAATAAATTTTGATGCACCTTTTTTTATGTGCACTATACTTAAAAACCATCTACAGTTTCTGGTACTTCCAAGATTGCTATTTTTTGAATAGTAACTAGTAAAAAGGAAAATCAGAATGTATTTCAGGCATTTAAATGCAAAATCACCTGGCCATTTGGACTGTAGAGCACTGAAACTGGGTTTTCTCTTCAACGCCAGAAAGGCAGTGAGTAGAAATACACAGTACTACTCCATTTTGTGACATGGCCTGCATGGGTGATCTTGAGAAGGGTAACTGAATGAGACCCCTCCCCAGCACAGAAGCCTTTCTTCAAGAAGATGGACTGGGAAGAAGGCAGTCCTTGTTCCAAAAGACAGAAACTCCGTATACTTTTATTTCTATTATATGACATTTTCAGAAAAGGTCACGGTTTTAGAAGTGCACAGCCTCACAAGATTAAAGGTTGATTTCTGTTTCTAGGAGTTATTATTTCTGTGTTCATGCTCAAAGACATGACCACATCATGAGTTTGGCTACATTTTCAAGATTTTCTCTACAACCATGAGCGCTAGAAGTGTTTTCTAATTAAGTGCTGACAGTTTTGTAGAATCATGTATAACTGTGATGATACTAAGAAAGCTTGTTTTTCTTGTCTCTTCTTACAAAATAGCAATTGGAAATCACACACCTAATGCAATGTAATGTTAGTGACTTCACAGTAAGATCTCAAACAAGAAGAGGAAAAAATATTTACATTTTCCGAGTCAGCTGCATATTCCCTAATTTACCACATAAAATTTAGTAAACTGGACTAAAGCAACCTCAGACCCATTAGCAGTTCTTTTCTAGAACCCATCAAAGAGGAAAGGAAGTAATTATGCAGCACTAATCTTTGAACTGGGAAAGAAGGCGGCAATTTCAGCCCTCAGGAAGAACACTGAGGCAAAGAAACAGATACTTTGCAAGACCTAAAAAAACCCAAGGACACATGCAAAGAGCCAACTGCATTTTGTGAAGAACAGGGAACGTGAAATCAATCTACTATCCCGGTCACACATGTTATCAAGCTGTATGAATAGAGAAGAGGCAACTACAGTTAGAAGCCTTAATTTTTGTAAGACTTATTTTTCATTATACACTCATGAGCAAGTCGAGAAAAGCACAGTCTAGATTAATCTGTTGTAAATGGTTCATATTTGTATTCAGAGTAATAACTAAGTATTACTTCCCAACAAAAGGGCTTCTTCAGGTTTTAGTTTAGGTATTTACTACTCTCATTAATGAACCAAATAATAAAATGCCGAATGTGTGTTTAATATTAATACCCTCAGGCTTGGAGGAAGTGCAAGTAAACTGAAGAACAGAATAGAATTCAAAATTATTTGGGCTAACTTGAGGTATGGTCTGAAAAATAGTAGAATACAATTCAGAGGAGAAAGATAAAAGGCACAGAAATCAAATTTTGAAGTATAAGGAAAGGAAAAATTGTAAGGTAGAAAGGGTTGGTTTTATAATGCTCACAGGCAGAAGGAAAGCCTGAGAAACATCATCTTAGATACATGGATGGACTGAAAGGTCTCACTTTGACCAGCATGTCTAATTTTGTGTAACATGCTTAAAGAAAGATGCAGATCATATTAAGAGTCCAAAGCTGAGCAAGAAGGGAAGGTGAGAGCTTTACAGAAATATGACCTACAAGAAAAGACTGCAAGAAGTTTGGAGGAGACTAAGTAGATGCATGACAATAATTTTCAAATCTAGAAAAGGCTGCTACAAAAAGTAAGAAATACCACCTTTTTATTTCTGTTGTAGAAAGTGTAAAAGTAATGTTTTAAGTTGCAGAAAGAAAAATTTAGGTTAAACTTCAGGGGAAAAATCCTTAAGAAAGGTGAAGCACTGGAGCATATTGGCGTGAGTAGCTGTGCTGTTCAACACTTGGGGCCTTTAAAAATACATTGAGATAAACTTTATTCATTTGAACTACATCACCATGCAAAATACATGTTTTTACATTAAATGAGAAATATTAAAAAAAAAGTCAGTTCTCTACAGGCTGTGAGCGTAGAGTAGACATTTTCCCTCATCTTTTATACAGTACATATGATGGTTCTGAACTCCAAAGCTCAATTTCACCAAGTGTATTCTGATAAAAAGGAGCAGGATGCACATACAAAATCATTAGATTATTTCCAGTCACAAAGATTTTACATTGTGGAAAATGGTGTAGTTTTCCATAGTCTCAGCATCACGCTTAAAACAGTACCATGACATCATCATCTATCCCTTATAACTAAAGCACACACACATAAAAATACATCACACATGGCTATGATCATTTCACATCTTTCATCTTTGTGATTCAAATCTGCTGATAGTTTGCTGATAATATTTTAATGATCTTGGATTTATAGTTTGCATATTGATACAGAAAGCTCATCTACAGCAGGTATTATACAGAAAAGTTGATAGACAAGTACCTGACTTCAGATACAGTAATATAAATCACTGAGCCTTGACAGCTCCCTCTCTGCTCCTCTTTCTCTTCAGATAGGTAAATTAGAACAATAAAAGTGAAATTACAGGCATTAGCTTAATCAAAACCACTCCCTCCTAAATGTTTTTCAGAAGCCCTCAGAAACACTTTATTGTATCCCTGTGCTATGAACCAGACTTTAGATCAAATTAGTATGGTCACAGAGTTAAAATAAGTAATTTTATTCCACAGGTAATTTTTTCCTAATATAGTGAGGAAAAAATCCTATGTAAGTCAAAATAGCTTTAAACATAGTTTATACTGTCCCACTGTACTGTTGTCTTTATTGTATAAACTGAAGGCTGTGCTGGGTATTAAAGAAAGTATTTTAAACTGGACAAGATGGAAAGAATGTTTGTTTGGGTATAGTTATGAGAGAGTAGAGTATGGTTTAGTTTTTAGTATCACTAAAAGAGGGCCCTCTTTATGCACTTAGGTCTTGCAAAATTTTCCTTTCTGAATTAGCTGTCTCCTTTCCTATACATTTCCCGTAGCAAACAAAAAGAGCTGCCAAATTTCATCTTCTGTTCTTTGACACAATACCCAGCAGAGGCAGGGAAAAAGTCTGAAAAATGACTGAGCTGCCAACTTGAAAATCGCAAGAGCTCTGACATTTGCACATTCTGACGTTTTAGATAGCATGGTTGAGAAATCTGAAGTGGTCAAATCTGATGAACTGAAAACATTAGGATTGGTTTTTTTTTTTTCTTACTAGCAAATTAAGGGCTAGGTTAAAATTACTAAAAGGCTAAAACTTTCCCAGATGTGGACTTTACATGTGAGCACAAAGAAGCATAAATGAAAATAAACAAAACACCATATCATTTTAAACAACCAGCAGCCTTTCTGAAAAAGACAATACTGTCTGTTAATTTTATTCCAGTTTCTGACAAATGCATTAGACCCTGACAGATAATGTCAGGCTATGTGATAAAAGGCAATAGCAGGTGGGAGGAACCCAAATAATACCATCACAGGAGCCATCAGCCCATCAAAGGCCCATCTGTACAAGGCCAGAGGAGACCAGGGAACAAAGGCAGGCAGGAACCCAAACTGTTAACTCAGTGGAAGGGACAGCCTGCCCACTCCTTCCTAGGGTTGTCTCAGGAGACACTCATCCCCCCCTGTCCAGGTGTGACACCCATCCTGATAAGTCAACCCTGGAGCATCTTCTGGACCTTGGGTCATAGGAAGCCATGTGTCCATGGTGCCAGCAACTAGAGTGAACATTTGTCTGGGTGCCAGCTGCTGTACAGGGATCAGAGGTCAAAGGGTTCATGTGCCTCGGTGCCACTAAATGGAGAGACTGGGGTGAGTGAAACCAAATGCCAGAGACCCATGTGCCCAGAATGCAGCACCTGGAGCTGGTGTGGGTGTGAGCACTAGGGAATATCCAGCCAGACTAGCCAGGTAAAGTGCCCTGGGAGCCAGGGGTGTGTGTGTATCTAGGGGTGAGACCATGAGAGCAGCAGGCTAGCAGACGGACCAACAGAGTCCCAGCTGGAGAGACCATAGAGTCTGGGGGTCTCTAAGGGTAAGACCTACATGTGTGTTTGTTTCTACATGGATGGGGAGCTTGGCTACTGGGGGGCCAGGAGTGAGCATCCAGACCATCCGTGTGTGTGTATGTGTGTAAGTACCCTGTGGTACAGTCTGTACCAGCAACTGTAGGGGGGCTGCGGTCTTGGGGGCTCCTATGTCCATGTGCCAACATCAGGGGAGACTGGGATCCAGGGGCATTTACTGGGCAGACTGAGTGTCTGAGCCCAGCTGCTGGGAGAATCCACCTTGTATATATATGTTCTCACCAGTGGATGTCCATCCTGCTCAGCCAGAGAGGGAAGCAGGATGAGGCCATTGGTACTGTCTTTGTTTGTGTGGGTGGTTCTCTGTGTCTGTCTGTGTAGCCAGCTGTGTATATATGTGGTGTATACATGTGTCTGTGTGTGTATGCCTACTGGGAATATACACTCAGCCTCACTACTGGTTAGACCCTGGGGCATGGAGCAGCAGCAGCCTTGCCTCTCTTGGGCTGTTGGGTCCATCCCAAATTTCCCCTAACAGATATTGCCATTTTATTTTCTATCTCTAACAAAGGAAAGAAGATAAGATTTTGAAAATAAGCAAATATGTACTTTTTTTTTTTAAAAAAAATGTGTTCTGAATAATGAATGCCTCGAAGGGGAAAACAAAACAAAACAAAACAAAACAAAAAACAAAATAAAAAACCATGAATATTTCTGAACCCCAAGTCTAATTTTCTCTCTGACACATTTAGAGAAATACAGTTCAACCTTTGTGTCTCCTCCACTGTTTCCTCCCTTTGAAACAGATGAAGCTCACATCCCTTGTAGATCTGTGCTTTCATGTTCATTTTAGTTTGATTTGTTTTTAACAAAACTTTAGTCCCAGTTTCAGTATCTGTCCACTAAATAAATATAGGACACTCCAAATCAAAAGTTTGAATAGAAGATATTAATGATTTTCCCCTTGCTTAAGTAGTAAGCATCCTGGATATGTTAAGCATCTAACTGTATGTGTTTCAGAGTATTTAACGTTGGATCAGAAAAGCATAATTCCATGAAATTGGGCAGAAAAGATGGCTAAAGTGGTTATGTCTCTAGATGTTCTCCTCTTTCTCCCAGGCTTTCAGCAGGAGTATTGATATGTCTGGGTTAAAATCAGGTAAGAACAGTAGAACAAATAAAACTTAAGTTGTTCTTCATGCAACAGGCAGCAGACTTGTGGAATTTTTTGCCACAGAATACTGTGGTTTTGAAAGAGCTTTCATGGGTTTCAGAAGAGATCAGACAAGTACTTAAAGAGGAATTCCAGTGAGAGCTACTAAACCAAAACAGGGTCAGGAAATCCCAAGAAGTGAAAATAGTCAGAGGCTGGAAGAGTACTTGGGAGAAATGTCTTCTGTACTGGCCCTGTTGTTGCTATTCCTTGACACAGAGGAGTGGCCCTAAGCAGACACTTTTTATTGAGGAGATGACACATGACTGAAGGGGTTAATTTCTGAGACATCACCTAGTAAAGAGAACTCAAAAACCTATGTCAAAATGTGTTATGCTATGGAAGTCTTCAGAAGACAGGAAAGATGAACTAGTATACTCCTCAATGAGAAAATGCAACCCAAAATTCTAAGACGACAAATTTACTTGCTATGAGTTACAAAATGGGATGTGCTCACATCAGATCATTCATCCCATAGTTACAGAAAGCATACCTTGTTTCTACAGGTTTATCCAGCTGAAACTCCTTTATCCTGCTCTGGGTGGAAAATACCCCACAAAACTAGTTCTTCATGTAGCCTTTTGACTATTGTAGATGGTAAAGTAGCCACTTATGTAACTTACACTAAAAGTTGGCTGTAGACAGAATGAGACCAGAAATTAACAAAATGTCTGTACATTTGCACCTAAACTGATTTTTCAGTGTGAGGGAGTATTAGCAAATTTCTACCAAAATAACTTTCCATCAAAGTAAATATTAACTTGTGTACTTTTCCATTTTATTAAAGATAATTCTGAAATGTTTTACACATGACTATGTAATGCTTTACACTATATATATATATAAAAACAAATGTATATGTATATGTGTATGTTTTATCGAGTCTGATCTGCCTCAGATCATGATAGTGAATGCAAAGTCACAAGAAGGGAGAACATATCCTGGATCAGATATTCCTGTCTGCAAACGAGAATTCTCTCCCCCACCCACCTGCCTGCTTCCCCCTCCCAAAAAAGCCTTTACCCGAGGTGATATGTTCTCCAAATGTCTAGTTTCTAGGAATCATTTTCCCAGTTAAAATAAATTTTAATTAAAAAATTCTCAACCATATGTTTGTACCTACATCTAGAAAGTGTACACACAAATGTACCTCTTAATTTCTAGTGGTAAAAGATTGAGATGAAAGCCATTAAACACTGTTGTTACAGAAATGGTAAATGTATTCATGCATTTCAACTAGCAGAAGATGAAACTTGGCTTTTAGAATTTAATCACAGAATTGAGTTTGACTTGTGCTATATAATTTCACAACATATTAAAACAGAGCTAACAACTGAAAACAGTGAGACTGATTATTTAGTGAAAACAGTAGTAGTGCAGGCTTCCCTTCTCTTGCTCCCTCATGAAAAAAAATCACTACCAGCATCACAGTGCTCGTCAGTCCTATCCGCTTGCTCTCCACAAAACTTTGATTCTGGCTGGTGTGTGTTCATCTGATCCCTATCCTGGAATCACCCCCCTTGACTGTGAGACATTTCACAGTCACATTTCACACTGCATGTGTGATGAGGATGATTCATAATTCACTAGTCCCACAGTGTGCTCCTACCCAAACTAAGTCATTCCCTATATCTGTTTTCTATTCTCAGCAGGGCAAGATAATTCAGGATACATTTCCTGTAAGCACTCATTGAGAAGGAAGGGCTCTTCCTTTCTGTACAAGTATAAGTATAAAGCATGTTTCAGCTCCCAAAACTTAAAACAAAGACTGGAAATTAGTCATCATGCAAATAGGCTCTAGCTGCGTTGTTTTTCAAGTCCTATTTCACTAGAATAATTAAAACCTCTCAGTTCCCAGAAATGTGGTAATAATTAGGCTGGAAGGAGGAGAGAGATGAATGAGGAGTGGGGAAAAAAAAAAAAAAGTCAAAACAAAGACTAAGTAGCTGTGACTAACAAAACTGAGCAAAAGGAGAAATAATGGACATATTTTCTTTTAGTACCTAAAGAAACTGGCAGTAGTTGTAGAACAAAGGTATCATTGTTAATTCTGCACTCCTAAAATGTGATGACAAATTCATGAAAGAATAGTTCTGGATTAGGTTCAAAGTGTCACCAGAAATCTTGAAAACAAGGCAAGGCAAGGATAATAATATCAGCATATTATGCCAAAACTCCAAATCATTACATGATTAAAAAACCTCCTTGCTTGACACAAAAAAAAATTATCAAAACTACATGGAAAGAGTGAAGTGCTGTATTGTGTGATCTTTTAATGTTTACAACAAACAACAGTATCATTATTGCACATATAGCATGGTATAAACACAGCACACAGCCACACAATCAAGAGAGTATGCACAGATTTGGAGGGCATGCTGGGGGTGATGAATGAGTCTGAGGTAGAACTACTGGTCATGAGTTGCAGGCACAGATATATATGCAAAGCATAGCCAACCTATTTATTCTACTGTTTCTGTGATGATAGGAAGGGTTTAAATTTACACTGTTTGGATACTGTGATCTGTATCTCTGTGAAGCTAAGTTGCCTACTTCTCATAAAATTAAAATGTGCAAGAGTCTGTACAGTTACCGATCCTGCTTTAAGAAACTATCATAAAATAAACAACTAGAAAAGCCAAAAGATTCCTAAGGACTTTATGATCTGTGAACAGCGAAGCTCAGTTCATACAGGGAAGAAGATATACCCAGTCCTGATGGGCAAGAATCTATCTTTCCAGATTAATGGAGACTCAAAATTATGAGCCTAAAATCCATTAATTTTGTTTCTAATAGTATCTTTTAGATGAGGTGCTTCCCACTTTGCTATGTAAGTTTTACTTGCTGGATTGTGATCAGGGCAAGTCTTTTTTGGCAAAGGGCAGTTCCACTTTTGAAGAATAAAGAACATAGCAGTAGTATAAATGCTATTTTCTTAAGAAATGCTCAGCAGTTGAAAGTGCCATGAAACAGAAACCAAAGCAGCAGCAGAGAAGACTTGATAGAAGAAACTCAATAGCTTCTACTTCTTTTCCTTCCTGCTTTTTTCTTCCTGACTGTATTTCAAAAATCCAAACTTAGCGATTAAAACATTCCATCATCATGGTTTAACCCCAGCCAGCAACTAAGCACCACACAGCCACTCGCTCACTCCCTCTACCCCGATGGGATGGGGGAGAGAATCAGAAGAGTAAGAGTGAGAAGAACTCCTGGGTTGAGATAAGAACAGTTTAATAATTGAAATAAAATAAAATAGTAGTAGTAGTAGTAATAATAACAATATAATAGCAATAGTAATAATAATACACAAAGCAAGTGATGCACAATGCAATTGCTCACCACCCGCTGACCGATACCCAGCCCGTTCCTGAGCAGCGATTGCCACCCTCCTGCCAACCCCCCCAGTTTATATACTGAGCATGATGTCATATGGTATGGAATATCCCTTTGACCAGTTTGGACCAACTGCCCTGGCTGTGTCCCCTCCCAGTTTCTTGTGCACCTGGCAGAGCATGGGAAGCTGAAAAAGTCCTTGACTGGTGTAAGCACTACTTAGCAACAACTAAAATATCAGTGTGTTATCAGCATTATTCTCATCCTAAATTCAAAACACAGCACTATGCCAGCCACTAGGAAGAAAATTAACTCTATCCCAGCTGAAACCAGGACACCAACATACAAGAAAATTGACTGGCATGTCCAGATTATAGCTGTCAAGCGTGCAAAGAGTACCAGGCTGAAAAGCACACCACAGGATATGCACTGTTCAGCTTATCTACTTTCTCCTTATTTCAGTTTTGATTTTCCAGTGGCACAAATGTGACAAGGCAGCAGATAAGGCATTTACCTGCACTGCTCTTCTGGGCTCAAATCAGTCCTGAGGCCTATCATGGAAATATCTGTAACCACTCTAGCAGTGACGCAGTGAGTTTTAAAGGTTAAAATCCTTCCTATAGTAACAACAACAAACCGCATATGCCACTGGTTAAAGGGATACATTGTTCTCACCAGACTGTTCTTAATACATCAATGATCTTTCCTCAAAGAGAACATGTGGAGCACCAGCTTCAATGAACAAAGTTAGAGCCTAGAACTGGGCAGGAAATGTTTTTACCAGTCTACAAAAATGGGAACATTGCAACATTATTCCATTCGGCATCAGAACAGGACCAACATTATTAAGGCTAAGCAAGAGAAGTCCCAGAAGGCCAAAGAAAGGAGAGCTGAAGTTCTTTCCTACAACTCTGAAAACATAACCTAAAAGCCCTGTTCTGCCTGGAAAATGGGTTTCTCAGTGACAGATAGCATACAGTGGTTGGTTACTATAATTTCTATTTTCTCTTTGCTTGTTAAAAATTTATAAAAATGAAAATCCATTCATTGTTGCCCTGAAAAACTTTATAGACAAGAGTGTGAATAAAGCAGACATGTTCCTTAGTTTAAAAAAAAAAAAAAAAAAAAAAAAAAAAAGAAAAATGAAAAGATCACATTGCCTATCAAACATATTGATGACCCCCCCAGGAATCACACACAGCTCCATGCCCAATGGTCATGGGGGAGATGAATATTCACAGTAGCTGTAGTCACAATACCACAAAAATACAAAGAAAACCCATCTGATTACAAGATAGTCTATGCAATAACTCAATCTGTTTTCAATAAAACATACTTTCAAGTATAATTTTTTCCTCATGGTACTTATTGTTCCTTATAGCTTTTCTTCATGGATAAATGAGGACTTAAAAAAAAACAGCACCATAAAATGCTCTCTAATGTAAAAGAAACTCTCTTTTTTTAGTTTCTACTGAGGCAGCTAGAGTATGACATGTTATCTAAACTCATCTGCATATTTAACTTTAAAACAGCTATTAAAACTGCATTTAACTCCTATGAAATTAAGCATTCATGCCTAATTGTACAAGCCTAGTGTCTTCTTATGGGTGATATTTTGCAAAGCTTAGCCATAAAAAGGTCAGTCTCTTGCGTCAGACTCTGAGACATTATTCCCTTTCAAATACTCGGTTTACGATACACCTGCCACTATTCATTTCAGTAGCACTATTGTCAAGTAAAGCATTACCAGCTTGATTTGAAGTACAACACTAAATCTATTGGATAAAAAGGCAGTGGAAGGAAATAAATATTACAAGAAATGTTTGCAACTTTCTATTTAGATAGCTAATGCTTCTGCAGAAGAGGAGAGAAGACTGAAACCTTGCAATAGGCGGAGTTCTTTGGAAGTTCACTGTGATCCAGCAAAAAGGTTTTCCATTTAGAAAATGTTATGAAGCCTGTATTAACAAGCTTATAGAAATATAACCTTTAGTACGAACATATAATACTGGCCTCCTACATGGCACTGTATATGCATGTGTCTGTATAACAACAGTTAGTGAATATTTAGCTTGTTAAATCAATTTTGAAAGATTTTTTTTCTCATTTATTGAATTAGGAAATAAAAATAAAACTAATCATAAGAAATAACTATGGCTGTAACGCAATTATTTTGGAACATTTTTTTCCATAAATTTTTCAGATGCCAATTACTTATTACATCTCCTTGTATTTTTTTAATTGAGCTCATAACCTGGTGATACACTATTGTATTTGAAACTAGATTGAAATATACAGTATATTAAGGAATCAAAATGACACTCTAATTGAAGAGAAGGAAGGCATTTTTTGTTTATTTATATTGGGCATAGAGCTAACGAAACCAAAGTATCTTCCCTAGAAATGTCAGAAAAGAGTAACAAATTGGACTGAAAACTTAAAGTGTTAGAATTAGCATTTGTTACCTTTGGCACAAAGACGTCCTATATCCCCTCTCCAAAATGTTAGTCTAAAAGTTTTTTTACAAATTATAAAAATCTGTACAGAAATTTCACTTTACTGAAAGAGTATTTCCTCCCTCAAAGACTAAAACTGTTATCATAAATTGCTCTGATATTCTGTATATTTTTTTCTTCTTAAAATTATTGCTAATACTCTTAGCAAACATTTAAGAAGAAAATTAACTGATGAATGGAATAGGAAGCAAGCAAGCAAGGGGAACAGTGACTTAATAGCCACAACTAGGACACTCATAGCATACTGGTTCAAAGAAACTTGAATCTTACCCAAAACCAGGTTATAGCTATGATCTCACAATAGCAATACCAATAAAAATAAAAAACCCATGGGTAAATGAGCATTTAAACAGAGTAGCAGTGGAGCAATATTAAGGGAGGTGTTTTGAGAGCCTTCTTTCCTATGTGCCTTGTAGAACAGCAAGTAGACCATTTTCTGGGATGAGAAATGTATGCTAACATTTCAACAGGTCAAAAAATTGTTTGAATTGTGGTCTCATGGCTGGGATAAACAGAATAGCCCTGATCACTGGACTGATACATCAAAGATATCCTGATGCTGGCATGTTCATGGTGTCCTCTGACCATTTTGTGAATCTTCTGTTATCTTTTCCTTGTCTTTTATGAAAAAACATGCAAAATAAAAATATAAAAAGCAACACTGAAGCAGAGGGTGCTTTTTCTATATTTAAAAAAGGCTTTCCCTGCTCAAAAAAATTAAAATAAAACTCATTTTTGGAACCCTAGGATTACCCAGCTGTGTATGTGTGACTACATCACTGAAAAAAACTCAATGTATTCTCTTTCCCCTTTATCTGCCAGAGAGAATTGTCAATAATGACAATTCAAGCTCAGCATAAAGTTTGTTTCTGAATGAAACATATACTTTAAACTGTTGTATGGGCCTTTTAAGTTTAGTTTCAAAGGTGTAAAAATCATGATTCATGAAAGAATTGACAGTAAAAGCCTATATAAGTACATTTTAGTAGATACCAGACTCAGCCACAAAGACCCACCATTAACCCAAAGGTCTCTGTTAGGCTCCTTAGCTCTAAGTCTTGTTTGAAATCCTTTTTGAGAAAGCTTTGCCACAAAGCAAGCAGACTTTTCTTTGCAGATGTATTTTCAGGCAAAGATTACTTAAGCTAAAGATATTTAGTTGTACAGCATGTGTTAAGCCTGGAAATTTTACTAAAGCAGGTAAGAACAAGATGACTCCAAAGTGTTTAAAATGGATTTATGTAGGGGGTTGAGGGGTGTATATGTATATATGTAAACAGTTATCAGCTGCAATGATGTATACACTTGAAGTTTATTAGTGGTAATAAAAATATAGAAGTAGTCTGCTAATGGCTAAATTTTATTGAAAAATTATTTCATACTCATTTTTAATTTCTGAATTTTCAAATATTGTGGGTCTTTCAATCAGAAAACTATACAATTGATTGAAATGTAAAGTCAAGATATTCATGATCCTACTTTATGCCAAATTATTAAGAATAGAAAGCAACCAGCTTCACCCTCAAGTTACCTCAGCTTTGTTGTGATATAGTTGAATTTAGGGTGGTTGACAAACCCATTACATGCATTCATGTAATCACTGAATGCTTATATATGCTATTTTTGTGAAAACAAGTGTTTTATTAGCATAGAAAGAATACAAAGTCATTCAACACCCCACCCCCTAAAAAAAAAAAAAAAACAACCAAACCTGTTGATACTAAAGTTACACAGGTAAATAGTCCAGCATAAGGAACTGTAAAAGTTAAGGCTCACATGCATTCTTATCTGTTACAGATTCTGCTATAACTGGAAAAAATAAAAGATTTCTGTTTACAAATAGAAAATTCTAAAAGCAAATTGAAATATAAGTTGAGAACAATTTCTCTGTGATACGCTGTTTGATTGGATCATTTGAAAGCAAAGGAAGTTCAGATCTGCCAAACAGAGTGTGACTATTAGTAATGAGAAACATGACAAGCTGATTATCTCCTCTGGGGCAAGAGTCATTTGTTGTTGGAGAAACATAGTGGGTCTAGTGTGGGGGCAGATTTGTATGGTTCTCTCACCAGGCAGACAGGCTACACCAATATCTATTAAAAAGACAACTCAACTCATTTTGCTATACCACAAAACCTAAAAGAATATTAGGTTTGAATGTAATGCTAAATATAGCATTTCCCATCCTGGTCTAAACTTTGTACTAAATTCATTACATGCATTGAGCAACTGCATAATCAAGAGAGATAACAGTTGAGGGAGCAGAGATTATCTGAATTTGCAAGCCATGTCTGTGGATCTCATGGGGAAAGTTACAGATCCTCAGATGCACAGGAAAAAGTGAAGGCAGCTAGAATAACTGTATCCAGTACAACACCCACTTTAATTGTCAGCAATAGATTTCTATTCATGTAGCTGGGAAAGAACACAACACAGATGCCACTCACAAGTTACCTATGTGGGCATGATCCACACCAATCAACATCAATTTTGCTGAGGTCTTCTTCAGGCTTACAGTCTATACATGGTCTACTTTAGAGAGTCCTGTTCTTCTTCTTCTCCGAGTGCTATTAAGAAATTATAATGCTCTTACAGAAATCCAGGTTCCTGAAGATCATAACTGACTAGCAGATATTGTTAATGACACCATGGCAGCACTGCAGGCCTTGGACTTCACTTCCAAGAGTCTAACAGACCCTTTCACAAAGCATGAATATCCATAGTGTGACACCTACTGCTTCACAATGTACATTCATACCAATAGCGTTCTAGATAATTATCTAATTATATTATGGAGTTAGTGCACATGGTTTCACTTTATGTCTTCCTTCCCTGTGCTTGCTGTGCGGCTTTTGGCAGGCTCATAAAAGATATGACTCAGTCACTTGTCAGCACAATTTTTATGAGCTAAGAATAATTGAGTAGGAAGCAAGCTTGTCTCTAAAGTAAAATCTTAATTGATTACTAATTTCTGAAGCATTGTGTTTGAAGTGGGGTTAGCAGGAGACAGTACAATAAGTTTCCCAATAATTAGGAATCATGTCTGCAAATTCTCAAGGGGTTCATGAAATCATCCATACATATGAATAATTAAAAAAAGTTTTCCTTGCTTCATTGGTGACTGAATTTTTCAACATCCTACTACAAAAATGATGATTTCTTTTTCTTACTTAATTTAAGATCATTATAGATTTACAATAAAATGCCCAAAAGCTAACACTGAAAGCGATATTCCTCTGGACTTGGTACTCCATAAACACAACAGAAAGCTAACTTTACTTTTGGGCTCCATTTCTTCATGGATGGTTGTCCTGAAGTCACTGAGTAACTCAGATGTGTTTAGGATTGAGTACATGAATACCTGTTTAGAGCATTGTCCGTTTTCAGAATTTGAAGGCAAAAGACACATTTACCATGAAGAGGATTACAGTCAGGTATCTACTATTTGTAAGTATTTGCAGTGAAGTACAGAAAATCCATTCTCACGCACTCCCAAACTTATTTGAGAAAACAATTTCAGGTTAGTGTAAGAGCTTTACCTTAATCAGACTAAACAAAAATTTGTGATGGCATATGAAGATCACTATCATGTTTCCCAGAAACAACTGGTTTTTACTCCATATTCTCTTGTGCTTTGCCCACCTTAAGGCTGACCACCTTCAATATTAACATTACCTGCAAAAAAACCTCAATTATATTACACAGCACTAATCAGCAGAACAATTCTTTCCTAACAGTATAATTCTGATACAGCTGTCCTACAGCACAAACAGTGTTATAGAGTTGGATGAATCTCAAAATCTTGTTTGTGTAACCTGCACTAAGCAGATCATTCTACACTTTGCTTATAGCTGGATAAGGGATTATTTCCAGCTCTATTCAAGCCTGGTATTATTATTCATTTCTTAGAGGGAAAAGAAGTTCACAAAGTCTCTACCTCTTCCAATAGCTTCTTCAGCACAAATATCTCTTGGATGCTCAAAGAAACCTTACTACTTTCTCAAGCCATATTCTTTGTTCTATGAATGTTCTCTGTCATTCTACGTGAACCACTGTCTGATAGCTAAAAATTCGTCTTTCCACAGAGCATTCCTTCCAACTAGCATATCACAAAATATGGTTTACATTATGTCTCAGTCCAGCTTCAGTATAAATGAATCACCTATATTTATTTTTCCTTCTGTTGCCTCATTTTTGCCATTTACTCCAAGCCAGGATGTAACGCAACTCCAAAATATGGCAGTGCTCCACTCTGTAGTCACGTATTAGAAATGGTTTTCTTACCCCAAAATGGCAATAGCTAGTTCTACCACAGACTAATGATTACTTAAGGACTCAAGTGTACCATAGTCATTACAAGGATAACTATATCAGCTGAAAAACATATATTATATTGTTGTGGTTTAGCCCCAGTTGGCAACCAAGCACCACACAGCTGCTCACTCACCCTCCCGCCCCAGTGGGATTTGGGAGAGAACTGGAAGAGCAAAAGTAAGAAAACTTGTGGGTTGAGATAAGGGCAGTTTAATAATTTAAATATAATATTAACAACACCAACAACAATAAATTGTAATGAAAAGGAAAATAACAGGAGAGAGAGAGAGAGAAACAAAACTCAGAAAAAACAAGTGATGCAACTGCTCACCACCCTCCTACCAATGCCCAGCCAGTCCCCGAGCAGCAATCACTGTCCCCTGGACAACTTGCCCCAGTTTATATACTGAGCATGATGTCATATGGTATGGAATATCCCTTTGACCAGTTTGGATCAACTGCCCTGGCTGTGTCCCCTCCCAGTTTCTTGTGCACCTGGCAGAGCATGGGAAGCTGAAAAAGTCCTTGACTGGTGTAAGCACTACTTAGCAACAACTAAAATATCAGTGTGTTATCAGCATTATTCTCATCCTAAATTCAAAACACAGCACTATGCCAGCAGTAGCATAGGAAGAAAATTAACTCTATCCCAGCCGAAACCAAGACATATATAAAGATTTATACATTCCCTTTTCTGATATACCACTGCCTACCAATATGGCTCTAAATCTGATCTATTCATTATCTTGTAAAATTATGTTGACACATTTTTCATGAAGGTAAATGGTAATACATTCCATATGCTTCTATATGTGGCAGAGATACTCAAAGTATGTCATGTGTATGTATTTGCTGTAAGAAAGGAAAATGCTAATATGGTATTTATCAGAAAGCAAACAAATGTTGCCATGTTTTTGTTACCTGCAATTCCAATTAATGAAAGTACAATGGTTTCACTAGGTAAAGAGTTTTTGGGGTGGGTTTTTTAAAAAAACTTAAATTAAAATTATATTTAAATAGGCTTCTCTCTTTTTTGATCTTATTCATTGTGGTTTGGTTTTGGGTTTTTTTCTCAGCAAACTCTCTTCCCCACATCTACTGTAGTTTCTAGGACTGTATGTTTCTAGCTGGGTTAGAAAAACCAGTTTAAATATGTAAAAAGTAAGGATTGATGAATGAGGGAAAAAACCCACTCAGCACTAGTTTTTGTATTTGTATTATGCAGAAATGTTATTCTGTTCATAATTGGAAGGTTACTTTGTATTAAGAAAATATTTTTACCCTCTTCACTTCTCCTGTCCCATCAGCCTTTCTGATGAGACCTAAAAACCAAGGTGATTATTTTAATATTTCTCACAGTTATAACTGACAATGGTAAATTGAAAATAAATTGAACAGGTGATTTTTTTGATTTGAGAAATAAAGAATTTTGCAATTTCCTAAATTTTGGAGTTATGACACATTACTTGGATCAGAAACTTCACTTTTGATTTACTTTACTAAGTATTGTGGGAGATTTTTGCCAGTTTATGGCAACCTACAAAGGGAAAAGATGAATTGGCACTGCCATACTCACTGCCTTCTGAAACACCTCAAAATATCCAGATAGGAAGTGATCCACTCCAAACATCAAGTGCCCATCTTTTTGCTTCTTTTGGCTGCTTCCACTACTTCTTTATACCATAGACCTGCAAGTCCTTTTCTGGCCAACAGCAGTAGTGAGGCAGAAACGAGAATATCTGTTCCCACTTTGCACTGAACTAGACTCTTGTTCCTGGATTGTATTCTGGTACCTGACAAATCAATAATAAGACCACACAATGCAAATTATAAAAAATTCAATAGAAAATTGCCTAAGGGAAAAAAAAAAAAAGCTTAAAGTTCTTGGCTATAGGTGCTGAATGGAAAATTTGCTCTTACTTTTCTCCCCAGCACCATGTTGTGTTTTTTTAAAGCAAAAGTAGGAAAAAGATACAGGAATAACAAACATCATTTTAGCCAAAGCCAACTCAAAATAAAATGTTTTTAAAAGGAAATGGGGCTCAAGGTGCACCAGTGGAGGTTTAGATTGGACATTAGGAAAAACTTCTTCATGGAAAGGGTAGTCAAGCATTAGAACAGGTTGTCCAGAGAGGTGGTGGAGTCACCATCCCTGGAAGTGTTCAAAAAACGGGTAGATGTGGCACTTTGTGACATGGTTTAGTGGGCATGGTGGTGTTGGGTTGATGGTTGGACTGATGATCTTAGAGATCCTTTCCAACCTTAATGATTCCTAGTTTTTACTTTCATTAAAAATAATCCGGCCACCAAGCCAGGAAACATGAACTTGCTACTCTACCCTTAATTGGTTTAGTGGTGGACTTGGTATAAGTTAAGGGTTAGACTTGGTGATCTTAAAGGTCTTTTCCAACCTATACGATGCTATGATTCTATGATTCTATATTAGAATTTTGTAATACCATGCTAAGCATTATAATGTCCATATGCTTTTTTCTTTTTGAAAATCTGGATAATATTTCTATAACTTAAAGGGATCATAAGTCATAGGGATAGAAACATGGAAGTTGGGGCAGTGCTTTAATGCTGTGATACCATGGTCCAGCAAGAATCTAAAAACTCTAGCTGATGAATACCACTCATTTCAATTTTATCTGTTTCAGACTATGATTACTTTTCTTTTCCCCCTTCATATGTTTCAATATTTAGGGTTGTTCAGGTGCACTCCAGTTTTTAATTTCCTAGCCTTCAGGTTATGAATTATTTTACTCTGTTATTTTTTGTAAAGCAAAATTTTTGTCTAACAAAGAAAGTCTCTAATATGACAAGATACTACGCATCAGTAACCAGTGACAGTACACAAGTTCAAGATTTTTCTATCATTATAAAAAATACGCACAGTAAAGAACTTAGCTTTGATTTTAGTGTTTGAGAATGAGAATGGAAAAAACAGAGTTCATTCACTCAAATATGATAGTGCTGCATGGGTTTTAGTTAACAAAAAGGAGTAATTACTAATTATTGCACCACTGCAGAAAAGAGATATGATTCTAGATAGACCTGAAAGAAAGCATTCCACTAAATATACTGGCATATACATGATATTTTACTCTTATGGGGGTTTAGTGTAGGGATTAACTGAAGGGTTATGTGAAATCTGATGGTTTAGATTTTAGAAGGATATATGGTTGTGAAATCAAGGGAAGTAAACATTCTTTTCCTTTCTGGTTATACTGAAACATCTGAATTATAAATTTAATCAAAGCCACAATAAAAAGATGTTAAAGCATAAATGCTGCATTAAGATTTGTGTATGTAATTACAGTGTTTCACTTGGAAGTTTGTGCCCTTCTCAAAATCTGATACAGAAATTTGCTAACAGTCAATGGCTAGCTTCATGATTTTGGAACACCAAAAAGTATGATCACATATAGAAATTTTCCCCATTTCCACCAACTGCTGAGTAAAAAAGAAAAAAATAGAAGAAAGAAAGAAAATAAGAGCCCATGAACATCTGATTCTTAAAGAAAATATGGCAGCCTTAGGCCATCAAAATTTTTAGCACATATACATGGGTAAAAATCAACTGAAAATACAAAATTATAACTTTATAAAAAGAATTAATAAATTAATTAATTAATAGACTGACATCTATAACATTTATTGAGGCTGTTCCTATTTGTGTCCTTAACAGGTAACTATTTAATAACATTGACAGGCTGTGGAAAGACTGTCTTGGCAAGAAATCATTAGCTGCTGTATAATGAATATTTTACACATATTGTTTACTCTTATATTACATGACTAACTCAGGCTCAATCCCACCTTTAATTCTATTTTTCACATGTGCCAACTTGTTGTGACTAACAGCTCTACATCTCTGTTAGTGTGAAATCACTAAAGGTGACTTTTAATAGAGCTTGATTCCCCTGTATGTATCAATGTAAATCAGACTAATGGTGGAAAATTTCAAGGAGGTCTTTGTCAACACAGATCAACCTCTTTCTTCCCGTTCCCCCGACCCTTCCCTCTCCCTTTCCTTACACAAGCACACATACTCTGCCACTCAGAGCAGGCACTTCATCCACAGGAAAGGACTGCAATGGATCACAAAAGATGCAGGACTGTTGTGTTTTAACTTCAGTCAGCTAAACACCACACAGCCATTTGCTCACTCCCTGCCTCCCCAGTGCGATGGAGGAGAGAATCGTGGGGGGGAAAAAAAAAGAAAAAGGTAAAATTCATAGGCTGAGTTAAAGACAGTTTAACAGGACAGAAAAGGAAGGGAAAATAATAATAATAATAATAATAATAATGATAAAAGAATACACAGAATAAGTGATGCGCAATGCAATTGCTCACCACCCACCAACTGATGCCTAGCCAGTCCCTGAGCAGTGGCCACCACCTCTCAGCCAACTCCTCCCAGTTTCTGTACTGAGCATGACATCATATGGTAGGGAATATCCCTTTGACCAGTTTGGATCAACAGTCTTGGCTGTGCCCCCTTCCAGCTTCTTGCTGGCAGGGCATAAGAAGCTGAAAAGTCCTTGACTAGTATAAGCACTACTTAGCAATAACTAAAACATCACTGTTCTCATACTAAAGCCAAAACTATGCCAGCTACTAGGAAGAATATTAACTCTATCCCAGCCGAAAACCAGACAAGGATGCACAACTCACCTGCTAGTGGAACAAGGCAGAAATGTGGGTCAGGAGAATGCAGTGATTAATGACAACCCAGTCAAAGATAAATACAAAACTTCTGATTTCAAATTTCCTCAATGTCAATTCTACTAAGTATTGTTTTTCACAAAATAACTCAACATAGATGAAAAACCAGTTTCTGCCCTGGAAAATAGTGTGTTTGATATTTTCTGAACTAACTTGTCTTCCAGACACTATACAGAAGGAAAGATCTTTTGACTGGTCTTAAACAGAAGTATAGTTTAGCTTTCCTTTCTGCCATAAATCACAGAAAAGAAAAAAAGAGGTTTTAACAGTTTTGCCAATTACTCAGCCAAGCTGATGTTATAACCACTTCAACAACATCTAATCTGTACATTTGCTTGACCACATAGCCAATCAAATATTCAAAAGAAGGTTTTTGAAGTTCAAAGCTTTGTTTTCATTTTTTTATTTAAAAAAGTGTATTTGTTGCCTTTCTTGAAATGATTTCCCTGGGCCTCCTTTTTCAAAATGCCATGTTTAAGTTTTAGCAATTAGGCTTAATGCTATTATATCATATGCATTTTTTATTTTTGCATAAGCATCTGAAAAAGAGTAAAGTTTAATTCTTCAAATCTGTATAAATCTCAACTATACAGGTTTTATGGGAGTTACTCCCAAATGAAAAAAAAATAAAAGGTTGTCATGTCTTCACTTGCCAGTAGAAGAGATTAACTTTAGGAAGTTCCTATGTTTATCAATACAGACATCATGTAAGGCATCTTACATGAAAGAAAAAGCATCCTTTTTCTGAAGTGTTTCAGAATCTAAAAATGAAAAGCCTGCTACTTAGAGCTAGGTAACTACATATTGACACACTGATCATTTTAATATAAAACCCCAAACATTCCAATATTTGATAATAAAATACTGTTTTACTTCAGTTAATGAAGCTAGTTTAATTTACAGTTCCCTATAATTAAAATTATACCTGCCTTATAATACCCATCCTAAATGCAGGACTTTGCTTTTCCCTGTAACTCAGCTACAAAAATACTTGTCAGTACCTAATATATTCCTTAATCCTTGCTTCCTTTTTCACCACTGAAGTATTCGCAGATCTCCAAAAGAACCCTCTTTTTGACAGGACAAGAGGCAGCACATATTTTGTGTGATTTGTTGACTGACACACATGAGACAACAGTGCTTCTTGGAATGATAAAGCCTGATGAATATCACTCATAGCAATTTCATCTGCATTTCATTGAGGGAACTTAGTGTCTCTCCTTTACCAACTGCTGTGTCTATAAGCTCACTCTCCTCTAAAACTGACAGAAGTTAGCCAAAAGTTACTGAGGAGATGAAGAATAGCTACCAAAGAAAAGAACAATATCTGCATCTTTTTTCTACCAGATGTTGGACTAAGCGACAGGGCAGAAATGGGCATTGCAAGTGTGGGAAATGATAAAAATGTTACATTAAACTGCCATTCCTCGATGTTTTAAGGTAGGATGAAGTACACAAAACTGGTGTATTAGAACTCTAACAGTACATAAGGGCATCCCACAGTCAGCATCTTTAAATGCAGGATACAGCTGTCTGTCTGAAAGCTGGTATGTCTGGCAACATTTCGTTCTGAATAACAGCCTAAAATGCATATCCTGCCAGGACAGGTAAGCAGAACTAACACAGAGAAAATACTGTAATGTTAAAAAGTTCTTCATTTTTTCTATACAAGCTGGCTTTTGAGCTTGTGCATAAAATAGCCCCCTGAGATTTGGAAATAAAATAATATTGATATTTTGTGCGTGGAGCTGTACGTTGAATGAATCAGTGGTGTTGTCAATATGGGGAACCCAGTTTAGCGTGTATGAACTGAGTATGTCTGAACTCCTTTTATGATTCCTATTCCAGTAAAAGCACAGGTTCCAAAGCTATTACAGGAAGGGATTTATGGTCACTCTCTGGGAGTCAGTCCAATTCTGTCACGTCACTGAATATGTCAGCAGATGTTTACATCATCCAAAGTTAATCAGAGGCAATAAGGAATTAGGGTTTATCAACATTATCATAGGTCAGTGGAATTGCATAGTCCATAAATAAAGGGATTAATAGGTGATTTGTGAAGTGCTATGAGCATTAAAAAAGCTTTTGGTGTAAAATACGGACTCTACTAAAGTATACTGTTGAATAATCTATCTACCATTTACACTCTATGCATGGAACTGGGAGGATGAAAACAAAATCAGAAAAGCTGGGTCATGTCTATCACATAAGTTTGGTTTGTTTTTTTTTTTAAATGTTCCACTTGAGCAGAATGCCTATTTTAGTCAAGTCCTCCATTTTTAAAGTGATGTAGGGGAATGAATTTATCATTTCCCTCAAAGGCAGTTGATGTGTCACTGCTTCTAATTCTAGCATGCATCCCACAAGCCAACAGAGACCCACCCAATGAATTAATTTTTATCCTTTCAATTAGAAGCAAGGAGTTAGAATGAGGAAAAAGAACTTGCAAAAGAAGGGGGAAATGATTCAGAACTTTTCTCCTTGTGAACTATAAAGAGACAGCATGTTAGGAAAGAGATTGTATATATAGTTTCACATGCAGAATGCTTGCTAAATGTCAAGGAACTGAAGGAGAGCAACTGAGAAAAAGATATATTGAAAATGTAATTCTAAAGACAGAACACTTGAGCCAAGGATTGTATAACTAATTGAAAAGAGGTTTGGTATAAAGGCCAAATAATTAAGCCTTCACCAGGAAAAATTTACAGGCTGAGATTACACAGCTGATAAATTAAAGGCATCTGGGATAGAAAAAAAAAAAGTACTGTTGAAAACAGCATAGAATTTTGAGAACTGGATAAACTGAAGGTCATAAAAAGGATTAGTGTTGGAGACAAGAAAGAGGACATAAACTGGTCTCCCTGGTGCTGGGGGAAAAGGTATATAAAACACAAACATACAGGTGAAATGATACAGTGCTTCTTGAGAAGATTGGCCAAAAATAAGGGGGAAAAAACAAACTTGGCTACAGAACTTATACAAAGATGAAGGAAGTAATCATCTTGCACACGAGAAAACAAATTCTGTGCTGGATAAACAAAATACACCTGAGGAAGAGAAGAAACTATAGCCCTGACATGGCACCCAAAGTTAACTATGGCTGTCAAAGTTAAATGACATTGCAAAATTAAATGGCAAAAACCTTCTCCAAACCTGGAAGCAGTTATCTCGACAAATTTTTATCGGTGTTGAATAAAGCTAAGATTTCTTATGTTGGTTTATATAACTATGTGTTCACATATTCCTGAATAATATTAGGGTTTTTCCCCCAAAGATGTTGGTAATAAGGTTAGTATATTGTTCACTACCACCCCCCAAATCCTCTCCCACTGAACCACTGCCACCATTTTTAGCTTACTTCACTATGTTGATTCTACACTATCTTTACAATTTGTCATTCTGAATTCTGGTTCTGTCCTTCTTTGTAACTTGCCCTCATCATCCTTAAGACTTATAAACACACAGTTCCATCATCAGAAAAAAAATTAAGAGCAGTTATTTTCATACAGCAGGTCTGAAAACATGTATTACTTAGGAAAAAAATTCAGCTTAAGTAATTCTGTCAATTAAGAAAACCGGACAGATGAGAATCAATGTGAGTCACTAAAGAAAATTATACCCAAAAAGAACAACAGTATGGAGTCATTTACTAAATAAACAGTAGGTTTATTTGCCAGGACAAAAATTATTGCAGTCAGAATCTGGAAATAGCAGGACTCTGAGAACTGAGGGGACTACAGCAGTAATAGTTATAGGCCCTCCAGGTCAGGTGTTTGTAGGCTCTAGAGTAGTCGCTATATAATTTTGAGTTCAAATAAAAGGCAGGAAGTGGAAAATAGTTTTGGAAGAATTCCACTCCACCTTAAAAATTTAATATAGGTTTCTCACCAACCTCCTTTCTGCCTTTTATAAGTTAATTTCTATTCATTAAACCTTATAGACCAGCTTGAAAGATCCTTTATCAGGCATCCATAAAATAATTAGAGGTCAATTCTTAACCAGAAACAAGCATTTATCAAATAGTTTTAAGTAGTTTATATTAAAACTCTACATTCAGTTTCAGGTTTTGAATGACCCAGTAGGGTTCCCAGTGAGGACACTTCTGATATGAACACTCTGCTGGGTACAAAGGTTACTTTTGTAGTCACACTGTAGACAATCACAGACGTTAAACAATCTTTAAGTACACACCCTTGTGCATTCTGATCAGAATGTTACAACAATAATAGTAATCTTTCTGATCCGTATGACTCAGATAACAGACAATGTCCTGTATCTGGTCTTCTAAGTTGATCTTCTAAGTTCGTGCTCTTCCAAGTTCAAGAGATCTTGCACTATAACATGAGCTGATAAACACAGACTTGAGGGAAGACTTTCAAATGCATTTAGGCTCCAATGGAATATCCAGTGGAATTTAAATGTCAGGTATCAAGTTTTATGATAACAATTTCATGTATTATCATGGTTAATTCTACCTTTGCAGACATTGTCTATGGGTACCAGGTCTTTTTAAGGTACTCTAAAAGCAGCAGCAGAGAAAAAGAGACTCTTCCTACACTGACCACCATTTCTTAGCACTTCTATAGTCACACAAGAGCTGAGCAGAAGACAACTAGCTTTCAGTAGTTAAGTATTTGGATTATTAGTTAAAAGAGCTGCAATAAAAAGTAAGAAGGAAGAGATCTGTAAAGATTTGTACAAATAAGCAGTCCTTTTTAGCATCTTTCAGAAAAATACTGTTTATATATAATTCTAATCTTTAATATTCCCATACAGATATGTGAAGACTTGTGTTACTGCATCAGAAATAAACCTATTTCATCCACAATGTACTGAAAGGAAGGAGTATCCTCAATGCATTTGATACAAGTCAAAACTGCACTTTAATAGTATAAGATAATTTAATAAATCCTACTTGTAACCTAGCTGAGACACAAATATTTTACGATAGAAAAGGCTATTCTTAAATAATTTCTCATTTATTTCTTATAATATAAAATTTTACATTTTTATATAGACATCAGTGATGACATTGATATACTGGTCATGCTGCCATCCGGAAGTACTTCGACAGGCTAGAGAAATGGGCTAACAGGAATCTCAGGAAGTACAACAAGGGGAAGTGCAAAGTCCTTCAACCTGCAGAGGAACAATCCCATGCACCAGTATATGCTGGGGGACACCCAGCCTGAAAGCTGCTGGGCAGAAAAGGACCTGAGTGTCCTGGTAGACATAAAGCTGAACATGAGCCAGCAATGTGTCTTTGCAGCAAAGAAGGCCAATGGTATCCTGGGCTGCATTAGGCAAGGTATTGCCAGCAGTCTGAGGGAGGTGATCCTTGCCCTCTACTCAGCACTGGTGAGGTTACAGCTTGGAGTTCTGGGCTCCCCAGTACAAGAGAGACATGGACAGACTGCAGAGAGTCCAGTGAAGGGCCACAAAGATGATTAAGGGACTGGAGCATCCCTCCATTGAGGAAAGGCTGAGAGAGCTGGGACTGTTCAGCCTGGAGAAGAGAAGGCTCAAGAGAGATCTTCTCAATGTCTATAAATACCTGAAGGGAGGGTGTAAAGAAGACAGAGTCAGGGTCTTTTCAGTGGTGCCCAGTGACAGGACAAGAGGCAATGGGCACCAACTGAAACACAGGAGGTTCTCTCTGAACATCAGGAAACATTTTTTTACTGTGCGCATGACTGAGCACTGGCACAAGTTGCCCAGCAGGGTGGTGGCATCTCTATCCTTGGAGATCTTCAAGAGCCATCTGGACATGGCTCAATTTTCTTTAAAATTATTCTAGGAAATGGAAGAATATCTATATGTTGTCAATAATATGCCTTCAGTGAAGTGGAACCCGTGAAGAGTTTGAAAAGGGTACTAAGTTTATTGCATTAATCAGTCTATGAACTTCTATTTCTTCAACAAATATAAAACTGAACCCAGCAAACAGATTACCTTATTTGCTACAATTACACCTATTTAATTGGTTTCAGATGTATAATTCAAAAAGAAAAAAAAAAATGCTGTTTTCCTGAGTACAGACTAAATATTTTGGTTTCCTTCAGAAACTTTCTAAAAGCTCCCAGATCACAGATATTTTTTTCCCCATAGTTTTTTTTCTCCCATCTGGTTATGATATATGGGATATCAAGTGAATTACTTCAAAACAGTTTAGCATTGCTATCTTTTGCAATTATGATGGCTGCTGATTGATGTGGCATGCTACCAAGCAAGGACATTTTGAACATTATGGTTTGTCTGAATTATGATTAGTCAAGAACCAAAGTAACTCAATATTTGATTTATACATCTTTCAGTTATTTTGACACAAACCTACATATAGATAGTTTATAGGACAACAAAAATACACATTTTTTCCCCAAATTAGCCAAAATGGTCAACTTAAAATGAAAACAAGGTGGTTTATATCAAAATGGATTATGGTGCAACCAGAAAAAGCATACATATAGATGAGTTAAGTAAAAAAGTAAAAATAAAAATTAAAGTATACATAAAACTCCATAACATTTTCTCAGGCTGTGCATCCTAATCAGTTCTTTATCTTCCTTTATCACTAATCCAAATTGTTCTTGAACCTGAAAATGTATTACATAAGACACTGAGAATACCACTTTTTTCTTAGACACAATTATGAGCGTCATACTAGAAAAGGCTTTCTAGTTCTTTTCGCCCAATCCCCTTCTTTTGCAGTTATTGCCCTAGAGAATTCCCTTCATAATCTTACTGAGCTGCATCTTCAAAGTAGTCACTCCAATTAGGAGTTAATGTAATTGCTTTATAATGAGGTTACAACTTCGTTACATTTAAATTTTCCTTTTTTTTTTTTTTTTAGATAAATGCATTAGTAGTCAGTTTGCTTATTTATTCTTGTGCTAATACTAAACTTTAGCTTAAATATATTTCTTTTATGGTGTATGCCCACTAAAGTTTTTTCTAATCCTTGCAAATATATCCTCTGCTTCTTTTCCTTAGCTTTGCCAGACCAAGCAAGCCAATTTCTTCTGCTCTGTTCTTTTACAATTGTCTCTCCATTCCCTTAATCATTCTAATAAGTATACCCATATCGCTTTTTCATGTGGCATGCATTTTCTACAGGAGTTATTCAAGTTGCACACAGCTTTTACACAGTCTTGAACAATGGCATTACTGTCTTTCTAATTTCTAATAGAAGTATCTTATCCAGTAAACTCTAAATCACTTTTTCATGCCTTTCTCACACTCAATCTGTGCTGAACACACAGATTTTTTTCTTATCTGTTGCTTCTGACACTAAGCCTACAGCAGATATTCTTACTGCTAGTCTCTAAGAAAACAGCTTTATGATAGCCAATCTTAACCCATTTCTTTTATATCCATCCTCAAAGTCATTCTAATTAGCTCCTTGTACTGACAGCTAGTTGAATCAGGATGTGCCTATTTTTGAATGTCAAGGTCATTAACAAAAGTATGAAACAACAATGTTTGCAAAATTCCTCCTTCAGGTTCATCATTTATAAACTCATGCCAGACTGACTACAAGCCAGTGTCTGACGTTTAACACTGTTAACTTCCTACCATTTTGTGATTCCCCCTCCTCCATGGTAGTTTCGTATGCACTACCGAATGCCAGGTGCATCAAAAAAACACCAGAGAGAAGTCTAATTTTGACTCTCTTTTTTTTTCCAGATTTTTGTCTACAGATGATCAGACATTTTAAATGACATAAATTTGCTCACCACATATGTAGTGATTTGCAACTGGTAAAGTTGTACTTCATTTTTTTGTGTTTTCCATGTTTCTTTCATAATTGTTCTGAAATTTGCATCCTATTGAGGTTAGACAAATTTTGGTGTAGTTCCTGGATGATATTATTTCCCTCTCTTTCCCCAGCTGCAGTGCGAGTACTAGATTGTCTAAACAACCACATTTGAAGTAATCAGTTTAAATGTAACTGCTGCCCTGAATTCAGTCAAAACATTATTCACTACATAATATTTTTACACATTGTACATTAATATTCTTTTTTGCATATAGCAATTATCAAACCTCCCTATGTGACTACTCACTAGAAGGAATAGGCTAAAATTCCATTTTGACATGATTCATATTTCTTAGAGCTCAAGGTACTGAAGTACTGAAGGTATTTTACTAATTAGAAAAACACACTCAACTTGAAGGGACAACAGGTTAATTTTTCCCTGAAGCTACTGAAAACTTGTTATCAACACCTATGTTTATGTGTGTGCAATCTTTCAATGAGGTAATATGTAAAGCGAGTGACCAATATTCCAAGTCTAAATCAGCTGCTTCCTCTGAGTCATTTTCAAAAATATGAAGCTGAAAGAAGTTAAGGAAGAAAGATTCACATAAAAGGTTTCCTCACAGCCAGTTTGCTGGTGGATGACCTGTCTCTCAAGTATTAACCTGCTCAGAGAAAATTCACAACCATCACATTTTGTCCATTGAGCCAAGTCTCATATTAAAAAAAAAACCCAAACCCCCAAAAAACCCAACATCCAAGCCCTCCTCTTTCCTGAAGGTACACTACACCTTGCTATGATAAACATTAAATGAAGAAAGTTCCCGCTGAGATTGAATAGCTGTTGCTATAGCAGGGAGATAAAGCATTGGGTTTTTTCCTTTCCAGAAGTGTCATGCCCTTTAGCTGGCACTCATCATATCTCTGTCACATATATAGCATATTTGCTGAGTATACCCATAAACAATATTACAATCACCAAGCCTATCAAATTGCTTCTGATTTTTTAATTTAACAATTCCCCCGAGCAATTACCAAGAAACATGACCAATTTTTACAACAATATCCAGAAACCATTTTTGACTGAACAAATAAATTGTAGATGAGTCAAAATTAGTCAGAGGTAGCACTGGTTTAATCTTTGAGAATGATGAAGACAGTAAGTGTAACTTACTGTAATTCACAGCAAATTAAAAGTTACTCTCAGAAGCAAATAATCTTAAAAATCCCCTAGAGATAATTTGAATTGTCTTGAAATTAGCTAATTAAAATTAATTGCTTTTCCTGTCCCATCTTAAAAAGGGAAATGTAGAGGGCCATAATTAAAAATAGATTAGAATTAGAACTAACAAGAATGTTTTCTCTAACGCTCTCCAAGACAATGTGAAGAGAAGGTTTTGCAGAGTTTATTTTTACAAGAAATAGATGAATGATTTTGAATAGAATGCACATTCAAAATTCCCCCTGCATTAATTTGTAAAACAACATTAACATTTTAAGTTAAGTATGTATTAGCTACCCATCCATTTAGATACTCTCATTTTGTTCCAAAGTAGTTGTTCTCAGTTGACTACAGATTTCATATAAACCAACAACTTTGCTCACAAAAAAAAAAAAAAAAAAAAAAAAGTGTGTTTTTACCAGGTCTTGGTTTAGGCTGTTTTTAAATACCTTTAGCAGGACATTTGAAGCTTCATCCCTCTTTTGAACTCTTCCATAAAACAGACAAGAACACTGATTCTACTACCAATCTATACTTTTCCAGTTTTATGGCTTTCAAGATAAGAAGCCTGAGAGCAGGTCTGCTAAGACAATACAGGTCTGCTTAGACCTGCATATCTTAGTGTCTAGTCATAATGTAACTCCATTTAGCTATTTCTGAAAAAAGTTTCTTCCAATTTCCATTTTACATAAAGTTTTCCAAAACATAAGAGATACCCAAAACAAAAGTTTGAAAATCAGACAGGTCTAAAATGATATGCCATTAACTTCAGGACAGCCTTTCCAGATTTGGATTTTTACAGACAGCAAAGTTAAAATTCTTAGACATGAATTACACATACATTTGAATATTAACAAATGTTACAAAGACATTGAAACCAGAAAACTCCTATTATTATAACCTGTAAAAGCATATTTCCCATAACACATGTAATAACATCGTAGCATATTTGGTTTGAGACATAAGAAATAAACAGTACATTTAGTAACACCTATTTACTCTGATAAACAGTTATTTCCTTTTCCTCAAATTTTAATACGACTTGCAACACTGTCAAATTAAAATTCAGCTCATTGTTTTGAGATGTAACTACCAAATTCTATTGGAAAGCTACTTATTTCACAGGTCAGCACAGGCTTCCCTAGTCATCTGTACAATTAACATGGACAAAATACTTGACTACAAAAGCAGTAAAAAACAGAGAAGGATTTTTTTAGATTTAGATATAACAATGAGAAAGGCAATGTTTCTAATGTGGGAAGCTGCCATTTCATGGCTACAAAACTCACAAGCATGTCTATGCTCACAGCGCTGGCACCTGATTCATATTTGAGTAGTTTATTCAGATTGCCATCATCTTACCTTACAGGGTTTCTACTAAACGCAGAGTTGCGGTTCCCATTACCGCAGACTGTGACCAATTGAGAGGCATGCTATTTAAACCTGCAACAGATTACAGAATCCTCCCTTGGGTAAGGGGAAATGGAGAAAGAAAAAAACCAAACCAACCCAACCAACCTTAATCTAAATTGAAAATATGCTTGCTGATTAAAAATACTATGAAATAAACGAAGTAGAGTAAGTCACAAAATTTCATAATTTTGTTACCTGAGGGCACAGTCCAAAAACTTGCTAAAAGACCGTAGCGTACATTTTGTGCAAGCCTTCTAACAGCAGCAGTATCTTTGTAATTGATTTTTCTATGGAGGAGATGCATTCATTAAGCTTAACATTATGAGCTTAGAAAAAGACAACTAAACTTGAGTCTATTAAGGATGTATTTAAGAAAACTAAATTAGGAAATATATGTGTTTAAGGGGAAAGATGTGATTAATTCCAAACTGTTCTCCATGATGTAGTCTTTAATTACCCTCCACCATATTATAACACATTTTATATTGTGATGTATGTATTGCAAACTGTTCCAGTGTCTCCCTACCCTCACCATAAAAAATTTCTTCCTTATGTCCAACCTAAATCTTGCAGTTTAAAACTTTGTCCCTTGTCCTGTCACTACAGGCCTTGCTAACAAGTGTCTCCATCTTTCTTATAAGACCCCTTTATATAATGAAAGACCACAATAACATCTCTCTGGAGCCTTCTCTTCTCCAGGCTGAACAACCCCAACTCTCTCAGCCTTTCTTCATAGGAGAGGTGCTCCAGTGCTCTAATCATTTTCATGGCCCTCCTCTGGACCTGCTCTAACAGGTCCATGTCTTTCTTGTAGTGGGGACCCCAGAGCTGGATGCAGTACTCCAAATGGGGTCTCACAGGAACAGAGTAGAGAAGGTACTATTTACCTAGTACAGATAGAACAATTGCTGAACCAGGACAGGCTTCTGTGTAAGCTCTACACATCTAAAGTAATAATTTAAATAGTGCCATGCCATACTCTAAGAAATATTTTTTAATAACTGAAGTGGATCAGGGATCTGCAAAGATACAGTTGCAAGATTTAACATGTCCTAAAGGGATATTATCTTTCTCCTAAATACACAAAAAATATTAGCATGAAAAAAATATTTCTAAGGAACACAGTTATGTAAATAAATACTTTCTATATTTAAATTAAATATCTAGAGATTGAGATTGTCTGTATGTGTGTGTCATCTTTTATGCTGAGACGAAAACATGGATGGTTTCTGCACATTTTTCAAAGGGGTTAAGAGCAATTTGTATTCTATACATCAGTGTTCCACTTTATATAATATTAAGAAAAATGTCACACCTAGTTAGAGACATAATGAATGAACAGCTGTGTAATAAAGCATCTATATTGTGGGAAATGAGCTGCATGGGTCATGTAAAAAGCTATTTTGTCCACATAACCAGGAGTCACGTCTGCAATGTCATTATGTTTGTTCATTGGAATAAAGCTGTTCAGGCTCACATCTCAGGCAATCAGCAGCCTTGCTTGGTCCTATGGAAGTACAAATTTCTATAAGCTTCTTTGTGAAGTTCAAAATAGTGGAAATACAGCAGGTTTTATGATGCTTTAGTCATTTCTCTGCAATATCTAAAAATGTAAAGATACAGAAAAATTTCTATGATTAAAAAACATACGAAGTCTTCAGCTAAATTCCTCTATTATTCCCTTTATTTTCTGCCAACATACTTCTTTCTTCTTTCCAGGTAAGGTCTTTTATGTATGTCTGATTTATGCCTTTTTATTTTTATGTCTTACAGCTACATTATATGAAACTTTTTCATGTACATAGGCTTAAGAATGGCAGTAAGATATCTCTATTCCGTATTTTTTGTCAATTTTTAAACCTGGAGATCACAATTTGATATACTCTGGATTTTATCAGGATTAACATAGCTGCACTGAATTTTATTCTCATTTGAGAGTGGTGATTATGTAAATTACAATAAAATGTGAGTTTATAAATTAAACTGATTTAATTTCTTTTCTACATTGAGCTGAGGTTTCTAAACCATGCTGACATCTAACATACAAGTATGTGTTTTATATAGCAAGGCAATATTCACAGATGAACGTACACAGAGCTTGTGGTTTTATTCCTTGAGTACATTATTTGTACCTAGGTTCAATGCAGTTTGTCTGTGGCGCTCATTCTGGTTAGGCTAAAATCTTGAAGTGGCTGGTTAATGTGCTATTGGATGCTAGAGGGGGTAAGTGGGGTTCCTTAATACTTTGCTGCCATCGTGTGGCTGATGAGATAAATAAAATGATGGGGCAGAAAATCAGGTATGAAAGTAACAGACCTCGACAGCCCATCTAGAAGACAGAGACCGGATCCCAAATTATGCTAATAACTTACCAATGAGCTGACTGACTGGACAGCAAGACTGAGCTCGTTTTGAGAACCATGACAGTTAGTCACTGCCATTTTCTGAAAATATCCACAACACGTTATGGCTCACCTCTCTCTTTCAAGTTCTCTAAGACACCAGTGTTTAAACTGTGCCTGCTCCGGGTAGCATTTGTCACCCCTTGAACTAGCAAAAGCATCTGACTTGCATTCAGTACCTTTCCATGTAAAGCCCTGAAGAAAAAGCTCTACAATACCCACAGTAGTAATTACTAAGATCAAAACCAGCTGTTCTCAGAAATACTAGGATTTAGAGTTATATTTAGAGGAAATAGCAGCATTTAACCTAATGAACTTAGGATCAATTAAAAATTGATAAAGCAAAATAAACTATGGCACTGAGCCTTACTAAGAGTTACTAATATCAACCATGGTCCACTACATAATATAGCAGAAGTGCATGAACCCCACCTAATTTTCAGTGCCTATAACTACTCTGGCCAGAATTTCCTCTGTGAGCATTGATGATCCCACTACTTATCTTTAAAAAAAAAAAAAAAAAAAAAAAAAAAGACTAAAAATTTAAAACGTATACTTTAACTGAAGTTCATTTCTGTGGCAGTGTCTGGTGGCAAATGAGTCTGTAGAAAGTCAGAGGCAGATGCCCAAAACCTGGAGGATACTTCAGATACTTTCATGTTAACAGAAGGAAAATTATCTGGAAAAGGTATGAGAAAACTAGACTGTATGGAAAGTGTTTGGCTGTTAACTGCAGTTACAATACTACTGTTATTTTCTTAAGAAAGATCTAGTCTTGTGGTTGGAATCCTTTTCTAAAATTGTTACATATCTTGTGGTATATGACATAGTGTGCTCAGTACTCGTTTAACAATTCACAAGTCCACTAGCAATGGAGGATTGCATTTTACCTTTCTGCATCCTTGGATGTTTATCAGACAATGAAGAATTCCATATGCCAAACTCTGGAAAGTATTACTTGGCTCCCTGATGGATTCTTTTTGCAGTCCTAGTGGCAGGTTTATGGTTGCTACCGGGTCTGTTCTTTGGCGAGGCTTGTGTCAGAGATTACTTTGTTTGTGAACACCATTTTGGTCTTAGCATGGAAGTATTTCATTAGATTTTGTCTGGTTTAAGTATTCATTTATTGTATGCTTTTTTATTGTATATAAATAAGAGATATACCATCAGATCGAATACTTCACAAGTACTCAGTTTTATAAAAATAACAGACTTTACAATCTTCAGTATTTCCTCCCTGCTTACCACAGATGGAAACCAAGATGGGAAAATTTAATCCAGTACACAAACACATTTTTATTAGGAACAAAATAATTGCTATTTGTTCACAGCTTCTTTTTAAAAAATATTCACATGTAAACCTATTTCATATTACTTAATTATAAAGTCAACAGCTATTAACATCTTTATTAAAAAAAAAATTTTCTTGGATATCCAAACTCCTACTTATTTATCCTCAAAAGTTTTTAAAAGGCCAAAACCCTAACCACAAAATAGAAATTTGACTTGGGGGGGGGGGGGGGGGGGGGGGAATGTCACAAAGCAAAGACTAATTTTTTTTACCGATTTTACTCTAAAAGAACTCAATTTTTATGGTGAGACACAAGTTTAAAGCCCTGAGATGCAGAAATGTGATATGCAACTCCTGTGATAATGTTTTTCAGTCTGCATGCATGCACATGGAGACCATGGTTGAAGTATGTGGTTCCCAACACCTAATCACAAATCAAGAAAATTCCAGGAAAATAGAATAGCTTTATTGAAAATACATTGTCTCTAAAACTTATAAGAGAATCTTTTCCCTGCCCTTCAACTCTAAAATGAGGGGAGATAAATGGCATCTATGCCAAACATCAAACAACCACAAGCATAACAAGCTCTGGGTCAGACCCACAATGAGTAACTGAAATGTATAACATTAACCTTCACTAAAGACAACAAAAGCAATGAGCCCTGGTTTAAAATAAATAAATAAATAAATAACACATTAATCTCTAAAAAATGCCCAAGTTTTTTTGCTTTCCAAAGAAGGGCTATCTGTTGCACATAACCTCTGATGTAGCAAATCCATGTTAATTTGAGATGTTAAAAAAGGAGATATGCAAGATATGTTTATCATTCTAATGAAGAAAAATTGGACAAATTGTTTAGAAAATAATTTGATAGAATATCAGCTTTTTATGCTCAATTTTTTTATGCTTACCTTGCAAACTGGCTAAGATTTCTCAACAACCATGTGAAACAATTAGGAGTAAAAAATAAACAAACAAACAAAATACATTTGTAACCTTTTTCAAATTTTTAAGATGAGGTTCGTATAAACTTGACATTCAAAATTTCAGAAGTTTTAAACACAAAATGAATGTTTTCATTCTTGCTGTACTTACTATTGGAAATACTGCCATTTTTACAGGTATGCCTTTTTCATGAATATTTCTGCCATTAAAGTAAAAAGTAATTTAATAGAATATTTGAAGAATGTTTATGGAGAGTATGAATGCTGCATGTTGTTAGAGAATATTCACTGATCATGTGAATAAAAATTTGGGAGAAAAAGTTATGTTGAGCTATAATAGTGAAAATATGAGGCTCCTTCCCTTGATCAGCTCAACTTTTTTTTAACACTATTGTCTTTGTAAGTGTGACACATTATGTTATGTTTCTTACTATAACCTTCAAAACCCTTGTAAATTTCAGTGTATTCTCCTCTATCTACAATTTTCTACTGTAAGTCTTAAATCTATTTGTGAGTTCATGAGCCGTTTCTTTAGCAGACAAAATCCCGTATCTCCAACACTTCAGTTGTTTTTCCATTTTCTCCAAACCCTTTTTCATTTTGGTTTCTTGTTCTTTGCAACACCTATTTTCTAACCTGAAGGGAAATGAAGTCAGCTATTCTTCATCATGAATGTTTTCCACATTCCTGCTTCAAACCTTGGAGCAGGAAAGGAATCGTGTTGCATGCACCAGATATATAGGCACAGAGAAACAACCTTGTCCTGATATCAGCTGTCAATAGTGCATCTCAACCCATTTTCTCTTTCTGTTGTTTTTCCCTATTTCTCTCTCCATAAACTTGATCAGTGTCACAGAGAGGATGAACAATTACACTGTCTATTAATTACTTCTCTGATTTCTCAAATGAGTCAATAGCCACCCCACAGCTTGTGAAAGATCATCAGTGCTTGACAATCAATACCACAGAAAGATTAACAAAAAATGTAAAACACACTGGTCAAAGTCTCTAATGCCTACATTCATTAAAGAATACAATCTCCACTTCACATTTATGCTTGAAATCAATGTGAAATGTTGTATATCTGGAAGAAATTTCTTCCTCTAAGAGAAAAGTTACTTGCTTTGGGACTGCTTGCCTTCAGGAAAAGAACTATAACTCTGTATTTAGTGTTCCTAGTGATTTTTTTCCTTGTTTTCCCTTGCTAAAAAACCCCAAAGCCCTAATTCACTACACTGTCATTAATCTTAGGACCTCTGCTAGTAAGACTGTTATTAGGTATAGTCATAGAAGAAAATGTGGTTTCCACCCTCAGCTCCAACCTCATTTCAGAAAGCTAGTGAGATTCCCTGGATCTTTTTTGAGGAAGTAGCATGATAGCTTTTCTTAGTAGGTGGTATTCACATCTGGAAATGTGCAGATATTACCCATGTTGGTTAGGACAGAGGTAATTTCCTTCATGTTTTGCAAGGAAACAACTATTTTCCAATGCCAAGTTGACTTCTGGCTTTATTGTGCATAACCAAAATGCCTTGTAAGAAGTTCAAAATGTAATTTCATTTGATACAGTGCCAGACTTCTGTAAGTCCTCATAAAGTCATTTGAATTCATGATAAATGTCTGTAGTAACAGCAGGTATAGAACAAATTCCATTACTTTATACAGAGAGGATGTCTGAATTTCTCCCCTGCCCTCAAACCATTTTGTGGTTAATGTTTAAAAGGATTTATTCTTCTGATCATTAGTAACTTCATAGTTTAAAAAAAAAATACCAGTTATATTCAATGAAACACTGTACTGTCAAAATAAAAATAATTCCAAAAATCAACCTCTTGTTTAACGGTGATCTCTGGATATACCTTTCCTTCCTGACAGAAAGACTTTTATTTTGCTCTAAATCTAAACTTTGTATGTCCCAATAATGTACCACTATCGCCCAATATTTTTTATATGTATATATATGTAAATGTATATATATGTATAAGGATATTAATTTTTCATTATTCAGTGAAGAGTATTACAGCTTCATTTGTTCTTTGGTACAGTCCAGAATAGCACAGGTGCTATTAGCAAGAGTTTTAAATTAAAAAAGTAGCAAGACTGAAGCTGTAGGATCAAACCTGAATATTTATATCCTCTAATTTTAATAACTACTGTCCTCTAGGGTACATTTATTAATATATTACATACATTAATAGGTTACAGGGACAGTTATGAAACCTGTATTTTGGTCATCATTCTTATTTGAATATAATAAAAATGAGGCCCTATCTGACCTCAAAGAAATAAATGTTATGATTATCATTAGGAAAACCAAAAATAAGTTGGTATTATAGAACTGTTAGTACCATATCTGATAAATTATTTTTAAAAAAGACAAATCAAGAACTAGCAAACAGGAGAGATTTAAGGGAGCCATCCAAACTACCCAATGAACTCAGTGTTGTCTCCCCATAATTAAGCTGCAATGAAAGAAAGAGACAGAATATACCTTAAAAATACATTTCCTCTATCAACCAAATCTCAGGAAGGATGTTGCATAAGCAGAAATACTCAGAGAATGATTGTAAGGAAGGAAAGCCTTCTACATAATTGATGATTAGAAATATTTTGTTAAGAATAATCAGTACTTCATTACAAGATCCAGCAAGAAATAAACAGGAACATGCCTTTACCGTGTAATAAAGCAACAACAAGGAGGCACCATACAATTCAGAAATAAACAAGTAATTTCTCTGCACAAGATATAATTAGACTGCTGATATTCATATTTCTACAGAACTAGGAAATCTAATTGCATAGCTCTCACCCTTCTGTCTATAAATTAAATTCCCAAGATTAGGAAGAAAGGCACCCCATAAACGTTGCTTTCTCTTCTCCCTTCTAGTGCCTGCTAAAACCATTTTTTGTGAAAATTAAGATACAGACATTGAATTTTTCACATTGACTCATTTCCTACACTCTTCTCTATCTGTACTGTGATTTACATAGCTAAAGTTGAGTAGGAAAATACCTATGTTCATAACTGACAAAACCATTCACTACAATTCAGTTCCGATCATTCTTTGTTAATGGAAACTCACGCTGACTATTCATTTATACAATCTGGTTTATAGTACAATTTGTATCTACACAAGATACTTGGTCAATCAAGAATAGTTTGATGATTAACTGGAACTGTTCCGAGTATAGAATATTTAGTTAAAGCCACAGTCATCCCATCAGGAAGGAAAAACAATTCAGTGGGATTTAATTAGAATGTTCAAGCAACAAATTCCAATTTTTAAACTACTCATACATAACCTGTAGGCCTTTCACTGGCTATACTGTTTCATTTAAGGTAGTAATCTAACTAGTATATACATGATTTTTGAAAGGCCAGGATTTTCTGCAGATCACTACAGCAACAGGGTATCTCACTGCTAGTCGTACAATGGGTGCATTAATTGAGAGTTCTAGTTCTATACTGGATTTAAGTATGCAAATAGGGAAAAAAAATGTTCAAAACAAAGCACAGAAACCCAATATATGTAAATTTTTAATTCTTTAAACAGCTGTGCAAGATCTGCTTTCAAAGTTATAAGACAACATATCAATTCATGACATCCATATAAAGATGAAAATCAGCAACTCTTGAGTCTTTTCATACAAGCATATATTTACATTTACACTGTAAACCCATGATATGTGAAACGTTTTTCCATACCATCCCCATTCCATTCCTTTCAACACAACAGTTTGAATATCCTAGGTTTAAAAAAAAAAAAAAAAATAAAAGTACAGCAGTCTACACTTAGATGAAAGTCAAAGTCCCAGTAACTCTTCTTACACTGTTACAAAGATTATGTATGTTCTTTTCCTGACATTTTTTAGGCTTTACCTTGCTGGTGTCACATTCAATATTTCATCGAAATAAAGTGAAAGAAACAGGAGGGGAAAAAAGGAAGATGGAATAATCACATGATGAAGGAGATGTGAAAAAAAAAAGACCTATTTTTTAATGCATAATTCCAACTCAGTAGTCCATTTTCCAACATTTGTTAGTGGCAGGGATCATAAGGTCTAACATGAAGCCAGACTTCACAAAGTGAAATTATAGGCCAACGTAAAAGGAAATGTCTTTGACCCGCACCAATGAACTTCAATTTATTTTTGGCCTCTGCTAACATCTACTCACAAAGAGGAATGTACCTAGCAACAGGAAATGTCAGTCTCAGCCCAATCAAACATTTATGCAATTCAAGAATCAATGTTACTCATTTTTGAAAGACCAGGAAAACCTATATAATGGATTAACTGCTTATACTTATCCTATGTAAAAATAAGTAAAACTTTCCAAAATATCTGAAAACATATCATGAGACAGAGAACAGGAACCATCACCTTCATTACTGTGCTTTACTTCATATCAGGCAATGCATTGGCTTAAATACATCTATTTGTTCTACAGTTGGATATTTTTTTTTCCCCTTCCAACAGATGCTTCATGGTCCAGACATTAGAAGTGAATACACTTTTGCAGACAAGAGGCAAAGAGACGATATTTCCATTCAACATTCCTGGAAAGCCACCATCATTGCTGACTTCCTTACTGGTATTAACAGATGCCAAGAAATGAAAGGAACATGAATCTTTTCTTCTAACAAAAATTAAGCACTGTCAAACACTGAGGTGTCAAGAGGAAATGTAACAAAATGATAAATTAAAAGGAACAACACCCAGGGCTAGATAAATCTTTCAGAAATTTTTTGGTGAAATCTTACCGGTGAAATCTTAATCCTTAAGCAGTCAAAATGCTTAAAAACTATTTTCAAGGTCTCAGGAAAGTAAGTTGCTTACTATCATTAAGTCTAGGAAAAACAAGTAGGGTGGGGTAGAAATAGTTCGTTAACCTCAGGATAAGCTCAGTTTCTTTAAAATTAATAAATAGATTATTTTTTAAAAAGTCTGTGTACTCTAGCTTTCAGTTTCTCAGTACAAGACAGGATAATCTTATAACTTAAACAGCAAAACAGTTATAACTATTATAAACTTCTACACAACGCACAATTCCCACAACCTTTGGAATTTCCAAACCCCAAGATAGTTTTTATGGTTAGGAGATTTAAAAAAAGTTATCTAATGACAAAAAGACTTCAAAACTGATGAGAAAAAAACAGAATTATAAATTTCTGGAATAAAAAAATGTATGGAATCATCATGTTTCTAGGGAAAAGTCAGTTGTCTGCAGATGAAGGCTACATAGGAAACTTCCTTTATAGTAGATTCTTCCAACTTTTTTCCCTTTCTCTGAAGTACTCAGTATCTATTATTACAAGTCAAGAGAAAGTCCTACTGACTGCTGAAAATCTGTTATTTGAGGTACTTTCTCGAATATTTCATTTCTTCAGCTATTAATTCAACTCCCATTAGTGCTTAATTCCTTTACAAAAAAAATGCATTTGTTTTCAAATAAAGGGATTGTGAAAAATTGTTAAATTACTGGTATTTCTCCGAATGCACTAATAGCATTGAGATATTAGGCTTACATTTTGATCCATCCTTATTTGTATTATAATTTTATATAGATTTTTTTAGTTTGTTTTCTTAACTAGAAGAATGTGCCAACCAATTATAGGCCAATAACCTATATATACACATATGCTTAAGTGCATAAGATTTTGGCATTATTTTTAGATATGGTTTAGGATCCATATTTAGGATATCACTGATATTTTCTGAGGCTTTCTAGATGCACTCACCCAGCTGAATATGAAGTAATTGAAACTAGATTTTAAAAAATACTGTTCTCATCACAGTATACTGTAGTGGACACTGCACAAATATAAGGTAAGAAATGGTTAAGCCTTAAATAGCTTATATTGGTTATAAATGGAGAAGACATGTTTCTTCTTTAAAATAGTAATTACTGGTATTTTATTATTTAAATAATAAAAATATTATTAAATTAGTAAAAATTTATCAATAACAAATTACTAATTTCACAGGCTTTTGGTTTTAGTCTTTGAGTGCTAAGAGGTAAGCTGGATACAAAAAATAAACTAAGCAGAGTAAAATCAAGAGCAGAGATGTAGCTGTGGAGGACCCACGCTGGAACAGATTTTCCTGAGGGGAACTGTAGCCTGTGGAAGGACCCATGCCACAGCAGAGAAAAGGCGGGGCAGAGAGAAACCCTGCCCTGCTTGGAGGAGAGGTAGAGGAGTTGGGAATGAATGAGTGAAGCTGAGTCTGGCAAAAAGGGGAAGGAAATGTGTTATTTTAATCTCTTTCTCCCCCCCCCCCCCCCCCCCCAAAAAAAAAAAAAAAAAAGTATTTATTTTAATTGGCAAACAATTAAGTCAATTTTCCCCAAGTTGATTCTGGTCTGTCTGCCCTTGTAACAGGTAAAAAATTCCCTGGTCTTTATCTTGACCCACAAGCTTTCTCATTCCTGCTCTTCCCATTTCCTCTCCCTGTCCCCTTGAGGGGGAGTGGAGGACTCAGCAAGCAGCTGGGTGGGAGTTTGGCTGTTTGCTGAGACTAACCCACCACAGCTATCAATAAACTTCACATCTGACTTTGAAAGTTTGTGCAAAGTTGTTCTCTGTAGGTTTCCATTCTCTTATGTCTGTCACCCTCATAGCAAAACAACCTCTGTTTTCTTCCCTGGATTTTCCAAAGCAGAAGGTGACTTCGGTGGGTAAGAATTTAATATTTTGATATTTTCAAAAAGACGTTTTCAAAAGAGTTACTGTGGGTGTAAAACTATGACCATTGCTCGTATGCAGCTTAAATTTAAAAGAATTATTGTTGGCATATCCCAACAAGTAAAAAATTAATTACGGAAGCAATAAAAGTTCTTTTTTTTTAAGTGGTTATATCTTAATCTAAATTTATTTGATGCAAAAAAAAAGATATTTTTAATGACATTTTAATTTTTTTTTTTTTTTTTTACTTTCTGATACTGTTTCAGGACAAATTTTAAGGAATGGCCCCTATTTTAATTAACATGTACATGATGCACAGACAAGCTTGCTTCTGCAAGGCCTTCAAATGTTAACTTCAACTTTGGCTACTTAAAACTAATTTTGAATTAATGTCAGGAAATACTGGAAATTTATCTCACTCCTTCAGGTCTATAAATTCTAAGTTAGGTGGATGGTGGTCTTAGTTATACCTCCATTTATCAGGCAGGGGCTTGTGCCATGGCTTGCCATGATGAGTAAGTAGAAGCTGTTGGATGGGTCAGTGCCTGTTCATGATTTACTGGTGTTTGTTTTAAAAGCATGTAATAATTTTACCCTCAAAAATAGACTGGAATAGAACTTAAAATGAAAAGTCTTAGTTGAAAACAGATAGAAATAGCACCATTTTTTCTTATCAGAGAGCACAACTCAGCACAGTATTCCAGAACAAGCCTCAGAAACCCAAACCCACCTACTGTCCAACTTTACCCCATTTAGCTGTAGAAACAATTTCTCCATTTGAACTTAAATCATGATACAGCACCAATACTTCTGTCGTTCTTTAGCCCCAGCCAGCAACTAAGCACCACGCAGCCGCTCGCTCATTCCCCCTACCCTGATGTGATGGGGGAGAGAATCGGAGGAGTAAGAGTGAGAAACACTCCTGCATTGAGATAAGAACAGTTTAATAATTGAAGTAAAATAGTAATGATAATAATATAATAATGATAATAACAATAATAATATACAAAGCAAGTGATGCACAATGCAATTGCTCACCACCTGCCGACCGATACCCAGACAGTTCCTGAGCAGCGATCGCTCCTCCCCAGCCAACCCCCCCACAGTTTATATAGTGAGCATGATGTCATATGGTATGGAATAGCCCTTTGGTCAGTTTGGATCAACTATTCTGGCTGTGCCCCCTCCCAGTTTCTTGTGCGCCTGGCAGAGCATGGGAAGCTGAAAAGTCCTTGACTACCATAAGCAGTACTCAGCAACAACTGAAAACATCAGCGTGTTATCAACATTCTTCTCATCCTAAATCCAAAACACAGCACTATGCCTGCTACTAGGAAGAAAATTAACTCTATCCTAGCCAAAACCAGGACAACTTTCTTAGTAATCTTCAATCAAGAGGGGCAGTTCTAGTCATTTTTGCACATTTAAAAAATTATTTCCCAGCAGGAACATTAGACTTGCTATGAGACCCATGGTATATACAAATGCTTTTCCTTCTCTCAAATTAGATCTTTTGATCTATTCCATCAAGATATTTGAGACAACCTCTTTTCATCAGTTAGTCCATTCCCAGAGAACCTGTGCCGAGAATTACAGTTTTGTATGTATAGTTTTGTTCACTGAGATTTCAGGAGAAGCAAATGAAAATTCAACACAAATATACAGATCCTTATTCAGTAATGCCTGAAACTAGCAGACAAAACTCAAGATATTCAGGTTATATAGTCTGAAGAATGACTTCTTTAAATATCAGAATGAAGTAGAACCTCTGTAGGCTTTACAAGTAGTCCATCACCTCATAGAGTCTTGAAAAGTTCTAGTCACCGCTGGGACATCTTCTACTCATCACTGTGTACCCCAGGACATGCAGAGTAACAGCTGCTTCATTACTGTATGTGACGATTGGTATAATACATGGCACTAAAATATTTTACCCAGTGGAATCCATCTCACTTGACCACAAGTCACAATACCTGACTGGTGCTCTAGACTTCTCTGGAGAAGAATTGCCAAACTAATCCATCAGCTCCTTTCATTTTCAACGACTGCTCCTTTAAGTAGTGTTGTCTGGTAGTTAAAAGAGCTGGCTGGTGTGATATTAAACCATTCTATTCATTCATGGCTGTTTTTAACTGATTTAAAAGTAGTTTTAACTGATTTTAAAGTATGTTAGCATATTACATAATTTCCAACAGAGAAGTTGTTCCATCTGTACAGATTGTCCCAATGAAATTCCACAGAAGCAGGGCTAGATCATTTTGCATAACAGTAATTCTTTTCCTCTGAGTAGCAAAAATGTGGTTTTAATTTCTTAAATACATAAGAGGACGAGTCAAGATCATCCATGAAATAATAAGATGCAACTGCTAGCAACAATGGAAAATAAACACCACAATGATCAATCAAGAGAGATGGCCAAGATGGTCAAATTCAACCTTCATAATTCATACATTAGGATGCACAGTGTAAGACTAAATTCACACAATTACTGGAAGCCTTTGGCTGGGTTTATTGAACAATATTAACAAAAGTAGTGTTCAAATAAATTCAACTGTCAAACCTATTTGTAGTAATGGTATTTTCCCTGTGTCTCTCATAATATCTACAACACTTGAAGGTCAATATAAAAGAAAGCATTTCATTTAAAGATCTTAAAAAAGACAGGCCTAATCTAACATGGACTCCTCAAGATGAGAAAATAAGAGACAAAGCAGCAAAGATTGAAAGATTGATGAAACAAAATCAGACAGACAATATAGACTGAAGTCAGTATCGGAAGACTAATTGAAAGTCATTGCTATAGAGAAGAGGCTATACTATGTATTATTCCTAAAACTGGAAGGCAACTTGAAGAAAGGTCTGGGGTCATTTTCAGAACGGGGAGGGGGGCATGAATATGCTGAAGTAACAGATCTGAAAGCAGGTTCAAGCAACAAAAGCTAGGAATAAAGAAGCAGCAAGGCATCAACATTCACTTTTTTCTACAGGCTCCTCCTGTGTTCCATCTCATGATGCCATTTGGACAGTTGTTTATGTTCCTTAGAGTTCAGGAGTGCAACTCCTGGCTGTGTAGATTTTTTTTATCAAAAGGTCTACAATTTCCAGAAATGCCCATCTGTACAAGCCCAGAGGAGCAGAGGGGTACAATGGCAGGCAGGGACCCAAATCAACAACTCCCAAGGAACACCCTGTCTGGGCCCCTCCCAGAGCTGTCCCAGCACAGGAAGGGGTCAGCTACTGGGACTCAGAAAGTCCCAGCCAGCTGCATGTTTGTGTCTGTGTGTGATGGTCTGTACCAGCAATCGGAGTAGGACTTTGGCCGCAGGAGTATGTACGTTCATGTGCCAGCAACAGGGGAGACTGAGATCAAAGGGCAGATCTGGTCAGACTGAGTGTCTGACTGCTAGAGGGATCTGCCTTGTACATATGTACACATTCTCACCAGTGCCAGTGGGCCTCCATCCAGCTCAGCCAGAGGCAAGCAGGATGAGGTCATTGGTGCTGTGTTAATGTGAGTGCCTGTCTGCAATCTGTATGGCCAGCCATGTATGTATGTTTATATGTATATATGTAGTGTATATGTGTGCTCTCTGTGTGTGCACCTTCTGAGAATACATCTTCAGCCTTGCGCAGGACCTGGGCACATAGAGCACTGGCTGCCTTGCCTCTCTTGGGCTGTTGGATCCGACAGGATATATTTTTCACTAACAAAAGTAACTTGTAGAATGTAAAGTTAGGGGTGGGAAAAGTGTATTAGTGGTCCAGTGATACCCACCCTTTGAATCATAAAGGAAAAGATGCTAAAGTGGAAACACTGGAAGAACTTAGTCAAATAAAATAACCCGTTACTATTTAAAAAAAAAAAAAAAAAGCTTCTTTGAAAAGTACTCGCTTCCCTGCAAAACATTCAAAATATGGAAAGCAAAATAGGCTTGTATGATTTCAGGTCCAAATTTAAGAAATAATAAATTGCCTTGGAACATAAACAAACATCTGTCTGGCTTCCATTTGCTGCCTGGTTTCAATCACCTAAGAATCATCATTCCTATCAAAATGTTGACCAGTTTGTAGCAAATAATTTACATATAAACACGAAGTACTAAATAGTCTGAAAAATGTAAGTAAGCATAATGACGGGCTTTTAGACATACTGTTTAAGGATACAGGGCCACAACTGAGTTTCAGTAGCTGGGTAACTTGTTATGTTTTCAAAACTCAATCAAATTCAGCAACTGCACCTGCAAAAGATAACAGCTGACGTTCCTGATGTATAAAATTGAGTACAATGTAAGATTTTGGTATAGATTGAAACTTCAGAAAAATACAAACTTGTTTGTATCAATATTCGCACATGGGAAATAGATTTCTTTGAAAAAATAAATGAGCTCTTAAGAAATGCAAAAGCAATCACTCTACTGGGAGAACACTATTTTCTATCATTAAACCTCTAAATGATGAAGTAGACACAAAAAAAGACTCACAGGCAGTCAAAAACAGTGAGCCCAGTAAAGATACAATTTAATTTTACCACAGAATTGGTTGATGTTTTTAAAAAGTGGTAATAGTCTACTTAAAAGTCTACCAAAAAAACTCAGTTAAAAGGAAAGCAGCAACTCATAGGAGGCAGACTGATTTAAGCTAATGTTTATATTATTTGTTTATGTTATTTCAAGTTAAATATATTTAGGTTATTAAAAACAGATTTGGAAACAGACAGAGTTCAAAGGACAGCCATAAATATGATCCAGAGATTGGAAACACACACTACAATGGGAAGCTGCAGATTTCAACTCACTCAAAACACAAGGCAGAAGGGAGATTTCATTGTTATGCATACGTATTTAAAGACAAATCATTCTAAAGGGGAGACAATTTAACTTTGCTGAAAATGACATAAAAAACCTGCTTGGCACAGTTAGCATGATGACAGTAAAAGAAATTTCAGCTTTGAACAAAGAAGTGGTTCTTGTGAAGGAGGCTGATGAAATGCTGGAAAAACTATGTGGGTAAGGTGGTGAATCTATCATCCAGCAGGGATAATTTCCGGTGAAAATGATTACTTTTCTAAACTATATCATGTGACTGTGCTACTAGAAGGATCTTTATTCTGAAAGCGCTATCTATGGTGGCAATCCCAAATGAATCAATCCATAGATTAAGATCACTTACTTCATTTCTGCATGTTAACAATTTATGCCACATAATAAAAACCGCATGCCTTGTGGTTTTAACACATCACCTCGGCAATATTCCATCTTCTTGAAGAATACTTTGGCTTCTCTTCTGTATTTTTGTTTTTCTGAGCATAACAACAGGATACTAAAGGGGACTCACAGTTATTGTCTGAAAGAGTGCAGAAAACCCTGTTGTGCCTCAAACCAATGTTTCTTGTTCATGCAGTCAGGGGAACTGAGGTTAGAAAGGAAGTCTCCTACTGCTTAGAGTTACAATTAACTGTGGAAAGTAAAAAGGTATGACCTGGTCATTCTTTGTTGCTTTATTTTTCAACTATTTTAGCTAAGCTTTGTAGCTATTTCTCCTGAGCACTTACATGACAGGGCAAATACACGCTATCTGGATTTCTAGGAACCTGCAACTTCATGGCAATTGAGAACAGCTCCAGTATTTTGTTGTTACACTGGCTTAAAAAAATAGGAATAATGATGTACCAATAAAAGAATAAAGAAAATGTAATATCTGCCTTAATTATTGAATCATAGATTCATAGAATCATTTAGGTTGGAAAAGACCTTTAAGATCATTGACTCCAACCATAAACCTAACACTGCCAAGTCTACCACTAAACCATGTCCCTAAGTGCCACATCTACACTTCTTTTAAATACCTCCAGGGATGGTGACTCCAGCACCTCCCTGGGCAGCCTGTTCCAATGCTTGATAACCTGTTCGGTGAATAAATTTTTCCTAATATCCAAACTAAACCTCCCCTGGCACAACTCGAGGCCATTTCCTCTTGTCCTATCACTTGTTATTTGGGAAAAGAGACCAACACCCACCTTGCTACAACCTCCTTTCAGGTAGTTGTAGAGAGTGATAAGGTCTCCCCTGAGCCTCCTTTTCTCCAGGCTATACAACCCCAGTTTCCTCAGCCGCTCTTCATAAGTCTTGTTCTCTCCACCCTTCACCAGCTTCGTTGCTCTTCTTGGATGTGCTCCAGCACCCCAATGTCTTTTTTGTAGTGAGAGGCCCAAAACTGAACACAGTATTTGAGGTGTGGCTTCACCACTGTGGAGCACAGGGGTCAATCACTTCCCTCCTCCTGCTGATCATACTATTTCTGATACAGGCCAGGATGCTATTGCCCTTCTTGGCCACCTGGGCACACTGCCGGCTCACATTCAGCTGGCTGTCAACCAGCACCCCCAGGTCCTTTTCGGCCAGGCAGCTTTCCAGCCACTCTTCCCCAAGCCTGTATCATTACATGGGGTTGTTGTGACCGAAGTGCAGGGCCCAGCCCTTGGCCTTGTTGAACCTCATACAGTTGGCCTCGGCCCATTGATCCAGCCTGTCCAGATCCCTCTGCAGGGCCATCCTACCCTCGAGCAGATTGATACTCCCACCCAGTTTGGTGTCATCTGCAAACTTACAGAGGGCACATTCAATCCCCTCATCCAGATCGTTGATAAAGATGTTAAATAAGACTGGACCCAAAACAGAGCCCTGGGGAACGCCATTCGTGACTGGCTGCGAACTGGCTTTAACTCCATTCACCACAACTCTTTGGGCCTGGCCATTCAGACAGTTTTTTACCCAGAGAAGAGTACACCCATCCAAGCTATGATCCGTCAGTTTCTCCAGGAGAATACCATGGGGAACAGTGTCAAAGGTTTTACTGAAATCCAGGTAAACAACATGCACAGCCTTTACCTCATCCACTGAGTGGGTCACCTTGTCATAGAAGGAGATCAGGTCCTGATCAAAGGACATCAGGTATTGATAGAAGGAAAAGCAGGACCTGCCTTTCATAAACCCATGCTGACTGGGCCTGATCACCTGGTTGTCCTGTATGTGCCGTCTGATGGCACTCAAGATGATCTGCTCCATAACCTTCTGAAGCACCAAAGTCAGACTGGCAGGCCTGTAGTTCCCTGGATCCTCCTTCTGGCCCTTTCTGTAGATGGGTGTCACATTTGCTAACCTCCAGTCAACTGGGACCTCCCGGCTTTGCCAGGACTGCTTCTGCCAGTTCCCTCAGTGCCCTTGGGTGGATCTCACCTGGCTCCATAGACTTGTGCGTGTCTAAGCTGTGTAGCAGGTCACTAACCATTTCCCCTTGGATTATGGGGGCTTCATTCTGCTCCCTGTCCCTGTCTTCCAGCTCAGGGGCTGGGTACCCTGAGAACCTTTGGTCTTACTATTAAAGACTGAAGCACAGAAAGCATTAAGTACCTCAGCCTCTTCCTCATTCTTTGTCACTGTATTTCTCCCTGCATCCAATAAAGGATGGAGATTCTCCTTAGCGTTCCTTTTGTTGTTAATGTATTTATAGAAACAGTTTTAATTGTCTTTTACTGCAGTAGCCAGATTAAGTTCTTATTGCGGTTTGGCCTTTGTAATTTTCTCCTGAGTTGCCTGCCTCTTCTTCCAAAGGTCATAAACTCTGGGTTTTTTCCTGAGTTCCAGCCAAAGCTCTCTCTGTTCAGCCAGGCCACTCTTATTCCCCGCCGGCTCATCTTTCAGCACATGGGGACGGCCTGCTCCTGTGCCTTTAAGATTTTCTTTCTGAAGAATGTCCAGCCTTCCTGGACTCCTTTGCCCTTCAGGACTGTTCCCAAGGGACTCTGTCAGCCAGGACTCTAAACAGGCCAAAGTCTGCCCTCCAGAAGTCCAAGGTAGCAGTTCTGCTAACCCCCCTCCTTACTTCTCTGAGTTCTTCTATTGAGTTTTGTCATGGCACAGCAAAGTTGCCACAATGATCATTGGCACTTACATGGGATCCTTTCTGGAGTACCAAGAACTGAAGGAACTACAATGAGATAATCTTTGCCCTTACCATGCTGAATGCAGAGGCATGCCTCAATACAGAAAAAAGAGGAAGCTTTGCCCATGCTACAGCATACTACACCATGAACATTAAAAACCAAAGTTGCCTGTTTTAATGGTTTTTTAAGGATTAATTCCATGAACATTAAATAATACTTTTTATGATGTAAACTTAATCAAAAGCAAAAAAACCCTGCTGCCATTCCATGTAGGACTGTTTTTTCTTTTAAAAATGAAATTCTCAGTTTCTATTTTTCACTCCTCTTACGTTGACTCTATGGAAAAACTTTTCTGTCTAACTGCTGTCAAGAGAAAATAGCTGAATGGCTTGCCCTGAATATCTGCATTGATACAACAAAACATTTTATTTTTAACAACTTTTTATCTGTTTGGTGGGAAATCCTTAATCCACAACAAAATTTAAAGCTGCTTTACTAACCTTTAATAATCTTTGAGAATACACATAAATTACTATAAATGGTGAGCATCTTAGGCAACATAAATGATAGTCAGCCAGACATAAAATAAAAAAATAAAATAAAAAAACAACAAAAAACCCACAAACACAACTTATTCTTACCTTACTTCTGCTTTCTGTGCCCCTCTCCCTCAATCTGTTTTCACAGCAACAGTTCTTTAACCAAAACATTTTGTAAAAGCCAGAGACTCCTTAGAGAGCAATCATTCTTCAAACTCAGCTGAGCTGCCACAGAGCAACAGGCCTCAGTTGTGTTCAGTTGCCACATGCTTCTTCAGTCTTCCTGCCTCTCTCATTACCCTGTGGGTCACAAGCCTGTACGAGACAATATTCTCTGACTGGTCCTCCTCTCATGCTAGTAAGAAAGCCTGAAATTATGCACAACTCTGTTGGCTACACTGGTTTGGCTCTCAAGGACTCAAATTGAATGCCAGTGGGATAACAGCAATGTAAAAGTCCAGTGGCACACACCTACTGTTGGCAATTGCTTGTCAAGAAAAGTATTGCAACAGGATTTTTACTCACACAGTATTGAAAATAAAAGTACAAAAAAAACCCCAACACCACTTATTTAACAAAGCTGATTTTGACCAAATGTTTCCCTAGTGCTGAAATAAAGATTATATATAGTTATGAGACTGAACTAAAAATGTTCCAGTTATACAGTCTGGAATTGCGTCACAGTCAATGTATACAAATACAACTATGATATTCCACTTATACCTTATATTACTGTTATTAACTGAACAGCTGCATGAGCTAGGAACAATATAGTTTGACTATTTTCAGTCCCCCTCTGCATTTTCAAGACTATCTGGGGTTTTTTTTTAATAAAACAATACAGTATAAAATATAAAATATAAAATATAAAATATAAAATATAAAATATAAAAGTTTTGATAAAGAAAATTTCCATAGGACTTTTTTTAGCCATTTTTTTAATAGTAACTTTTCATACCACACGTAACTCATATGTTTATAATGAATAACAACAAAGGTTGTCCCTTGTCCTGGTTTCGGCTGGGATAGAGTTAATTTTCTTCCTAGTAGCAGGCATAGTGCTGTGTTTTGGATTTAGGATGAGAAGAATGTTGATAACACACTAATGTTTTTAGTTGTTGCTGAGTACTGCTTATGGTAGTCAAGGACTTTTCAGCTTCCCATGCTCTGCCAGGCGCACAAGAAACTGGGAGGGGGCACAGCCAGAATAGTTGATCCAAACTGACCAAAGGGCTATTCCATACCATATGACATCATGCTCACTATATAAACTGTGGGGGGGTTGGCTGGGGAGGAGCGATCGCTGCTCAGGAACTGTCTGGGTATCGGTCGGCAGGTGGTGAGCAATTGCATTGTGCATCACTTGCTTTGTATATTATTATTGTTATTATCATTATTATATTATTATCATTACTATTTTACTTCAATTATTAAACTGTTCTTATCTCAATGCAGGAGTGTTTCTCACTCTTACTCCTCCGATTCTCTCCCCCATCACATCAGGGTAGGGGGAATGAGCGAGCGGCTGCGTGGTGCTTAGTTGCTGGCTGGGGCTAAACCACAACACCCTATATTACCTTTATTTTTTTGGATGGACATAGCTTTAGACAGAAAACCAATATTTAAGATACACTGTTCCCACTGATAAATTACATGATATAGATTATAACTATTCTGAGAAGAAATATAAATTATAATATTAAACAAATAGTCTGTTCTCAGATTTGTTATTCCCTTCTGTTAGTTTCCATCCTGAAAAAAATCATCACTTAGTATGAACTAGAGTTTGTTTCAAAAGTTTGTAATATTAAACGTTAATTACTAAAACAGTGCTGAATTTCATATATTAACCTTTAATCTAATTCTTTTTCATAATCATCTCAAAATGTGATCTGATAAATTAAAATCAAATCCAATTTGAGGAATCTATTTATAGCCATAAAACCTAAGAATTGTTCTTTTACTCCTTGGCTAGTTGGATAGAACTTTTTCCTAAAATAATAAAGCAGAAAACTCATCAGTGTTACTAATTAGATTCTGAAAATCTAGAGAGCGAACATTATTCTGACCTGTAACAAATAGAAAAAAAGTCAATTTAAACATAGAAGCTGATTCATAGTTCTGAATGCCAGCACAATCACTTTGATGCAGACTCCTCTCAAGAGGTTATTACCATAACTTTTATAACTTCTGATTGAGTAGGACTATATCTTTTAGAAACACATTAAGTTTTGGGGTTTTTACCTAGTAATAAAAAAATCCACCATTTCCTCAGTCAAGTTATTTTAACTCCTAATTGCTTCACTGAGAAAAGAAGCACACTCTTTTTGATCTCAGTTGGTCAATTTTCAGCTTCCAACCAAGATATAAATATGTTTTCATTCACTGACACCAGAAATTTTTGTTTAATGTAGATGCTATTAATCTGTGACAAGGGCAGATCTTAAAATTCTTTTTTCCTTAGTCTCACATCACAGAGCTTATCTTTTTAGACCCTGAGTATTTGTTGTAAATCTTCAACCCTTTACAATCTGTAAACAGTCTTCCAGATTTTTTATTGGCCAATTAAAGCAAATACCAGTAGAGCAAATTTTAATTAGTCTCATCTGTTTAGTTAAAACTACATCAAATATGTTGTCAGACATTAAGAGTAAATATGAAAATAATGTTTCCAGATGCACAGATTAGGAAAAGTGATTACAGAAATAGTTTTATTTAATATTTCCAAGGGTTGTCAGGTTCCTTGCCATCATCCCAAAATTTATTCTTTCTGCATTACACCTAGTCCAATAGCTATAATAGCCATTCTTTTGAATTAATATGCAGTACAACTGTTTGCATTGGTAGCCCTGAAAAAGATGAAGCAAAATTATGATCAACTGAGCAGAAGCTATTATTTAGAGTAGGCATGCCACACTCAGTTTTTCTTTAGTGTTAATACAGTGCTCTCAAACAATAAAGATAGCTCTAGCAAGACAACTGTGCATTTCAGATTTCTTATTGTATGATGGATAAAGAGACAGCATCAGCAACTTCAAAGAAGAGAAGCACAATAAATTTCACGTTAATAAAGGGAAATCCCAGTTCAATCTGAGCGAAACAGAGGAAGAAGTGAAAATTAATATGCTAATATTGTAAAACAGCCAAGAATAATTTTATTTTTAAATTATAAATAATATATTGTGGTTTGACAGGATATGCCTTAATCTTCCTGAATTATTTGCTCAAACACATAGATCTGCATTCATAAAAGAAATCTGTGAAAGACAAAATCTATTATTATGTTAGAGTTTAAAAAGTGATATAAACATTATTCTGCACTGAAACATTGTCTAGTGATGAAGCTAGCAGCCTGACACACAAAGTACTTCTGTAGGTATGAAATGCAACAGTGTGATCTGTCTAGTGTGATCTGTACTGGAACACCAGGAAATGCCCAGCTCCCCAAAATACCCTTGAGTGGCTGAGTTTGGTCTATATGAGTAATAGCAGGTGGCACACTTCAAAGTTCATACATGAGAATCTCACTGAAACCATTTTTCAGTATAGGCAACTGAGAACACATGTTGGAGAAGACAAAAGTTTGGCTGGACCCTAAGTTTTTCATTTGGGCTAATTAATGTGCTACAAATATACTTTTTAATTCTAGCAAACTTACTAAGCCCAGAGCAAAAATTACAAATACAGCTCCAGTGTTGTCCCTATTATAGAACACATGTATAAGCAAGTAGTTTTCTGACTGGTCACTACTCCCGAGTTTTCTGTCTCAGATGACCTTAGTAAGAGTTAAGTCAACTAGTCCAGAAGACAGTGTAAGTTAGAAATATACAAGTCCAGGTCTCCGGCTCACTTAAACATGGAGGTCTTCCTTCTAACAAGGAACAGTTCCCCAAAGTTAGAAAATAGAAAAAGGCTCATTGTAAATAACAGTGAGAAAGTTTTATCAGATAACTAGCAAAAAGAAAAATATAACTGAAGAGCAGACTGAGTTGTTGCCTAACTTACTAGTCAAAGAATCTTTACAGAACTGTATCTTAATACCCAAGAAATGCATTTGTGCTGCCCCAGTACTTCTAGCACAGGCCTATACCTTCTTTGCTGCCTGCCTCTTTTTGGCTTGCAAATGCACTACCCAATGAAATAAAAAAAACCCCAAATAAAAACAAACAAACAAACAAACAAAACCACCAGGAAAAAAAAAAAAAAACAACCCTTTCCTTTAGCAGGAAAAACATGCACTGTCATTTCTGAAAATACTTTCCAGGCAATGGAAGTGACCAAACGTGTGTCTTGTAACCTTCAGACTAAAGACATTTCAATTTGGACTTCCTGTGTAAAGAAATGTTTTCCTTTTCTATCTTGCTTTAGTCTTCAATCTCTCGACACTGTAGTTAATGCCTTTTCACAACATAGCGAAAAAAGAGCATATTAAGTAGTCTGCTTTGTAGCTTTTATTTGTGCAGCCTGGAATATGCTTTTCTACACAGTGTCCAGAATCTATTTCAACTTACTTTTAATTTTTTTCTTTTTTAATGCAGATAAATATTTCAGATTAAAGTACTTTAAAAATTTATTCAAACAGCAATAAAAGTACTTTTTCCAGTACTGCCTGCTTAGTTGGGCTTTGGCACATGATGGTGTTTCTTTTGTAGCAAGCAATTTAAGGCTAACTTGTTATCCATAAAGAAACATTTTAAAGATCCAATTTTTCTTTGATTCTCATGGCCCACAACATAAATTAAAACCTGCGGGCTTACTGGGTATTGCTGGTTTCCATTTTTATCCTTCAGTATTTTGTTAAAATACCACATACAACCAAAACACCAACACCAGCTTTGCCAACTTAATCTTTGTGTGATTATGGAAGCAATTAAAAATAAAAATGAATTGCATATGGTCTGCCCTTGGAATTTATGTTAAGCTAAACTTCCTGCTGTCATTTTCTGATAGGGCAGAACTAATTTAATGTGGTTCTACTAAGTTACTATAATGAAAATCAGACCACAGAAAAGATCAATTTGAGAGTTACATGAGTTTTACATGAAAATAAATCTCACTTTACCTTTGCAGATGTCTGTGCAAGTAAGGTCTACCTGAATTCCTGCAGATGGTGTTGAAAATTGAGTTTGTACTTTGGGCCATGTAGCTGAGACTTGAACACCTGAAGGCAAACTTCATCTGCCCACTTACATTCTTTGCAGTGAAAGCCACACCCTACCATATAAATTCATACATATTAAAAATTACTTAGATATTCTTCTGTGCATTGACTTGACATCTTCAGGCTTCCACAGATACACAATGCATTATAGGACTGCAAAGTGCAGAAATATATCCTTAAGAAGTAAAACAAGTAAATAAGGAAAAAACTGAATAAAGAAAACTTTTTATGGAATAACTTTAGTAGACAGTCACAGTGAAGCAACAATTTATGCTTTGGTCAGAAACTCGTCCTGCAGACAAGCAATTAAGATATTAAATCTTTCCTAAAGAAGCAGGGGGGGGCATTGCTTTGTTTATTTTACTCTGATTTGGGTTGGGGTTGGGTTTGGTTGGGGTTTTTTTTTAAGTAGAAGGGTTGTAGAGATTGCTGAGTTTTGGAAAAGTTGACTGTAAAGCATTTACTCGTTTGAAATACCATTGTTGAGCTTAGACTATTTTATTCTGGAGATGGCAATTTGAGGAACATGTTGGTTCAGACTTTCAGTTTTTCTCCAGTCAAGTAGATCCAGTCACTTTGAAAATGTATTTGTGTGAATAAAGATCACAGAATAAAGCTCTGACTTCTTCAATATACAAATATGTTTTCACTGAAAAATCAAATCCTAGAAAATCTGGAAAACATGCATATATGTCACCAGCATTGATGAAGTTGTTATTCTTTCTATACCACAAAACCCCTAAATTTTTTCTCACATCCTGCAACATTCACCAAGAATTCACCAATGGGGAAGCTGCCCCTATATTCATTTTCACATTATCTGAAGAAGCTCTCAGTGATTGTTCCTAATTCACAAAATCCAAACCACTGTCAGGTTATCATTTTTAAGAGTTCTGAAGGTCAAGAGTGTGTAAACAAACTACATTAACTCAAAACATTTCTTTTTCCTACCATTCGTACCATTCATTAGTGCATTAGACAGAAAATACAGTTTGCCTAAGTCACCATCCTCAAATGCACTGAAAAGCTTTTCTAAAATCTTAGGGTACACAAAAGTTCTGGCAGTACTGTGCATGGGATAATGTCATCTATATACTAATCATGGTATAAAGTGCACACATAGGATGATATAACAAAGTGTAAGGATGATAATAAAGATGTCCTGTTAAATACAGCTTATTTGAATTATTATCACAAATCCACAATTTAAAAAAAAAATCCATGTAACTTTATTTCCCTTAAATTTTTCACAGAAAGAAATGCTTAGAATATCAAAGCCCAAGCTAGTGTCACATCAATTTACTTACGCTAATTCTCAAGGTCATCTGTGTTTCACAATCAAAAAACAGAGCTGGCTGTAATGTAGTCGGTAAAGGTCATATCTAAGAACTGACATGTAAGGATTCACATCAGTCTGAACAATTATCTATTCCATTTTTTCCAGACACATGCTTTGTTCCTCCTTTTACTTCAACTAGAGAGGCATTCATATTTCCTGGATTTAAAAGCTGGTACTGTGTCAGTGACTGAAAGAGTTAATGCCTCCAACATTGTGGTGAGGCAAGTTAAGGTCTGCAAAGAGACGAGAGAAGGTCTCCATAGTGATAAATTGGGGTCTGCGCAGCACCACAGGTGAGAAGCCGATTGATGCGGAGCCGGGAGGCTGTCAGACGACTCGCAGTTCCGCCCTCTGATGGCCAAAGGTCATGTAGAGTTCATCTGAGGAAGGGGCTCACGACCACCCGAAAGACCCCTTGCGACCATCCCCACCCCACCCTCCCCCCAGTGGCACCTGCTCAGAAGATGGAGAACATTCTGGAACAAGCCTCAAGGGGGGGCGAGACTAGAGGTGACGACTAGACTATCAAAGACACAACTTCGAGGAGCCACGTGGCGCACCCCAACCACCGGAGGACTCCGCGCTGCTGCCACCCCTGCCCCGGACCGGCCTCCCCCGCTGCCGGCGCAGCCGGAGGCCCTGCATGCTGAGAGCAGCGCGCCCAGCGCCGGAGGACTGCCCCAGTTATCGTCGACGTCACGGGGTCCAAGGGTGGCGATCTCTCTCTCTCTCTTCTCTTTCTTCCTTTTCCTTGCCTTTTATAAGTATTTGGATTAGAACCCACGTTGCTTATGGTGGTGCTTTCCTGGGTCAGGCTGCCTCCTTATTCACGTAAACTGCTGACCGAATGTGAGACTAAGATTAGACCTAGCCACCCCTCGACTCCTCTCTGGAAAGGTGTTTAGAAAGCAAGGGGGTCTATTCTGAACCTCGTGACTCATCATGACTCATCGGGAGGTCCCCCTTATCCCCTGCATATCGAGGTGCTTTCTAAGTTCAGGTTGGTGTTTACTGTCAATAAAGTGTTAATTGGTCGTTTGGTGTCATTTCACCTTAATTCAGCCCAAAGGAATCACAGAACCTCCATGATGCTCTCTGGACAGTCCAGTTCGGGTCATGACTGACTGTCCAACTTGCATAATTTTTTTTTTCCCTTCATGTTCTTCGAGGATACTTTCAAGGTACCAAATGGATACCATCCCTAAAGTTCAAAATCTTTTTTAAATGCATGCTGTTGTAATATTAAAAGTAATTGTAATATTGTAATATAAAATATTACCTTTGTTTTTCTTAAAATAAATATCCACAAGTGAAATAGATCAGTTAATTAACCAGGTGACTTTGAGGGCTGAGATTTCCAAAGCTCTTACTGCACATATTGTGGGATAGCTGAGACAGTTACATAAAAACAACCATGCGCTAACGTACACCTTTATGCTATTTGCATGCAGTGGGTATTACACTCCATAAGCAATGTCGTATTCTATGCAATTTAAGCTATCAGAATCCTGATCTCATCGAAGTTTGACTTAAAACTGAGTAGCGGTATGTTTTATTCCTATTATCACCTTTTTACTTAGCACTGCTGTTGGTGCAGAACTTACATAATTCAACAGGACAAAAGTTCTTGTGGAAACCACAGGACATGCAAGTGCAGATGAAAATCAGTAAGCAGTTCCAACAGTTACCTCAAATCTAAAGATGAAATATGAGCTCACCCTTTATAGACATCTTGCAGGTATGACAGAGACTTTTAGATTTTTAGTTTAGGGGTTTTTTTTCATTCTCTTTGCACAGTTATGAAAAACCTGTATCTTTCTTAAAATTAAAGATTTTTTTCTCAGACTGTCTGACAAGACCTTTCACAGAGAGAAATCACAGACAAAATAATTGCAAACTAAATACTAGAGATTCCAAAGGCTGATTTATTAGATTACATATATGTAATGTATTTATCTAATTGAAACAATAAGGCATTGTATCTGCCTATTTGTAGATCTTAAAAAATTACTTTTTTTTTTTTTCTTTCAAATGCTTACATGATCAGCCCTAGCTGTACTAAAAACTGGGACCATTCAGGAGCACTAGAAATACTTCATTCATGCTTCATTCTTTCCTCCTTTCTGGCCTTCATTTTCTCTTTTATTTTCTTCCTCTCAACCAGGCTGGCAACTCTACAGAGAGAGGATTAGCACAAGTGCTCCTGAAAAAGAAAAGTTTCCCAGGACTACTCCTGTAAGGTGAAATTGAGTAAAGTCATACCTTACAAAACGTGTAGCAGGCACTGTTTTATGATACAGGGACACATTTACAAGTTCATCTTATTTTTGGCACACTTAATGGAAAACACTAGTAAATGTCAATATGTTCAAATTTTTAAAATACCAGAACTATTTTAATTGCTAAAAATCACTCAAGTTTCATAGTGTCTTTTTGTTATTGTTGGTTATTCAAATAACACTAAAAGAGAATTTAATGAAGCAAATTCCCATAAGAATTTAGAGTGCATCCCATAGCTAGCTTAGATCATTCATTTAGGCAACTTTGCCCAATAACCCAATGTACTAGAGAGGGTTGAATGAAGTTGTTTCCAAATTTAATCATCTTTCAAGCTTTGACATTCTTCCCATACAGAATGACCTGCTCATTATAAATACCTTTAAAAGGCCCACAATGATGTTACATTTTATATTACCTTTTTACAATCGCCAGTCTGTTCTGATGCTCTGCAAAAAAACAAAAGAAAATGGATGTTGCTTAATATCTCTCAGTCATGGAAAATGGGCCCATACAAATTCTGCAGCTCTCCAAGTAGCCTTATTCTGACCTTTTAAATACTAAAAAGAGCACAAAAGGTGGTGGATTTCCCAATACTTTCTTAATGTAGCCAATCAATTTTCTCTAACAGGAGTACTTGTAAGGCTAATCATGGGTTCCTAGCCTTTTACAACTAAGATATATTTAGATTTTTCACTAGGGCATGTGGAACAAAAAATGACACACATTCAGAAGCAGTCATCCTTAAAAATAGAGCAAATGTCTATTAAAAAAAAACCACCACACAACTCAATGGAACGTTTTCAACACAAATCTAAGTTTGGCAAACTGCCAACAAATCTTAACACAGCTGACTCTTAGAAGCCTGCTTGGATGTCTGGAGTCCCTTGTGCTTCCTGCATCACCATCACAGAATATTACTGTCAAGGCACAGCTAGCTACTCTGCTATTGAAGCTATGGGTAAATAAGATACTTCTAGCAATAACCAGGACTTCCAGATCTATTGTCCAAGATCTGGTACTCTGAAAAAGCCACAGAACTTGGCTATCAGCTCATCAGAAAAAGAGCTGGAGTCAAGCTGCTAAAAAGTATCATGGGGGTACAAAGTCTCATGACTATGGAGTTTGTCAGTCATAAAAGCCATGGGAATCCTTGACTACAAGGTAGCAATGTATGTCAAGACTCATGGCATGTTTCAAGCACCTGAGACAAACATGTTACTCAATAATGGCAGAATTTCCATTCCTATAGAGCCACATAGTAACTTAGCCAGTGTTTTCAGGTCTAGTATTCTAGACAATGTCTTCTGAGTGGCACTTTTTGGTTCTAGCTACTAGCCTCCGTGGGTCTCAGTTTTACAGATGATAGCAGCACCAATCAGAACATTGGCAGGCATCTGAAGTGGTGAAAACCACATACGAATTTTAAACTGAAGCTGTGGTCCACTGTTTAACTTGGAACCTATTCCTGATGGCCTGCACTCAACAGTGGGTCTTTATCTGCTTAAATAGTAGGAAAATTGGAGATCTAAATAGGCTAATATTTCCTGTGAAGAACCACCTAGTGCATTTGGATTTAAGTTTTTATTTACTGAGAAAGAAAAGGTGCCATACAAATGGTCAGATTCCTGTGGAATTTCTAAACATCTATTTAGATTATCCTGCCAGTGTATGCATTTCAGTAAGATTATGAAACTCTCATAGTACATCATTTATCAAACAGACAGGGTATCAAAGTTAGCCAGAAGATTTAACATAACATTGATTCCACAAATGGTTCACGATAGTGGTAGTTTATTTAGTATTTACAGAGGCCTAAAAGAAACTTTTGAGGCCAGAATTGTGTGTTCAGCCACACAACAGCAAACAACAAAGTGATCCATAGGGATAAACATAAGAATGCCTCAAGACTGTAAATACTCATGTGTCCAGTTAGTTGTACTCACACAGACAAGAAACTTTGAGCCTGAAACATCAGAACTGAATGCCTAAAGGAACGCAGAGAATAGAAGGATAGTGCAGTGAGCACCCAGGGGAAAAAAACAGTCTGAAAACAACAGAGAATGGATAATGTGCAGTTTGGCTTGCAACAGCCATTTTAGTAAGTGTCTATACCTTATAACCAGGAGACAAACACTTTTCCTGTGACTTCTAAAATTAAGAAAGTTGAGATAGCAGGAGTGGTGGCCTTTGCTGATATTCAGCCACTAATTCTCTAATGCATCATCAGACCTGTACACTGCCATGTAGAAATAAGTTCAGTACCTGCAAATACAAAACTTTGAAAGCAGAAAGGTCATGGTAGGACAAAAGCTTGAACTTCACTAAAAGAGATTTCTATAAGTAGAACAAAGTTCATTACAAAAAGCTCATGGAAATATGTTCAGTCTTTTCATTACTGTACAATATTAGTAATGTAAAATGAGTTTTACTGAGGCTTTTTTGGCTCCGTGGCTGGTGCCACCATCACAACTTTGGGTTTTTTGACAATGGGACGGCCTACATGGCACCAGGTTTGATGGCAACAAATGAGAGCCACCTTTCTCAAAGGGGAAAGAGGGTCTTTGCTCAGGAGCTTGTGGGGCTTATTGACAGGGCTTTAAACTAGATGTGAAGGGGGAGGGGGAATATATCAGGCTTGTCTGTGACAAGCTGTGGGATGGTACGCAATGGTTAGAGGGATGGGGTGCTACTGTGAGCCCTCAATCTGTTGCCCAGAGGCATGATGGGGATGCTGCAGCACAGTTGAAGTCTTGCAGAGATGAGGCGGGGGCTCCTGAGATAGTTAGAGCTCAAAAGGAAACCTTCATGAAACATCCCAAGGGAAACAAGGGATGTTCCACTAAGAAGGTGACACGGCCAACAGCCCAGATGAAATGCCTCTACACAAACGCACACAGCATGGGGAACAAACAGGAGGAGCTGGAAGCTGCTGTGCTACTAGAAAGCTGCGACCTGATTGCCATAACCAAAACTTGGTAGGATGAATCCCATGACTGGCATGTGGCTATCGATGGCTACAGGCTGTTCAGATGGGACAGGCGAGGAAGGAGGGGCGGAGGCGTTGCCCTCTACGTAAAGAAATCAATACATTACGAAGAGCTGTCCCTGAAGAATAGCCACGAGCAGGTTGAAAGCTTATGGGTAAGAGTCAGAGACAGAGGCAACAAACCTTGTAGTTGGTGTCTACTACAGGCCACCTGATCAAGGGGAGCCGACTGATGAAGCCTTCTTCCTCCAGCTCCAGGAAGCTTCACACTTGCAGACTCTTGTCCTGCTGGGGGACTTCAACCACCCTGACATTTGCTGGAAAAGCAACACGGCGAGCTGTAAGCAATCCAGGAGATTCCTAGAATGCACAGACGACAACTTCCTAAGCCAGGTAATAGACACCCCTACCCGAGGGGATGCAATACTGGACCTGATGGTCACCAATGCAAGTGAGCTCATCAGTGATATCAAGACTGGAGGCAGCTTGGGCTGCAGTGATCACGCATTGGTGGAGTTCACGCTCCTGAGGGACATGGGAAAAGCAAGGAGTACAGTCAGGACCCTAAATTTTAGAAAAACAAACTTCCAGCTCTTCAAGGAGTTAGTGAGAAGGACCCCCTAGGAAACAGTCCTCAGGGACAGGGAAACAGAAAACAGTTGGCAGATCTTTAAGGACACCTTCCATAGAGCACAAGAGCTCTCAGTCCCCAAGTGTAAAAAATCAGGCAAGGAAGGGAAGAGACCAGCATGGCTGAGTCGAGACCTGCTGGTCAAACTAAAGAGTAAGAGGGAACTGCACAGGCAGTGGAATCAGGGACAGATGTCCTGGGGGGAATACAGGGAAGCTGCTCGGTTGTGTAGGGAGGAGGTCAGGAAGGCCAAGGCGAGGACGGAGCTGAATTTGGCAAGGGACATAGAGAATAACAAGAAGGGCTTCTACAGGTATGTCAACCAGAAAAGGAAGGTTAAAGAAAGCGTACCCCCCCGATGGACAAGAATGGTGACCTAGTATCAACAGACGAGAAGAAGGCTGAGGTACTCAACAACCTCTTTGCCTCAGTCTTCACCGGCAACCTCTCCTCACCCCTCCTGAGCAGATGGTGGATGGGGAGATGGGCAAGATGGGGAGCAGGGTGGTAAAGCCCCTCCCACTGTAAAGGGAAGATCAGCTTGGAGACCACCTGAAGAACCTCAATGTACACAAGTCTATGGGACCTGATGAGATGCACCCCAGAGTCCTGAAGGAATTGGCTGACGTAGTTGCCAAGCCACTCTCCATGATATTTGAAAAGTCATGGCAGTCAGGTGAAGTCCCTGCTGACTGGAAAAAGGGGAATGTTGGGCCCATTTTTAAACAGGGAAGAAAGGAGGACCCTGGGAACTACCAACCTGTCAGCCTCACCTCTGTACCTAGGAAGATCATGGAGCAGATCCTCCTAGAAGATATGCTCAAGCACATAGAGGACAGCGAGGTGATTTGAGACAGCCAGCATGGATTCACCAAGGGCAAGTCCTGCCTGGCCAACCTCGTGGCTTTCTATGGAGGAGTGACTGCATCAGTGGACAAGGGAAAAGCAATGGATGTCATCTACTTGGATTTCTGTAGAGCATTCGACACAGTCCCCCACAACATCCTTCTCTCTAAATTGGAGAGATATGGGTTTGATGGGTGGACTGTTCGATGGATAAGGAACTGGCTGGTTGGTCACATCCAGAGGGTCGTGGTCAATGGCTCGATGTCCACATGGAGACCGGTGACAAGTGGGGTCCCTCAGGGGTCTGTACTGGGACCGGTGCTATTTAACATCTTCATCAATGGCATAGACAGCAGGATCAAGTGCACCCTCAGCAAGTTTGCAGATGACACCAAGCAGAGTGGTGTGGTTGACATGCCAGAAGGACGAGATGTCATCCAAAGGGACCTGGACAATCTGGAGAGGTGGGCCTGTGTAAACCTCATGAGGTTCAACAAGGCCAAGTGCAAGGTCCTGTACTTGGGACCGAGCAACTCCTGATATCAATACAGGCTGGGGGATGAAGGGATTGAGAGCAGTCCTGCGGAGAAGGACTTGGGGGTACTGGTAAATGAAAAGCTGGACATGAGCCAACAATGTGCACTTGCAGCCCAGAAAGCCAACCATATCCTGGGCTGCATCAAAAGAAGCATAGCCAGCAGGTCGAGGGAGGTGATTCTGCCTCTCTACTCTGCTCTGGTAAGACCTCATCTGGAGTGCTGCATCCAGCTCTGGAGCCCTCAGCACAAGAAGGACATGGACCTGCTGGAGCGGGTCCAGAGAAGGGCCCCAAAAACGATCTGAGGGCTGGAGCACCTCTCCTACGAGGCCAGGCTGAGAGAGTTGGGGTTGTTCAGCCTGGAGAAGAGAAGGCTGCGAGCAGACCTTATTGTGGCCTTTCAGTACTTAAAGGGGGCCTACAGGAAGGATGGGGAGAATCTTTTTAGCAAGGCCTGCTGTGACAGAACAAGGAATAATGGATTTAAAGTAAAGAAGGATCAATTTAGACTAGACATAAGAAAGAAATTTTTTACAATGAGGGTGGTCAAGCACTGGAACAGGTTGCCCAGAGAGGTAGTGGAGGCCCCATCCCTGGAAACATTCGAGGTCAGGTTGGATGGGGCTCTGAGCCACCTGATCTAGTTAAAGCTGTCCCTGCTCACTGCAGGGGGGTTGGGCTAGATGACCTCTAAAGGTCCCTTCCAACCCAAAGCATTCTATGATTCTATAATTCTATGATTCTTTTAATATTTACTACAAACAATTTCTGGCCATACAGCAACTTCTACCTGGCACATTTTGATATATTAGCTACTTGAGCCCTAAAGCACACCCAGTGTTACCTAAAAGCTAAACAATATGCATATTAACTTGAGGGAAAGAAGTTCTTTCAGAAACGACACAGTGGCAGAGACAGGCATAGAGCCCAAGAAAGAAGATGAACAGACAATTAAACATACTGATTTTCAACTCCCTGAAGCTGTTTCTGCACTGGCACAGCCTCTTTTACTGTGGTAGAATTAGTCTTAAATCGCTGTCATTGTAAAATCAGAATTTGCCCTACAAAAAGAAAGTTTAAAAAAAACCCAAACCATTAATTCTTCAATTATGAGATTAAGAAAGATTCATTTTTTCAGAGAACAAAACCTACTTATTAAGGCATGTGGTTTGTCTAGCTTTAAGTCTCCTAAAAGCCAAGTATGCATCTCCTTGATTCCACAATAAGAGTAGACTTGCCAGCATACTCCAAATTCTTCTTCCACAACTGGCCCTGAAATCCTCTTTGAAGTCTTTGGGGCATCTAGTAGCTCACCTCTTCTTCAGCAATATCATCTAAAAAAGGCTGTTGCTTCCTCCCCCTAAGAAGTATCTTTATATTCAACAATGCAAAGAGAGTGAGAAGAGTAGGAAGGGGGAAGAGTCGTCTTTGTCTCAAATCACTGTCATTGTAATTCATCACAATACCACCTAATTCATCCAAGTAAGGCTGAACTCCCAAAACTGAAAGATTAGGAAGATGGGAAGAAAGGAGTAGGTCATGGTGACCTGCTAAGTCTAACTGAAATTGCAGTTTTGTCCCTAATTTCTCTTTCTCTTAGTCTTCCAACATCTATGTTATTTGTATGAGTTCAAAGCTATTAAAAGTAAAGCCTTCCTGTCAGAATCCTGGAAAACGGGAAAGCCATCTGTAGCACAACCTCTGATTTGTTACATCTGCTGTTACCTCTGCTTTTTTTCCCCAAGAATTTCTGTGACTGGTCTTGCAAAAATTACAAATAATTTTCTTGAAAAGCATTTCATGCAAATTAGTGAGACCATACTAGCTTGCTTTCCTTTCCATCTGTCCACAGGATCTGAGAGGCATCCATGGGCATTTATAGGAGAGGCAGTTGAAGAAATTGTGTCACTCGGCCTGTCACGAATTCAAGTTTGTGAATCCTGCTGATTATGTCGATTCACTATGAATGAGTGACTTTACACAGTTTGATTTAGTAAAAGATAGAATTTACTTGTAGCGAATTGCAGAATTTGATTATAGTATTCTTAATAGCACTCAATCATCAATGATTAATAAAGTGATTAGACAAAATTGATCAAACAGTGACTTAGTTACAGATTCAAAGATGGCAAGGTTCACTCTATTACTACACAGAAGCGCATAAAAGAGAATTAAATCACAACAAGTTAAGATGATTCATAAAAGCATTGCGTATATATGGAATAAAGGCAAAAAGGGCGGGGGGGGGGGGGGTGGAAGGGGACCCTCCCGTTGAGTCACAAGGTTCAGACTAGGTCAACGGTTTATATGGATAAGTATAATGTGTATATATATGCATATATGTATATCTAGTACATAGGAAAAATATATAAAGGAAATTGGATTATATGAGAGAGAGAGAGAAATTGTATGTAGGGGATACGGAAACCCTCCTGTTGAGTCACGAGGTTTAGAATGGACCCCCTTGCTTTCTAGACTCCTTCTCAGAGAGGAGCCGAGGTGCGGCTGGGCCCACTCTTAGTCTCAGACTTGGTCAACGGTTTAGGAGAGTAATGCTATAAGAATAATACAGCAATATAAAACTCCTTTTAAAATTAAATCATACATCTACAAACTACTTAAATTGATTCATGCATGCACATTTACAACTATAAATGCATATATGAAAATAGTATACCTGTTAAAAATTCCCCTCGAGTTTAGTGAAATACTCACGTCTAATGCCTTGGCATTTCTCAACGGGCAAGAGCAGAGTCTAGAGGAGTGAAGAATATCAGCAGCCCAGGCTCCATTGTCGATCTCTGGCAATGGAGTTCTGGTGGCAGCAGACTTTCGGAGTCTGCTAGTTTTCACTGACTCTGAGAGACATTTCGATCAGAGGGAGATGCTGGTGCGGCCTGCGGCGGTCCAGGAGAGCTCAAAGGGCTTCACTTAGGACTGCCGTTTTATAGGATTGTGAGATGATTGACTTTAATCACCAGTAAATTTCCATCCAAGCCACAATTCGGGTCGGCTTGTTGCTGGAATTCCAGCAGTGATGATACCACCCTGTTTCAAGGCTGTCCGGGGTAGCTGTTTGTTCTCATTCCCCTCGTTAGCCATAATATGAATCTTGATAAGAACAGAGCCGCTCTCTGCTCCAGCCATGCAGGAGTTTCTGGTACAATTAAGGGGCACTTAACTGACCAACTCGCTACACAAAAGCTGCAGCCTGGAATTCCTGAGATTGTAAAGCAGCCAAAGTAAAGGGGAAAAACAGAACACGGCCACACAAAGAGGCAGAGAAGAATATGCTTACACTTCTGTCACTCCAGTTCACAGCCAGGTACCATAGCATAGCCATCTCCTTGAGCAGTTTAAGCTAAAGCCACATTTTCATACATGCGTTAAGGCGATGCTGTACAAAAAAGGTGCCTCCCCTAGCACTGGTCATATCCTTGATCCTAGTCTGCACAATCTGAAGAGATTGCATGATTGTATGATGAAATTAATCAAAATTAAAATTTACCAGAAGAGCAGGACTGCTTCTTTTGCACTGGTATCCTGAATTGGTTTTGAACACAGTTTCTCTGATTTCCAGTTAGTCAAATATGACTACTCTGGGCAGTTTGATAATGTCTTGACTGAGTTCTCAAACAATGGTTTCTGATTCCAAATGTGTGATGGGGTTGAACCATATGCACCCATATATAGTGGGCAAAAATAGAGTTGAGTTGTGGGCAAAAGTGGGAGAAACTCAAAGTTAGATTTTAAAGTTAGAGTAACAACTATGAACTCTGTGACATTTCATTATAATATTTTGCAAAAATAGTATTGTATCATTTTATAACATTTTTTTAAAGTAGGTATATCCTGGTTCTTGAACTTCTTTTCATGTCCTTCACACTGTGACATTAAAACATGCTGTGAACATACTGTACACTAATATTGTCCTTAAATGAGGCTGGATGACTTTCACAAATGGAAACAAATTGTTATCTGATTGCAAAGATGATCTCAACAGTGGATGTGTTTCCTGCTGTTAGCTCACTTGGAATGTTCTTGGCTGAGAGTCAAGGTCATTCTAATCCTGGCAAAGCTAAAAAAATAAATTAAAAAATACCCATTGTCTTGCCTGCTTTTATAAAGTGAGAATCCAATCTCTTTTGAATGCTGTGAATTATGCTAACTCTAATTAAGTCTAATTGAGTGTAATACTACTTGTGTACATTATAATTAGAGGCAGCCTTGCTAGGGCACTGCATTGGGACACATGAGACCTGAGGCTCTGCTAACACTTCTTGAGCACAGGGTTTGACTCACATTAATGTGGTTTAAGAGTACTTACATACAGGACAATCCTGATTTCATTGGAGGCCTTTAAATGCTTCTGAAACATAGTAAAGGATAAAAGAAATAATGTTTTCCATCATTTGGTGGCATTTGCATGCTGCTCTGAATCAGTATTAATAAAAAATAACTAGTCCACATATGGGAACATATTAGCTCTGACATCACTGTCATTGAAAAGAATGACCAAGGTAGAAAACACTTATGCTAGCTCAAGGACCTTTCTCTTTTTTGTTGGGTTTTTTTTTCATTTTCCTATTTTTCCCAAACTTTATATAGAAACTAGCCAAAATTCTTAAATATTTTCTCAAAAGATTTAACCTACTGACCCTAGCCTCCTCAATCTCATACAAGTTTGGCAATTATTCTGTCAATCATTCATCATCTTTGTTTTCACTGCTAAACATGTTACCCTCAGCTTGTCCAGGAAGCCTCCTGTTCCCCTCCATTCCCCTTTTTTTTGAAGATCTGACTTTAATGGGAAAGTTGCTGACTAACCACAGCACATTTGAAGGGAAAAGGGAAACAGTTTACAGGCCCTAGCAGGAGGGCTAAAGATGATATTGAATAGCATATCCCCTTCCTTTAGTGTGCCGTGATTGTGTCAACCACATCAGGTCTGGAGAAAATAAGTATTCCTTCATTTTCTGTAGAGACCCAACAGCCTATTTTCAGTTACTAAAAAGTACAACTTTGTGAATTTTCAAGCTGCACCACTAAAAGCTAAAAAAAGCCCTTGCTTTATTATTACACCAGTTCCTGTTCTATTTTGATCACATGGCTGAGGAAATCTTGAAGGAAAATAAAGGTTACCCATTCCCTATTTCTCTCTGAAAAGCACCATTTAATTTGGTAGACAGGAACTACATTTGTTTAATTTCTTTAGCATTCCTTACATTGAAAAATAAAATTTAAGGTGTTCAGGTTACTGTTGTTACAACAAACAGATCTATAGGAGGTTTATGTGGTCTCTACATTTACACAGAAGTTGTAAATTTAACCCAGAGCTAGCTCTCCTTCAGAAATTATGTCCCGCTAGCTAGATTAAGTTTCAGTTCCTCAGGGTTTTTTTTTTTTTTTTCTTCTAAAGGTAAGAAACTACAAGATGATAAATGAAAAACTCTATCAGATCAACTGACATCAGTTCACAATTCACCAGTGGAAAATCTAAGGTGCATAGTTTCAGAACTGTTTACCAGTAAACGACCTGAAGTTAATTAGAAGTTGAAATGAAAGAAAAAAAGATGTTGTTGTTTTGATTTAAAAAGGTCTATGCAAATCTCTGTTCCGGTGGATTCAACTGAATACCCTGAAATTTACTTTAAAGAATTTAAACAGCAAGTCCTTCAAGTTCATGTTACTTGTTGTTGGGATAAAGGCTTTCTTTCTATTTCAGCTTTGAGAATAGCAAAGGAGATTGACTTTCATTAATAGATAAAGGCCGGGTTAACTTCTTGACAAATGTCCAGACCCTGGTGGTTGATTTAAATTGTATTTACATGAGCACAGTCTTAAGGAAACATCACAGCTTGTCAGCTTTTAGGGCCTAGGCTGTGGTGACAGCTTTTTTTTCAGTATTGCTCTATCAGATGTATTCCAAAATTAGAACCATTGTGATGTCCCTACACTAGAGGACTTGACAAGCCAAAGACTACCTTCAATCCCCCTATGCTTTATTACATTAATTTTACCTTCACTATACCTCAAAAAAATATCATATAAAGGAGTATGCTACTACCCCTCTTTAAATCACCTTCTTTTTCTGCAGAAAGGCACAGAAGGAATACAAATAAAAACTGTTAGCATAGAAGCAAAGAACAAAATGCTGAAGTCCTACTCATTAAAATGTCAGCACAGTGTTTTCCAGTTATTTTTCACACTACATGTTCAGTTATTAGATTTTAATTCTTCTCTTTACAAGCAAGAAGCAGGATTACTAATCCAGTATTTCCCCGCCCCCAAAAGACATTCCAAATACTGTGCTGCTGGATTTCCCTGATAGTAACAAGAGGTGAAGGCAGCATAGGAGGCAACTAGATTTGCCAAATGGAGAATGTAAACAGAGCACTCAGAGCAATTAGCATAAAGGTAATTCAATAAAAATCTGGCTGAAAGAGAAAAAGAAGAGTAAAAATAGTAAAAAATGCTCAATGTACCTATTTTCTCCATAAAGACAGTGAGAAAACTTCCATTTACCACACATATGGAAATTAAGGTATGCATATGGGTACAACTGCAAGCTGAAATAGAAGACTGTTCAAGTACAACCTCATGGAGCTGAGACTCTTGTCTTCTCCCTCAAAGTACCATATTCCTGAAATCTAAAATACCCTCTTTAATGAAGCGTAAACTTCAAAACTACAACAACAAAACGCACTTACATTACAATCAGAACAAACTATTTTTCCATTCCGTTACAGCTAATCTGTATCAAAGTACTTCTAATGATTTTCTTTGTAACCAAGTAAGCAGTAAATTAATTCCACAGATCAAGCTACAGAAAAGTTGTATTTTGTACTCTGAATACCATCCTTTTATACAAGAAAGAATGGATTACACGAAATGCTGCAAAATCCCGTTTCACCACTGTTAATATTTCTGAGAATTTGTTTTAATAATAGATGGCTATTCATAGCATGTATTTCATACTAATGTTAATAGCATAATGATATTGATATTTGACCTTAATAATATATTTAAAAGAGTTTGATATTGGTATTACTGTATCTATATTAATTTTTTTATACAAAACCTTTCAGCTTACTCCATTCTTTTTAAGAAATTTTGAGTGCAAGAAGGTTGGAAAGTGAGAGGAAGTGTCAAGTGTATGCTTGACATAAAAGAAAGTAGACATTTTTCTTTAAGGCATGCCAGTAGCCAGCAGGTATAAGGTGGTCTACAGGCAGCAGGCTGAGGGGGGAAGGGTCCTGAGATGTGGAAAACACATGTTCCTATTTCCAGTGAGAGCAAGATTATAGTATTGATCTTAGGCAGTTATGTTGCTATTCATCAGAGCAAGAATCAAACCACACCAAAACAAAGATACCTTACACATCTCTTCCTGAGATTTCTTTAACCATATCCAGTATCAGATCAACAACTACTGTTTGTCAGACTAGTGTGCCACCAAGGATTCAAACCCACTCCTAGACGGTACAACCTGGTTTTCAGACCAGAACCGGGGAGTCTGGTCACCTTGGCATTGTGCTGCTGCTACTTCAGTAGCAGTATAGAAAGGAAGGCATCAAGTTCATTTGGAAAGTAGACTGATATGAAGTAGGCTTTCAGCTCTGACACAAATACACTTTAACAACATGGAAGCAAAAATTTTTGCCTTAGGTACTCTGTAGTAATTATACTGACCATGCTACTATTTTAGAACACAGAAAAAGTACTTAGAGATCGCTTGCATTTATGATTGTTTAATTTCTTCTTAGAATTGTGGCAGTTAGCAAGCTACTTAAGGAGTCCATCCCTCCCAGGGATGGATACCTGGCCTTTTTAACATTGAAATGATTATTTTCCTCAGCTCTTTTTTTTTTTTTTCTGAAACAGGATATAGGCTGGGTCTCTGCAATCACTTGGGAGATGATGGGAGCAGAGGGGGAGATGCTGTCCGAATGTTCTGTCACTATGATGACAGTTAGTAAAGCTTCTATCTGACCTGTCCTAAACTGTACTTGTGTTATTACACACTTGGAGTCCTGAGATTCTCCTGCACTTCTTTAAACCTTTGATTACATTCTCACCATTTGTATGGAAGAAAAGAGACAGAATGTGCTAGGTTTTACCAAATTATAACAGAGGCCAGCAAAACAGAACCAGTAATTAACTTTCCCACATTTGTTCCAAAAGGCCAGTAAAGTATGATGAAGATTTCCATCAGTTTCCTGAGCATTACCTTAGAGTGGAATACTTGCTGAGGAAAATGTATTGAAATCACAGTAAGAAATAAACTTTTTCCCTTTTCTTACATTGCAATGTTTTTAATCTTCAAATGCTGAATTAGAAGCATTGTAGTAATCATGGTCTACAGAGATACATGAGGCAAGGTGTCTTGGGAGGACTAATTATCTTTTATTTATCAAACCAATAGATTTGGGGAAAAGATAGGCAAGAGATCAAGCACACAAACCTTTCTCCAAATCATGTTGGCATATATTTAACTCCTAGCTCCTCAAACATTTCCCAATTGCTCTCTTCTTCTGTTGCCTCCAGTATAATCTATTTTGGTCCAAAGTAACTCATGGCCAAAATAATACAATTTATTTGCCTGATACTAATTCATTACATATGCTTTACAGGAAATTAGGGAAACTGTGTCACTAAACATGGTAGATTTACACATGGCTTATATGATATTTGCAACTGCATATACATCGATACATTTTCAAAACCATAGTCTCAACTGGGTGGTTCATCTTAACTTGGAAAAACGTTCACTCTCCGCACACTTAAGCTGTTGTCTGCTGATCTCTTACCAGGATTAAGATTAGATACATGGATGAAAAAAATGTCACAAACAATGAGTTTTTCCAATAAGACACAGAGAAGATTAAAAGCAAACCTTAGTGATGATAATATTTATTTTACAGAAAAAATAGCAAGTAACATTTACCTGTATCTGAATGTTTTAATTTTGCTTTTAAAAACATGGTCTGAGAAAGCTTTTCAATACCTTCTATCTTTGTTTCTTGAGCCTTTCTAACTCCTCAGGAACATGATGCATAGGTCAGTAGTCAGCATCAAACAGAATGCAAAAAAAAGAGCCTTTAAAAAATGGAAAATTAATTTTTAATGTCATAAATGGCAGGTGTGACTAAAGCAACGTAAGTATTGCAGCAATACTAAAATCAGCGGGCTTGCTGCAAAGGTACTACCAAAAGTTCTGTTTCTCCTTCTTCTTCCAGCTAATAAAGTGCAGATAGCTGGGATAATTTTCTTTCATAGTCCCTTTATAGTTCCTTTGTGTTCCCTGTGTACTCAGTAGAGAGAAGTATGTCAAGCATGCAGCTCCTTTTCTCCCAGAATAAGACATCTAAAATAGCTCAAGTGCCTATTCTCTCCTATTTGCCTCCTTTATCATTAGAGGAGTCTAATGTGGCTAACATAAATGCAGAGGTCTACATCATCTAAGTGAATTAAAATGAGATTAATCCCCCCTGAGCAGTATTACTGAAATAAACTGGGTTCCATTCTAGAGTAAGACAATAGCTTATATCAATTATAGCATCAGATGCTAAAACATTCCCTTGTGCTTTAGTATGTATAATGCTATCTGGGATCTAAAAATCATTCAATCTATTTAGCAGTAGTTTTGTATCTGGTCCCACTAAAACACTGTCAATAACATACCAGACAAGAAAACATTATCCATAATGAAAAGACCATCTTCTCACCTATCCTTTGAGATATCCGAGCATCTAATACAAAAATAAATGTATAAATCATAATTAGCACTGTGACAACAATTCATTTGCCATTTCACTGACTAACAGAAACTTAATAGTGGTGTTCTCTCTCCTGAGAAACAGCAAATGGGGAAATAAGCTATTCCTTTGAAAGGAGCCATGTACAGCTCTTTCACTGAGATACAGAATGTGATAAAAAAAAAAAAATCCGCTGTGCAAAACAAGCTCCTATTTTGAAATGGCAGACAGTTTGGCGCATTGTGTTTAACCCATGCAAAGGTGCCTTTTCCTATTAAACTCATTTTAAGACTAGTATGGAAAGATTTTGCTCAGCCTTACATATACTCACAGGGGCCTACCTTTAAATAATGTAGCTAATTCACTGGCCTCAAGGTGCCTTGTTTTGTGTTCTGAGACAGCTGAACTCCAAAAATGTTAAGTCACTGTTATCTGCTCTGTTAATATAGCACGCAGTTGCTATTGCTGCATTGCACACTAGACTGTTTTTGTCTTCCAAGTGGAGACTATCGGCTTCACTTAGTCTCTCATGCCCCCATATGTTGAACTCTAGAATATCAGTTCTTCACACTTTCTCATTCTTGTAAAAGCTTGGAAACACTTGTGCCACTGCACTTATGGTTACCTTCTCAATTAGGAAGAGGATACTTTCAAGTCACAGCATGGATAGAACAAACATCAGCAGTTATTCACCCAATTCCAAACACATCCTTCAATGTTGATATTAAAAGTAACTTTTTATTTCCTATTGTATCACTCCTAAAATATACAAGAGTTGGTAGGAGCAGAAATCAGGTCCAGCTTGGAAACCTGATCTATTATTCTTCATTCTTTTTTCCTAAGAGAAAAATATAATTTGCCCCTTGTATGGGTAAGTTGGGGAATACTTAAGTCTTTGGTACAATTACCTATTTAATACTGCTTGACTCAAAATTAATTCATAAAAATGACTTATGATGTAATGAAATTCTGTATTGGAATTTCTGCAATTTTTGGAACAGCTTGTCCTTTAGTTTCAATAGTTTCTATAAGCTATAGTTTTTTATTAATTCCTTGTTTTATTGTTTTATTAATAGCTTAGTTTATTATTAATTACTGCAGGAGTTTTTAAGCTGTGGTTGCTTTCTTCTAAAGCTGTAGAGAATTTTCTTACACCCATTAACAAAGCATCAAGTCATGTCATATCACTGTAAGTCCACCAGGCTATTAATCTTAAATTGCACTGTATTAATTCTCAAATATTATTTTATAATAAGATATCAAAAAATTAAATTAGAGAACTCCAAGAAGAATTCTCAAGTTTGTAATTAGTGGTCAGATTCGGCACAGAAATTTACTATGACCTGGACAAACAGCCTTGACTCAACAACATCCTACTTGCAATAATATGAAAAGTATGCAGGGGAAGCCAAGTGTGTGATCCCCTCTGCAGTTACACTTGGAATATGTATGCATGCTTTATCCATCTGGTTGAGTCCAAAACCTGCAAATCCACTATTTTATCTCTCATTTCCTTCGAGACAGTGACATTTACTTCTATACAGTGGATCATGACAAGATCCACCGTATACATCATCACAAAAACCTCCAGTGAAAGCAAGAAAGTCACATTCTGTATAGTGGTCTGTTTAACAAGCTTATATATGTGTTAAAGAATATGGGATTAAAAAATGGAATTTAGCAGTAAACCTCACTCAAACATACAAGAAGCTAGAATAGAGAAATTAAGATCTGTAAAGAAAGGTCATTTAAGTGGAATATTATTAGGTATAACCACAGGTCAGTTAGAATGAAATTATACATATATACTTTCTTTCATAAGGAGTAAAACTACCTTTCTTCTAAGCTTGTAAGTGAAAAAAAAAATCATCCCACTTATGATTCAGAACAGAAATGAAAGACTAGCACAGACTTTCTGATGGAAGACAGGCCCAGACGAACTTCCTCTGCCAGCTTCTGCTCATTTAGTCCAGTGTCAGTTCCACAGATCAGAAAAGATTTGTAAAACTAAACTGCACAATCTACTACATTCTGAAAAAAAATGAAACTGAGGGTATCATCTGGCCCCAATCTTTTAACTGAATACCTGGTTTTATGAAGCTGTCTTCATAAATGCAGTGCAGTAATATTTGTGTGAATAAAGACAGGCGGCAACCATTTCTCTACAAGCTTCTGAGAATCTGAGTTTAAAAAACTCTATCACATTTTCTCAGGAAGAAGTTTAAAAAAAAACTATAACACTTTTAAGTTTTATAGCTGAAGTTTTAAGCTGAAGATGTTGGAGTTGTTTTTATAAGAATATGGGAGATTTCAAGCTGGCTGCTAAGAAGTATGAAATTTCAAAAGCCAGAATAAAATACCAAAGAACAGTAAGGTGGGAAAGGCTTAGAAAGGAAGACTACAGTCTTAGGACTAGATTTGTGTCAACATCCCTTAACAGTGGACAACACAAACTGGACAATGGCCCCAGACAGTCATAGAATCATAGAATCGTTTAGGTTGGAAAAGACCTTTAAGATCATCCAGTCCAACCATTAACCTACACTACCAAGTCCACACTAAACCAATCAAGGGTAGACTAGACTAAACCATGTCCTGAAGTGCCACATCTACCCGTTTTTTGAACACTTCCAGGGATGGTGACTCCACCACTTCTCTGGGCAGCCTGTTCCAATGCTTGACTACCCTTCCCGTGAAGAAATTTCTCCTAATTTCCAACCTAAAGTCATCCATATCTGCACTAGCTAGAGGGAGTAATTAATTTATAATATACCATTTCAAATGTGCACCACATCAAATACTATAAGCTAGCTGGTATCATGAAGAAAAACAATAAAGACAGCACTCTACCTGTTCTTTTTCTCTTGGATGGCCAGCTACTTTTATTGAAAAGCCTTTCAGACACAGTCCACGTCATGCCCAGAATCAGTTCTTAAAGAAAACACACAAGAGGGTAGGGAGGTCCATATTTAAAACAGTTATTTAAGATATGATACATGTTCCACATCAAATATCTCTCTGGAAATAAGGACATTGTTTAGTATGTTGGAAAAGTAGGAAGATCAAGACACAGCATTTAAAGGGTGAATGTGTGAAACCAGGTTGCTTTATCCAAACACTTGGTACTGGAAATTGCTTTCCAAAACGCCTGGTATGTTTTAACAGAAAAGTTACCTGTGAACCACTAAAAACCCAACTGTGTTGCCAAAGCCCCTGATAATATAAAGAATCACTATAAAAACTACTGGGAAAAGCATGATTGGCATGTTTTGTTTATACTTACCAGTTAATCTTATCTAGATTCAAGTAGTATATAGGTTTTTCATACAAAATATGAAATGCAACTTGTAGATGGAAAATAATATCCACATTTTTCAAAGTGCAGCTCTGAGCTGTGCCTTTAATAGCACTTTGCCAAATACCAATCTCACATCTGATGATGACAGAAGGTAGGTGAGAGTAAAGAGAGATTTTGGTCATACTGAAATAATTCTGAAATAACTGAAGTCAATGCAGTTATACTGACTGTCCTGTTTCAGCTGGGAGAGTTTATTTTCTTCCTAGTGGCTGGTATAGTGCTGTGTTTTGGATTTAGTATGAGAATAATGCTGATAATACGCTGATGTTTTCGTTGTTGCTAAACAGCTCTTACACTAATCAAGGACTTTTTCAACTTCCCATGCTCTGCCAGCTACGCAAGAAACAGGGAGGGGGCACAACCAAGACAGTTGATCCAAACAGACCAAAGGGATATTCCATACCATATAACATCATGCTCAGCTTATAAACTGGGGTGAGCTGGCCAGGGGGCAGGCATTGTTGCTTGGGAACTGGCTGGGTATCAGTCAGTGGGTGGTGAGCAACTGTATTGTGCATCACTTGTTTTGTACATCATCATCATCATCATCATCATCATCATTATTGTTATTATTATTATTATTATCCCTTCCTTTTTTGGTCCTATTAAACAGCCTTTATCTCAAGCCACGAATTTTACTACTTTTTTTTTTATTCTTTCCCCCATCCCACTGGGGGAGGGGGGAGTAAGTGAACAACTGTGTGGTGTTTAGCTGCCTAGCAGGTTAAACCACAATACTGACACATCTGGATGCACAATACATTTGCTTTAAAGGTTTATAAACACTTATTTTAATACAATATAAATTCAGATGTTGCAAACTTTTATTTTTGTATCTCATTGTAAATTCTACATATGTACAACATGTGAAGGCTGAAGAAATAGAATTCACTGCTGTGGGATGCTCCACACTTCATGCTCTACCTTTCATAAAGTTCTATAACCGAAATCAGCTGTTTTGTAAAACCCATCTGCATCCTAATATAGTAGAGTACTACAAAATTAAGCTGCAGGCCACTTTTGATGGAACAATTGCAGAACTTTCAAGATCCTTACAGCAGACACATGGTAGCTCGCTGATGAATAGACTGAATACGCTATAGAATCTTTGTGTTGCTGTTTCAGACATTGGGGCTATAGGATTACGTAGCTGCAACACGGCAATGTAATTTCCTTCCCAGGGGTGCTGCAAACCACATGATATCATTTAGACACATGCTGATACTCCTGGCTAAGACCATCTGTTTACAAAGTGGGTCAGAAGGTCAAATCTGCTTTTAATATCCTGTTGATGAAATTGTGTTCAAAATGGAGTTAAATATATTTAGTGCCAACTCTTTATAAGAAAATAATATAGCCACTTAAATAAAATGTATTCTTTCAATGTTAATACCTTTCACTAAATTTTTCTCAAGTCATTTTGTCTTTAGGAATCAAATATGCTTTTTAAAATTACTCACTACACATTCTGTTAAGAAAATACTAGAAAGAACACCAAACCACAGCCCTCAAAAAGTCATACATAATTGTATATTCAACAAGAACAGTCAATTAATCCAATAAATGAAAAGACAAATAAAACACAAGAAGCGTTGGAATGAATATTACAATGGAGATTCCTTTCTATTCAGAAAGTGAGCAATCGGAACATAGTAAAAGCAACAATACTAATTTTTTAACATCCCTATCCATAATAAACTGCTAATATTTAATTCCTAGGCAAAGTAGTGAACTGAGAATTAAGTTTACTACCTCATTATGCATACAGAGCTGTTCTGTTTTGGGACAGCCTACTCAACAGATCATGAGTTTTTAGAAAATATTAAGCATATATTCAAATTAAAAATATAGCACAGATATAATCTTTAAAATAATCTCTGAAATTTTTATAAGGGAAGAAAGGTGTTTGTATTGGACATTTCCCACTAAGTGATTTTTCATGTGTATAATCTCCACAATGTCCATGGCTTTTTGTAACCAATTAGGTTAAAAAAAATCTTCTTTTGTGCCTTCCTAAAAAGTATGAATTTCAAATGTGTCCATTAGCTCTACTACTTTCAGTGGAAACTGCTCTAGCATTCATCTTTTTTCATTGCTGTTGTTAAATTGGACAGGTGTTTTTAAATAGCTAAATGTGGATTGAGAGCCCAACATTGCATACTCATGATACAAAAAGTCTCATCAAATAGAAGGGAAATTTTAGTTTCCAGTTTCTTTCTGCAGCAGTGAAGTTTGTAGTCATTCCCCTATTTAATCTTTAAGGGATCACCAACTGCAAACATGGCTAGTTTGGGAACATTACCTAGAATCATTTGTAGGCCTACACCTTAAATTAAGGAAGAAGGAAAAATGAAAGGGGCAAAGGAAGGGGGAGAAGAAAGAGGGGGAAAAGGAGAGAAGGGGAAGAAAAAGGGGGAGGGGGGAGAGAAAGGGGGGGAAAGAGAAAAGGAAAAAAAAAAAGGAAAAGCAAAAAGAAACCAAAAAAGGAAGCTGGGGAACACACCAGAAATTACACAGCATTCAGGACAGATTGTCCCTGAAATTTACTCACTCTATCATAAAATGGAGACACTATAACCCGTGTATTGGATGTGGCCTGCTGAGGCTCAAGTGAGTTAAATGTCTGTCACGTAGCTTTCAGATGTTCAACAGAAGATTCTGTATAGATGAAAAAAGACAGTAGCTTGCTCATTGTGTTCACACCATTCCACTTCCTGCTGTTACCTCAGGAAACCCACTCTTCTCCCAATTTATACATGTGCCCAGTGTAACTCTGTCCCAGATACAGAATCTGGCATTTGTTCTTGTTCAGTTTCATGCCATTAATCATCACACAATGCTCCAGTCTATCTAGATCCCTCTGCAAGGCATCTTGTCCCCCAAGACAGTCAACAGCACCTCCCAGTTTGGTATCAACAGCAAACATACTAATGGTGTGTTCAACTCCTGCATCCAGATCACTGAGAAATATATTGAACAGAACTGGCCCTAGAACTGAACCCTGAGGAGCACCGCTGATGACCAGTCACCAAACAGATGTAGCCACATTCACTACAACCCTTTGAGCCCTGCCGTTCAGCTGGTTCTTCAGCCAGTGCACCATGAACCCACTCATCCCACAGCTGGACAACCTCTCCAGAAGGATGTTGGGAGGGACAGTATCAAAAGCCTTGCTAAAATCCAGAAAAACTACATCAACCACCTTCCCTTCTGTCTGCTAGGCAGGTGACCTCATCATAGAAGGATATCAAATTAGTTAGACAGGACTTTCCCTCTGTGAACCCATGTTGAGTGTGCCTGATGATTGCATTATTCTTTAAATGCAGTAGTACCCAGCATAACATTCTCCATCATTTTTCCAGGAACTGAGGTTAGACTAACAGGTCCGTAGCTTCCTGGGTCTTCCCTCACACCCTTCTTGTAAACTGGAATAACATTGGCTAGTTTCCAGTCAGCAGGGACCTCCCCAGATTCCCAAGGCCTTTAGTCAAGAGCCTTTAGATCAACAGGGGTCCTGCCAGAACATCTGCTAGCTTCTTCAGTACTCTGGGATTAATCCCATCAGGCCCCATGGACTTGTGAACATTCAGCTGATACAGCTGGCCCCTTACAATTTCAGTGTCCACAAATGGAAAGTCACTGTTCCCACACTCATGGTCCTCCAACTCAGGGGACTGGGCAACCCAAGGTCTGTCAGTATTATTAAAGACTGAGGCAAAAAAAAAGCATTGAATGCCTCTGCTTTTTCTTGATCCCTATGTGTCAGGTGACCATCTTCAACAAGTATCAGTCGATTGTTTTCGCTAGACCTCTTCTTGTTGTTAACATACTTTAAAAAGCCTTTCTTGTCTGACACAACACTGGCCAGTTTCAACTCTAATTGGGCTTTTCCCTTTCATGTCTTCTCCCTGCATATGCAAACCATGGCTCCATAATCTTCCTGCGAAGCCTGACCTCGCTTACAGAGATCACACAATATCTTTTTCCTCCTGAGCTCCACAAGGAGTTCCCTGTTCAGCCAAGCTGGTCTTCTGCCCAGCTTGCTTGACTTACAACACAATGGGATTGCCTGCTCTGGTGCTTTTAAAAGGTGAAAAGGTGTGCTTTTAAAAGTTTTCATAAACCCTGACAACATATCTCCACATCTTTGTTTTGAGTGTCCTGTTAAAACCATAGAATCATAGAATGCTTTGGGTTGGAAGGGACCTTGAGAGATCATCGAGCCCAAACCCCCTGCAGTGAGCAGGGATTGAACCTGTGAACTTGGCGTTATTAGCACCAAATGTTCTATGACAGAGGTTTTTACTTCATTGTTAGTAATGAAATGGTGAACATCACACTGCTTTAAAAGCTTGTTTAAAGGCAGGTTTAAAAATCCTGTTCCACAGTCGGTCTGTAATTTCTGAGGCTTGCACCCCTTACTAAAGGGCCCCTGGTTTGCCTTTTGCCATGGCCCAGGCATGATTGCGCTGGTGAGACCTCACCTGGAGTACTGCATGAGGCTCTGGAGCCCTCAGCACAAGAAGGACATGGACCTGCTGGAGCGGGTCCAGAAGAGGGCCACCAAAATGATCCAAGGGCTGGAGCACCTCTCCTATGATGACAGGCTGAGAGAGTTGGCGTTGTTCAGCCTGGAGAAGAGAAGGCTGCGAGGAGACCTTATTGCAGCCTTTCAGTACTTAAAGGGGGCCTATAGGAAGGATGGGGGCAATCTTTTCAGCAAGGCCTGTTGTGACAGGACAATGAGTAATGGTTTTACACTAAAGAAGAATTGATTTAGACTGGATATAAGAAATAAATCTTTTACAATGAGGGTGGTGAAGCACAGGAACAGGTTGCCCAGAGAGGTAGTGGAGGCCCCATCCCTGGAAACATTCAAGGTCAGGTTGGACGGGGCTCTGAGCAACATGATTTAGTTAAAGCTGTCCCTGGTCACTGCAGGGGGGTTGGGCTAGGTGACCTCTAAAGGTCCCTTCCAACCCAAAGCATTCTATGATTCTATGATTGGATAAGATGTATATTACTGTTAAGATCCACTTAACACAATTGTTGTGTTTGGAAAACTGTTGCATATCCACCAAGTATCCACCAGTGGTAGATACCTCTGCCACAATAACCTTTGTTTCTTTTAAAGTAATTTCTTCCAGCCTTGTATAAGCTGTAAGCACCCTGACTTGCAAGACATGTTGCCACCTGTCTTCTTGGCAGGCTTTTCCCCACCCCGCTTCTTTCCTGTATGCTTGTTCCTTGCTAAGAATTGTGACGTGTTCAAGTGCAAAAGGCAAATTAAATGAAATTGTCAAATGTATGCTCAGCCTAAACTGTTAATTTTGTGCACTTTGAAATTTTCACAAGAACTTCAGAGGTTTGTGAATATTCTGGAATTTTTTTTCCAAGTTTCTAGGTTTGTATTTTGCATGGCTTACTAAAGCCTGTAGTTATAATTCAGCCCAACTTCCTGTCTGACAGCCTGCATGATTGGGCAAGAACTGTCAACTGTGTGGTTTTAATTCTGTTGCTGTTGTTGTTATTGTTGTTAAGAAAACTTTGGAACTTTATTCAGAACACATTTCTAGTGATTTGGTTAATATTTATTCCTTTTTTTTCTCACTCTCTCTTATTTGAAGCACAGTCATATCATAAGATGATTTTTAAAAAAATCTTCCTGTCAGATTAAGAATTTAATATTCAGATCTATGAGATTCAGTGTTGTTGGCTGCTGATTTGCCATCTGACAACCAGAAAATAGACAAATCTTCCTGAGGATGAAGGTCTGATGGAGGTATTCTCACAGTCTAGAACAGAAATAAACACAGAATGAAAGATAACCTGTAAAATATTGTACATTTTAGGAGGGATAAACTCTTCTGAGTTTATGCTTCCTCAACACCTCCTGGTTGCTTTCTCCAGGCACTCCCAGCCACACACTCACATTCCAGCAGGAGGACTCCAGGATAACATGGGGCAAAAGGACCAGAATATATGTCTTTCCCTTAACATAATTCATAAATACCTATCCTCCACATGACTATATAAAGTTTTTTGTACATGTGTTGCATAAATGTAGTATATAAGTACCAGCTGGAGTTTGGTATTGAACACAAGTCACCCCACCTCATTCATTATACAAACTGTTGAGAGCCTTACTAATAAAAAAATAGTAATAATAAGAAAAATAATTACATTGGGACACACAAGTAAAACAAAACATGACTGAATGTTGTCTTGCTCCAAAAGTAACAACTAAATATTTCACATACAGTAACATTCATAAAGGATAGAATCACCCTATAACATGCACATTTTACCATTAAGTCTTTTACATTGCCAAAGAAGAAACTTTGTACTGGAAAAATCATTAAAACAACATTATGCTATTTTTCTGTTTGTTGCATAAAGAACAGGACAAAACGAGAGCTATTAGCCTCAACCTTCCCTTAACAATTAAAAAGATCATTTTAACTTCCACAATACTTTATCCTCACAGTAAAGACTACCTACATCTATTTTAAACTCCTAGACAATGACAACCCACAGACAATGACAGAAGAGCCACATCTGATATCGGTTAGCCAATGTTAAAAAAAATAATAATACAGCTGAGATTCATCACAGAAAACTCTACCTAGGCTCATCTGCAGCAAATAACCACACTGTCACAGTGTGAATGAAAGGTGAATGAAATTCTAAGTTATTTTGTCCATGGTATTCTAAATCGGTTAGCTGACATTGCAATTACAATAGTGAAAACATCTACTTGACTTAAAGATTTGACAGTTATTAAAGAAGTATTTCAATGAGACATCATTGCTTCAGCAATAAGCCTTATATACAGATTGTCTGCTTGCCACCTTTTTATTCCAGTTCATGTACCAAACAGGTCCCTTGTTCTACCTTACCCATTATTTGTCAGGCCATATTATGAATTAATCTACCATAAGATTTGGAAACTGATCTCTATTTAAAAGCAAAAACAAAAACCTTCATCTCACAGATACAGATATAGCCTGAGAAAGTGCCACAGTGCTGGAAGGACTGCTGTGTGCAAAAAGAGGTTATTGTTGACAAAGCTTTCCTCCATAACCTATTTGTTTACTATATGGACATCGCTCCATAACCTAAGTAAACACTACCTTTAAAAAAAACCAAACCATTGTTGGGTTCGCAACTTTCCATAGGCTTGGTTAAAACTAAAAATCCCATCTTCCAATTATTCACAAATCTAGTTCTCCTAAGTTTAGCGCCCAAATTTCTTTGGCAGTTTAAAGTCTAAGTAATTCATCTCCATCCTTTCCACAGTCTGTAGAAAAATGAAAGTCCTGGGAAGAGAAGTATCTTTACATACCCTCTCCAACTGCAATTAATTTTTTTCAAAATCCAACAGAAAGGTGATTATTTTTCACACTAGACATTCTTAGGTACAGAAGTTCCTTTTAAATCAGTTTTTCATTTCTAAATATAAAAAGGTGTTTTGCAAGTTGAAAAAATACTGGGCTTTACCCTGTGCTGCCTCTAGCATGGCCCACTGGCTATGGAAGAGAGCCTAGGATTCAAATTCAGGCACATAATTTAGAGAATTCTAACATTAGGTAGGGTAAATAGCTCCATAAAAAATATTTTTGAGAGAGAATAAGGGTGGGTATTTTGGATATTTCCAGGCTATGCTGCAATATACAGGACTAAGCTTTTCCTGGTGACCACTTTCCCACCTAGCCACCTACTGTGAGTGTTGCAATAGATTCCCATTTCAACATCATGAAGGTGTCTGAAATATGCAATCAGTTTAAAAATCACCACCAAAAGTATTTTCAGAATTTTTAAGGGGAAAAAATTTCACTGGAAAATTTGATAAAAGGTGTGATGATTACACATCTCATTGGTTAGTTCTGAAACTATATTAATCATCAGTGTAATGTTTCAAGGTGCTAAGGGGTATGTCACTAACGCTGCTTATGTTTTTTTGTCAGAGATTCAGATGGATAGACTAAGATTACCTTCTGAAGGATAAACAACAGAAACTATTTTTCTTTACTAATTGCCAATTTACAGCAAGACCTAATTTTGCCAGTATCCTAATGACAGTCTGCAACATGATGGAAAAGACAGCATATGTGAAGCAGATAAATATTTTCATAATTCAAGCTGTGTGAAGGTATTAGGTTAGATTTTGGCATCAGTGTGTAACTGGGTATTTTCACTGAAATCAGGTGCATCTTAATAACAATTTTACAAACATTCAGGAAAAAGTATATACAATAATCTTGTCTTCACATGAAAAAACAAATTCCTAAAATCAGCAGCCATTTTGAATTTATCACCTTCTTTATGACAAAATATTTTAATGCATTCTTCAGGCAAACTTTATTAGATCCTTTGCTGGTACGTAGCATGGTCAAAGCAGCAAGTTTAAGATGATAAAGTTAAAGAAGTATACACCTTCAGAATGAATTCTTTTGTCTAAGACAGACAACAGACCAACACACACATTGTGATAAGGATCACAAGAGAAAATTATTCCAGGACAGATCATCCTCAATAGGAGAATACTTTAAAAAATACATTTAATTCAGTAAGTGTTGCTGGTAAGAGGACACACAGAGAGTAACTAAGTAAAATGTAATGCTGTCTGAAGCTTGCCCTCCAGCCTACAAAACTGCAAAGAATGAAACATTGTTACAACTAACAACATTTACCATAACTATGACTTTAGAAAAGAGAACTGCAGATTTCAAGGATGATGGCCTTTCTTAGTCCAGTCTGAAAAAGATTTCTATATGTGTCTAAAGGCAAGATGGGCTTCCTGCAAATAGAAGTGTGTATACGTTATTGCAAGATGTATAATTTTTGTTTTGTTTGGGAGTAGATTTGCATTGTATGAAAGAGCAAAAAGGAAAGATTATATTTAACAAATAGGGAACAATTTTTCTCAAAACTATAATAACTGGCTAGTAGATTTAGGATAAGAATTATTACCAAAACCTAATTCTGACTTAGAAAAAAAATTACTGGATTTTACTTTGACCTCATGTCATGTAAATTTTCAGCAACAGATATTTTAATAAAACTTTATGTAAATATTTTCCCCTTAATTTCAGCCAAAGTTGAAAAACTTCTATTAAAATTATTGTGGGGAGAATCTATTTATAAACATATTGTTCTAATTAAACAGATTTCTTTTGTGGTTTGGATGGTTTTCTTCCTTCATGAAGGCTAGTTAAATAGATCATAAACAGAAGAAACAAATTGCAGATAATTTACTAAGTAAATCGCTATCAGATATCTTCTTCCGTAAATGTTGCTCATGTTTTTCTCCACAGAACATAAGCCATACCTAAGCAGCCCAAAAATTCAACATCTAGACTTCCTGCCTTATAAAACCAGCATTAAGAGAACAGAAATCACTGTTCACCTCCATTGAATTTCCATTGAATTTTACTTTCTTGGTCAGATGCAGTGAGCAAATGCTTTTCTTTTCAGGGTAAGGGACTGGGGCTGGAAACATTCTCGGGGGGGGGGGGGGGTAGGGGTACAGATAGAGCAAAATATTACTTTATGGGCTTCTTGCAGTTCAAGTATTCCCTCAAAACTCAGACAAATTAATTTATTCATGACCTCTAAAGAAGAAAACTTTGAACCAAACAGTATTTCAGATGCTGTAGCTCTCAGTCAATGAGATATTCATACACCGTTGTGAGAAAGGAGTTTATTGCATTAAAACTTTCCCTTGAATTTTTAGTAATGGGTAGTAAGACCGATGCTTTACAACATTTATTGGTACATTGCAGAAAATAAAAGCAACTCGGAAAATGTAGTTGTGACAGCCATGAGTAAATTATTCTTTTGTATTATAAAAAAAGAGATATGGACTAAATGTAACTATTTATAGTTACATATAGTTATTTTTCTTAAATATTCCAATGAATTGAGTATCAGCTGATCTCAAATTAAAGCCAAAGCACATGGTTACCTGCCCAGATAAACCTGGGACATTTCTAAGTCCACTTCCTATAGCCCACTGCTTAAAATATACTTGCACTACTACACCTCTTCCAAGAATGGAATCAGGAATTTCTCACACTAACAGGGTAAACTGAATATATCAGATATAGTACTTGAAAAAAGGAGAAGATACATTTTTCAATGTGTTCCCTATTCATATGAGAGTGTACATATATACAGAGACACACGCAAACACACATATATATTGTCACTTTTTTCCCTATTCTTTCTCAAGGTATGAAGGATTCATTCAATTTTCAGAAACTGATTTCAAGTCAAATCACCCCCAGTCTTAGTTTTAGAAACATTCAAAACCCAAACCAGAGATTATTTTTCTAACAATTCCATTCCTATTTTAATGTAATAATGAAAACACTAATTTTTCCTCAACTGTTTTTCACTGAAACGTTCCTATTTTTCACATGGGCAACTGGTACATGATAAATGCTTCAAAATGTCTAACCTTTTATATACTGGTGGGGTATTAAGACATTTTCAAAATGTTTTCTACTTCAATTCCTTCTCCATATCTTCTGTTGAACATACTTCATAACAAATATGAAACACATGAGAAGTTGGATTGTGACTTTTAACTGAAGTGAAAATATTTCATTTGAATGAGATCAAGGTTAAATTCTTCTTCACAGCAGGGAGTACATCCCTGAATAGTAAATGTTGCTCTGGTTTTTAAATCCTCTCACGATGTCTTTGGAAAACACTAACAAAAGGTTTTATGGTGATTAGAAGTAAACAAAATTGTAAACATAGATGTTATCTGACCTCTGTGAGGCTTGAGGCTCATACAGCATGAAATGTTCTGGAATCTCATCAGTTTGGGGTTACAAAATTGGGGAAAAAAAATCTTCCCAGGTTAGTTTTTGTGCATAAATAATTTTATAAATACATAGGTATCGGTTATGACCTAATATGACCATTGTGGTGGGTTGACCCTGGCTGGATGCCAAGTGCCCACCAAAGCCACTCTATCACTCCCCTTCTCAACTGGACAGGGGAGAGAAAAATATAATGAAAAAGTTCATGGGTCGAGATAAGGACAGGGAGATCACTCAGCAATTACTGTCATGGGCAAAACAGACTCGATTTGGGGAAAATCAGTTTAATTTATTGCCAATCAAAACTGAGTAGGTTAATGAGAAATAAAACCAAATCTTAAAACACTTTCCCCCACCCCTCCCTTCTTCCTGGGCTCAACTTTACTCCTGATTTTTCTCTACCTCCTCACCCCGAGCAGTGCAGGGGGACGAGGAATGGGGATCACATTCCGTTCATCACTCATTGTCTCTGCCACTCCTTCCTTCTCAAGGGGAGGACTCCTCACACTCTTCCCCTGCTCCAGTGTGGGGTCCGTCCCACGGGACACAGTCCTCCATGAACTTCTCCAACATGAGTCCTTCCCATGGGCTACAGTTCTTCACAAACTGCTCCAGCGTGGGTCCATTCCACAGCGTGCAGTCCTTCAGGAGCAGACTGCTCCAGCATGGGTCACAAGTCCTGCCACCAAACCTGCTCCAGCGTGGCCTCCTCTCTCTCCACAGGTCCAGAGGTCCTGCCAGGAGCGTTCTCCAGCATGGGCTTCCCACAGGGTCACAGCCTCGTTTGGGCACATCCACCTGCTCCAGCATGGGGGTCCTCCACAGGCAGCAGGTGGATATCTGCTCCACCATTAACTTCCATAGGCTTCAGGGGGACAGCCTGCCTCATCATGGTCTTCACCACAGGCTGCAGGGGAATCTCTGCTCCAGTGCCTGGAGCACCTCCTCCCCCTCCTTCATTGACCTTGGAGTCTGCATAGTTATTCCTCTCACATATTCTCACTCCTCACTCCAGATGCAGTTTGTGTCTCCATGGTTTTTTTTTTTCCCCAACCCTTTCTTAAATATGTTATCCCAGAGGTGCTACCACTGTTGCTGATTGGCTTGGTCTTGGCCAGCAGTGGTTCCGTCTTGGAGCCAGCTGTCATTGGCTCTATCAAACACAGGGGAAGCTTCTAGCAGCTTCTTACAGAAGCCACCCCTGTAGCCCCCCCACTACGAAAACCTTGCCTGGTACTTTCCTCTTTAGGCCAATGAGGGCTGGCGATACTGAGAAGAGGAACTAAATCCAAGAGAAAAGTTAATCCATGTGGCCTCTGCTAACCATCCCCAGTCATTTGAGGAGACTGAAAAGCTCTGAAGACAGACCACCTATCATATATGGAAACCAAAAAGACATTATTTGTCCTTTGAAGGATGCGTGTGGCAAAGCCAAGGACTTCACAGATAGAGAGAAACTCTGCCAGAGGCCCAGGTCAAAACAAAAAATTAGCAACATACCCTTTCTACAGTGCCTTGGTTTATTTTACTAGTTCAGCCAAAAGAACACGCCCCAAAAAGTTTATGCAAGCACATTCCTTCATACATTTAGATACCTAGCTTCAAGAAGAAAACAAGAGGACAAAATGAAATAATTTTTGTTGTTGATGTTTCCAGGACTTGCTTGGTCTGGCTGCTGCAGAAGACCTTGCCTTTCTCACCAAATGCAAGGTGAGATATTTAAGGTTTTGAGCCTAAACATCCCCCACTTGTATCTAATTAATTCTTCTCAGGAAGATTCTTCCAATTGCTACTCCAGAAACTCTGCTGGATTTAACTCAAAACACATATACCCTTACATTCTCTTGTTTGGTGAAATCTATATCTCCCTTTTCCCAGCCTTCAGTTGTACAGCAACAGCAGTGTTCCTCATGATTGTAGGGGGCATGGAAAAACACCACCACATTGGATTAAAGAAGGAAATGCAGGATTCCAAGGGATATCCCCCAAACCTGTCGCCCAACACACAGTCTTATATGAATATGATTAAATGCACATTTCCATTCTGGATGTATGTTCACTGTAACACAAATTTGACATAAAACTTGATGAAGAAGTTTAGAAACTCTTAAGGGATGCTACATTTGCTTTTACCACAGAATATTTTTAAGGACAGTACTATTTTTAAATATAGTCTGTGATGGGACATATGAGGAATACAGGTGAACTCCTTCTTTGACATGCAGAAAAACAGCAATGGGCAAAGAAACATAATGAGTAAAGCTTTATATGTTTGCTTTGCTATGGGCTATTTCTCCCCACACCCCAATTTTTAGCGTATATTTGATACCAAATTTTTAACTGTGTTTAAAAGATGAAGAATGCTGACAAGATTTTGTGAGTTTGGAAACATGAACCTAGACCTACAGTCCATGTTATATGCTCATTATTTAGACTGGTTTCACATTTTTTAATAGGCAATTTTAGTGCCTATTGCTGTATGGTGAAGGTGTTGATATAGGAGCTTGCCTCTTAATGGAAAGAGGCGTGTGTCTGTCATTGGAGAGCTTTTTACCTCTGCAACGTGCATTTAATATGTGCATAAATTCCTTTATGTATGATATTTATCCTGCAGGGTTCTGAAAGCTAGAACTTTATATAATTAAAATCAACTTTGCACTGACATGCGCAGATTGCTTCAAGGCAGAATTTTAGTAGCCCCCAGAATTCAGAAGGTGAAAAGACTTTCCTAAAGTATATGAAAAAAATAGGAAAGTATGGCATAAGTTTTTCTTACTAATATTTGATTCCAAATATTCCCAGATTTTAGTGAAAATAAATTCTGAAATGCCACAATCCATTGACCAATCATGCATGTGAGAAACTTAAGTCATTTGAGCTTCCCAAACTGATTCTTTACACTTCACAGTGAGGTTCATCATCTGGACAAATACAGAAGTTGTAAGGAAATCCTGAATCTTTAGGTTCACACCCCTAACACTGAGGTCAGGTCATATCTTCCCATGTAACACTGAGCTGAGCCCCATTTTAAATACAGACAGGTTTAAGAGAGGGTTTAGACATTTATGTGTGTACAGTGGGCAACAAAAACTTGCCTCTATTGTCTGTATTCGTAGAAATGTTTGAAAAGCTCAGTTCTTAGCTGATAGAAATGTTTCTCCTAACTTTCAAATTGAAAGAAATTACAGTATTTATAGAAAGCCAACATCGTTTAGTCTTCTCTTGTGAAACAGGTTTTCTATTCTCCCTTTTATCCCTCTCTGCAATAGCTTCAATTTGATATGGTAGATTATATTCAAATGAGACTTGATCAGTATGTTTTAAAGTAACATCTACCTTCCTATCCTTACTGGAAATATCTCATGAAATACATTTGAGAACTTCTGCCTTTTTCATGGTGGGTAACAACAGTGACACATGCCATATAGTCAAGTCTTTCCATGTTAGATATTATTTCCAATTAATGATCCTTTTGGTCTAAATCAAGTAAGAACAAGTACAAAGAAAAAAAAAAAGCTATTTTCATAATATATTAAAATCAAATAGCCGATATTCAGCCCCTCTTAGCCTTGTAAGACTATCAGGCAAGCTTTCATTTAACTATAAATGTCATTAAGTTTTACTTTTTTTTTTTTTTTAATGTCTGCCAATTATGTAAATGATGGGAAAGGTAAATGGATTTAACTGTCTCAATCCCAAGTGAACTTTACTAGAACCTTATGGACAGAAATCAAAAAAATAATTTAATTGGTACAGCTTAGCACACTGGACTTGAAAGACTATCATTGTTATTAAATAAATAGAAATACTAACCGAACATCATATACAGTCAAGAAAATCTCATACACAGACTGTCTCCCAGCACTTAAGAAATCTACAGGAAGCCTCCATGATATTCCCACAGCACTCCAGTCCCATTACAGAATTCTGAGCCTTAAAGGTTTGAGAGTTTTGCCCTAGAACTTCATAAAGCATTTCTTTAAAAAAAATACTAGCACTTAATTACAGTGAGACAAAGCTACTGCTGAAAATACTTCATCTCTTGCTGGAATTTCTGACATTCTGCCTCTCTCCTCTTTCACAGACTGAACTTTTTTAAAAGGCTTGGCAAGATAAACACATAATCGTAAAAAAAAAAAAAGTCTTGTCCAACAGCAAGACATATGCTGAATAGTGCAGGGAAAATAGACATATCTCCTACATCCCTTCCCCAACATAGCAATCAGCTAGCAGCTAAGGATAAGAACAGTTAGCTTGTAAGGCTTTCAAACTCAGCTCAGCCTGCCAAAGACACATTGATACTTGATGTTGTTGAATGCGGAAACCCATTCCTCACTAGTTCACTAAGAGAGCAGCCTCACCTGGGCATTTATATATAATGACCAAGAAGCATGGAGGAGCAATTGCAGAACTGTCTTTTATCTATAATTGAGAGTAGGAACACTTCTGGATGTTTCCAGTGTGAAAAGCCAGGTATTAGTTTAAAGCATCTTTAGTGTTAGGACACGGCAAGCTGCTCTGCTCTGCGCTGCATCAGCCCCCTTGCCTCAACTAGCAGCTGGCATCAGCTTATTGACTCCTCTTTGCCTTGTACAGCCAACGTAACTGTTTTATGATCATTTTACAGAACAGTCCCAAAGGTAATTTAAGCTCGCTCTTTGATTTTGCCCTGAACTGGACTAGGAGCATTCTCACAGAGGCAGACTACAAACCACAGTCATCCTACGGGGCACTCACACCCAACTGCTCTCCCTGGAGAGTTGGCATCACCCCACCATGCCTGCTGCTGTGGGCCTGGAGTGCTACACCTTGATGCTCTGCTCCACTCATGCTCTCTGCTTCAAGTTAAGTGCACATGATTGTTTAATCTGTCAGTGAGAGGAGTGTTGGGCTCTAACTTGGCCATGAGTTATGTTAAATTACTATAGACCTAGCAGTAAGCATAAGTTATAGACATAACAAGTTATAATAGTTGTAACTATGTTAACTGATTGCATGTACAGACAACATTACAGGCAACTGGAAAGAATGTTTGAGCTTACCAACTCACTATAAACCAACACTACAACAATGAAAATAATAAAAAATAGAATTTTAAGTAAAACTACTGCTATCTCTGAAAAATATTTCATAAGTGTCAGAGAGCAAATGCCCTGTGGTCCTGTAACATAAATGCCAAATGGTTTGAGATGGCCTACTGCTAGTAAAAACAAATAATTACTGCAACAAAATGCTGCAGTATTCCTCTGTAACTCAGTTCTCAAAAGTATTTAGCCCAGATAAGTCTAGAATTTCTCAGAAAACATTCATTTACTAGATGATGTGCATTACAGATAAGCATACAGGCAATATCCTTTTCAGAGGAACTTCTTTATAAAAAAAAATAAATTATCTGGTTAACGAAATTAAAAAATAGTTATCCTTTCTATCTACTACACAGGATGGTGGAATATGTAATATGTACTATTACTGATTAGAAAGGTAGCTTAATTTAAAAAAATGGGTCAAAAATAACAGTACCTAAGTATTTTTGATGAATAGTAAAAAAATTCAAATGAGTAATTGAAAGAATTTACTTAGGTCACAAACAAAAGGGAAATTTCTAAATTCTGCTAAGTTAGATTAAGTAAAATCAAAGAGAAAGTTCAGCTTTGCTAATCAAAAATCAAGCCCAGACTTGCATGAAATAACGATATTCAATGAATTTGAGTTATACACATGTACGCAATACACACACTTATTTACAGCCTTGTCCCTTCTCCAGATTTTTTTAAAAATGGATTTTGGGAAGATTCTGTGATCAGAAAATCTCTGCAAAGGAGACTTATATTTTAGACCTGCTTTGAATTAATGCAAAAAACTGTACTGGACTGTTTTGTCGTAATTTAATTTGGACATTAGTGTTGCTGTTTAGTGGTACGTCAGGAGCTGTAAAAGCATATGGTAACACATGCTTTTTACTGATCTGTATAAGCCAGAAGAAATATTCAACAACCTTACAATGAATGACTGGTAACTAAAACTCAGTGTGTTCATAAATTCAGATAAATCCTGAAATTGGTTTTTTTTTACTATTATTTTTTTTTAATTCTCTACATCTGGAAACATGTCTGACAACGTTTCGCAAGAGCTGCTTTTCTCCTAGGATATCCAGTTCTTTGTGGTTTCTCCAAGCCAAAAATAGACTAAAGAAAAACATTTCTGCAAATATTTCAGTATTTCTGTTTCCAGGCCTGGTTCAAACCAGGAAGGGCAGAGCCACAAGAAGAAATTAAGTACAATAAACAAATAAAATACAAATTAACTTTTTCAACCATAAAAAAATATTCCATTTCAGGTTTAATACAAAGGTACAAGTTCATTCTGAATCTTCAGTGCTAATTTTCTTATGTCCCTGAAATAACATGCACCATGCACAAGATCTGTGGTTACGATCTGTGTGTAAGATCTGTGAAGGTTTTTTCCATAGCATTTGGTGTTGACTGAACATTAAATGACAGTGCTCTTAAAAAATCCTCTAGGCATCTTACTGCATTTTTTTCCCACTCAAAACCAATAAAAATAACATTAAAATCCAAACTTAAGTCACTTACAAAATGTACATTGGAGATATTGACTGTGAATATTTACTGAACAAAAATAATAAGGGCACTAGAGAAAGTATTCTAACAATCACATGCCTAAAACCTGTAATAGGAAAAAAAATTAAATACGCAAATTAAAAGGTATCAACATCAATAAATTTACTCACATCTTTGACACACTAAGAGTACTGCCCATTTACTTTACCATTGACCTGTTAATTGGTGGTATGAAGCAATGAAGTTCTTATGTTCTGTGCTACAAAGAGAGGCTCATTTTCTTCCTGAGCTCTTAGACTGAAGGAAATGTGTTTCCTGTTTGGTCTTAGTGGAATGTAACAAAAAGTGCTGGCAAGAACTAAGTTATGCCAGGAATTACATCTGTTTAACAGGGTTTTAAGAAGTTGCAGATGCTAAACTGCAGTGCTAAAGATGCTAAGTTATTGTATAGCTGGATCTTGGCAGGGATGTTAAACTTAAGAGCTGAATAAAAATGTAAATTGTGTTAAATCAGCATTTCCTTCACTATCTGATGTATAAGAAAGCTTTCTACATTTTTCTCTAAAGTTTTTTCCCCCAATACTTCAGAATGTGTTGCAAAGTGTGCCTTTTATTCTGATTTATTTCTAAAAGGAAGACCTGAACAAGAAAAGGTCACTGCAGACAAGGTGATATCCCAGCAGTCCTTTTAAAAAAATGCAGCAATTTTATCTACAGAATTGTGAAGGCCTGGGCTTTTTTTCCCCCCCTCTCTCAACACTCACCTTGCTTCATCCCTGTTTTCAGTTACTTTTAGTACTTCATGACATTTGTGCACAAAAAGAAGCTTCTTCTCCAGTTATCTTTTTACAAAAGTAGGGTTTGAATGCAACAAGTCCAATTCAAGCCCTACTTTTGCAAATGCATGGACACATGCTTAACTTCAAACACATAAGTTTCTAAATAGTCTCATTCAAATCATCTGGACTATTCTCAAGCTTGTGGGGAAGTACTTACATAAGGGCTTGCAGGAGCAAGGCTTTATACCCTGAAGTATTCTACACTCTCTTGTGACATGCTGTAAATGCAGTCCTGAAAGGACTTTTGCATACTGGTTATCTATATGCAAGGACATTTTTCAACACATTAGCAAAAGAATATCAGGACAAAATACAGATATATAACTTCATACAACACAGCATATTAATCATAAATATCTAGCAATAATATCTTCACAATTAAAATTCTAATATGTCTCATAAGCAAGTATTTACTGTTTTCTAAAATGTACTTATAAATGGCAAATAAACTAATGAATTAGTCTTTGAGAGTAAATACATTAATTATACAGCTAAAATCTGAAATTAGAGACAAGGGTGATGCTTGTGTTTGGTTGGTGGTTGTGGGTTTTTTTGTTGTTGTTCCTTTTAATTCTCTGACCAGAAACAATGATAGGTGATAAAAATACACAATACCCCTGATATGAAATCTATTAATCCTGCAGCTGGTACCCAGGGTAGTGTTCTGTATTAAGTTGCATGTATATAACATGATAATGTTACAGTATTCTGGGAAATGCTGGCATAATATGCTAAAACACATTTGCCCATTTAAAATACTATATACATATAATACTGTAATACTGTAAGTAATTCTGTACACACACACAGAAAATACACGCCACAATAAGAAGGAATGAGTTCTTAATCTACACTAAAAACAATCACAGCCTATTTGAGAATCAAAGACCTATAATCCTGGTCATCCAAATACAGGTACTTAACTAACACTGAAGAAGTTCTACCAGATTTCTTGATTATCAAGTAAAATAAAATGGAGATACAAAGAAACAGACAGTATAGCAAAAATCCATCAGTAACAAAAATGGTACTGTTTCTTTCTGTTTCATATTAACATATATGCATATACATAGGGTGTCCACAGTAGGAAAAAAGTGTGATTTCTGGTTGTTTATGACTTTGGAAGCTAGGTTTCTGGAGAGACAGGATTATTTTTAATAATATTAACTTTAGGGGTTTTTATGCTGATCTAAAAATATTAAGACATTACTGTTTATTGTAGAACTAAGTATGCTTTTATTGTCAGCATACTGTGGCAGCATGGACGACCAATGGCACACTGGGCTGTACTGAAAGGAATGTAGCCAGTAGACTGAGGGAAGAAATTGTTTCCCTTTACTTAGCACTCGGAATACTCCAACCAGTTTTGGCCCCCCATGAAAAGAAGGATGTTGATAAACTGGGCCAAATTCAGTGGAGGACCACCAGAATGGTTGGGGCTGGAGCACTTGCCCTGTGAGGAGAGGCTGAGGGACCAGCCCTTGTTCAGCCTGGAGAAGAGACAGCTTCAGGGGAACTTGATGGCAGTCCCCCAATACCTGCAGGTACATCATCAAAAAGACAGGTCCAGGCTCTTTCTGAAGGTATATAGCGGGAGGTTGAGAAGCAGTGACTTAAAACAGAAATGGGAGGTTCCAAAATGACACAAAAAATAATTTGCACTACAAAGAGAGTTGTGCAGTGAGTAGGTTGCCCAGCAAAGCTGTGCAGTCTCCATCCTTGGAGTTTTTCTTTGAGAAGGTAGACTAGAGACATCCTGAATTATTCTCTAATTCTAAGATGTCTGCAGAATATAAAATCCTAAATTGTGCAAGTCTGCAATGTTGAAATAATGGCTGCAGAAGTATATCAGCAATGGTAGTTCAGTAGTGATTTGTCATCAATATCTATTTACCTATGTAGAAGCAAGTGTGTCCCATTTTCAGAGAAAGTTATGTACCTCCTCACTTCTTCTGTTACAAACTTGAATACTTACAGGATTTGGTTCTGTACAGTTAATTTTAATTTGTCCTTTGAAAGTCTAAAATACACTTAAAAATCCAGAAATAATAAAGATGTATAAACTCATTACGCAAAAAAAAGGACCACAAAGCTGGGGGGGGGAAGAGAGTGAAGAAAAAAAAAAAAGAAAGAAAGAAAAATTTCCAATGAAAATATATATTAATTTAAAACCTTTTTTCTTCAGAACTTTCAACTCTAAAAATATTTATCACATAGTTGCTAGAAGCAGCATTTATAGATGTACAAGTATGTTTGTCTGCTTATATAAGTTGAAAGTTGCTTATGGGATTGTTTCTTGACCATTTCTGTTTAAGTAAAATTTTCCCCTCTAGAAGGCTCACAAACCAGCCCCAATTCCTGCAAAACTTTTTTCAGTTGACCACATGATAGAATAGAAGAGTATGTCTCAAGATAGTATAACACAAAAAGAGGGGGGAAAGGAAGAGTAATACATTGATGTAATGTTTGTGGAAACATTACATCCCTCTCCCATTTCTGAACCCAGGTCTACTTCACACATTGTGAAACTTATCTTAGAGAATTATAAACAAAGCAGGGAGATACAAGATCTTTAAGACACAAAACAGAAGCAGCAATGCAGTGGGGGCAGGGGGAGGAACCAACAAACAATAAAGATAGGAAGGTTATATAGCAGAGAGGCCAGTATCCTCTGCTGCAGACAGCTTCAAGTAATGACAAAATTAAACAGTCTGAGGGATCTCTTGGGAAAACTAAAGGTCCCATTCCCAGCTGAAACAAAAGCAGGTAGTTCATTGTAGCCAACAGTCCTTTTAACCAGCTGAGTATCTGAGCCATATACTTATCTATTTTATAGCACTTTGGTAGTGCAGGATCATCCATCAACTACAAACCTGTCAAGAAATACCATTAAGTATTAACCTGCCATGACAAAATATGAATTTTTCTAAAGACCGCAGGCTTCAATGCAGAACCTTTCTAAGGCTGTACTTTAACTATAGAAAAAATGTCTCATTATAGAAGGCAGAACATCTGCCACTCCCAGATACCACCAAATAAATCCCCAGCCCCAACCTGAGTATCTTCTGTGAGATCTGTCAAAGAACCATCCAGACGTGGCTTTGATTACAGTGATATATTAATGTGCATCATTTGCATATGATGAGATCACAAGCTGAAGTTCAATGTCTTATCTAGATTTATTCCCATACTCTTAAGAGTCAGAGTTTCTGTCTCCACCTTTCTCGAATCCTAGCCAGATCTAAGATCACACTTTCTACAGGATTTGTGGCTACTCTTGCACGTCATTTACACTTCCTCTTCTACCGAGTATTCCAAATTGTAATATTCAAGATTATTGAATATTTATTCAATATTCAATAATCTCACTTCAGTCCTGGCCAGTTGCCCCATGACTGGTCATTCATCCCTAAAATTAGCTTCTGTATTAACTGTAGCAAAAGAACTAAATAGTCCTTCCAGAGGATGATTTAAGCACATGGTCTTACAAAGATGGGCGCTTTGCATGGTGATCAATTTCTCAGTAGACTATTTCCAAAGCTAACAAATAGTAGTTTTCAGCAAGCTCTACAATTCAATAATCATTTCTGCAAAAAAAGCATTGTCTTTTGAAATTTGTGTTGGGAACTGAGTGCTTTGCTTACTGCTTAGTTTTGTTATCTGTCACTATTACTGCAAACTACAACCTCACATGAAAACGTGTATGTACCAGGGAGTTCTATCATATCCTTTTGTCACAGGAGCACTCCAATTTCAGCCTTACACTTGTGAGCCCTGAAGCAATTGGTATTCATAAAAGCTTCACACTTCTCTCTCTCTATGAAGCCTATTTCTCTGCAGAACCCTGAAATATCGCAACACAATGGAGTATTTTTTCCTTTTCAGAGTGTATCATGAACACTTCAGAGCACCCAAACAGAACTAGGTAAGCAAAGGGAATTAGGGGGAAAAAAGGCTGGTGTTGTCCTGTTCCAACTGACTCCAAAGCCCACATTTAAGCACTTGGGATCTCTACACATAAGATGTGGGACACGATACAGAGTGAATTAATATCAGCCAATAAAGAGAGAAATGTGCCTGAAATCATGCCTTTGCAAGGAGTATTAACGTCTCTTTACATTCAGAATTCATAGCCCTGAATTCATTCCTTAAGGTAGGCACTTAAATCAACTCTGCCATGGAAAACACATGTAGAGTTATTCTACTAACACAATTATTCTAATCCAGTCCTTATAGAACCCACTCAAGATAAGGAAATTGAATGTTGTCTTCCACATCTGCTTGGCATGATTTATTAATGTAAAAGAAAGAGAAAAGAGAGCTTTGGCAGGAGACTGTAACATTTAAAGTGTCACATAAAACTAATCCTTAGATCTGAAATTTCACCAGGATTAAGGAACACTTCAACTTCATTTACATTTTGAACTTAATTTCCTATAGCATGGCTTAGGTAACAGTTAAACACCTAGGTCTTTGTACTCAATACTTACATTCTTCTCCAAGGGATATATAATTTTGGGTTTGGTTTAAATTAGCTGTTCAATGACTTAGATATGATGTTAAATACATTCTTATACAAAATGCAAATACAGATGGATATTTTATGGAATGTGTGATGTTAGTACACCATGATCATTTTCATGCAGTATTTTCCTGTATTTTTCTATTGTGCATTGTCCTGGTTTCGGCTGGGATAGAGTTAATTTTCTTCCTAGCAGCAGGCATAGTGCTGTGTTTTGGATTTAGGAGAAGAATGTTGATAACATGCTGATGTTTTTAGTTGTTGCTGAGTACTGCTTATGCTAGTCAAGGACTTTTTCAGCTTCCCATGCTCTGCCAGGCGCACAAGAAACTGGGAGGGGGCACAGCCAGAAGAGTTGATCCAAACTGACCAAAGGGCTATTCCATACCATATGACGTCATGCTCAGTATATAAACTGGGGGGGTGGGGTGGCCAGGGAGCAGCGACCGCTGCTCGGGAACTGTCTGGGTATCGGTCGGCGGGTGGTGAGCAATTGCATTGTGCATCACTTGTTTCGTGTATCATTATTATTATTATCATTATTATACTGTTACTTTTAGCATTACTATTTTACTTTATTTCAATTATTAAACTGTTCTTATCTCAACCCAGGAGTGTTTCTCACTCTTACTCCTCCGATTCTCTCCCCCATCCCATCGGGGTAGGGGAGTGAGCGAGCGGCTGCGTGGTGCTTAGTTGCTGGCTGGGGCTAAACCACGACATGCATAAAGTCTTCTATTTGCACAAGGCTATTAACATAAATATTGACTTTTTTCTTCAAAAACATTTCTACACTAGGTTACCATGTTTATTTTTCCTTTGTTACCAGAATTACAGGTTACCAAAGATTACAGTAATATTCTGTTTCAGAGTTTCTGATTCTTGGGCATGGTATTTATGGCTCAAACACCCCACATATTCCAGGTCAACAAGATAAATAAAATTTCAATATGATACAGCCAGTGCAGCATCTGACTTTTAGACCATAAAGACCAAAACAGCAGAAACAGAGTAAGACTTCCTCACCCTTAGTTTTTTTTTGGACAAGACTCTTATGAAGGCTTTACTAAAACTTAAGTCCAGAGCTATAAAGGTACTTAGATATTCCAGTTTCCAAAGATGTAGCAATATTAACATATATTCAGATACCAGAAGCTAGATGCCCTGCACAGTTTAAACCAATACTTTTAGTAAATTTCTCAGTTATTTCACAGAAAATACAGGTACAGAAAACACTAAAAAAATTCTAGTGATCTGAAATAATGAGACATTATGTACCAAAAGAAAAAAAAAAAACCCACTCAAAAAAACCCCCACCAACCCCACCTTTAAAAACATGGGTATTAATGGGTTTTTTAAGCTGCTTAAGTCATATGTCACATTTAGGGTCAGAGTCATGGATTTTAAGATGATGAAGAGATGCTTCAGTATAGTCTGCTTTATTTTGCTTTCATATAAAGATGGTTTTAATTTTTCATAGGACATAAAATAAATTAAAATTTTTCACTAGGTCAAGAAATTACAAGTTTGAACATTCCCCAAAAGGAATTCTAGACAGCCTAATTCAATAAGCAGATGGGAATGACATTCTTTAAGACATTTCCTAAAGATCTGAAACAAGATTTTTTTTCAAATTCCAGGGGTAGCAAATGTGGCATTTAAAACCACTGAAAATTACCTCCTGCTTTTCTTAGCACCTCACAGCTAAGTTTTAGTATCTTATACCTAGCTACCCAACTTCTTTTGCCAGTAACTACAGGTAGTGATGGCATCCTAAAAAGGTAGATTCTGTGCTGTAAATGAAAAACTAAACAGGACCATACACTTAGAACTTCAATCATGAGGCTCTGAAATGTGTTTAAGAAATTTACTACCTAACTGCTAATAACTTCTGGCATGATATCACATGACATGGCTGAATGGCCAGGCCCAAGGAGTTGTGATCAGTGGCACAAAGTCTACTAGGAAGCAAGCCACTAGTGGTGTACCTCAGTGGTCAAGACTGGGGCTAATAGTGTTTAACATCTTTATTAACGTCCTGGACAATGGAATAGAGCACACCCTCAGCAAGTTTGCAGACAACACAAAACTGGGAAGAGTGGCTGATACACCAGATGGCTGTGCTGCCATCCAAAGGGATCTGGACAGGCTGGAGAATTGGGCTGAGAGGAATCTCATGAAGTTCAATAGAGAAATGCAAAGTCCTGCACCTGGGGAGGAACAACCCCAGGCACAAACACATGCCGGGACTGAACACTGGAAAGTGGCTCTGCAGAGAAAGACCCTGAGGTCCTGGTGACCTCAAGCTGACCATGCGCCAGCAATAAAACCTCATGGCAAAGGTGGCAAACAGCATCCCAGTCTGCGTTAGGAAGAGCATTCTCTCCCAGGAAGGAGAGCTATGTTCAGTTAATTAATAAAGATATATCACAGCTACTTTTTTGTGGCACTACTGGCAAGTACTATAGTAGTGCAATTATCCTCAGTAAAAAGATCAGCTATCCAATCTACATAAGGTGATTAAATGTTCCTGAAATCCAACTTTGCAAAGTCATGAGCTGGAAAACCTTGGGTTTATGCATAATAATAAATCAGAATCCAGAAGTACAAAAGCATTCTTTTTAAACCAGTGTCCTTTAACAGATTTTGTAATTTCAAAGTATTGGTATTACAGTCTAGAATCTAATGCCAATCCTTACTCACACGATCAAGGTTATTTCCTCAGAATAATGCCGGGAGTCTCTGAAGAACCTTTTAGAAGACAGCTTCTGGAATATGGTGCTTTAGCAGTCGTGCCTCAAAGCAGAGGCTTATTTCAAGACTGATAAAACATCTGCAATTATCTCTCCTAATTTTAATTGAGTTATTTTCACAATGCCTTTCTTAGGTGCTGCCAAATACTTTGAAATCCAACATACCACAGTATAAATAGGTTAATTTTTCCCTTGGGAGCCAACAAGCTAATCAACAGAGTAATTCATGAATACAGCTGGAAGTCTATATTGGACTTGAATGTTTAAAATAAATTTCAAAACACAGACAAGCTTGATCCAAAAATAATCTTTTAATAATAATCAATATTTTGCTTGCTACAGTCTACTGACTTTTACCAGAGCTGGTCTTGAGATTGTACATTATGGTACTCTTGAATGCTTTACACTGGTTTCACCATAGACCTCAAAAGAACAAGTTTCTCTGTAGTTATTCCAAGAAGAAATATCTTCCTAGATTGTTTCTTAATCTAAATTAAATTAGTGATACACAACATTATGTTTTCTACTATGCAACGTAGTTTAGTTGGTTTGGACTCCCATGTGACTTCTAAAATTTGCAAATTATTGGAAAGCTCCAGAGCAAGGGCCACTGAGTTTCTTTCATAGGTATATTCCTTGTATGTGCCAACATACATGTCCTACAAATACTCCAGCATAAAGACATCGCACCAATGCTGCTTCTGTTTCACCAACAAATAACGAATTATATTTGAAGACTACAGCATTCAGAATTTTTTATTTTGGGAAGCTATGTGTAAGATGTCAAACAATAGAATTCACTAGTGTTAACTACAAATAAAGGTTTATTACTTGCACATTATATATCTACCTCGGTACACCACAGAATATACAGTGCATAGCACATGCTACCTGTATCAACAGTACACTATGGTGCATTGACAGAAAATATGCCAGTTACTGGAAATTCAAGCAGACAGGAACCTACTTTTTCCAAGAAAATTATGTCATCCTTTCTCCTCTTATGCAGAATTACCACAGGAGAACAAAGGCTCTCTTAATCTATCCGCCTTTCACACTCACTCTCACAGAAAGGGAAGCTCTTTCCTAAAAGTTAACAAATTAGAGGAATGGACTTTATATATAGGAAAATATCTCCATCCATTTTCTCCCTGGGCAGGTTTAGAGTACAACCTAATCCCCTTTTTAGACCAAATAACATCCCTGCAGCTGGACAGCACAATGTCCAATGCCAAAATACACTTCAGAAGAGGTAGACAGACTAAGGTCCCAAAACCAAACTATTTTAGTTTCAGAAGACAAAAGGGAAGAGGACCACATCAGTGAAATAGCTTCATTAAGAAGCATGTTTCCTGAAACTGTAGCTTGCACTGTGTCAACTCTTTTTTTTTCTTTCACTTTATAAAAATCCCATCCTTTCTATTCCTCTCCAGTCCTCAATATGCAAATAACTTATCCTCTCAGCATATGTCTGCATATACTAGAATGAGGAAGTATGTCTATGTTTGATATTACACAGACATGCAGATAGTGAGAGAATTCGGTCTCTGAGTACCACACATGGGATTATAAGTATCGTGCAATGACTGTACAAAATACTACTCAGCACTGAGAAGGTATGTCATGCTTCCTTTTAGCTAATTTCATAGAGTTTCTTTAAGGAGCCCAGCAAGGTTGTATGTTTGTGGCTATGGCTCTCACAGGGAGCTGTATGAATACCAGGGATGCTTCTTCAGAACAGATACTCAGACTGATATTTACAATGTAAATTATACTTAACAAATCTACTCCAGTCAGTACCCACCACCCCTGTTCCACTGAGAAAGTGAACTTCCAGCCCACCAAGTTTCTTATATCACCATATGCTGAATACTCAGCCAAGGGATCATACTGATGGTGTGAGAACTGAAACATGTGCTGGAGTGTGTCCAGAGAAGGGCAACAAGGCTGGTGAAGGGTCTGGAGCACAGGCCTGATGAGGAGCGGCTGAGGGAACTGGGATTGTTTAGCCTGGAGAAGAGGAGGCTGAGGGGAGACCTTATCGCTCTCTACAACTACCTGAAAGGAGGTTGTAGTGAGGTGGGTGTTGGTCTCTTCTCCCAAGTAGTGATCGGATGAGAGGAAATGGGCTCAAGCTGCGCCAGGGGACATTTAGATTGGATATTAGGGAAAGTTTCTTCATGGAAAGAGTGGTCAAGCATTGGAACAGGCTGCCCAGAGAGGTGGAACACTTGAGGTTTGAACACTTCCCTGGAAGTGTTCAAAAAATGGGTAGACGTGGCACTTGGGGACATGGTTTAGTGGGCATAGCGGTGTTGGGTTGATGGTTGGACTGATGATCTTAGAGATCCTTTCCAATTTTAATGATTCCTAGTTTTTACTTTCATTAAAAAATAATGCAGCCACCAAGCCAGGAAACATGAAATTATGACTCTACCCTTAATTGGTTTAATGGTGGACTTGGTAATGTTAGGTTAATGGTTGGACTGGATGATCTTAAAGGTCTTTTCCAAGATCCTAAACGATTCTATGATTCTATATCATACATGACAAATTTCAGGTAACTGTGGGAATATCCCCATGTAGAATCTCCTGCTTACCTTTTCTTCCTCACAGCCTCTTCAACTGCCCTTCCAAAACATTCAAGTTTCCAACTCAACTGTAGAGAATTTATTTGTATTTTTCAAAACTTCTTATTTCTTTGGTTTCTTTAAGAGCGAAGGGAAGTAAGTTTCCTGAAGAACTACTGTGAACATAATATACTAGGATCCAGGTGCTGATTACCTCTTATCAGTGTACCACATTACAGGTGTCATGGTTTAACCTCAGCTGGCAACTAAGCACCACACAGCTGCTCATTCACTCCCCCCACCCTGGTGGGACTGGGGAGAGAATCAGAAGAGTAAGAGTGAGAAAATGCATGGGTTGAGATAAAGACAGTTTAATAAGTAAAGCAAAAGCCATGCACACAAGCAAAGCAAAACAAGGAATTCATTCACTACTTCACATTGGCAGGCAGGTGTCAGCCATCTCCAGGAAAGCAGGGCTTCATCATAGAATCATGTGTAATGGCTACTTGGAAAGACAAACACCATCACTCCGAACGTCCCCCCTTTCCTGCTTCTTCCCCCCACTTTGTATGCTGAGCATGATGTTATATGGTATGGAATATCCCTGGGGTCACCTGTCCCAGCTGTGTCCCCTCCAAACTTCTTGTGCACCTCCAGACTCCTCACTGGTGGGATGGTGTGAGAAGCAGAAAAGGCGTTGGCTCTGTGTAAGCACTGCTCAGCAACAACTAAAACATCCCTGTATTATCAACACTGTTTTCAGCACAAATCCAAAACATAGCCCAATACTAGCTACTGTGAAGAAAATTAACTCTGCCTTAGCCAAAACCAGCACACAGGTTACTAATAATTTATCCTTTTAACAAAAAATAAACAATATTTTCTCATCAGAAACCAACATTAGTATAGATGAGTAAAGACAGAATAACCATGCTGACAAACTTAACTATACAGGAACCTGTAAAACTCAAAAAGCTTGTCTAAGAGGAGAAAGTGATTTAATATCTCCTATCCATTTTAAAACATCAGTTAATCTTCCAGACTCTAAGAAAAGCTGTTCTCATAATATTTCCACTAGGAGCAGATGCACAAAGCCTCATAAATCTTGAGAGTTTATGCTTGTGCCCTTTCCGGCATAAATTTTGATACCCGGTATAAGCTTTGGGTAAGCATCTAAAACTTGTGAGAGCTTATCCAGACTGAACTTTGGAAGCTTATCCATTGCTAATTGTCTCATCAAGCCCTTGCTTAAAGGATCAATAAGAGCACAGTATACAGCAACAGCTGCAGCCTAAGTACCAGCTGTGTCAGCAGCTTGTTCCTACCATTGTGCAGTTTTGATGCAAAGGCTCTGGTTATCACAGGGCAAACTTCTTGCCTCTATTGAAATTATCACCTTGCAGCTGAGATGAACTGCAAAAAAAGAAAGTTATAACTTTTAGATAGACTAATCTCTTACAGGATATATAGAAGAAAATACATATGAAAGTGGAATTAATCCTGGATGATGGTAATGTGCAGGCAAACAGAATACATATGGAGAACTTAAATGTTTTTCTACTTTTCTGATAATTCCTGTCTTGTAATTTTTCTTCACTAACCATAAAACCATCCAGGTAGATAACAAGAAGGTCTCTTCCAAACAAAAGAAACAACACAAAAATAAGGCAGGGCAAGATGGTTTCATAGAGTCTAACTTTATCCTCTGGAAGCTAATTATGTCAAGCCTATGGCCAGTTAAATAACAGAGGTTCCTCCAGAGGGCAAGTGAGAACTCATGTCTTGAGACAGCTGGAAAGCTCTGTTACTTTGCCAAGCTTCAGCCACAATGATGAGCTCACATAGTTCACTGAAAACTCTAAAGTCCAGCTTTTAAAATTCAGACTCATATATGACCCAAATATATGAAGTCTGAATTTTGAAGTGGCATAAATGACCAGAGCTCTTTTGTGAAGGCACCATTTCAACTCAAGATTTATAAGGCTTTGCATATATTTCTTTTATATCCTGCCTCAGGCTGCTTAAGAAATAGAAAAATATCTTGTTCGGTATTTCTTGTGTTCTGCTTTCAGAGTAATTCAAGAAATGAAAATAAAAGATATAAAGGAATGTGTATGTGTATCAGTCAAACTGAGGTTTAAAGTTTCAGAATTCAGATCATGTTTGGGGTGAGGAGGTGAGAGGTTTGGGGTGAGAGATCAAGGACGGGAGTTCTTGTGCAATGCAAGCAATCTGCCCATCACTAAATCTGAACCCTTACTTCACTTGTTTTCTATTTTACCTAACTGTTTTCTTTAAAGCAGTTCTCACACAGACTTCCATAGGGAATAGCTGACACCTGTAGATCATTTCAGGTCTATTAGGAGTCTTAAAGTAGGATCAGACAGGTGAAATTACACTGTCTGCAACTCCAGAATTTTCCTGCATACTGTTTATTAACTGTTTGTTTCATGTTTAGTGCTGAGCAGTCGTATCAGAAAGTATCAAATAGAGAAGGGAACTGTTGGGGAATTTTTATGGTACCCCTTGAGGCAAATTAAACACACATTTGTGCTTACATATAAAAGAAAAAATTTAATGAACAATGCATTGGGCAGAGTCCTACCGCAATACACAGTTCTACATGGAGTCTGCAAAGATGCATCACAAGCAGATTCCTTATATACACTTGCACCAGCACCAATCACTAGAGCAGTTGCATGGGGCAAGTCAGCCCAGCTCTGCTGCCCAAAGGTGACCCCTGAGCTTGGGCCCCTGGCTGCTCGAATTCCAGGATGGTCTACAGGACAATGCTGAGGCTGTTTCTTATCTCATCACCAAGGGAAACTTCACTGCCTAGAAAGGAGATTGTTCTGGCTCTGGCATTCCTACTTACAGCCAGTTTGACCCCTTCTTGCAGTTGGGCCTCCTTGCCCTCAATGCCAGATCATTCCACAAATTACCACTGCTGAACAGTTACAATTAGAATTTCCCCTTGAGAAGCAAATGCTAACCGGCATCTTTTCTTGAATGTAATACACTGCACTTCTGGGTTGGGTCCATCTCTCTGTCTCCCATTCTTTCCCTGTTTCCCTAGTTGCCACCATCCTCCAGTGCCTCTAACCCAACAGGAATTTGCACTGATTTGCAAGTGTTTTACTTCTCCCCACTTTCTACAAACAAGAGCAGGAAAAAAAAGTGAGCAAGCCCTTGCTCTAGGCTGCCTGCTCTCCACAGAAGGGGTTAAGCTAATGCGCTTCATATGTTTTTTTCCCAGGAGGGTGCTCAAGTACTGAGAACACACAGCTAAAAATTTCACACATCTATCAGTCAGACTGCAGTGGATCAACTGCTACAATGTTCAATTCATGCCCAGACAGGTGCTGAGTGGTGGCAGGTTTTTAGGCCAGAGAAATGTTTTCCTTGGCACTTAGCCCTACATTCCTAATTCCATCCAGCGTATTTTCCTTTGGGACAGAACAATAACACATTGCACCAAGAAGCAAGCCAGTTAGCCACGAAGGGCTGGCATTTACTAGAAAAGCAAAACAGCTTTATCACATAACCCTACTCCTAGATCCAGAACATTGGGGGGCAGCGAGGGAAATCTTCTAGCTGTGCTTTGTGTTGTCTAGCTTTTTCTGACTACAGAGCTGTTGCCTCATTTGTCCTTGCAACCAGTATCTGGGGAAGCATAATCAGTGCTATTTCCTTCCATCAGCACACGAACTCTGCAAGATCAACTCAAGTAACAAGATGTCAAAAGAAACATTCACTGTAGTGAGCCTGCCAAATAGTAGCCAGACATTGGAAAAGACCTAACTAATTAGTACAGTTGCCCACTTTCTGCTGTGAAGGCAGTGTGCACATTCGAAGTGGGTTATTAACAGAGGTGAGAGAATTACTGCATTCACTAAAATGAAACTTGTCATCTAGCCAAGTCCATGTGCATTAATCTTATCTGTGCTTGGAGTAGTGCTTTAAAAAAAAACCCATATAGTCCACAGCTGGAACAGACCGTTTAATCACTGTTTATTGCCATAATTAATCTCAAAATTTCCAGTTCCCTGTCTTGTGTTTGGTGGTACGCTTCCTCTCCTGTTTGTGTGGAGTTTTCCATTGAAGTTACATCGACATGCAAGTACTATGTCCCTTCTGCACACAGTTGGGACTGGAGGAGCAGGGCTCCTGGGAACAGAACTGGAAACAAATACAATCCTGAAGCCTCATTCTCAGTGTGAAGACTGTACAGCAGATTCACCATTAAAGGTTCCTGAATTTAACCTTCATGGCAAAGATGTTGGCCCACTTGAAGGAAAAGACCTCTTCTCTGCTCTGCAAATATGAAACCAACTCCACTACTTGTTTCAGCTGCCAAAAGAGCAAACCTCACCTACTCCCCAAAAAAGATATATTCATGACAGCATTTCAGGAGACTCAGACAAGACAGACCTCATGTCGATATAAAAAGATACAGTTTCTAGTTGGTGCTGTTGCCACAACTGACTAGTGGAAATTCATTATGCCTGACTACTTTCATTGTATGCCAGGATGCAGAAGAGAAAATAGCATTAAGTTCCAACAGCCTCGGACCCTTTCTAAAAAGAAAGCTTCAAAATTTGAGAATACGCTCTAGTGACACAAGAACAATTAACTTCAGAGTTGATGAGGTTTCTCAATCATGCACAGCAGAATTTTAATTAACAAAAGAAATTGAAATCAAAAGGCCGAAGAACAAACTGTGATGTAGGCTGCTATCTATAATCTACAGGAAGAAAACAGAATAAAAATGTGGAGAGGAAATGGAAAGAGACTTTGTACACAGCACAGCTAGAGAGGTGCTGAGTAATTAAATTAGGATTTTTTTTCTGTCTTAAAAATCTATAAATCTGAACAATATGAACTAAAACTGGTAAAATTGTCACTTAGACTGATGTCAAGAAGGCACAATAAGCTCAATGCTGCCTCTCACTGGGCAAGCAACATCAATTCCGCAACATCATTCAGTGAATTATAGCAGTGACCCAAAATCTTGCTCACTTCCTCTGTTGTCTTTCATCTCACCAAAGCAGTGATATTTGCTAGAACCTTTCAGAGCCTGCATATTTCATTCTCTTTCCTCAAACTAGTGCCAGCACAGCTCCCACTTGTTACTACAGAGTGCTTCTCCTTGACGTGCCTTTCCTATGGAGTTAATCTATTGAATTCTTTGCTTCATCTATGCCAAAAATATTCTACAACAGACAAAACAGTACCTTCTAAGTATTGCAGAAGCAGTTGTCTGTCAAACAAGCATAGCATAACTGCCTGGGAATTAATGTAATAAGCTGAAAATACTTCTCCACTCACAGGAATCATTTCCAACCCATCATCAATCTAAATGCCAACTTCCCTCTTTTCCCACCTCAGTCCCTCCCCAAAAAAAGAATCTGATCAAATTTGGACTAGAAAATATAAATGTTGCATAGGCTTACTGAGCCCATAACAAGTTTCTGCAGCTAACTATGAAGCCACCAAAATGTTTCTGAAAATGTGTTAGCTGAACAACCTAATCTTGAATCAAGGGCCATTTTATTTTTGTCTAATACACAGTTAGCATCCAACTTAGTCTTCCCTGCAGGAAATGCTCATCTCCATGGTCATGCAAATACAGAACAGAAGTAATAAGAACTTGGTGAACAGTCTTGTTGCATTAAGACTGCTTAGTCAAGGAATAAAATACGATACAACTTGCTTGCTCTTAATTTAAATGGCCTTTTAGAAGAGGAACAGAGGAACAGTGAGCATACATGAAAGAAGGAGCTGTCTTCAGAAGGTTATGTAGAATCATAGAATCATTTAGGTTGGGAAAGACCTTTAAGGTCATTGACTCCAACCATAAACCTAACACTGCCATGTCCCTAAGTGACACATCTACACTTCCTTTAAATGGAGTCACACACTGGTGACTCCAGCACCTCCCTGGGCAGCCTGTTCCAATGCTTGATAACCTGTTCGGTGAATAAATTTTTCCTAATATCCAATCTAAACCACCCCTGACACAACTTAAGGCCATTTCCTTTTGTCCTATCACTTGTTACTTGGGAAAAGAGACCAACACCCACCTTGCTATCCTCCTTTCAGGTAGTTGTAGGGAGTGATAAGGTCTCCCCTGAGCCTCCTTTTCTCCAGACTAAACAACCCCAGTTCCCTCAGCTGCTCTTCATAAGACTTGTTCTCTCCACCCTTCACCAGCTTCGTTGCTCTTCTTCGGATGTGCTGCAGGACCTCAATGTCTTTCTTGTAGTGAGGGGGCAAAACTGAACACAGTGTTCAAGGTTCGGCCTCATCAGTGCTGAGTACAGGGGTCAATCACTTCCCTAGTCCTGCTGACCACGCTATTTCTGATACAAGCCAGGATGTTATTAGTCTTCTTGGCCACCTGGGCACACTGCCAGCTCACATTCAGCTGGCTGTCAACCAGAACACCCAGGTCCTTTTCTGCCAGGCAGCTTTCCAGACACTCTTCCCCAAACCTGTATCATTGCATGGAGTTGTTGTGACTCAAGTGCAGGACCCAGTTATTTTCCGATCCATAGCCCACACCTTACCTCACACGCTATTATAAACTTAGCTTTTAGCTGGGTCATGTATGCAACATGCATACTGTAAAAATATAGGCCCAAACCATATAATTTACACCCAAATTTCAAATTTTCTGGTTTGCATTGAGGGATTTGAGACTATCTATAATCAGAAAACTGTGCCTTAATATGAAGCCACTTTTCAGGATAATTAAAAAAAAAAAAAATCCACAGCAACTCTGGATGATTTTCAACCATTGAGAGCCGAAAAAAGCTTTGGGTCAGAAAGTTCTTGTGAGCAGCCCCAAGGGCCAAAGAAAAGTTCAAAAAGGCTGAAAGAAATGGGAAGGTTAGCTGATGGAGTTTTTAAGAGATACAGCAAGATTAAATGTTTGGATATAAGGCTCAAAATACTAAAATAATAAATTATTTTCTATTTAAAACACAATCCTTGGAAGAAAACTCTATACAGAAGTTTGGGTTCTACTATACCTTTTATGGTTCAACATATCATTCTGAGATTCTGCTACAGGTAGTATTCATACTACAGACTATATCATGATTTCCAGCAACCTAACTAGCAAAATTTCCATATGATTTCTCTCAAACTTTTCTTCCACAGACAAAAATGGACCCCACTATGCCCTAGACATAGTTTTAATTAAAAAGTTTTTTTAAATCCTGGAGGAATGTCAAGACTTTTAAGACTAGTTCTTGCAGCTTCGTGCACTTAAGGCAACTTATTCTCCATCTGATTTTTCTAAATCAATATTAAAAAGGGAAGAAACTTATTTCCTTTTTCTCTGGAAGGAAGACTTCTGCAATGAGCTCTCAGTGTCACAAGATGAAGCACCAGGAAGGCACCAGACAACTTTCATGTATCAGTAGAAAAAGCTACACTTTCTCTCCATCCCTCTGCCATCCAGAATGGGCAGTGAATGGGCTGGGAAAAATGACAAACAGAAAAACACAACAGCAGAAGCTGCTGAGTAGGGCTGGCTCTTCTATTCTGCAACAAACTTTGAGTTTTGAATTGTGTTCTCCACTGAAGCAGAAAAAAAAAGAACTTTAGAATGTGTTCACAAAAGAGAATTGCATCAGATGTTTATGTTATCACAAAATAGAGTTCTTTGATGGAAGCACATATTGACAGAAATGTTTCTATTGGCTCAATATGAATTGGTATTGGCAGTAAGAGAAAATAAGGACATAAATTATTTCTCTTCAGGAACAAGCAAGGATGCAGGGCAGAAACCGTCACTCTCTGAATCATAAAACTCACCCCTCAGGGCTCCTTCTGGAAAATATAACTAATAGAGGAAGTAAAGAATAAATTTAGTTCCACATTTGCAAAATTTCAGAGTTATACATTATCCAAATGAAAACATTATCATCAAATCATTTATGTCCTAAATGTTTGCATTTGTAAGACCTCTCACAGTCACCTACCAATATGACTTTCTCACAAAAATGAATCATTCAGTGAATTTAGGTTATTGAATAGGTCAACAATGTCAGTTGAATTTGCAGTTACCTCCCTAGATCTTAAAAGTCTTTCTTTTGATTTTGGAACATACTATGATTTAACCCTAACATGTGGAAATATCCTATTTGCAAAATATGCCTTCCCTTAAAAACAAACAAAGAATAAGAACTATTCAGTCCTAATGATCAGATTACATGTACACACCATGTTTAAAAGACAAATGTGTTAAGTGATATGATAGTGCTTTATAAAAAATGATTTGCCACTTCAATGTAAAATAAACAGAGTCAAACCTGGTACATTATTACATAACTAAGTTTACTCAGCTTCCAGTGAAAAATTATGAATACACTGGCAGCATCCCTAATAATGAGCATTCTTCCTCCATTTATTTCCATTTACATCTAAGGAAAGACAGAGGGATCATCCCACAGAAGGAAAAGATATATGAGAACTACCAAATTATTTAGGAAAATACATTATTTCAGGACTTAATAACATTTACATTAGAATAAGGAAAAATTAACTCAAATGTTCTATTCTTTATGAGCTATTTTGTATTAATCTAATTGCAAAAAAGAAATCAAGCCTTCCTGCTGACAAGTAACAAGGCTATGGAATTTACTCACAACAGTTTCCTGACTAAACTACATTTTTTTCTCCCCAAGCTATCTAAGAGCTCAAATCGTAACAGCACATGTCTCCTTATAAACTAAATTCCCATCCTTCCTATGTGGAAAAGTCATCAAGACAGAATTTTATCATTCATAGCCAGATAGCATGAGGCTTTGTAGAAGACAGTACTTTTGTGGTAGGACATGCATTGTCTGCCTACTAGCAAGCAGAAAATACATCGGGAGTTTCTTTTCTGCTGATACTTTAAAGTGAACTTAATACAGAAGAGTGATAAGTTTAATTCCCACAGAATTTTGTCAAGTCTTCCCTACAGAGCATGATTCATGTATGTGACTTCTGCCTCTCAGTCTCTACAGCTGCTACTGCTGCATGTCAGTTATGATGCCTCGGCTTTCCCCATGCCCCATCCTAGCTGTAGCTTGTTGCCCATTTGGGGAGCCCCTAACAACTACACCTTGTATATATGGAGCCTCAAGAGCAGGGAAAAGCTACAAATGGTTTCCTGTTGCCCTCAAATTCTTCTTTTTCTAGCACATGCAACTTCATGCTTTAGTCTGTGTGACAGAGAGGACCTTGCTAAGTCTCTACTACTAGCAACCACACTGTTGAATTTACAGGATGCAGTAATTTCCAATGGTAAACACAAGGATGCAGTGATATATCTGAAGTGGAGTTAATAGGAAACCAAAGCAATGTAGAAACTAATCTGCTATTCCTTAATGGATTTGTGCTTGTAACTTACCTTGGGCAAGATGTTTAAAGTGATTTAACAACGTAAAAATGCATGTGTTTTTAAAAGGGGATTTTCAAATGTCCTTCAACGGATTAGGCATATAATTTCCACTGAAATTAAAATTAATTAGATTCCTAACCTTGTTTGGTACTTCTGAATCCCATACATGACTAGCTGGTACTTACCACTTTTGAAAATATGAGCATGGAGAATAGTTTAAATTCCCCTTTGGCTCAAATCAACAGCTACTCCATTAATTAATCTTCTACTTAGCCTTTACTTTGATGAAGTGCAACAAATCCTAGTATCTTTGGTATTCTACATTTTCAGCTGGAAATTGGAAGAATGTACTTATAAAAAGAAAAGCTTACTTAAAAAATTTTGTCACCCTTGCAGTGATCATAGTACTTATTTCACATGTCTTTCTTTAGGGTGTATGCAATTTTTTTTTTTTTCCCCAGAAGAAAACTCTTCAGAGTCAGTTATTTTCTTATGAATGACAGGGAAAATATTTTATATTGGCTTTCTCATTAGCTTTCTTATTGTTCAAAAGCAGCACTCTCAAACAAGTTCTATTGTTTCATTTTTTTAATCAATACATGGTTCTGAAAGACATGCAGTTAAGACCAAGCATTTCTTTACTATTTTCCAGTGCCATTAACCTAATTATTACCCTCAATTTTTTCTCCTAGATCAATCAGCATGTATGTTGGAGGGGAAAAAAAAAACTCATCACATTTACTTGTCATTTATGTTGGTTTCAGCTCAGTGTAACACCACCACAAATGGGAGATAAGTTACAGTTGAAAAACACCATTGATCTGCGGCACTTTAAGATCAGTACAGACTGAAAGGAAGAAAAAATATGAGAGGGAGAGAGGGAGAGACTGACTGACTGCTCTTGGAACTGTGGGAGTGTTGTAGCAATGCCTCAGGTTGTGTTAAATTTATTCAGAATTCTATTGTAATTAGTATCAGATTAATGATGCTTATTCATGGACTGTTTATTGAACAGTGAGTAGATATGAGAGTATCCTATAGGAAGTGGCTTCCCTTCAGGTGATAATCTTAATGTTTTGTTTGAAAGTGCTGTCACGGTCCATTTGGATCGCTCCAATTTACAGGACAACATACTCTGTGATTTAATCTTTATTTCATGAGCACATTAAGAAATGCAACAAACATGATACACAGGGGCTCGGTCCCCTTTTGCCAAGACCAGTCTAGCATGTGAATTCATTTATTCACCATTCAAGTGAATATTCAAGGGTTTCATAACCTGTAACCTGTAACTCTTAATATCGTGCACTTTCACCATTCGAGTCTTAGTGTTTCATAACTTGTAACCCATAACTCTTAATGTTGTGCATATTGAGGGGAAAAAAAGAAAAAATAAAGAATTATTTGCCTAGCCAACAGTGATCCTTCCACCTCCATCACGGTGCCGACTTTCCCTGGGTCACACTGGGAAGCATGAAAACCTCAATGAGTCCAGCTGCTGTTGGAGCAGCTTCAAAAGCTTTCTGGGTAAGCTGACCTTTTATACCTTTCAGTTCTGAGGTTTGGTCTCTAGCATTTCCGTAAGTTAGTGGATTCTGACAACACTGCCAGAGAAAACAGAATTTCTGCAGAAGACAGGAATTTTGCAGGAGACAATGGCTGCATAATGACCCTTTAACTCTGTCTGGCCACCTGTCCTGTCTATGTGGTGCTCTGGCTTTGACCTAGTTGCACTGCTCCCAGCCCTACATCAGGCCTTAGCATGAGCTGGCTTAGCCAAAGTCTAAGGAGTTGAGTGAACATGCTCAACACTTTTGTGTTCAGGCCATTCAGTCACTGGGGGAAAGAACAAGCCAACTGAAAAAAAAAATTAGAGCCAGACAGGAAACCTCACAAATAGCAACCGAATCAAATAGATGGTAGAATTTAAGTGTTCTGTATCCTACTTTGCCTTCTTATTGGGGCTAAAGGATAAAAAAGAACCCAATCCTTTTCTGGGAGGAGGAGGAGGTTGGAATGGTATTTAATCCAGCTTTTGATTCACTGTTTTGGTGAAACAGACAAGCTGTAATATCTCACAGACTCCACAGAAGAACCTGAAATGAAGGTGTTTTCAGATTTTCAGTTGTCTTAATTTAGGACGTTTAAAATAAAGATTAATAGGGTTTTCTTACAATTAAAAGTTGTAGTGGTTATATAAAAATAACGGAAGTTTAACCTGGTTAAAAATTTAGTGTCCTTGTCTTTCACTTTGTCTGAAACAGTAGCAAGATTTCAATCAGGCCTAGTAATTACAGGATAGTGAGGATGTTAAAATTAGAATGCTGTGACAGAGGAAATAAATGAAGCACTATCTACATATGCAGTGTAGTATTTTTTTTAAAACAGGAGTCAGAATCAGTTATTTCTATGATGGGTATGGTTATAACTATGATGGAATGTGATTCATTACAGCACTGAACAGAGAGTAAATTCCATTTTTTGCTGTATTCAAATCTACAGTTACTGTTTGCACAACCATGAAGTCCACTGGTAGACATGTACGTAGTATTTGTGTAAGTTGGGTGTACTGTAACCAGTTACAATCCTTACATCCTTGCCAAATGTTGCATGCTAGCACATTCAAATTTGGGGCAATCTAGTTCAGCTGTGGCCAATTCTTGGCCATTCTACTCAAACACTGATAACACAGTTGTAGGACCAAGAATCTGTGTTCCAACATACTATGGTATTTTTCTGTGAAAAGTCTTTGTCTTTCTCCATTCGTTCCATGGCTTCTTCAGCTTCTATGCTTGTAACTACCAAGACATCCAATACCTTATATAGTCAAACACCTTTCCTTGTTCAGTGTTTAAAAAATCATGTCTGATCAGAAGTTTGGAAAAAAATATTGTTGTTAAAACACACATAGTGAAAGACTGGTGTTAATCATGTCTGCAACATCCATTTAATATTTGACCTTGTGTACATGATTCCATAAATCTATGCCTTAATAGTCTTGTTTCTGAAACAGGCTTCAAAATATTTTTTCCTTCATCAATAATCAGAAGTATAAGGTCAGATCTTAGTACCTTTATTCGATCTAGATAATACTTACCCAGGCCTAGCCTCACTTGGCCAGTCTTGGGACAGCTCAAGAAAAGAATGTGAGATTCTGTCTCTTAAATTTAAGAAATCTAACAATCAAAGTTTGGATTTTCAAAATAGTCTAAAATTACTTAAAAGGGACAATCACTTAATGGAATTTAGGAACATCATTCTCTTAGGCTTCTCTGGAAGTCAGGGCCTCAAACACGTTTTAATTATTTTTAAAAATAAAAACAATAAATATGGTTTGAATTATTTCCTCATTAATACCTGGGTTAAGCCAGAATCAACATATCACTCATGTATGGGAAAGTAAACAAGAAAATCTTTTCAACTGGCTTTCTTTACTTGTTTAAATATGCTGTCCAAATAGCTTAATTTTGTCCACTTGGAATAATATATTTTAGTAAAACTTTTTTTTTTTATGAATCGCAACTGCTCTAAACACAAATCTGTGTTTCAGTTATAAAATTAATTAGACAGAGAACCAAATACCCAGAAAATATATAAACTGTTTGACCTCTATTCCCTGACCACTGCCCCACAACCCCAATATACAAATAGCTCCATGCTGTTGAGGCATTTGCCTTAACTATTCACATTTCATATAGCAATACAAGAAGTCACATGACATAACACTCTTAATGGCAAGGTCCAATGCAGCAGTTAAACTGGAGATATGTTCAATTAAATCTTTGAACATTGTGTGCGCAGTGTTTTCATTCACAGTATGAGAAAAACACAGCACAGTAAAGCTTTGACTAAAAGTCAAAGCTAACTGGAGCCACAGAAAACCCAGAACTAGCAGAGCAGTTCTGCTTTGAAAAGTGGTTACTAAACAATAGCACTTTCTTGGCAAGTAAATGGAGCTGATCTCTTCATATATGAAAGCATATTTGTTAATTTCTGTAGCAAAAAAGAAATACATGCACATTTGTCAATTCTGCATTCTATATGTAGATGTATTTGACCCTTTTGAATATAGAAGGAAAACTAATGGATGAATCGGGTAATGTGCTTGGAGTAATAAGTTCTTAGGATAACATTGAATACTGTGGTAAATTCCCTGTTCTGCCTCAGCTGCTCACTGTGATCTCCAAACAAGTTACCTAGATTATTTCTACTTGTGAGATTAAAAGCAGAACACAGTATGCTATACGTTGCATAAAGAGTTCACTCTCTGCCCATTCTGCTTGTTGTGCTTCACAAAAGCTGAGCTGAGGATATCTGTGCACATACAGCACTGTTGGCTTCCCCAGAGCCCTCTGTCCAGCTTTTATAGTGGGAGCTGGCCTGCAAATACAGTCCCTAAATTTGCAAAAGTACTCCTGAATATAGTGCATGCCTGTGTGGGAATAATCCAGGGGACAAGCTAGCTTGTCAAAATCTAAATTCTTGACAACAGGCTCAGATGCATTGGCCTAAATCAATGTGTACAAACATCTTTTGGCTCTTAGCATTTGGCTCTTAGCATTTCAGGCCCAGCATAAGTGAAATGTTCCGATATAGGCATGAAAAAATACATTTTTTCCTCCTCAGGATGTACACGGGTTGTTATTCTGCCTCACCAGTGACTGACAGAATTCCTTACTAAGCTTCTATTGTGGAATCTGCACTATATGTGATGAAGCATAAGCCAGAATCGCTGCTGCTTAGATTCCAAGGCTTGATGTACAGGAAAGGTCATAAGGAAAAAAAGAGCCTTTCTTTTTACAGAAAAATCACAGAATTCCACAGTAGCATTCTTTAGGGAGTCATCTTTCAGAATTCAGCTGCTGTGGGAAACCCCCTGAAAAATATAATCTACCATAATGCAAATATTGTCACGAGATATATGGGGAAGAATTTTAGATGGGAAAATGCCTACAGGCCTGGCTGGAGTGAAAAAATAAACAAAATACCCTGAAGCAGAAGGAGAGTGTTTTGAGCACTGATTTGTCCAGATTAAGGGCTGTACTGTGGTTAGTAATGCATGGATGCATATGGAGGGAGGTGGACCAGAAGGACAAAACATTCCCTGTTGATTAGTGTTCTTTAATATGTTTAGCAATATTAATTAGCATATTTAATATATTTAATATTGTCTAGCAATTTTAAAATACCACAGAAATCAGGGTGGTCTAGCATCAAAAGTGGCTCCAATACACTAGGAAGATGGCTGCAGCCCCTACCTGTCTTATTTCTATATAGGTCAGCATGGCCTACTGGGCAAAATTGAGGCTTGCCTTCTGCTGCAAAAGGTAGACAAAAAATATAAAGGGAATAAAGATAAGTCTTCAACAAATGGAATTTCCTTGAGGATAGGGAAGTGGTAGTTTAAGACAGAAATTCAATACTATTAGCACTGAGGTACTCTAAAACCCAGCAATGTAGAAAACATGTATTGCTGCATTTTCTTTCTTTCTTTTTTTTATATTTTTGTTTTTATATAAAGGAAAATGGGAGAAAAATACCACGGTTGCTTATATCACCTCTTGTGGATCATTAAAAAAAATGCTCTGAAATATCGGTCCATGACAACATTTTGATACCTAAGTAAGGATAGTATGTTTTGACTTTGATGGATAAAAGAATGTTTTCATGTCCAGAATAGAATAGACAGCAGTTTTTATTAGTCATTAAAATTTCCTTGAGCTTGTCTAGGAAGTAAGGTCTTGAATGTAATATTCAGAATATTTCTAACATGAGGAAGGCACAATTTAGGAGTTCAGCTTTATATTTCCTGGAATTCTTAAAGTCCAGCACAAAACAGTTATGCAATGACTCAGCATGCAAGGGACTAGAACAGAGATAATACAACACATGATTATACATCTGGGACTATATTTCACACAGGTGAAAAGCTAAGAAAATGTGCACTTCCAGATATCAACATGCTAAGCAAGCAAAGTAGACAACATCCACATAGAAAGCAAACTGTGACACAAATAAAGATGTTGCCAGTATGTTTGGCAGAATCCTGGATAAAATCCCTCCAGGATAATTCTGAGCATTAGAGGTAACTTGCTATCACAGGGAATATCTAAAACAGTGAAGCAGATATGTAAAAGAAGTCTCCTCAAAACTTTAACACTGTAAAAAAGAAATCTCTGCATATTAATGTGATGCTGATGAGACATTTTAGCTGAAGTTATTTGCCCATTTAAGTTTTAGATGTACAGAATAGATCCCTACACTTCTAGGATTCTTAGGATATTCCAATGATAATGTGAACTTTCTCATTTTGCAATGCAAAACACAAGTACTAAAAACTGTAAGCTGGGGTGTAATAAAGTTATTTTCCACTCCATACTGCCTCAAGCCAGAGGCTTTGGAAGTATTCAAAAATATCAAGCCCAGGGCTTAACTTTAATAAACCATGTAGCTCTTTGCTTTGCTAAATCAGGATTTCAGTGAAGTAAGGCAGATTTGTCAAAAATGCTTAAGGACACAGAAATACCATTGATTTTGGCACTCAAAAGTTTTGTACTGAAATCCCTTAGATGCTTTTGAAATCCATACCTTCAAGCTACCAGACTCTTCTGCCCTCCCTTCCCTTAGTACATCTATCAAAGCTAAAATTAATTTATCCATCAAAGCTAAAATTATTTCTAATGTTCTACAGTTGGTGGGACACATTCTAATATAAATGTCTGAGAAAGCTTTTACTTTATTCCATCATTTTCATGAGGTTTCTTTAATATATAGGTAGATGTATTTATTTTAAAACATATTACTTTTCTACCTTAGTAGGTATCTGAATCACTGATGAGATGTCTACTACCTACAGGAGGTGCCGTCATACATTTCAGGTCACTTGATGCAACTTTTCAGCAAGTTGAAAATTAAGGATTTTTAAGGGTCATTCCTCTTCAGTAGCAATGCAAATGCAGACTAAATCTACCAGTCTTTTAAAACTTCCCCTTCACTAATTGCTAGCAAATGGGGTTATTTTTTTCCTTTTTTTATTATTTTAACTTGATTACAGTTATTCCAAATATACAACAATGTGATTGAGTGTAGAAGTTGATGACCACAGAACTTGGCCAATTTTCTAGTCAAGATATATCCAACTGGTCATTTGCACCACAGTTTATGTCTATACTCATCTAAGCTGAGTGAGAGCAGACATTGCACTAGCTTTATTACTTGAAGAGGCAACAGGGGGGGCATAAGACGTAAAAAAATAGCCATGTTGTTAAATAGCCATGTCAATAGCCATGTTGACTTAGATCTCAGGAATTCCAGGCTTCTGTCCCAGACTTCATATGATGTATTGGGATGTTCACATGATCTCTCTTAAACCTTTCTTTGTGATCAAATTAAACACGTCTTAAAATTCATGAACTTTTACACTGAAAAGCTCTTGACAAATCTTGTTCTCAATAAATTTCCTACCCTATTTCCATATCAAAGGAGTTCTAATGAGTTTGTTTTAATTTATAATTAATAACCTTACCTGTCTAAAGGAATCTCCAAATCCCCAGGCAATTCAAAGTAAGCCGGAGCTTAAAGGGTAAACTTGTATTCTCATTACCAGCTAATTAACAACTTTCCATACATCCCTGTTGGATGTTGCCCTCTTATCTTTTTTTATAGAAAGATTTCAGAAGTTAGCATTCTGTCTTATTCCCTACTACCACTTTTGGGGGGTCTTCAAAGTAATGTGCTATTTCCGCTTTTTTTAAAAGTTTAACAAGGAATTCCCCAACTGTTCCAGTAGCCAAATTTTCTGAATAGTGTAGTTTCAATATTTTGCATTCCTGTAAGCACAGCATACAGGTGGGCAGGGTTTAAAATAAAAAATTGAAATAGCCAGCTAAATCCGAAGTGGATTAACAGGACCTTGAAAAGCCCTGCAGAAAGAACTGATCAAATTACATTGGCTAAATGGAGCACTGAGGTAAAAATATCTGTGCATACACATAAGCACACTAAGGAACAGTAGAAATAATTTATTCCAAGTACAGAAGTATCCTGTAGCAGGTTCAGATTGATTTACTTAATAGGGCTGATAGTGTTGGCAATTTATAGCACTTAGCACATGTCATTCTGGGATCAATACTGCAAGCTATGTTAGCCTTGCTGTATTTCCTTATATTACATATCACTTCTATGAGCTTTTCAATCACAGATAAACCTCTCCCCCAATTGGCTAAGAAGGCAATATGATAACAGATTGGAAAAGTACCCAGATATTTTATTGCCAGTCAAAAAAAGGAAAGAATAGAAGCTTTCCAAAAGGTGTGTACTAATAGGCACATCTACTTTATTCTGCTGCCATTCTAGTTTAGGAAAAAAAAACTTGTTTCAAAGTTTTATCAATTTTCTCCTCTGTTCAGAATGTGATTCATACAATTGCTATTGCATCTAATAATATGTGCAATGCATTTATTTTCTTTTGCATAAATGCTGCTATACTATAAATGTATTAACTGGTTGGATTTTATTTTGTTTATTGACTTTCCCAATACCTCAAAGCTGTTATTCTAAGACATCTTATTGTCTAAACCCTTAGATTGCCATTTATTTTCTTCTTGGAATAAAGAAATACTTTTAAAAATCTAACAGAAGTGTAAGTACAAAATCAGAAAGAAAATCTATCAGAGGCCATGTACAAGTAGGGCAATGAAAACAAGTAGGAAATAGTCATTCTCTGCAAAGGAATAAAAAGAATATGGTCAGAGTACTGAGAACTTTTCTGGAAATCATATATGTACATCATAAAGGATATTATATCTTTGGGTCCATCTACTGGCTTTATATCTTATTACAGCTTTAGACTGGAGTGTATCATACAGGATGGCTAATGATTTTTAGTCAACTAGCATGTATGTTAGTGATTACATAGTAAAGTGTCTTAGTTTGACCATCATTTCTGGACTGACTTTGGGGATTTCCTGATGTAAACTCTAGTTCACACAGGTACTACACATAAGATTTCTGGAAACTATTAGCTGCATGGAATGCACTGAATTAACTTTGCCATAAATACCCTTGCAGTTATTGCTCAACGTTACTAGGATCTGCCAGTGGTACTGGAGCCCATCATTCCTATCTTACTTTTTTTTAAAAAATATGTAAACCTCCATAGGTCTTATACCCATCAGTTTAAGTATTTCCTAAACACATAAAGCATTATGATTTTCAACCCATTCACAATTTATGAACACTTCATAACTTTAAGGGAAGTGCAGACCCTTTTATAATAAACATAAGCTGACTGACAAGCAACTTTGTTTCTCTGTTGTCTGTCATACAGTCCCCACAAGCACTTGGAAGATCTACAGAGACCCATCCATCACCAGTTGAAGACCAGAACTTCTGTCCCACATGGAGACAAAGCAACACAGGCCAAGGAAACATCTGTTACAGCCCACCTACCCTTGACTACAACCAAAAAAATTAGCTGAGCCTTTATTATCCCTCTTATTGCCTAAACTGTTCAGAACAGTCAGCTTTTCTGAAATGGAAATGCCCACTTAATTAGTGATACATACATTTTAAACTAGCTAATATATGTAACAATTATCGTGGTGCTGTTTCACAGCATATTGGGTTTATGTGGCAAGGTTTTGGTAGAGGGGAGTTGCAGGGGTGACCTCTGTGAGAAGATGCCAGAAGCTGCTTCCATGTTGGACAGAGCTAGTTCCAGCCGGTTCCAAGATGGACCCAATACTGGCCAAAGCTGAGTCAGTCAGTGATGCTGGTAGCGCCTCTGTTATAACATATTTAAGAAAGAGAAGAGTAGAAAAGCTGTGCAACAGCAGCTGGTGGAGAGAGGAGTGAGAATATGCAAGAGAAACAACTCTTCAGACACCAAGGTCAGTGAATAAGGAGGGGAAGGAGGTGCCCCAGGGTGCCGGAGCAGAGATTCCCCTGCAGCCTGTGATGAAGACCATAGTGATGCAGGTTGTGCCCCTGCAGTCCATGGAGGTCCACAGCAGGGCAGATATCCACACTGCAGCCCATGGAGAGGAGCCCACACAGGAGCAAGTTTTCTGGCAGGACCCCATGGGGGACTCACACTGGAGCAGTCCATGCCTGAAGGACTGCACACCATGGAAAGGAACATGCTGGAGAAATCCTTGAAGAACTGCAGCCCATGCAAAGGACCCACATTGGAGTAGGCCATTAAGGACCCCACATGGGAGCAGAGGAAGAACACAAAGAGGAAGGAGTGGCAGAGACAACACGTTATGAACTGACCACAACCCCCATTCCCCAACCCCCTGCACCGCTTGAGGGGAGGAGGTAGAGAAGTCAGGCATGAAGTTGAGCCTGGGAAAAAGGGAGGGGTGGGGGGAAGGTGGTTTTAGATTTGTTCTTATTTGTCATTATCTTATTCTGATTGGCAACAAATTAAATTAATCTCCCCAAGTCAAGTCTGTTTTGCCCATAATGGTAATTGTTAAGTGATCTCCCTGTCCTTATTGTGACCCATGAGCTTTTCATTGTATTTTCTCCCCCATCCTGTTGAGGAGATGGAGTGATAGTGGTTGGTGGGCACCTGGCAGCTAGCCAAGTTCAACCCACCACACGCAGTTTCCAGTTTGGCCCTATTGGGGCAGATTAAAAATAAAATGAGGCCAGCAATTACATGCTTTTTGCTGAACCTCTTAAAGCTGAAGCTCTCTGTTACTTATTTAGGTAAATAAGGTCCAGTGGCTATGTCTTCCACATCTCAGCCACACCTTTAATTTAGTAGGTGGACAAATAGGAGAAAACTAGCATGTACTGCAAACTATGTGGCAGCAAAGCAGAAACAGCAAAACATCAATTGAGGATGTCCACCTGGTATGAAGGGAAGCCAAGTGCTCTTGCAATAGTGAATTTGGCAACAATGTCTGTGTTAGGATTGAGCTTCTGCATTGGATATGTGACATTATTAAATTGAAATTTCTAATTGATACACGGTACTTAATATATTGTGACACTAATTTTGAAGTATAAAATCTACCTCACAGAGAAATGTGTCATCACTCTTGAATTCATGGGAGTCAAATAAGCATGAGTATTACTGCACTGGTATTATCTTGTGCCAGGAGTAACTTGTGTCATAAAGTGAGTGGCAAAAGCTGGATGCTGCCATTGAGTGCAGTTGTGCAGTTAGAAGAACTCGCCCTTCAAGAGGAAATCAGAATACCTTCCCAATTACCAGTCAGCACATTTAATGAAAAACATTTTAAATTAACTATCTATGCATAATTTGGGACATTCCTAGCAGTCAAAACCATGGTATATAAAGCATAATGAAAGTTCTCTCTACATATTTCAGAGCACACAAACTGAAAGCAACAATTTTCCTCCACCATTTTGACCAATTAAAGTATATTATTCTAAGAAGCAAACCAAGCTCTCTCAACCTTTTATTTTTTAAGCATAAAAAACTGACTATTTTTTCCATTTTTTTCTCAAGTTTTAGTTATCAGAAGAAGAAATCCTAATGACTAATGAAAAGTCTTTCTCCGCAGGAACACAATAAATAATGAGATATTCTGTTAAAAAGTAATACTTAGTTTAGAAAATACAAGAGTGTAATTTAGAAACACTTTTACAGCACCACTTGATGATGCAGAAAACTGCTAAGATATGAAGAAAATAAATCTAGACACCTATTTCAAATCTAGATCCGTGACTTTTGTTCTTTCCAGTCTGGTTTCTATACATCTACATCTGTACCATGTTAACAACTTAGTAGGTATTCTCTGGTGTTTGAAAGTCACATATGACAATGCAGTATAAAATGTCCCAGCAGCTCCAGCTCAGAACATCTGCACAGGTCAATGAGGGGAACTCACAGCACTGAAGCTGGTGTACTGGTTTTGGTTGTTCTGGAGTTAATTTTCTTCACAGTAGCTCATATGGCACTATGTTCTGGCTTTGTGACCAAAACAGTGTTGATAACAACACCCATATTTTAGTTATTGCTGAGCAGTACTTACACAGCATCAACGACTTCTCTGTTTCTCACAGTGCTACACCAGTGAGTAGGCTGGGGGTGCACAAGAGGCTGGGAGGGGACTCAGCTGGGACAGCTGACCCCAACTGACCAAAGGGATATCCCATACCATATGGCATCAGGCTCAGCAATAAAAGCTGGGGAAAAGAAGAAGGAAGGGGGTTGATATTTGGAGTTACAGAGTCTGTCTTCCTAAGTAACTGTTATGAGTGATGAAGCCCTGCTTTCCTGTCAATGGCTAAATATCTCCCTGTCAATGGGAAGTAACTGAAAGATGAATTAACTCCTTACTTTGTTCTGCTTGTGCGCACAGCTTTTGCTTTACCTTTTAAAATGTCTTTATCTCAAGCCATGAGTTTTCTCACTTTTACACTTCTGATTCTCTCTCCCATCCCACTGCAGGGGAGTGACTGAGCAGCTGTGTGGGGCTTAACTGCCTACTGGTGTTCACCCATAACAGCTGGGCTAGCAATGTGGTGCTCCTAAGCTAATGTATGTTGTGTCTCAGGCATGAACTGTAATAAGTATATTATATACAGTCCTGAAACAATTTACAATGTCTCTAGTTTGGATGTTCCAGGACTATACTACCTTGCATAAGTATAAATGTGCTTAAAGAAGTGAAACAATAACACAAAGATGCAGATTTGCTAAGTCTCACATGCCTAACGTATTTTGATGCTTAATTCTCATGCTTAAATTTCAGTGGGAGTTACGAAGTTTTTGTAGATCAGGGCCTAGAGGATCATGAGCTATCAATGGCAAGGCAGGCTCAGCTGAGGTATGCTAAAAAAAAGTATAAAATTTACACTATTTCTTTTACTGTATGGTAGTAGAGACAGATCTTCAGTCTTTAAGGCTATAAATCAGCTTTCATGGTCACTGACCTTCCTAAAAAAAAAAAAAAAAAAAAGTCAATAGACCATAATTCTTTGATTCTATTCTTCTCAAATGTTCAAAGCAGAGAAGTCCACGTGGAACCAGTATATAAACATTAATGACTAACTACCAGAGAGAATAATTGTAAATTAAAAAGTCAGGGATAAACTCTTTCCTACCTTTCTGTTAGTTATTCTGCAGGAATGTAAAGTCCTATTTCCTACCAGATATCACAAATTTAGATATTCTTACAATAAATTATTCCCCTCCCAAATATACAGTACACATGGTCTGAGTGAAAGATCCCTTGGCAGTGATGACATTCTGTGAAATTCCAACACAGAACGAGGCTCTCCATGTACAGCCTAAGGCATCATTTTTGTGCATTACATTTTTGTGCTATACATGGATCTTAATTTAATACATGTTTGCCTATATTAGATACTGTATCACAATTTAGATACTAATAGTGGTTCAGGCTAAAGCAGCAATCTTGTTTTCTGATCAAAAATTACAGCTCTCCAAGAAATCTCCTATACTCTAATGTTCTTCCAGTCACATGCCATTAACATAATTTTACTACTCACCTAACCCTAGTGTAAGTGAAATGTCCAAAGGCAGGCAAAATAGAAACAGATGCTAGTAAAGATACTGTATAAATTTTCTTTTATTCTATGTGTATCTTCTAGAATTGTTAAAGAAACCTGTGCATAATAATACATATGTCTCTTTTCTTCCTTCCTGCTTGCTGACTGATAGCTACCATGCTCCTACTCTGTCGGTCAGAATAAATAAGTCAGTCAAGATTTATCCATTTTCATCTGCCAGTCACCCTACAGGCTTTCAAATATACAGAAGCGTATTTGGTGTAGCTGGCAAGATGTTGGCAGCAGGAGGGCTGCAGGGGTGGCTTCTGTGGGAAGAGACTAGGGGCTGCCCCTGGGCCAGTCACAGCGGGTTCCAGCCAGACCCATCACAGGCCAAAGCTGAGTCCACCAGCAAAGTTTGAGGCACATCTGTAAAAATGTATGTAAGAAAAGACAGAAAACACCATAGAGAGGAGAGAGGAAGAGGGAACAACAAAAAAAAAAGAGTGAGAAACAACAGAGGGAACACCAAAGTCAGAGGAGAGGGATGAGGAGGTGCTCCAGCTGCCAGAGTAGAGATTCCCTGCAGCCAGTGGAGGACCTGCACCAGGTGCAGGTAGTCACTGCAGTCTATGGACAACCCCATGCTGGAGCAGATTTCTGAAGGAATTGCAGCCTGTGTAGAGCCTACACCACAGCAGATTTTCTTGACAGGAACTGCAGCCTGTGGAGAGAACCCACGCTGGAGCAGGGGAGAAGTGTGAGGAGGAAGGAGCAGCAGACAGGAACTGTTATGGACTGACTGCAGGCCCCCATTCCCCATCCCCTTGCACCAGCTGAGGTGGGGTGTAGTGTGAAGAAGTGAAGTTGAGTTTGCAAAAGGGGGAAGAAAGCTGTTATTTTAATATTTGTCTTTGTTTCCCATTACTCAAATTACTGATTACATTTTTATTTTAACTGGCAATCAATTAAGTTAATTTTCCCCAGGACAAATCTATATTGCCCACAACAGTGACTGGTGAGCACTCTCTCTGTCTTTATCTCAACCCACAAGTTTTCTTGTTCCTTCTCTTCCTATTTTCTCCCCCTATCCTGGGAGAGAGGAGGATGAGCAAGCAGCTGGGTGGGAGTTTGGCTGTTAGCTGAGGCTAAACCATGGCATGAAGTCATAAGCATGTTTAGCTTCACTGCAATGTTTACAAACCATTTTCATCTGCTACTAGTCAGAGGGAGCTGCTGGGCTAATCTGTACACCAAGACTTCCATCTTTAGTCATCATTATAGTCACACCTCTGAAATATAAATAAATAACTAAATAAAAACCACAACAAGAATGGTCTACGGAGCCTGAACATGAGTCTCCTTTGCATGCACTGCTGATGCGGCTACAACAGGTCACAATCTGAAACCTAGAAATTGTTAGCTAATAGGAAGATGCTTTTCCTCCTCTCAGCTCATCAGCTTAAAATCCAGTACTTTCCCCACTAAGATGTGCAAAAGCTGTAAAGTTCTTTTAGCCCAAATATTTTGCAATTCTACTCTATTTTTTTTTAATTTTTCATGGCATCACAGTCTTTGTCTGCATTAGCAAGTAATACAGCACAATAAGGGCAGGTTTGTGCAGCACAGTAGTTAGTACTGAGGGCTCCATGTCCACAACACATGCATTTGGGAGGTTTACTTTGGAGTAGCTTTAGTCTGGCCACCTAGACTGAGCACCTGTTAGAGGTTAGAGTGCATTACATGCACTTTTGGAGCACATTTTCTGATATAGTTTTACAGGGGAGGGGGCGGGAAGGACAGAGAGAGAATTAGTTCATACACTCCAAGACTGTTTCAGGATATGATCAAAAGTATTTTAAGTGGTAGCAACTGGGAAAGTGCATTCTTGATGCAGCCTTAAACACTAATATGCATGTTAGTTATTCAAAGAGAGTGAAAAGGAATTCCAAGGTAAAAAAAAACCTAAAAAACCTGTAGCAAAATAGGAATGCTGTTCTATTTTTGTTTCTTTATATGCAATTCCAACAAAGTTAGCTTTATTAAATATGTAAGATAAGGTACATTAACGAATCCTTTCTCTTTCATTCTGTATGACATACACTACATCATATGTGATGCTTAAAGTCACAAAGCCCAGTGTATTCCGTAGTTTGGGTCCCTTCTATTTCCTGGCATATCCAAACTCCTCATTAAAATGGGTAAGTAGTTGAGTGACATGATGTCTGAAAATAACTATTTTTCTACAATAGAAAATTAAGGAAATTCTTAAAATATCATGTCTATTATTTAAATAATTATGCTATATTCTAATAGATATATAAGATTTGTCTTTGGGTTTCTTTCTGGATGGCTTATTTGTCCTATAACCTGGCATTACTGATTTCACCAAATATTTTCCAACCACAGCCATTCAGGCAAAGAAAAAATAAATACCTATATTATGCAGCAAGCTGAAATAATGGACATCCTGTACTCAAAGTAAAGGGGAAACTTAGGAGCACAGCTGTTTCTCCTTTCATAAAAATTTACCACTTCATTGCTTACAGAAGATTAGTATAGCCATTATACACCAAAATACACTATAGTCCAAAATATACTATAGTATCCGTAATTTGCATGCGTCAACAGATGTGTTACACAAAAGCCTGCAAAGATAATTAGTCTTTTTCCAAAAACAACTTGCCTTGGAGTCACTGACAGGCCTGGGAACCATAGCTTTAAACAAATGTGAACTACATTTGTGGAGTTTAAATAACAAATCGATTTATTTTTGGCTTTTGCAAAATAGCCACTAAGTAAAATTTAGCATCTGTAAATGGCCTCTGTGTCCTAGTGAATGGACTCACGTTAAGGAGGGGAGCTTTATGGTTGGCCCCTCTCCAGAGTCTGAGGCTTCAGGCTACATTCCTGGGATTTGCTGTCCATGGACTCTTTTTTGCTATGATTAGGTAGTTCTCTGTTAAAACTCATGGCAGCAAATCAATGTCCTTTTCATATTACTTGCTCTGTTTTCTTAACCTTTTAGAGCTCAAAACCCAGAGAGGCCATATTTCATTCCAGCTATATATCATACTGGTAATTTCCTGTTGATTAACAAATATGCTACTAATGTTTACTAGTGGTCCTACCCTAATCCTTATATGCATTCACCACTTCCTGCCTGGCAGAGATGGCAGTGTGATCTGTCCAGGGAGTAGACCAGACATGTGCTCCTGGGTCAGCTAATTTGGCAACTGTAAGACATAAATACAAGAAGATAAAAATAGCATCATGTTGGGAAAACTCTAAGAAAAATGTTCTAACACACATTCTTTCTGAATTGGTGGGAGAAGAGAAGAGACAAGGGCAGATGAACGATGATCCTTTCTTTTTTTTTCCTACTCTGGTCTTTGAGCAGAATATGAGGTGTCAACTACAAATTCAGTAAGAGGGTAGTGGTACCATACCTACATTTTGTCCTCTAAAATAACACATACGAATGTGTGACTGGGCCACCTGAACAACAATCTGTATTGCTGTTGGCAATGCTGCTTGGTACTTGGTTAGGAAACTGCAGACTTTGAAAGTGTTAGGACCTAACCCTAATAGGTGCATTACAAACCCTCCATGCCTTAGTCACATAGGGGAGTGAGGTAGACACAATCCCTGCTAAAGAGCCTCCACTCACCCTGCAGAAGCTAATGCTTTTGCTGCAGCAATCCTAGTTCTCACGTCAACCAAGGTGGTAGCGATGCACACACATCTCTCTGAGCACCCATGCATTATTACTTGTCACAGAATATGAAGATCACTGAAGAATCAGGGGTTTATGCTGCCTAAGTTGCTTGCAGAATTAGAAATATGAAGCCACAAAGCAACTTTTAGACTTTTAACACTGACTAAAAGTATGAACAAATGGCAGAGCAAAAAAACAAAGCAGCATTTAGGCCATGATTCAGGATGGCTTCCTACAATTATGAGGACATCTTGTCACTTTTTATTAGTTCACACACTTCTAGTCCTTCTAAATTAAGACTTTGGCTCAGATTGCTTATGTAACAAGTGATTGCATTTTGAAGGCAATTTGAAACACTAACACACCAAGGCCACTTATAAAAAGTCCAAGTTTATGTACCTGATAACATAAGATTCTCCTGGCTGATAGTGGGGAAAAAAGGGTCTAACTTCTCACTCACATGAAAACAATAGGGCTGGCTCTTGACATATAAACACATTTTATCAAAACTCTGTAATTTGTTCTGTGTGAAAATGTAAGGGCTAGAATAATCCAAGGAAGTTTAGACTACTTTTTGCTTTGAGTTATTATTTCTAGTTTGCACCTAGAGGCCAAGTTTAGAAAAGCTCATAGTAAGTCAGTCTTTATATTCTCTTAAGGAGACTTTGAAATTGGTTTTTCTTGTGCACACCCAAATTTTCAAGGAACAAGAAAAAATATTCATATGTATATTGTGGAGAATGTAGCATGAACTTTTTCCAGCATTTAATGATGTGATTTAAAAAAAAAAAAAATCACTGAAGTAGTCAAATGTACAGAATGGGAAGTGAATCAAAACATTACTATGAACAAAGTGATCAGCTGAAGTATTCAGTCAGAAGCCAGAGCCTTCCTCCAGCATGTAAATGCTAAATAAGGAAACAAAATTTATGCAGACCTTTCAGTATTTGTCTTCTATGGAGCACCATGCACTGAGTGTCACAAAGGCAAAGGAAAGCTCTCTCCTCAGGTTAAGTTACATGAGTTAGAAGAGCAAGACAAGAAGGCTGCAAATAGAAGGTTGCCACCTCACACAGAGCCTCACCAGGCACTCCTTAACTGCAACTGATTCCTGTGTTTGTCTCCAGAAAACCAAAAATTTGCAGCACAGATACCCAGATTGGAGAGAATATGGAAGTTGCAGGTGATGCCATTAGGAGAAAAATCAAATGCCAGAAAAATGAGGCTCATGCACTACATGTGAAACTTAAGAGATTTTAGTTAGGATTCACTAACAGAAACCTCAATGTTTGTGCTGCTCTATCTAGCCTAGCATAGAAGTATGGTAAAGATTATTATTTTATACATATTACAGCCTTTCTTCTGGATGAGTTAAGAGAGGTTTAAAGGAAGGAACACAGATGTTTTAACATGCTACAGTAGCATGAGAATGTGGCATACACTATTTTCCCCACAAGATATAGCTGCGTACCTTCATAACCTACCAACTACTTTAGGGGTCAACCAGCCTCTAAGAGCTACAACTTCCAGAAGCTTCAAGAAGATTACAATGCTCAATAGACAAAGTCAGTACAACTAAATTGTCAGCTGCTTCTTTAATAAAAGGCTGATAGAAGACCAAGATTTGAAGCATGTAGTACCCAGCTGTGATCTGCCATTCAAAGGAGCAGGGTTTTGTCTAAAGACATTTACTTTTCAATGCTATATAAGCAATTTCAGGTATTTGCTGTTATTCCAGTTATTTTGCCTTCCCCAGATCAATAAGCAATAGATTTGGACTGCTGTACCATGGAAATAACTAAAAGGAGAACAGATTGTTATCACAATGGTTTTGTGGGGCCTTTGCAATCAAGTGTTCAATAAGGCTACAAGAAACAGCACCTCTCAAAGACAAAATAATCTAGATGAGGGAAAGACCATTTTCCCTTGGCTCACTGATTGCTGTTTTTTTCTGTCATGCCCCATCCTCCTAGCTGCTGCAGTGTGGCTTGCCGATATATGAAGTACAGTCACTTTTCCTGATTTCCTGGTTATTTCTGAATGGGGGAGGGAGGTGCACTTGGCACAGCTTCCAGGTCAGAGCAAAAAGGCCTCCTTTTTCACTTTCTGCATTAGAAGCACAGACTCGTGGCTCAGCCTGCAGAAGGTTGCCACTATTTGTTCTCTTTAGCCACATATTCCTTACTTCCCCAATGCAGGGATCAGAGTAGGAACTGAGTGGGTCACCTGAGTACTTTTTAATACTACAATTCCCAAGAGGAGGCAGGGGGATGGAAGGCAGAAAGCAAGAGACTCCACGACTATTACTTGCTCTGCTGACAATCATGTGATCAGCCAGGATAGGGCAAGCAAGGTCTGAAAAGTTCCTGTATAGTGGAAATTTGTAGGGGAATGGGGAATATTTAGCTAAACAGCACAAAAGAGTCTATCTATTTAGCTAGATAGCTACACATAATTACAGTCCCATCACTGTAGTATCTGAGCACAACCAATATTTATAAATAGAAATAACATGCTTTCTTTCTTCCTTTATGTTTTTGGGGCTTTTTTAATACTTTCTATTCTGTATGCAAGAGAAGCAGATTAATTTCTAGGATTTCAGGTCTCAAAAAAATTGTTGGTCTATGTATGAGTAACTGTGCATGAGGATAACCTAAGTCACAGGGCTAGTTGTATTTTAATTTTTGAGAATGCGTAGTTCCCTATTTATTCTTGTGACTTTCCCCATAATGGCATTTTGCTGTTTTTCTTATAACCAAAGCTGCATCCCTCATTAACCTGCTCCACATTGGGTTAGCTATTCACATCTGAAAGTAAAAGTCTACCTCCATCATGAATACACCTATCAGCAGTACTGCCAACTTTCTCTATATCTAGTCACAATTTCCTTATTCCAATGGGAGGTACTCAAAGAAAGAAGGTTGGGGTTTTTTTCAGCTAAATGGTGCTAGTTTCTGAAGCAGAACCTCAGATAGATCTGCACATTGCAACCAACATAAGAAAATGTAAGAGTAGGTTTTCTGCTTACAGATTCTGAGGACGGTTTCTTTTCTTGGTATGAGCTGCAGCTTTTCAACATGTATTCAGTTTCCTGGCTCTACACCACTGAATTTATCATATATGAAAATGCCTTGGTAGGACACAAATTCTCCAAAACATTCCCCTCCTCACCCAGCCAGCATCTCATCCCTCTTGGATAGATTTGCCCACAGGCAACTAAGACAAGCACTGAGAGTGTGAGTGTGTTTTGAGTTTAGAGGAAATACAGAGCTCATTGCCCTCTACCTCTTCCAGTGTTTCTACCCAATTTCTACCCCTCCTGTAGTTTCATGCAGATAATAGGGGAATTCTTACATCCATATGATTCCCTAATGTTGGAAGCCTAAGCCCTTTCAAATTCCAGATATATAAAGGAAATTTGCACTACAGTGATGTAGTGCGTTGTTACCATCAAAGGCACCAGTCTATACCAAGTTAGCTCTATCTAGATACCCAAAAGCAAATGCTGAAGCAACATTGCAGTGTGCTGTCCATGTGGTTTATTGAAGACCTGTTATCGATTCATGAGCAAATGTAGCTTAAGGACGTAAATACTCTTTAACTACAATTAAAACATATCACACAAACATCACCATTCTTCTAAAATAATTCTATTCCTAGAAACCATAGCTTTCCACATATCAAAGACCCTTCTCAGCTCAGTACAGTCACCATGGTGTTTATGGTTCATTTACGTTGTTGCAGTTATTTTTCCTTCTTCTTGCACTTAGCGTAAAAATGTATGGCTTTTAACTTTTAAATTCAGAAAGAAGAAAACAGTTGCAAAGGCAACTGAGTGCACTTTAACAAGCATGACTACTTTTTCCATCCTTTAATGTTTTTGCCATAAGCACAGCTGCCAATAGCTAGCCAAAGACATACTGCCTCTGTTTCTTACACTGTCATACCTTCACCTAATTTCTCCAGCACTACCTAAAAATGTTAAAGGTGGCTGAAGTAAAAGAAAGAATAGTTCTTCTATAGGACATTGAGCAGACAAGGTTTTTGTTAAAAAACAAAGGAGGTATACACAAAAACAATTAAAAACTGTTGTCAAGGGACCATTCATCAAAGAAGCCTTGCTCAAACCGTGTCAGAATGGCCTAATGGCTGTGAATCACCACCACGCCAGTTCCAGACTAAGAACTGCCTCTTCATGCTACAATACTTTCCATTGGTTTTGTTCAGGCTGAACCAGAGCCAAAATGGGAGCCACTTCTTGTGAAGTTTCCTTCATTACAAAGTTCAGTAATATATGGTATAGTAATTTGTACCTTCTTTTAAATGGGGGGATATAAGTGACAAGGCAGGTAATTGTTTCTGAAGTCTTTACCTTCTCTTATCTAAGGATTGACACTGGAAAAATCCTTGTAAGATTCTTTATGAATGAGTGACACCTGCTGGATAAAATAGGCTTTTAAAAAAATATATCCCTGGAGTTCCATAATCTTACTGCTCTAGAAAACTGACATCCAGCACAAGCAGTAAGGTTTCAAAGTAAGAACTGGGAAAGAAAAAAAAAAAATCTCTAACTGAATGACAGAAACAACTGAGCCCAAGTAGCTGCCCATAAAGAGACTGAGCTGGCCCCCTGAACCATGCTCCAGAAGTCTTCAGTTGGTGGAGGTTCAGCACAGGAAAACCAAGTTCTACACTGTGTTTGTACTTATCATAAATAACACCCTTAGCTCCAAGGAACAAAGGGGAGGGAGACCCCATTAGGCCCTTAATTTATCCTTCTTTTTTTTTTTTCTGGAGGGGGCAGGGGAGGAAGGAGAAGTGGTAGGAGATGATCCAGACCAAGAACACTTCGAGCCCTAAGATTACAGACTATCAGATTTACTGCTGTATTGCTTCTGTGTTCACTGAGATGCAGCTACAGCTTTAGCACTTGTCCTCGGTGGACATTGAGAGAAGGAACAGAAACAAGCCAAATTAGAGAACTAAGAGTTCATTCCTCCATTCCTGCATAGCACATTTCAAGATCAGTTGAGAGCCTCTAGTTCAGCTGCTTTGTATGCAATGATTGAGTGAAGCTGCACTAACAGCTAGGCAAGTGAGGCTAGCTACAGGCATCCCTCGGTGAAAGTAACACAAAGTGGTTCTCCAACCCAAAGCTCAGAGCTCAAACCCAGTGTAATATATAACATTGCACAAAGTCTAAATTTAGAAGGTTATGCACATTTTAGGTAACTGAAAAATTTGAATATAATTCTTTTTCAAAGTTTTCATTTTAATTTGTTAGTAATATAACCAGAGTTAAATAAAGCAAAGTTAATATTCCCATTAGTTTTGAGCATCAAATTTTAAAAAATGGCAGTAATGACAACTGCAGTGATGATACTTTCCAATACATTTACACTAGTTGTTAATGACAGTAAGTATATTAGCAAGATACCAAGTATCTAATACTACAGACATCTTCACCAATATCACGCAGTAAGGGTCTAAGAGACAATGTGTTTGAATACATTCACCCAAAATACTTCCCTCAGCTATTTTTTAGAATCACAGAATTATCAAGTTGGAAGGGATATCTGGAGGTCACCTAGTCAAACTCATGTCCTGCTCAAAGCAGGTTGCTCAGGGCCCTGTTCTATTGAGTCTTGACTACCTCCAAGGATAAAGATACTACAGCCTCACTGAACAACCTGCTACAGTGTTTGACCACCATCATAGTGATTTTTTTCTATCTGTAATTGGAATTTTCCATGTGGCAGCTTGTATCTGCTGCTTCTTGTACTATCAACACACACCCTTGAGAATAACCCAGCTTTATCTTCTCTGCCTCCTTCAACAGGTAGGTTTAGATGCCAATAAAATTTAGTGTTCTCTTCCTAAGGCTGAAGGGACTCTGATCTCTCAACCTCTCCTCTTAGGCCCCTTCACCATATGCTGGTAGCCATCCACTGGACTTGCCTGTCTTGTGGCCCAAATTTGGCACAGCACTCCAGATACAGTCTCACAAGTGTCACAGAGAGGGGAAGAACCACTTCCTGGTTCATGCTGGCTCATGTTCAACTTGTTTTCCACCAATACCCCCCATCCTATAAAGCCTCTTTCCAGCTGTCTGGCCTGTACTAGTGCATAGAGTTATTCCATCCCAGGCACAAGACTTTATGCTCTCCTTTATTGAACAAACACAAATCTGTTGTCCTGAAGTCCAGCACTGTAACTCCACTATTTGTCTTGTTCACCAACAGCACCAGGGAGAGGGACCAGGTACTTCCCTCATCCCCAGACCTGGCTGCTCCCTCTGGAGCCTGTCTGCGTGGAGGCCTCTGATGTGCCTGGGACAGTGGCTTCAGGTGGCATCAGAAACCGTGGCACATTGCTATCATGGTGGCACAGTGTCAAGCAGTCCCATGCAGTCTTGATCAGTGTTTCTATGCCCCAATGTCTGTCCTAAAACAAGTGCTACAATAATTGTTGTATCTGTGTTAGCTGCCTCTGTTTGCTGCACAGAGAAAGTAGTAACCCTATGTCATTCTGTATCTCCATAGTAACAGAATAACTACCCTTACGAAGCATGCTTTGCTGTCTTAACTTCTTTAATGAACATAGAGGTGGAACTTCAATGAGAAGAAAAATATCTTTCTATCACCTCTTCAGAGTCTTTAATCACTATCATTTCATTAAAGATGATGGGAATAGACTTTCACTGCCAAACACTATATAAAGTGGTAATAGACATGAAAAGATACACCTGTAATGAGAAGCCACATTTATTTTCTATTAAATCATAGCAATGCTACAGTTAAAAACTATAAGCCGAGCCATTGTTCATTCAAGGAGACAACAACCCCTTTCCTAGGTCTACCGGTCTACAATCCTGAGAATTTACCATTGAGCACTATTTGCCAAACAACTGGACTGAACCTCCACACCTGTGCTAAAACAAACACCCCACACACACACACATGAAGAAGGCAAGAACTTGAGGCATAAGCCAAAGTGCCCTTTCAAGACCACCTACACTTCAAGTCAGAACATATTCACCATACAGTGCGGAAAGAGAAGGAAACAGACTTGCAGTACTTTTGCGTCCAGGTCCAAAGTAAATATGTAAGATCCAAAAGGGGAACATCTGGAAAAATATAGCCTCTAACAGACAGCATCTATTTTGCTTAATCCGTCTCCCGTATGTGGTGCAGTCAAGAAGTCAGTTCCTCACCTATATGCAACATGGCAGTAATCTTAACTACTAGCTTTACCTCTGAACCTGGGAACATCTCTACCTAAGTACTGTACAGGAACACAATTCTCATTAAGAGGCAAACAGCAACCAATATTGAAGAAGATGTCAATTGTAAGTATTCTTAAAAAAATTAAATTCTTCTCTAACTAATTGGAAATAAAGCTATATAAAGTCTTCTCTCTGTATTTTTCATTTCTCAGTAGAAAGACATGCTGGAACTAAATCAGTTATGATCATAGAACAGTTGTTCATGAGAACAAGCCACAAAGAACATTCTCTTTCCCAGAAAACAGCCTTCCCCTATGAGCCAGTACACTCTTTTCATCTCCCCCCTTCTGTCTCGCCCACCACACATACAAAAGTCAGGTTGACATCTAGCAGTTTAGTGCTCCATCTTGTGGCCACCTACAAACAATGGCATTTCCTACACCACCACCACCCCAGCCCCCTCATCTAATGCCAGTGAAGAATTCAGCAGTCTCTTAACAATTAAAGACCAACATAATCTACCAGTAGTTGCATTCTATATAAAGATATAACAGTCAAAACTTCTTTAGAGCATTTCCTTCTAAACAGGATCAGGTCAGTCTTACCCCTACCTTGAGTCAACTGATAAAAACACTTGGAAATTCTGTCATGTTACAGTGTTCATTCCTTTTTCTCATAGCAGAAAATAGTGTTTTAGAGTTTTAAATTATAATGCTGTTATAGTAAGTAAAGCAGATACTTAAATAATAAACCCAAACCTCAGTCAAGAAAAAAAAGCCATTTTCTAGTCCTTCCAAGTGTATTCTAAAAAGTATTCACAACAGAAAGCTGAGTTACCATGTTCCATAAGCTTCATTTATTTAAAAAAAAAAAACCAAACCACAAACAAAAAAACCCACAACACCAAAAAAACCCAAACAAACAAAAAACAAAAACTCCTACACTTTCTACTGATCATAAAAATCAGGTCAGACCTCAGGTTTGAATATGTCACAGAGGTATTCAAATTGTTTAAACCATAATCTAAGGTTTCAACACCTAAACCAACTTTGTCTTTCAAGCCACAAGGACCTAGAACCACACACAACAGCCAGGTCATCTCTGTGAAACACCGTAAGTCGGATGAAACTCAGTCACAGCTCAACATCCAGCTTTCAGGGATCACAGAAAATGGGACAGAGCAAAACTGCTCCTTCCCCAGGCTGTTCCCAGGCTTTGCTGACCAATCAGCACACCAGCCAGGAAAGTTTCCCTCCTTTGTCAACCTAATATCAGAGCCCAGAAGTGCAAGGGAGGAAGGCAGCTCTGTAGCTGGGCCTTGCTCTATTGGCTTACCATACAAGGGTGCGTGGCAGAAGCTCAGAGATCACACAGACAACTGCTGCGAGCCCAGCATCCCCAAATACCATTCCCTGACTTGACAAGTTCTAGGGTTCTGTAGCATGAACATGTAGCCAAAAGCTGTAACTACACACTGCTGGAGCAAGATAGAGGGAGAAATCAAGATAACCAATGTTTTCCTTACTACTCTGAGCAATGAAACACAAAGCCATCTCTTATCTTTTCAATTTTCCCTCCCATGAACCATGTCAAGTGAAATATACATATGAAGTGGAGAAAGCCTATTCTGCATGCCAAATCTGAATCAAACCTTTTGGTCTCAAATATTCTAGGATTCTAAACCACATCACTAGAATGGATCCATCCCTTTAGTTATTCATTTTTGCTCAGCTATGTACTTCTTAACTCCAGCTCTAATGGAATTAAAGCAAGAATATATTACAGGACATTTCAAGGAAAATCCTGTTTTTATATGAGTTGCAGTATGTACAGTCATTTGCAGAGATGAAGTTGTATAAAAGGTATTTAAATATTCATACAAAGCATGTCAGACTTCCAGGAGGATCATGGATTAATAATCCCTGATCATGCATTAATGAAACAGTTGTTAATAATCAAGATTTTCCAAAATTCACTCACTACGAATTACTATTAAGTAATTTGATTCAGAATATCTTAAGGTACCTATTTGGGTACCTTACGTACTAAGTCCTATTTGTTTTTCCTATTTTTAAACTTGCAGACCTTTAATTAGTCTTTTTAAATTAGTGTTTATTTATTTTGTTTGCAGATATTTACTAAAATCAAACTTTATGCATTTCTTTGAAACAAAGCCCTTCACAACATTGGTTCTAAGCCAAACAGATAAGCAAAAAAATTCTCTGGTGGAGTTTTTCTGAAAAAAAATAACAAGTATTAAACTTTTGAGTCCACATTTAGGCATACATCTGTCTTCAGCAGGAATTACTACCTGCTGAGTGCTGTCTAGAAGATGGCTACAAAAGTTATTTCCTCTGTCCACAGGCTATTAAATATATTTTTAATGCACAAATTATTCATACAGAACATTGCAAATCTTCATTGATTATACTATCCAAAAAATGTCATGATGCCAGTTAATCAGAGTTCATGTCCAAAGCAGGTAAGTAATAATCTAGTGTCTTGCATAAATGAAAGATACTAACAGAAAAAAATTTATGCAATACCTGTTTTTTTCACATAGCCACATTTGCCATAGCCACCTCTCTTGCCTCTAGAAGGGTATAGTACAGCTAGAAAGGTGGCAAGTATGACCAAAAGCTTCCACATTAGAGATTGAACTCTGACTTTAAAAATGAGGTGACAGAAGGAGTAAAAGAAATCTGTAAAAGTATGAATAGTAGAGATGTTTACACAGTTGCTTCATCCTTCTTTCATATCTAAGGGTTATTGCGTAAAACTATCAGATACTGTTTACACAGAATCAAAAGCCCATTTTCCATTTTTAAAATGAGTAACTAAAACTGATGAATTTACTGCCTCTTGATATTGTGAGTCACAGGCATTTAGAGATAGTTTAAAAAAAAAAAATTAAAATAAATTTGCCATTAAACCCATCAAAGACCATTGAGCACAGAGGTACGGATGGAACTTCTGGCATTGGGATGATTTCAACCACTGTGTGAAGAGCTAACCAGCCATACCAGGGAGTATTATTCTACTCGCCTTGAATGTTATGCTTTCCCTAATCACCTACTACTAGTCACAGTCAGAGGCAGAATCCTGGGCTATACAGACATTTCTTGTGAGCCAGTGGGGCTTTTTTTAGGTAGAAGTTTTCCCCAGACCAGATATTTTAGAAAAGCTGAAATAACTGGTTACCTTTTGTGGGTTTTTTTTTTCTTCTTTTCCTACTTTCAGAATAGTTCAAATTAAGTAATTTCATTGCAACAGAACTTTGTTTTTTGGGATAGCTGTGTAATCCCTGATAAATACATAGTGGTCTTAGAGTCAACCAAGGAGTTCTGTCTGCTCAGCAAATAATTCCAAGACTTCTTAGGAACAATCCCACCCGACTCATTGTGAATGTCAAAGCTGATACAGTAACATAGCTTTACACACAGCACATTTGAAGATCCTGGCTTTAGAGATGTCTCAGATTTCAACAGCCTCCATAACATTTCTGATGACAAACTTCGAAGGCTCATTGATGCAACAAGTGCAGTAAATATGTCAAACAGGCTGAACTCTTCTTGTCCTGTCCGCTGTTATGTCTCTACTTGTTGGTGTCAGAGCACAGAAAGCAGAAAAGGTGATTAAATCTAGGGTTTTTCTGTGAAACCACCTAAAAGAGTGTGAGCTCCTTGTTCTCCAAATATAGATCAGCTCCCAAATCTCTGTTCTGCATTCTTTCTTTAAGAGCAGAAGCAGCTGATACAGTCATAAAGGGATAAAGTACATATTGTATACACACATTTCCTTTAGTTCTTCCAGTTCTTCCATTATTAAACCACATACCACTAGGTTTTCCAAAGACCAACCCTAACCCCAGTTGGCTTCAAGGAGTTTCAGAGGTAAAGTAGCTTCAGTTTTTGGAAGTTGATAGAGATTATATTGATGACACAAAACAAGAATACCAAATCATGCCTAAAATACAGGTCTTGCCTAAAAGGAGGTGATATCATATTTTGTGTCCATTTTTCATTGGAATTAACTCATGACAAGAAGCCCATTCATAAGGTTTCTACCACAATAATATGACCTATACAAGAAAATTTCATCATTAAAAAAAACCTCTGAGATAATAAATTTTATTCCTGGCCCTATCTTTAATGATGAATAATCTTAAGAATAAGCTGTAACTAAAGATTAGCAAAAGACAGCACAAGGCTACCCATTCTGTTAGCTGCTAAGACACAATGCAGACTTTCAGAATCTACAATATAGTAAAAAGGCAATAGGGGTGTTTGTTCTACCCATTGGCTAGAAGGAAAAGACTAGACAGCTAAGCATCGAAAATATAGTTCCTGGGCAGCCGACTGGCTACCAATCAGACAAGTGTCCAGACCAAAACCCATGTACCCTGTCAAGTGGACAGAATTAAAATAAGTTATTTTGGAAAATACAGAGATTTTTTTGGATGGAGATGTAGAAGAGAGACATCAGAGGGTTGGGGGGATGGGGAGAGGTGAGGCCTGATTATCAGTAAATTGAAATCTTACAAGCACAATCCTCTGCTTCAACAGCAGGCTCTAGCTCCCTGCCACCAGCAATAAAATAGAAATCAAAGAAGGCCATGACATTTGCAAGCAGACAAAATCAGAGAGCTATTTGTGACCAAAAATGGTCACTAAATGACCAAAATTGACCACTGAAGTGATTAATCACAAATGTGTTAACCTTCCAGCAGTTTCTTCATTGTTACATTCTGATTACGTCTATGCCTCCAACATTAAACTGACTACTTCTATTCCAAAGGTTTCATGTCAGAGAATAAACTAAAATATTGCTCATTATGTAAAAGAATTCCTTAAGAATGTGAAATGACAGTTCCTATGATTTTAAGAAAATAGCATTGAATACAGAGATAAATTTTACTGTAGAACTATGTTTTATGGTCAAATCATCTAAGGGCAATGGGTGGTACAGGAGAGGTCCTATCCTAGTCCTGTTTCATACAACCAAAGACAATGGAAGGTGCATCCAGCAGTCTCTTCCACCTTCACCCCAGCAACTCTAAGAGATCATCCAATTATTTATACCCATGTGAATTGTGCTGTATGCATACAATCCTTTAAACTTTGTAGAAGTTTGGAACAGCTGCCTTGAAATCAAACCTTTTCAATGAAGTATGTCTTCTATTTATAGACAGTCTTTGTGCACATTTATGTAATGGGTTTTGACAGTCTGTTTTGCCAAATAGGCATCATATGAATATTCATTGCTGCTGCAATGATAGCCAAACATTGAAAGAAGCAACACAGAGATTATAATCTCTGTGCTAATTTGTGTATCTTCCCGCATTTGTTGTGTCAGTTCTAGCCTTGAGCTTTTCCTATCATTCTTCTTCGATGAAAGTAAAATGAAGTCTAGTTCCAATAACTTACTTGGACTCACTTAGCTGTCTGCTACATCTGATAGAAAGGATCCACTACAACATTTGTCTCACCAACTCTAGTTCATCTTCTGAGTTTGTTTAGAAAGATCATCATAAAAATGTGTGGTTTTTAGAAACAATGGAGCATTTCAATAGTTCCAATTGGACAATGTGGAATGGAAAAAGATGATTTATTACAACTTTCACCTTTTAGCAAGTTGAGACAAATTGTTTTATATGGCACCTGTTAGCAGTGCAGCATTTATGTAAGTGAATTTATGTAGAAAATAAAAATATCTCAACCAGCCATAAGCACTCATTCTTGAACTCTTTATAATTTACATTTGGATTGCTTAACCAATTTCTTCAAGGAAGAGAAAGGGCATCTCAGTTGTCATTTTTCAGCTGTCTGGTCTGAACAGATGTGAAATGGATTTCTTAAGCTACATTTTGACCATTACTAATGGTCTTCAAGCCTTCTGAAAAAAAGGCAAGAGGGTTATTAAAACAAGCAGATGTATAAGCATGTCTAATGGATTTAAGCCACCAAGCTGACAAACACTGTAGCTGTATCCCTAAGACTACTAATGTTTTGTAGTCAGTTTGAGGTTTGGACATTTTCCAAAGCTTCCTGCTTTGAGTAAGGAACTACATTCTGAATAGTTCAAAGCAAAGTGTTTATCAGCCTATTAATTTTAGAATAACTATACCTAGAAAAAATCTCTTTCACAGAGTAGTTTACAGTAACACAAGACTAAAATTGGAGGGGACAGGAAGAGGGCAGAACTGAGAAAAAAATCTGCTGTAATACTGAAGCAGGGTTCAGCTTACATTGAAAACCACCCTCCTGCTGCAGTTTGCTTCTGCTTACATTTCCTTTCTGTTTTGCACATACACCAATCATGTGGCACTAATCAGAGATGAGTGAACCTTAACACTTACTCCTTAGCTAATTCTTGTCAGAGGACTCGGTGTTCTTATTTAATTGTGTCAAATTACATTTGCCAGCCCTCTTCCCATCACAGAAATGCTATGTATGATTGGGAGCTAAATTTTGCAGCCCTAGCAAGAGAGCAAAGTCCTGGAGGAAGTTAATTTGAGCCAAAAGGGAACACCCAAGAGGAGAGGGCTTCAGAAACTGTTCTTTGACAATGAGTATGAAGCTGGCATGGCCCAGGTGGAGTCAAAGTAGATTATAGAGAAACACCACTTTTTTCCATTGTAGAAAGAGGAAAGACAGACAATCCAGGGTCAAAGTCTCCAGAGTATAGAAAGACCCAGAGTAAGCAAAGGAGGTTGGAAAGGGGGTGGGGAGAAGGATTTTGCCCCACCACCACTGTGTTTCTCTCCTCCCCACTACAGATGGGAGGATGGGGGGAATTGAATGTAATAGAGAAATGAATGATAGGAATTTAATACAATTTTTCAAGTAAGCAAGGTTTAAGGGTAAAAATATAAGACATTGTCCATTTCACCTTTGAGGGAGAATCTTAAATTTTCTTTCTACATGTTAAGTAGCTTTGTAAAGCTCTGACCAAAAATAGGATATGGGACCACAAGAATCAGAAAGGCTTGCTATTTCCCAGGCTCACCTCTCAAAGGAAAGCACATTTGGTACAAGCCAGGAGGGAAATAGAAGGAGGTCATAAATAGATCTCACGCAGCCCACTGCCTCTTTGCAGAGCAAAGACCTTCTAGATACACCAGGCTAACATGCAATATAAAATTTTAAAGATCTGCTCTTCTCTTTACTGAAGACAGCAGAAACACCAGAGGGACAGAGTTCTTCTGTGCCAGCTCTAACTACATTGGCAACATGTGATGGAGCCCCAAATCAGCTAGAACTTCAAGGCAGATCTGCCTGGGCCTCTCTTCTACAGCAAGCTGCTGAAAAAAGACCAAACAGTTTATAATCTCAAAAGAGCCATGTTTCATTAGAATATCAAATAGTTTATTTTGGTTTAAATGAAGAAGAAAAACACAATGGTTAAGATATATGAAAGGCTTAAACATAACTCATAATTCCCTTCCTATAGTTGCAGCCAACAAAGCATGGTACTATCTGACCCCTAGAAAGGTATTTCTAGGTACAAGTCGTGACTGTTCACTCTCTTCTCTTCACAGCAGACTGCCAGTTTTTCCACATAAGTATGGGGCTGGAGCTCCCTCGTGTAAATCTTGAGCACTCTGTGTTGTGCAGGCTTGTGAACCTCCTCTCCCACAGCACAGCCTCCCAAGACAGAATAATGAGCTCCCTTTTCCTCCAGGAAGGTCTGCCTAACCTCCTTCTTCCACAGAAATACAGCCCAAATGGAGAACCAAGCAAAGTGAATGTACAGTTCATTGAACTACAATTTACTACTCTTAGTGGCCCAAGTGGCTACACAACTGAAGTGTCAGAATGTCATTGCAGGCCTTCTGGGCCTTATTCCATATGAAACAACATTTTATAGTCATTGTAATGTAGTAAACACAGGTTTTCAGGCTCCATTTAGGATCTGGTTAAAATCCATGTCAGAGATTCCCAATCCATGTTTGTTTCACAATAAAATGATTAAGGCAATAATTGTGGTTCCCACCTTTCTCTCAAACCACTTGTGCTGCAACAAATTGTATACAATAATATTCCTATACTTAACATAACCACACTAAGAAAATCCTACTCTTCACACCAGTGAACCCTTTCTGGTCTTAAAAACCAAACAGTCACGTTTCTTCAGATTCATAGACAACTTGAATTTTGCTCATTTGTCAAATGATAACAACTATATTTGAACTGAAGAGAAATAGATGCCTTTGTGAAGTGCAAATATTCATACAGAAAGCATTTTAGGGAAAACAGTAACCATTTAGAAACTAAGGAATTGAAAAAGATCTTTCATCTGTCTTGGTTCTTTCTGAGATGTGTGGACAGTCTTACAGCCAATTAAAAAGGTAGAAAAATATGGACATACCCTACCTGTACTGAGGAAAGTTAAAAGAAGTCCAAAAAAGTTTATATCAACAGAAAAGATACAGAGGGGAAAAAATCTGTAGTTCTATACACAGCATAATAAGAAAACAACTAGCAACAGGAGAGTTATTATTGACTTGATGCTGCTGCATGTGCAGGGACTTTTCAACTAGATGATGAAGACTTTTAACAAAGTCAGTCAGCTGATGGCAACTGACATGTTAAGAGGCAACCTCAATGTTATTTACAAAAGAAAGATGTTTACTTCAAAAGTCCGTAGATATTACTTGAAGCTGGGAAAAAAGAAATAGCCAGAGTTTTAAACGTGGTAACTGCTTAGTTCTAGCTCCAGCACTGGTTCTGGCCAAATCACTTGAAGAATCTCCCTGGGAGTGAAAAATAAGCTATTAAGACACATATGGTAAGAATTCAGGGCCTGACCCTGAAGGGTTGAAACTCATCTGGATTGTTGCTTCTATTACCATCAAGGTTCGGTAGGATTTGAATATTCTTCGGGATGCTTGCAGACATTATTTACAAGGATTTATGTAAGCTGTTTTATGGTTTTAATCGCATAGACAATTTGCGTGAGGCAACTATCAAATATATTTGTGTATTCAGTTAAGCTTTGTTCCTGTGAAGTCACTAAGTCACAGACTTCAGCAGGACCAGTTATGTCAAACAGTTTTTAAAAAAACATTTAAAAGATCTATTTAAAATGGAATATTATGACTTGTTATTAACAAAGTAAAGGTAAAGTAACCATTGTTTTCTTCCCTCTCTTATATTCAAACAACCTGAAAATAGGTATGAAAAAAAAATTCTGTAGTATATGAATAGATCTCTTCTCAATTATGATAGTTATCATGTCCTGATGGAGGCATTGTGACTGTATTTTTGCAGTGCTAATATGTTGTTACTGCTGTTGTGTAGTTTTGCACAATAATAGCAACATTTACCGCTTTCCTAAACAAATTTGCCATTGAGTGTTCTTACACTTCAGTGAGATAGTGACTTCACAATTTTACAATTATTTGTGAAATCATTTAATTGTAGACATAGACAATGGATGTGGACAATCCCAACCCATGCCCTTGGACTTGAACCATGCATTAGGCCTCATTTGCACCATTTCAATTTGATGCTGAGACTTCTGTAAACACTTCCATCAACTACCTGATGAGCCGGAGGAGATTTGGGGAAAACATTATTCAATTTTACCTTCAGCTGGAGTTTATTCTCTTTTGCAGATACCACTAAATCATGTAGACATATTGGCCCTCAGAAACTAGCAAAAATATATTGCTTGAGGTAACAAAAATTCTCAGCCACTCCTTCCTCTGCAGAAAATGTCATGAATTTAACACTATTAAGCACGATTCTACTCAACAATTGTGCAGTCACATGCAGACACATGGAATCATTTAGGCTGGAAAAGACCCTGAAGAGCATCGGTTCCAACTGTTAACCTAACACTACCAAGTCCACCACTAAACCATGTCCCTAAGTGCCATGTCTACACATCTTTACATACCTCAAGGGATGGTGACTCAACCACTTCCCTGGGCAGCCTGTTCCAATGCTCGACATTCACAATAGCCTCTTTATCGTACAAAATGATCTGCCAAGTAATACCTGCTATGAGAAAGTATTTTTAAGTGAAGCAAAATATCCCAATTACTTGATGTTGTGCAACCCCTCTTCTCTGCAGCAAAGCAGCTGCAGAGCTGTTAAGTGTCTTAAAAAACATATCTGCACCACAGAACATGACACCATGCTGGGATTTCCAAATTAATGCCAGTTAAGTCAGCCATCAAAAGCAGGGCTAATGAGCCAAATAATAGACTAAGTTGACAGGTTTATTTAGCTACTAAAATCCAAGCTGGCATCTCCGCCTTGTACAGCATTGTGCCTCACAGACATATCAGGTTTTTTGGCACCTTCTCTAACATCTCTATCACAGTGCTGCCAACACATAGCTGAAGATAGAGGTGATACAAGGCAAAGATGGGAAAGATTTCTGGAGGCAGTGGAACAGAAGATAAAACTGCAAATGCCGTGGACACAGGCAGAACAAGCTCTTGGAAAATGTGAGAAATGCCTTTATCTCAACATTTTCCAAAACTAGGCAGTTGCTATTGCACATATCTAAGCTACAATCCATGGACTAGCTCTGCCATTAGGCCCTGGAGCAGGTTGTTCCTGCCAGATATGCTCTTGCTGCAGCAGAAGCACAGGTAGAGGAAAAGATAAGATTAGAAGGAATTTGGTGAGGAGGAAGATGGAGATGTAATTCTTTTGGGTCTGGAGACAGGGAAGTGATACAGGTGTCAGGAGCTGGGCAGGGAAAGCATTCAGGAAAAAGTGCTATTGGCTCCTTGGCTGACAAAAAGCTCAAGGGACTCTGAATAGGCAGTGCTTGCAAAGGAAAATTGCCTAAAGCAATTACATATATATATTATTCCCAGTTCTGTAATATTGTAAATTTAGCTGAAAATTATGCAAGTGTGGCAGATGAGATTTGACTGTGTGTCAGCACTTATATTCATGAGTTTATAAAAATGGCAGGTGTTCCCACAGAGGAAGAGACATGTGAGCTCAGGAGGATATAGTGCAGAGGAAAGCAGAGATGTCTTCCTTTGGAGGCACCTTTCCCTTTATTTCTTGGGAAAGAAATAGAAAACTAAAAATAGAAAGGAATCAGTAGGGCAAAAAAGACTGCTGATTATCCCTGTTTAGAAGACAGATGAGAGTAGCTAGCAGCTGCACCTCAGCAGCAGTGGAAAGGCATATATTAAAAGTAGATTTTTGAACCTGAAGTTCTCACACACATTTGAAGAAAAATATCATGGAATTTTATGTCAAATTATAAATTCCTTAGTCCGGTTTACTGCTTTACTGTCATTTCCATTTTCAGGTTTTCCCAGATACCTAACCTGAATCTTCCTTGTTGCAGTTTGATTCTACTAGAAGTAGTCCAATTCACCATGGTCTAGAAATTCCTTTCTCTTTGCAAAAGGTTTTTGCATGCATTAAGACTACTTTTCACTCCTTCTGTGAATGCTTCGGTAAACCTGTGGTCATCCTTGTCACTCTTCTCACAACTGTTACCAACAGGGTAAGGGACGCATCCTTCTTGAAACATGGGAGGCCAAAGCAAAAACAAACTGAAACCAGGCGATAGGAATGACACCCTAATTATAATGTGATTTTGAATTTTTGTTTTGGGATAAATATTTTTTGTGGTCACTTGTAGTAGCCCTGAGTGTTAGCTTTTTTGTTACAGGTCTTTATCTCCAAATTTAACCAGATTAGTCCCCATTCCACCAGTGGTCCCCTCAGCAACATTGTAAAGACTTTCATAATCTTAGCTCTATCACTAGAGAAAAGAAAGTTGTTCACTGAGGGGAAAAATGCTTTCCTATGTAAAAAGTAATTTACGTGGCTCCTTAAAAGTCTGTTACATCTAAGCATTGTTTGCTAATCCAGCACCATCTTGTCGCAAATACGATTTTTTTTACACAGCTTTGGTAAGCAGCAATTTAAGATTTATTAATATTTCTGAGATAGATCACAGTATTAGGTTGTATAATTTTTAACAACACTTAAGCATCAGCCAATATGAAACAGTGATTTGATGGAATTTGTTATAATCAAGACAGCGACTTAGTTAAAGATTTGAGAATGGCAAGATTCACTCTATTACTTACATGGAAGAAGTACACAAAGGAGAATTCAGCTACACAGAGGGATTGTGGGTGCAGGGGATAAGGGGGACCCTCCCGTTGAGTCACGAGATTCAGAATAGACCTCCTTGCTTTCTAAACTCCTTTTAGAGAGGAGTCTAGGTGTGGCTAGGTCCAATCTTAGTCTCATACTTGGTCAACGGTTTATGTGAGTAGGGATGGTATACAGGGATATATATATATGTAGCCAAATTACACATACACACATGCACACACCGAGGTCAACCTGTGATCAAAATTTCCCTTTTTGTGAGTTTGGTGAATTACTCACTTTTATGTGCCGGCATTCATCAATGGATAGTCGGTGAACGTCACAAAGTCAGTTCTTTGAGTTCTCGTGAAATCTACCCTGAGAGACGTCCCAGCTCAGGGGGAGATACTGGGTCACACAGCCAGCTGCAGTCCCGGAGAGCTCAAAGAGGTCTTCCTCTTGGATCGCTATTTATAGGATCTCGAGATGATTGGCTTTGGTCAGTAATTTACATTCTGGCCACAATTTGTGCTGAGTGGTTCTGATGTACCATTCAGGCAGCAGATAGCCTAGGTGTGGACAGAGATTGCCTGATGCCCAAGTCGTTATGACCAAGATAACAACACAACAGGGCTTTTCCTGAGGTGATAGGTTTACACTAAGATCTCAGGGTGGTCCTGATGTACCATTCAGGCAGCAGATAGCCCAGGTGTAGACAGAGATTGCCTGATGCCTAAGTCGTTATGATCGAGGTAATAACACAGTAGGGCTTTTCCTGGGATCTCAGAATGGCCCGCGGGGCCGTACCACCACACATCTTTAATACTTACGGAGCACAAAAACTTTCCAGTTCTAGACTTCAAATTTTAATGTGTAGAAAGGTCGCTATCGTAAGTCAGCTGTCTAGTATTATTAATTCCTGCAGTACAGCCTGCAAACAGAACAAGTCGGTGGAATTATATAAACATGCTTGAAAGCAGGGAGGTTGGAAACCTATAAATCAATTAGTTAATGATCATGAGTAAATTGCTCCCAACATGCAGTGAATTTTGAGCTGCTTCATCTTAACTATCATGTTACCAAGTAGAGATGCCAACACAAGGGCCTTGGCATAGCTTTCTCACAATTGTTGTTCATAGTTTTGGCCTTAGAGCCAGTAAAGGTCTTTTGAAGTGTCTTTTTCCATCCCTTTTTTCACTACCCCCACACCAAGAAAATCATCATATTTCCTGGGCTTACTATGCACTAATATTCTCATTTCTTACCGAACACTTCATGTCCATTTTTTAAGAATCATGCAGCGTATGAAATGTCTTCTCATAGCTATTGTTTGGAATAACTATTGAATATAAAATGTAGCTCCTCCTTTCTTCAACATGCTTCAATTGCTCAATCATGTTGAAAATCAATGTCAGAGTCTGACTGTGTGAGAACAATAAACTGCCAGCTGGGAAGCATTTACCTAGCCCTGTCTTCATCCCAACTAATAGTGTCACTGATACCTCCAGGCCTCTCTTTTCCTAAACAGGCTTACAGAACATTCATCTACAGAGCTAACTAAAATAAAAGACTTAGCTAAAGCTGGAATACAAGTTCTGAATGTTATATTCTTGTACGACTGCTATTATTAGGTATACGAATACCCAGAAGCCTCCAATTGATTATGGAGATGCCATTATGATAGGCACAGTAGAAAATCATAGAAGATTCAGTGGGTTTATTATTCAAAGATATAAGGCCAGCAAAGAGTGAGAAGTCAAATGACTGGGGTTATAAAAAAGATCAGCAGTGTTGCCAGAAATAAAAACCAGACTCCTGTCCACACTGTAACCTGCACTGAATCCTTTAAAAACCATATGAATTTCAATACAAGGTTGGATTTGATAAAAGATTAATCTAGTATCTCATAATAAAAAAATGACAGTATTGTGTTTCAAAAGGAAGGTTTGCTAAAAAAAGTTTGAATTAAGTTTTCTAATGCAGCAATCCACACCAAAATATCATCATATTTGGTATCATTACAATCTGCAGGGAACATTTATATTATTGAATTTGTGTGACTAAATTAGAATCTTCAAAAAGGCTGTGCTTTATTTATCCAGACCAGAAATGTGCTCTCCCCAGGGGCAATCTGAAGTACCAAAGTGGAGATATTTCCTCTCTAAGACTTTTCCTGTCTTCATCTACATAAAAGCATCTGTTTGCTGGACTTTAACAACAGTTATCATAAGACAGTGCTTGAATTACAGGTTCTCTCTTAGTAGCAATAATAAATAAATAAATAAACAGCTAATTCTGCATTTTCCCTGTAAAAGTTGGTATATCTTTTTTAAGGAATAATAACAACTCTGTTTCAGAGTCTTCTACTACCAATTGGACATCAGTCAGTAAAGGCCCATTTCTCCAAGGTCAATTGCCCCAAAAATTCATCTGCGAAAATTAAACCAAAAGGAGGTGGCATCTTTTGGCAATGATTGTAGATATTATACTCCTGAAAAATACAACTATGTATAAAATTAGTACAGTACTACTCTTTACAACCACAACACTTTGGATACAGGAGAAGTTGAATTAAATTTTTATGAGGATACCTGGGACATGTTCCACAGCATATCTTTTTAAACACTTGTCAGTTTGTGCAAGGTCATTCCAAAGGGAAAAAGAAGAAATGCTCCTAAGCATTTTTATGAACCTTAAGGGATCAGTTGTATCTGGCATAGGGAGTTTAGCTCTATCCAGAGAGGAGAACTCCAGAAGATAGAGGAATCATTTCCGTCGCTTCAATCAGATGAAGGAATTTAATGTGAGAGCCCAAGAATAGTGCTCAGCTCATCTCCACACTCTGCCTCACAGAAACATGCTACAACCAACTGCACAAGCAACATAACGCTCCCTTCTTTCTCAAGCAACCCACTGACACCAGAATCAAGAATCTCCTTTCATTTACATTTACCTCAGTTAAATTTGCCTAAATATAAATGAAATAAAGCTGCACCAAAGTAAGTCTAACTTGAAGCCAAAGCTAATACAAATGGTAAGCTACAAACAAGACAGCAAAAATAGATTCCAACTTAATAGCATTTTACAACATGTCTCTAAGTCACAAAATATGTCTAGTGACTTGTCGTTCAGATTACCTTCTTCAGTAATACATTAAAGACAAGGACTTATGTTTTGGTTAAGGTACTTGATTAGGGCTGAAAGGATGCTGGTTTGTTTTCAGCTCCTCAGAAAACTGTGGGCAAGTCACATAACTTCTAAAACCTCATATAATAACAACTTTATATCAAGATGTAGTCATTGGAAAAGATTAGTATTTTGGCCAATGTTCTAATAAATCAGTCCAGTCTATTTTTTTTTTTGATTGTGTACTTCTCAGAAACTCAGTCTTGTCCAGGAATTTTGACCACGAGAGGTCAGAAGTCTGGACCTTGTGACCCCTCATATTAATTATAAAAAACATCCTGAGTCAAACAAAATGTGCCAATACAAAAAAAATTACTATTGTGAAAATCCATTTTTTGTTGGAAGTCCACTAGTATAAGTAAACAACTTGTGAAGGAGGACAGGAGAAAAGCAACAGAGGCACAGAGACTTCAAGGCCCAGGAGGTCAATCATGGCCTGTATAGAAATGATGGGTGAATTTCCACCTGCTTTCAGTATGATTAAAGTTCCATTATCTGCCTCATGACTTGCAATTCTACTGAATGATGCTGTTTCTTCAAAGGAAGCCCAAAGGAATATGCACAGAACAGAGCCAGAGGTCCAAAGCTTATTTTTCCAAACAGTATGCAATTATTTAGCTTCCAAGCTACTCTAAGATTAACTGGTCATTACCACTTTAACAACAGTTGCTTTGTAATACAGCATCTGTTGAAGCTAGCACAAAGCAAATGACCATGCAGTTTCATAAATCTTTTTTCTCTTTTCCACCTAACATTTGGTGGCTTCCTAGGTTCATTTTGTACATTGTAAAATAGGTTGCACCTCAGTTTTGAAATGCAACAGGGAAAGGATATTTACTAGTACTGATAGCTTGAATGAGATTCTCATGTATTAGATTTATGTCAATGCTACACGCCATCTCTCACCTGACATGAGCACAATGGTTATTTCTTCAGCCATAGTTGCCTTGCTTTGCAAACTCCTCACTCCCTGCTGCTCACCAGATCACCAGTAAAAGATGAAAGCATCTCCAGGTATCATAACTGCTTCTGCTCCTTGGTATTCCCATGCCTATTGCTGTAGTTGAAATCCAACAACAGTGGACAGAGATTTCTGGACAAAGATTTCTGGACAAAGATTCTAATTACTGACACCCTAAAATAACTGCAGACTCAATTCAATGAAATCGTGCATTCTGAGAATTTAAAAAAATAAACTCCAGTAGCATTTTTACATCTAACAATGACATTAATCTACAATTCAGCATGTTCCTTGTCCTTCAAAGCTTACTAGTGAATATGTTGCTTTCTTCTCTCATATAAAGTCAGGGGTTTAAAACCTTGCAGGGAGCAACGTGTCACTGTAGAACACATTTTAAATATGTGGCATTGCTATGTTTACAAAGCTGCAATCATGAGGAAATATTCTTTTCTCTCTAGGCATACATAGTTTTTGGCAGTCCATCATAAGCACACGCTGGGGGAACAAAGTAGATATCAATCTGATATAAGTAGGAAGTTAAACAGAGCTTTGGCATCACTGAAGCCATGTGCTAGTGAGTCTGTTCATTATAAAACAAAGAATATTTCCCCATGGGTGAAAGGAAATTAAAAATAATGTAGAAAGACTCATCAGTGGCAAGCAAGAAATACGTACTTCATTACTCTGTGGCTTCATGAAGGAAACTCTACTTCAAGCTACTTAACCTTGCTTCAAATGGCCTGGCCTTCAAATACAGCTTGTTGCCTAGCTCCTCTTCAAATCGAAATGAATCTCTAAGTCTCAGCTTCACTTCACATCTTTGTCTACACTAACCTCACATGTCCCTTACTTCAGTATCCTGCCAAGATTATATAGTAAAAATGTGATCAGACACAACACAGTTATTCCATCTCAGTAAGTCAAAAATATGTCTGTACTGAAGACCATGGTATAATATGAATCATCCAATGTAACTTCAAAGAAGTCAGCATAGGTACCAATGCTAATTCACCTTACATAAAAATTTATTTGCCACAGTCAGGCTTCTTTTAATATTTAGAGTTAGCTTTAAATGAGCCAAGTCAGATATATCCATGCTAAGCTGTCATTTACATTACAAATATATTCTTAGTTTTGCTTTGTACTGTTTAAGAGCAAATAGACACACAAATCTGCTTGCAATATTTTACCACATGCAAGTGCTCAGGTGCGGTGAGTGTGAGGAGAGGTCAGGCTGTCCTGTGCCAGACACACCTGGCTCCAGCAGCCCCACTACAGGGCACAGCCAAACCCCTCAGCCAACAGGCAGGTGCCTTGGGGAAAGGCGCAGCTAAGAAAGAGCAGAACACTGCCCAGCAGTGAGGGGTGAGGCAAAAAGTGCGAGAAACAACCCTTAAATTAATTTTCCCCAAGTCAAGTCTGTTTTGCCCCTGATGGTAATCGGTATGTGACCTCCCTGTCTTTGTTTTGACCCACAAGCTTCTTCATCTTATTTTCTCCCCCTGTCCTGTTGAGGAGGGTGAGCAAAAGAGCAGCTTGGTGGGGGTTTGGCAGCCAGCCAATGTCAACTCACCACAAATATCTATTGGAAGGACTGAGCATCTAGTAAACTGATTATTTATTAAAAAGCCAGTGCTAGAACACATGTACAAATAGAAACAAATCAACAAGTATAGGTACGATGATACCAGGGTTGCTAACAGAACTATTTGGGTTTTAAATGATGGGTTTAAAAAAAAAAAAATCAGTACTCAAAAAGTAGCAAAAGGTAGAAGGTACTGAAGTAAAAGGAAAGGGAAGCACTCTATCAGTCTTCAGAATAAGAGGAGGACTGATGCCAACAGTTACCAAATCATAAGTCTAACCAGGGAACCCGTATTAGAAAGGAAAGTCATTCTTTTATACGCATGCTCCACAGAGACATGTGTGCAATTATATTCAAACTTAATCAGATTAAAAGAAGAATGCCTCATGTGATGCTAATGTCTTCCAGGTTTCTGACAACACAGCTGTTAGGTCCATGCTTCAAGAACTATGATCAGCAAGAACATATGTAGAAGACTAGAGAAATAAAGGTGGTGTAACAAAGAACACCTGATTTTCTTTTAAAATTAAATATCTGAGGCAAGATCATACTGTGTAACTCATCTAATAGTTCAGATTGGCTTGGATATAAATACTAACCACTGAATACATTGCAAACTAACTGAAGCAAACTAACTGAAGCAAAGCAAGAAAGCTCTCAATTTGTAGAATGAAGTACAGTATACAGTTAGCTACTAGCCAGTCCTATTGCACTTGTTCTGTAATAACCAGGAGGAAGAGTTAACTATTATATTCTTAAATGAAGCTGCTGTGCAGACAGGCAAATGTTGCAAAACCAGAATGAAGAAAATACCTGTGGTAAAAATGGACACAATATAATCCGACTATACGGGAACACAGATAACTTCTTCTAGGAAGGGAAAATGCAACAGTTTGAATTGGGAAGAAGAAACCTGGAAAGGGAAGTGGCAGGTGGAAAAAAGCCCCAGAAACCCACAGAGCTGAATTATGTGAAGAGTGTTTCCTAAACCTAGAGTCAAAAGTGACAAATGGAATGTCCTAGGCGCCATGCAGATGAGTACAGACACACCAGTCCCAGCCTCAGGAGGTTTGCAATTGCCTTGTCAGGCAAGCAGATGGGCTTAAATAAAGAAGTTCTGGAGAAGTGAGTGAGTTGGGAAAACAAGGTAAGTAACAATAAAACAAGAGTTTAGCAAAAAAGCAGCTACATCTGTATTAGATGTGTTTGGCAGAAGAGATGTGAAGCACCAGCAATAAAAAAACTGTTCATTTTGGGGATGCCCACTTTACTTCAAGTCACAGAGCAGGACAGCAGAGTCTCACTGTATATTTCAGCTGAAAAAGCAATTTGTTGAACAATTGGAAAGGAAGAGTAAAACTCAATAGCTAAAATGTTTTAATTTCCTAGCATTTGGGAAGGAAACAATAAACATCCCCTTGGCTGAGATTTATAGCAAGGTACTTCATACACTATTAAAAAAGAAATGTGATTCATTCTTCATTGGCAACAGGGTAGATGGGAAGTCACATAGCAATTTATACTAACTTTATTGTGTATTTTCACTTTTTTGGAGTGGAAGTGGTGTCCACTATTTATACATTTATTCTTTTCCACTAGTGGTTTTTGGTTTACTATTTTACTGGAGGTACCACAAATTAAAGATGGAAAATACATTATTGTCTGTATAGTCTAGTAAGTTTTCCTAATCCTTTCCAAAACAGCAGAAACTTCTTCACAATTAGTTCTTCTGACCACTTTAAATGATTTGATCATGACTTCACTACTGCCTGTTGGCACTTGCTGTTTTAATCACTATAAACGAGGTTGGCAGGGTTCTATCCCAGAGAACATTAGCCTTTATATGCGTAGCTACTGACCCTTCAATGCAAGGTCAAGTCTCAGACTCATGTATCAAAAACAAGCCACTGTTGGCCTAGTCTCACCCTTATTTTTGCAACAAGAGATCACTGACTTGTGACTCATTTATCAGCTGCTGAAGATTTGTTTGTTTGTTTTTCCTTTCATTGTACCAAATGCTTCTTACATGTCTGCAAATTTTGTTTTCATTTTGTTTATGTTTTTCTGGAAATGTGTTTTCCTACAGAGGTTTCTGAAGCAGTCATTACCTCTTCTTTCCCAGATCTTTTTGTTTTGGGACACAGAATTCAAGTAGTGACCTGTCTACGACCAGATGTAGGATATCACATTATGTGTAGCACAGGGGAAAAATATGCCCAGAACCACAGATTTCTAAGAACTTCAGTCACTTATTCCAGGAATAATATTCCTGGTGTACACTATACTGAAGCTGTGACTGCTGGGTGCTATGTTTGTTCACATATGCTCACAGCATGGACAGCAGTTCCACAAACTGTACATTATTAGATCCAGCCAGTTTGACCACTTACTAAGCCATATTTTATGGTTTGTGTCTGGCACAACTACTCCTTGAAAAGCCATTGTCCCACATTTGTTTCATGCCTGAAATCAGTCAGACCTGAAGACAGTTCTGTCTGTAACATCCCATTATGCCAACCAGTACTCACAAACAAAAGCTTAAGGTATTTCACCAAACTTCTACAGGAGAAGAAGAATGGTGGTTCAGATATTCATTTGCTTAGTGTTACAAAACCAGTGGCTGAAAAATGGTTCATTAACTCATGAGTCAACAGTATCACCATGCAAGATACATTTGTGTGATGGATCATCTCAGAGATGAGGAAAGCTGGAGTCTCTTCTTTCTATTCTGTGATCCCTGTTCCTCCCAGCTATACCTTATACTCTGGGAACATCTGTACGATACAGCTGTGTTTTCTGAAGTGCTAAATAACATGCTATCAATTTTACCTCCCTTAGGTTGATCCCTGAGGATAACCATTTAAAACCTATGAAGCCTGTCTACTGTATCTGATGACCAAAGTCCTTTGAATAATGCAGTGATCTTACTTTAATAATACTTTTTTAAAATAAGCAAAATCTAATTATTTCTTATATGCACAGTTGGGGAAAAGAAACCCAAAGGGAGCACTGTTTTACACAGGAAGTTTATGGCAACTCTTAAAGCTTAAGGCCAGCTTTCTGCCAAGCCACTGTTCTGAGCCTGAACTTCATAGGCATCCTTTCAGCTTCCCATTTATAGTCAAAAGTATAGTCTATTTACATACTTAGCATTTATAATAGTTGAGCTTGATCCCAGCCACAGATCTCCCCCGCTATGCCACCATGACCACACAAACAAGGACAAAATGTTTCTGTTAGATTAAGCCAAGTTAAGGAACACTCAAGCATAACTGTCTGTGCTTCTGACTTGTTCCAGTGGACTCTGTCTATGTGGAAAGGTGAAATCACATCTACCCTAATTTGTTTTGGCATACAAAACCCTTGTCAAGGTTTAACCCCAGCCAGCAACTAAGCACCATGGAGGTACTCACTCACTCCCACTGCCCCACTGGGATGGGGAAGGGAATCAGAGGAGTGAGAAAACTCCTGGGTTGAGATAAGAACAGTTTAATAATTGAAATAAAATAAAGTAAAATAGTAGTAATAATAATAACAGTATAGTAATAATAGTAATATACAAAGCAAGTGATGCACAATGCAATTACTCACCACCCGCCAACCGATACCCAGACAGTTCCCGAGCAGCGATCGCTGCCCCCCGGCCAACTCCACCCAGCCTATATACTGAGCATGAAGTCATATGGTATGGAATATCCCTTTGGTCAGTTTGCATCAACTATCCTGGCTGTGTCCCCCCACCCCCAGTTTCTTGTGCACCTGGCAGAGCATGGGAAGCTGAAAAGTCCTTGACTACCATAAGCAGTACTTTGCAACAACTAAAACATCAGTGTGTTATCAGCATTATTCTCATACTAAATCCAAAACACAGCATTATGCCAGCTACTAGGAAGAAAATTAACTCTATCCCAGCCAGTATGCCCCTCCTCTCCCCTGTCCTGAAGGAGCAAAAGGTGACCTGTGCCCATCGGATATATTTTTGATCTAATGCCTTATTGTGCAATTAGAGATTTCTTAAAAAGTTGCCATTATTTTTTTCCTGTACTACTCATTTATTCACACAGGATTGTAGAAGATTCCTGTGGTAGAGCATTCTTTAAACACTAATTTAAAGTAGCAGCAGCCAGTTCTGTTCAGCTACTTGAGTTTTGAGTAGGAAAAAAGTACGGAGTAGTATTTACTGAAGAAAATAAGGCAAAAAAGACAAGTGATTCAGGACTGGAATTTACCCAACTAAAGCAAGGCACTTTAGCAATCACAGCATGCTGTGTATCAATCTGCCACCAAGAAGAGAGAACAATAAGACCACATGGGAGTTAAAACTATGCATTGCCATATGGTTGATTGGGATTACCTAACCCTGACAAATACTTGAAGACTTCCACTTTTTTGCACTTTCAGAATATCTCCATAAAAGAAGTAAGATGTAACCCATGTCTTGAGGAATAGAAACTGTTGCTTTGCTCTTTGAAACTGAGAGCTTGCCCCCACATTGTAGGAATGAATTTGAAAGGAAGACATGAACTATGAGAAAGCTTTCTGATAAGAGGGGAAAAAAAACCCTCATTTCTAAAGTGTCTTTTCCCTGTAATCAAATTCCACATAAAGGCTGTCATAGGAATAACATGACAGCCAATTGCTCACATGAGAGAATTCTTTGTAGGAGTTTTGCCTGGACTCAAAATTTCCCATGTCTCTCATCTACTGCCATTGTTTTGATTAGCTTTTTCTTTTCATCTCAAATTCTGATGCTATCAAACTCTTGGAAGCAGGTAGCAAGAAAGGTAGGGGGATTGTGGGAGGGGGTTGCCTGCTCACGTTCATTTAAAATATATTTTGAAAACAAGAAAGAATTTTTATAAGAGTAACTTGCTAGGGAATTGTCTGTAAAAAAACCACTGCTGCTCTCCTAAGTGCTTCAGACTGCTGACTGCCAGAAAGTGGGGGTGGAATGGGAGGAGTTCAGCTGGCAAAAATATGTGCCATGGAAAAAATATTTTCAGTAAAACACTAAACTTTTTTTTTTGTCAGTTTAGTTCACTTTTTAATTTTCAGAAAAGTAGTCAGTGCTATTTTTCATTCTCTGACCCATTTGTAATGTCCTGGAAAGATCTCTTCTGTGTGCTGAACTAGATTTTTGGCAAAATTAAGAAGTTGGTCCTTCAAAAATCTACCCCTAGTTGAGATTATTTATATTATAATAAAAGACTTCGGATGTTTTCAACCCACATTGGCCTATACATAGGTAGCAGCCACATGCATGTAACAGGAGGGGTAGTCTAGAGGACAGAGTCCTGCACACACATTCAAGAGGCAAGAAGTTTGTTTACACTGAAACACTACAAAGTACATTGGGAATTAATTTAGGGATCGCTAGCTGCTTGACCATAATACCATATGTGGATATTCACAGGCCTTTGACAGACATTTGTCAGTGAATGAAAATGAGCTGGCTAAATCTCTTGCTGATGGCAGGTACCTGTCAGACCCCTGCCTGTTGTCACACTCTGAAAACAGAAAAAATTTCAGCATAGAGCATTAAGTTCAACCAGCAGCTAAGAGATCAACCTGATATGATGGGCTTACCCAGTTCAGGAACTAGGCTGTGAAGGGGTTGGATGTCTGTGACTTTGGGGCAGCAAAGCGTAGTGGAGGGTTGGATGTGTGGGAAGTCATGAGCAGTAGCAACTTCAGGGGAATAGCTAACATGCTGTTAATTCACACTCTGACTTACTGAAGTAACTTTCCAGTGTAGACAACATGGAAATTAAATTCCAGGTTCCACCTATGAATCTGCTTCATGCCTCAGCTACCCCTCTGTTAAAAATAGATAATGTTTTTCTAATGTAGTGGGGTACTCTAAGGATAATTCCAGCAATGTTTGGGTAAAGCCATGATAAGTGATCAAGAATCAGTGGATAAATCTGGAAGGGACCTCAGGAGGTCATGTAGCTCAACTGAAGTGATGATATAGATAATCTTAGTGCACAGTTAATTAAATGCCTGATTTTAAGAGCATGCAACTATGATCCTGAGCTGGCAATATGACAGGTAACTTACTTCCAAATACTGACACAGACATTAAAAACCTCTCAAAACTCAGTAGGATGTATTGCCTTCTAGTTTCAAACTTAGTTTCAACACCTGACAAAAAGTGGAGTGAAACATAGGCTACACTCATAAGAAAATTGGGAAACTCTTCTAGTAACTTCACAGTCAGCATTAGGAAACCATCTACAGTAAACCTGATTTTTCCTGACTTCCCACAAGTTACTTAGGAAAAAAAGGCCCTTTTCAGCTGAAAAACTGCATGTATGGAATTTGGGCGGGGGGAGGAAGAAGAGGGAAAAGAGGGAAGCAAGGAGGGAAGCAAAGAGAGAAGCAAGAGAAAAAAAGAGAGAAAATTTAAGAAAGAGAGATTTTTAGGTAGATATTTATGTAGAGATAATTATGTAGAATTATACAGTCTACACTCTGAAATTCTTGGCATCTCTTAGAAGACATTTTATAAGAATTTGAAGATTCAAGGTATGTTCTTGATAGGTACAAGTAACTAGAGGACTTTTTTCTGCTTGATCTAATCAGCTGCAGTACCCATCTCTTCAATGTGTCTAATGCTTGCAATCATCATTAATATAATCTTTTTAGGCATCTACAGAATAGTTTCTTTAAAACATACTGTAAATAATTATAGTGCTCACAGCATCACTTAACAGCTAATGTTTGACACTTCTGCCTAATGACTGTCTCTGACCTCATACAAAGGATGAGATGACTGCATCATCTCTGACACAGTACGAATTATTTTGTCTCTGTATGGTGAAGGGTATTAACTTTGAAAAATAACCTAACCTTGACAATTCAAAGTGCCTCCTAGGACACCTACTCCTCGATATTATGTTCTGTGTAGAAAACTGTATTCAAGAAATACAGTTTTTTAGACCTATGGGAATATTATAAATCTCTGAAAGACCAAACTCCTAAAGAAAGACTCAGTGGAACTTGCTGGAGCAAGGTCAAGATAAAACACACACCTTTATCCTGTAGGAACAGGATTTCAGTGACTTCAGTCAAGATACACTTCTTCGTAAGGTTTTTCATTTAAAACCAGCTATACCACACAGTCAAAAGTTAAGCTCTAGTACTGCAAAATGCCAGGCTTCATGCCATGTATGTGAAAATGTATGTCCACAAGGGTTATGTGGACCCATTTCTAACACACAGAAAGAGATTTTATTTGTATACAAGAATTTGAATTACTAGGATCCACAGGGTCTTCTATGTGCACTCTTTCTCATGCTGCACTAAAAGAGAAAGCTATGAGCTGAAAAACAATGAAAAAAAAAAGATGGAAGAAAAAAGAAAAGGGAAGGTAGGTTCAACAGAGCACAGTACATGAGAAAAAAAGAATTTCTCTCACCTAACAGATCTTGGAAATGCAGCAGAGGAAACTGGTCCAATTTGTTAGTGTTCTCTTTTTTTCCTACAGACCTTTTACATTCGCAAGCAAAGATAAATATGTCAAAGATATTTATCTCCTTTATCATTCACTCCTCCTATGTAGAAAAACCTTGGGTTTAGAGATTGTAATTCAGGTCAAAAGCGGTAGCAGTATTAATAGAATATAGCCAGTTCTTTCTATTCATTACTAGTTTGTGTCCATACTGATATGCCTGTGAATTCAATTATTCACTTATTTTCTCAAATGAGTTTTCACTCAAAGTGTGTTGTTTCTTTTATTAATGTCAGGCTTAATCAATGGCTTTCTGAAGAGGATGAAATTATTTGACTAGTTCGAGGGGCTTTGGAATAGGTTTGTGTTTCCAAATTACTCTCCACAGCCTTGTTGCAAAGTAATTATGATTTTTCTTTGGTTTAGTATTAACTTACGCCAAGTAAGTTCTCTTCTCCTTGCTGTTTGAAATAGCATCTCTTTTAAAGTAATAGCATGCATTGTGTTCAAAGTCATGCTGCTATTTTTAGTTATTTATTTTCTGCTGACCTGTTAGAGGTGTATTTGCTTTCTTAATTTATAGTGCTTGTGAAGAATAGTGTTTACGTTTTCTGTGTTATTTGATAGCTCTCTTACGACTACGTAGGTTGCAAAACATTTTCCTTTGGTTATGATTATTTTCTTTTGCACAAAATTTTTGAGAGAAAAAAGTGGAGCAGCTGTGGGGGAGAACAATGTGTGTAATATAAATGTGCTTTTGCACAGGTAATTTAAGATGAGCAGGTCCAGATTTTCAAAAGCATTTATGTGTCCATGTCTGGCCTGACACCTGATCAAAACTGTCTAAATAATAGTAAAAAATTTTCTACATGATTTTACATATATAGCTATGAAAATCTAACTTTTTTGTATGTAAGTTTCAGACATGTTGTTTCCTTTCTCTCATCCCTCTCCACACTCCCCACCTTTGTCCCCCCTATCTGAATGTGCACTCTTTTCTTGACCTAGCTTTAGGCTATTGCTGACTGTTTGCATGGCATACATTGTATTATGTTAGACTCTTTGAAGACACAGTCAATGACGAAACATTAAATTAATTTCATTATATTTTGAAACAGTGACCTGAAGACTGACATTTCTGTTTTCACACATACCCACTTATAAACATTTTTTGGGACAGAATATTATTGTTTCATTGAATATTATTAAACAATTTTTCAGCTGGCTGCCAGCCAGAGATAGATCTGGAATAAAGTTTATCTATTTTATACTTATTAGCCAAACAGTTTATGATTCCCATAATAATCACACATCTGTCTGACATTGCAAAATCAGTATTTCAATGATAAGATTTTGTTTGTCTGGAAGAGAAAGTATAAAAACTGCATTCAGCTTTGTCTAAGATATATTTTCAATTGTGAAAACATTTGAAATCTTATTAATCAGAGTGAGGAGCTTTTTTTCTTTACTTACTTAAAACTTTCATAAGAATTTCATAACAGGGGCAGATGGAACCTAAAATATTTGTTATAAATGTAGTCTTGTAGTCTCTCAAAAGCCTGTGATATTTTTATGGTTTGAAATACTACAGGCAGACTAAATTATATTTCCTTATATTTGAGACACTGAAAGAATATCTTAAATCTCTAAATTAAGTTTAACTCCACAAAACCAAAATTTAAAATCTTATTTGGATTCATTGGATCAAACCCTTGGGGCAACGTTTATTTGTACTCGAGTTCATTCATATATGATCTACAGGATCAGGATAGTGGATAGTTCATTCTATCCTTAAACTCCATAGCTTCTCCTGACCTGACCATGAACATTTGGCTAATGCCTAAAACATCTACACCTCTGCCTTTTCAGTAATTTTCAGGAGCTTTTTTAATTAAAAAAATACATTTTTACTTCTGTGACAGTGGTGGATTTGTAATCACTGGTGAAAAAGTTTTTAGAGTCACTGCCTCATTTATGGCAATATGGCTGTCATCCCAAAATCTATCCTTCTAGAAAACCTTGAGCATCCTTCCGCTTCTGTTTGTACTTTAGAACTAGGTTGTGGCATCCATAGGATAAATTAAGTTCTTCTGTGCATCGTAAGCGGACCTCCTTCCTTGTCAAGAGTCTCCTCTACCCTAACTAAAAACTCAAGTTTCACATCTAACATTTACTTTCTGTAGTCCCCATCATCATGCTCATTCCATCTCTGATATACCTGAAATTCACTCTTTTCTATTTTCTTGCTTCTGCCTTTTTCTTAAGCAATATAATCGTACACAGTCTCTCCTCTCTCAAAGAACTCACATTTAATGTGACTTTCTTCATTCAAAAACCTCATCTTACTCATTCCTAAACTCACAGAAAGTATATATCCACTGATACTATTTTTCAAGTTAATTTATGTACTTCTCATATTTTAGCTTCTATCATTTACACTCAGCTGAAAGCACTTAAAACCTCTGCTGACTCCTTAAAATATCCTTGTTTCCTCAACTTTAGTGTAAGTAACAACCACACTCATTGTCTTTAAAATCTTGTCCTACCTTGATTTTTGGCTGTTCTCATTGTTTCTTTCTTTCATGCAATCTTTCGAGGATTTTCTCATTCACTTTCATCTTCTCAAATGGACTTCAGGAGAATGCCATTAATTCAACTCTATCCTCTTTCCAGATAACAACCCCAAAGAAACCCATACCAGAACTTAAAGAAATCCTGTGCCTCATTTCAGCAACAGCTGAACACAGATAATAAAAAAATAGAATAAAGAAGCATATTTTAACCCTTCCTCTGACCAATTCACTCACATAATTTACACAATTCACACAATTTGCAACTTAAGGAGCTAGACATATTTCCTGTGCATTTAGTAGCCCTCTGTGGATTTCTGTGGCATATAATAATCTTGCCTCCCATGTAACCTTTAGCAATAGGATGTTGTGAATACAAGAATTTCCACAGTTTAACTGCACGTTGCCTGAGAAATTACTGCCTTTTTGCCTTGAACCTGCCACCCCCTAGCTTCCTGTTATGCCCTAATTCTTGATTATGGCCTCATCCAACACAATCAGTCCCTTTCCAAGCCACTAGTGATTTTTTACACATCTATCATATCCTTCCTCATATCTTTTCCAGGATGAAGGATCCTAAGTCAGTTGTCCCTTAAAAGGAAGGTACCCATAGTAACTTACAGGCATAAGCAAGTAATTGTCATCTTACTACTCATCTGCTTTTCTAGGTGATTTTTAGGCATGCTGCATGACAGAGGTTCCTGCAGAAGTACACTGTCACTGTGACCTTGCTAATAAACTTCAGTAAAAATGATTAAACTTACAGAATCTCCAAGAAACTCTTCTCTAACCATCAAGCTGGTGAAGGCTCCCATCTTGCACCACTACATTGTACCACTCTATTCCCTAGCCTTGACAAATACAAGCTTACAGAGCTTAAATTAATTTAGACATTGACTCATTGACTTTCCTAGTCCACAGTTCTTCCTTGGCCATCGCTTATTTTTCTTCCTTCTGTGTTATATCAAAGAGAAGCTGTCCTCCACAACCCACACCATCTTTCATTCCATTACAGGGGGTTAATTCCCTGGTTGGGGAGACCAGTGAAGCCTTCATAGCTTACTCTGCACTATCATGTTTATTCTGGGCAAAGAAGCTGCATATAAACACAGAAAGCCAATCTTAAACATTTCCTTTTGCAATATACCTCAAAAAATAACCTACAGCCAACCTTCAACGTAAATTGTGAACCAATAGTCTAGATCTCGCAGCCTATTATGTTTTCTACAATCTTACCCCATTGGTTTACTGCTTTGTCCTGCCAACTCCTTTAGATTTGCTCTCATATACTCTTGGACAATTGTTTTGCAGAACACAAAGCCTGAATAATGGGTTCCTGATCCACAGTTAAAATTCCTTGGCACCAGCGGCCATATCCACAAAGATATACACAAACCTAACTTTCCAGTGACATCAGAGGGGAGAAAGGCAACTAAGTATTTTTATGGTCTGAACTCATTGAAATAACATTAAAAGATGCATTTTAAAATTTTTTTAAATTTTAATGGAATTTAATTAAATTTTGTAAATGTAATGGAATGTAAATTTTAATTTAACTGCTTCAATGGAAGCAGTTTCAGCCGTATTTAAGAAAGGCAGATTGTGTTTACATATCAAAGTACTGCGTGGTTTTATTGTTTGTCAATATGTGCAAGATACACAAATCTTCATGTCATTTGCAATTTTGATTATGTTAACATAAACCAGCTGATGAACCTTAACTAGGATCAACAACAATATCTAGAATCCGTGTTCTGCCAAATACACATCTGAATTATACAAAGCATAAATACAGCTGAAACATCTGAAGAGAGTTCAAAGTTTTCCAAAGAACCTCTATTGACTTCTGTCAGTCTCAGAACCCTGCTGTTTAGAAATATTAAATGCTTGCACTCATTCTAATGTTCTATTGTAAAGATTTTATCTGTTTCACTCAGTGACATTACCTAGTTGGTGCTGTCATCCCCAGCCACAAGGAACTTAGGCTGAAGAATGATTATATATATCGTTTAACAGCTGTCTTGGATTTTTCTACATTTTACAGATTTTTGTGTCTAGTCCTAAAGTTTTAACTCAGTTATTTGCACCACTTGAAAAGCTTGTCTAGTCAGCCTACTTTTGCCTCACTTCCTTGCTGTTCTCTGTCTTGCACATAACAGCAGCTAAACAGTGTGAAATATGCCATTTCACCTCTACCATATTTTGCTGAATGTCAGAGGTCATGAATTCAAACACTTGCACTGTTTGGAACTACTTTTGTGACAAAAAAAAGTCTTCTTCCTCCCACTCATACTAATATACTTACTGGTATTTGCTGTCTTTCATGTCTAATTCTCGCCTTTTTAAAGGATATTGCATTGTTTATTTTTATTAGCTCTAGAGCTACAATTTCATAATGAACTCATGGACTTGGACAGCATGCCAGATGAACAGTATTGATAGTATTTTTCACAGAAATAAGAAGTTCTGGCTGCTGTGATTTATAAGGTTTTTTTTAACTGGCATCAGAAGTAACTCCACTTAACAAAAGCACTTTGCACTTCATAATTAATCTATTGTAAGCTGGTTTTGTTCTGTTAATAAGTATTATCACTAATATATTGCTACACTTCAACAGTAAGTAACCACACCTGCAACAAGTTTTTCACAACAGGCTTTATCTTTCCTCTGAAGAACCTCACTTTTGAAACACTGTATTTTCAGAATCTCAGGTTTATCCAGAAACATGTACCAGACCTGTTTTCTATCTTTGCCATGTTATGTTTATGTGGTTCTATTACTGTTCAGTTGATCCTGTTTATAAAAAATAACTTTATTCTTTGGGTGCCTACCTTGAAATGAACATATTGGGAAAAAAATGTCAAATTGACTGTAGTTTCCTCATAAACCCAATGGAAAGATAAGGAGTGACTGAACTCCAGGGATAAAGCAAGTAATATTGTATTATATGCCATATGCAATGACCAGCCAGATTAGGACATGAGATAAGCAATAATTTTTATTACATGATGTAAAGAGCAAGAGAAAACAGAGACAGGTGAAACCTTGGAAAACTCCACCTTGTACTTGGCATGGTTGGGCTGGTACTGGCACAGCCTTTCCTTGGGGCTGTGCATTAGGCTTTTCCTTCCTCTCTGGGACATCAGAAGAATGAGTATATTTTCTGCATTTTTTCATGTCTTTTTAATGAATCATAGCTTGCTATGCCCTACAATACACAAGTCTTTAAAATATTTATATGTCGCCTCAATAACTGTAAGTTAATATGTACTTCACAGAATGCCTTCTATTGTCATTTGTCATTGTTGTGTCCAACACACATGACCATTTAATGTTTTTCACAGCATACACGCACAACACTTGTTTCTCTCAAGCTAACTTAATATTAACAGTGTCTGGGAGTGATAATCCTGAATTTAAGACTTGCTTTTAAGCAATCAGATGGAAAATGGGTCATTACCCTTTCCAATACATCCTCTACTGCCACCATCATGTGCTAAACATTTTGGGGTATTTATTTACAACACAACCAGGAACTATTTTTATTCAAATGCTTAACAAGTAATATGGCAAAATTTACCCTAATGTCACCTCAGGAAAAAAATTACTTTGTTGTTGTGGTCTCGACTTTGAGAAGTAGCATGAAGTTTGTTAAAAACTGCTGAGCTCCTAGGAGAGCTACAGCCTGTCTCAGCCCTCCCCTATGGGGTACTGCAAACATCATCCACAAGGTTCCCCTCTGTACACACAGGCCAAGGATTACTGCAGTGAAGTAGACTGCAAACTATTTTTTCAAGTTCTTCTTCCCAGAAGCAGCAGTATACAACAAGGTTCAAGATCATCAGTTCCACACTATGAAAAGGCACCAGCAGTTAGCAGCAGTACTTTTAGAGTAGTTTTGGGTAAGAGCCATACATAAAAGGAACTGAATCTTCAAGCCAAGTTCTTAAAGGTACTTAGATACCAAAAGATATAGATACAGGCTCCAGTAAGCCTCTAGATATAACTGAAAAGATTATTTTATACTTAAATAATGCTCCAGATTTGTTCCTGTTTCTCAGTGTGTTCTTATCCTTCCTCTTCTCCCTTCCCTATGACATACTTCCATACCCACTCACCTTTGGTGCACTGCCCTTGGGATGCATGCCTATGCAGCTAGTATACAGGCTTTATATAGGTTTAGAGACATTTGAGTGACGTGAACAGAGGGAAGACACTTAAAGGTTTTTCATGCTGTTGGGGCTGACCTTCCCCAACTGCAGCCTGTCCATGTGTTTGCATCTTTTTGCCCTGCACAAAATCATTTCACCTGATTTCTGTTCCCACTTGACCTCCCACTGCCTTCTTAATTCTCCTTCACTTTTCTCTGTAGAAGCTTAACTCCCCTTTTAGAAAAATCCAGTCATCATCTCCAACCCTTTACGTATTATTGTGGTACTCCTGCTGCTTTACAGACTGGGTTGTGTCTGCCTGTGAGAGAGCATGTGTGGCTGTCTTTTTCTGCACTATACAGAGAAAAGGGCAAAAGGCCTCCTCTACTTCTTACAAGTTACAGCGAGTTTATAGGCTGAATAAGACCACGACCTCACTAATCAGGGATAGCACTTTGACAATGCAGTCTTCTTTTGTTTGTCCCTGCACAGTCCTATAATAAACATGACATTGACTTTCATACTATTATATGCCCAGATTTTTTCTACACACAAACCTGGGACAAGACACATGCCACTGCTTTTGATGGCACAGGAAACACGCTCCAGGTACTTGCATAAGCAATACACTTACTGGGACAGGTTACCAAAGAGTGTTGAGTGAACGTCGCAGCTGAGTGCTCTCTGCAGGGCTAGGGTCTCCATGTGGTGGGGTGTGCGACAGAGTGCTGTGAGGACAACTGGGCTGGAAAGTGAAGCCTCAACAGTCACCACAGCTGTGACATGTCATCGCTTCCCAAAGTTTTCCACCACTGCACCTTCCCAAACCTAGACTTCTGGCAGAGAATGAACAGCCAGAAATAACTAATTTCTGGCCCTTCCCCGGTATAGCTGCCAGCCACACAAGGCAGCAGCTTTCTTTGTCTGGGCCTGCAGGCAGCCCGGACACTACAGTGTAAGCAAGCTGTTTAAATCGACAGTTAGAAGGCACAGGCAAATATAGAGCAATGCAATAGCCTTTCACATCCTGCAAAGACTTGCCTCTTGCATTCACTATGAGGAAATTGAAGCTCAGTTGAATCGGCTTTTATAAAAGCCTGCATTCACCATAGAAAGGAGTTTCTTTAATAGATTGCAAAAGGCTAAAACTCAGATGGTAGAAAGAAAATGTCTCTTAATTCCCTCCAAAGGATTTCTTCCATCTTTCACTGAAGCATTAGGCTTTAGTCAGGCATGAGGGGTACATTTAGATACATCATAGAATCATAGAATGCTTTAGGTTGGAAGGGACCTTGAGAGATCATCGAGCCCAACCCCCCTGCAGTGAACAGGGATTGAACCTGTGAACTTGGAGTTATTAGCACCATGCTCTAACCAACTGAGCTAACCTGGCTGGCAAACATAAAGGCACTTCTTTGATCCAGTATTACAGATCTTCATGTCCTCTGGATTTTTCTTGGATTTATGTAACTGGTAACAAAGTTTAAACAAAATATTGTAAGCATCCGCCGAGGTGAAACTATGATTCGTACTGTGTTAATAATGCAATGGGATGGTGAATAGGACGATGCAGCGCGGATGGCGCCGTCCAGAAATCGTTGCTTTTCCGCTGCCTGTCCGGTAGGTGGCAGTGCCGGCCCAGCGGCTGTGGGACAGTCCCAGGCCACGAGTGACCGGGTCACAGGCACCCTCTCCCCGCGGGTGCTTTCCTTCTCTGAAGGGAAAACGTTGCTGACAGAAAGACAACAGCTCAGTTTGCTCACACTTCGTGAAGGGGTGGCGGGGAGGAGTTTATTTTAGCCTTTTACAGGGTACAAAGGCTGCCCATGATGAAACGTTTTTTGGATTTGGTTTTGATGGGGTTCTTTTGCCTAGCTGGTAGAAGCAAGCAGATGCACAAGATTTTGGTATCAGTCTGGAAAAAAAACAGGTACCTGTTCTGCCACAGTCAATTGAGGCGAGGAAAGGGTAGGCAGGTGGGACTGGGCTGAAAATATCTTCATTAAGGATGGAGCCAGCATTCTCCAGCACAAAAGAGAAATAATGCCATTCTGCTTATGGCGTAACAAGACTGAACAGGAAGGAGACTCACTCTTGATATCACATCATTTCAGCTTTCAGCACACATCAGGCATAGGAGTACGTAAACTTAGAGAAGCTGCAGAAGGAAGTTCATGCCATTTGTTTGAGCTGGACTACGTATCTTATGAAACACCAGCGGGAATTGTTTAGTATTTGTGTGTAAAGCTAAAAGCACAAAAAGGCCAACAAGGATGAGATGAAAAAAAGTCTGTGACTACATGGGTGTCTCAAACAGGAAAGCTGGTATTTCTACTGAAGTTGTAGTGCACTAGCACTAAGATTTAATTCTCCTCCAATAGTAACTGTGCAACCGAAAATCTCTCCTACAATACATTAACAAAGAGTGGTAAATATGATGGTGAAAGCTAGAGGGGTGGATGGAGGACAAAGGCAGATATTATGAAACTGGTGCATAAAAATGATATGTAGATAGGCTCACTAATTTGAAGAAAAAACTCAGAAAGTAAGGCTCTTCTGAAAATCTAAAGCACAGCCCCAACCATATATCAGTTGAGCATGTGGAGAGCTCCTGTTTAGCATTTGTATGTAAAGGTAAACCCATCATTTCCACCATGACTGCAACCAACCCTGAGGGACTCAGTGACTATTTTTCAATAGAAAGCATTGCATTTTGGAAGACACCCATGTCACAGACTTGTGCCTGCCAATGATCAGCAGCAGAATTTGTATCTGAGACCACGGTTATTTGGTTTCCAGGTCAACTCTCCATAAGTTACTTCACCTCCTTCTTGATATTTACTTTGCACCTTGAATGCTGCTTTCAGAAACCCTGTGTTGGCTGTATGGTTGTCTTGCTTTTGATATATATCCCTAAAATTGACATTCATACAGACCCTGTCAAAAAAAGAATGTGTTTCAACGTGCAGCTGAGAATAAATTTTATCTTTCCAGGCCATTGTGGAAGAAACAATGAAAGAAAGACTTTTTCCCCCTAGCAATTCTAATTAATTTATTACCCTGACATGCCACATTTACCATTCTTCTTTAATTACAAAGTTGACATAAACATCCCATGATGCCACATCTGTGCTGATGTATACTTTTCAATTCTTTCTTTGTGCAAAGATGATGTAAGAGGGAGAAGGAGTTAATCACTGTGACAAATTGTCAGAATAGCACTTTCAAAAAGATGAAGTGGTTACCTTGCAATCAGGAAAAGAAAGGCAGGGGAGAATCTATTTTAAAAGTTTGTCAAGCAAAGGCAAAGCTAAGCAGCTTTAATTAAAATATGTTTTATTGGCTTTCCTGTGGTAATGCCTGGGAGCCCTAGTCTTGGGCTGGTCTCCACCCTCCCTGCACTGTACTCATTTCTAATGAGGTACTTAGACACCAGAGTCCATGTTCTCACAGCTGCTTTCAAGTGACCTTGGAAGGAGGTGGAGAGTCCTAGTGCCACTGTACATACAGCATCTGAGGCACATTATTCTTGCAAAAACAATGTTCCTCTTTTAAAGAAATTATTGTAATGAACTTTTGCTATTATAGCCAATCTAATCAGCTGCAAGACTGTTGGAGCAGTAGAGGAGATTGGCATTAAAAACAGATATAACAGGAAAACATGTGAATTTGTTGAGGGGTGTTGTTTGTTTGCTTGTTTGTACTTTGCTATTATTATAAGCAGTTAATCTGTTCTGGTCTCTGATGAATTCCACCTAATGTGCAATCCTGGGGAAGGGAACCATTTGAAGAATGCATTCAGCATTACTTTAGCTTCATCAAATGTTCTAGGGCAAATCTGCATATTGGCAGATCTTCAGCAGACCTCAGCCAGTTTATATTCAGCTGAGTATTTGACCCAGTTAAAAGTTTGATTAATACCACATTCAGTGTTCTTACCCCAATGCAAAGCATATTTGCATGGAACTATCACTTATCTAGTAAAACAGTATTTCTGGGGAAAAGAGAGGATGTGACTGAACTAATTTTAAGAAGTTAGGAGGCATTATACATTCTGTCTACAAGTAACCAGCAAGACCAACTCTGTTACTTAAATAAATGTTTTACAATAATAATAATTGCCATAGACAACTCTGACCCAGTTTATACTAAAAGATGAAAGCTGATATTCTTCACAATTGCGTAACTGAAAAATCTTCTCACAGAAACATTAAATGTTTGCGTCAGTCCTCTAGATGCTTCACTTTATCAGTTCTTTCCTCTGTATACAAAAAGGGGATATTCAAGCAAAAAAGCAAAAACTTAGAACATATTGCTTATGCAATGTTTTTTTAAAATTAAATTACTCATTATCAAAATATCATTTTGAATGACAACAATCTTCCTGTTATTTAGTGCTTTTATTCTCTTATACCTCTTAGTCATCTCTTCGGGAGAAAAAGCAAGGGCAAGATTTTCATGTCTTTTGTCATCTCACTGCCTTTTTATCGAAACTCTTCAGCTTCTGCTATATCCCTTTGAAAATTAGATTCCCAACTCTGTATTCAAGATGGAATAGCCAACTCTCTCATTCTGTACGGGCTCTATCATTCCTTCATTGCACTACTTTACAAACTGCCATTTCTGATTGTTGTTGTACATTGAGCAGCTCCTTCCACTGACCTGCCTACAGTGTGCCACAACTGTGAGCACTCAGACAACATTTACAGCCTATGCAAAACTGATCAGCTGAAACTTTCCTCTGGAGGTTGTAACAACTTCATTTCTACATTGAATTTAACATATCACTGGAAAAAGCAGCATAGGCTAATGGCTGTAACACCATTCTTCCATTAGGCACATATGAGTGAAAACTCAATATGAAAAGTAAGTATGATCATTATCTGTGATTTTCTTTGCTGGTGCATTCTAACTAATTTCACCAAGTGAAAGTATTTATCTAAACCCTTAACATTTTCCAAAAATTTTGTACAAATAAAGTAATGGAAATACAACACAGCAGAGAGGCAAGAGTCTCAGAAGTTCCTAGAGTGTGTGGAGGATAACTTTCTGACACAGCTGGTAAGCGAGCCTACCAGGGGAGGTGCCTCACTTGACCTGCTGTTTACCAACAGAGAAGGGCTTGTGGGAGATGTCATGGTCGGAGGCTGTCTTGGGCTTAACGACCATGATATGATAGAGATCTCGATTCTTGGCAAAGTAAGGAGGAGGGGCAGCAAAACTGTTACCATAGACTTCCAGAGGGCAGACTTTGGCCTCTTCAGGACCCTGGTTGGGAAAGTCCCTTGGGAGGCAGTCCTGAAAGGCAAAGGGGTCCAGGAAGCCTGGGCCTTCTTCAAGAAGGAAGTCTTAAGGGCGCAGGAGCGGGCTGTCCCTGTGTGCCATAAGACGAACCAGCAGGGAAAACGACTGGCCTGGCTGAATAGGGAGCTTTTGCGGGGACTCAGGGAAAAAAGGAGAGTCTACCACCTTTGGAAGAAGGGGCAGACAACTCAGGAAGAGTACAGGGATCTCGTCAGGTCATGCAGGGAGGAAATTAGAAAAGCAAAAGCCCAGCTAGAACTCAATCTGGCCAATGCTGTAAGAGATAATAAAAAATGCTTTTATAAGTTCATTAGCAATAAAAGGAGAGGCAAGGAGGATCTCCATCCTTTGCTGGATGTGGGGGGCAACATTGTCACTGAGGACAAGGAAAAGGCTGAGGTACTTAACGCCTTCTTTGCCTCTGTGTGTAATAGCCAGACCAGTCATCCCCAGGGTACTCAGGCCCCTGAGCTAGAGGATAGGGATGGGGACCAGAATGGAGCCCACATAGTCCAGGAGGAAGCAGTTAGGTGACCTGCTACGCCACCTGGACACTCACAAGTCTATGGGGCCAGATGGGATCCACCCGAGAGTATTGAGGGAGCTGGCAGAGGAGCTTGCCAAGCCACTTTCCATCATCTATCAGCAGTCCTGGTTAACAGGGGAGGTCCCCAATGACTGGAGGCTTGCCAATGTGACGCCCATCTACAAGAAGGGCCGGAAGGAGGACCCGGGGAACTACAGGCCTGTCAGCCTGACCTCGGTGCCGGGAAAGATTATGGAGAGGTTCATCTTGAGTGAACTCAACAGGCAAGTGCAGGTCAACCAGGGGATCAGGCCCAGCCAGCATGGGTTCACGAAAGGCAGGTCGTGCTTGACCAACCTGATCTCCTTTTATGACCTGGTGACCCGCCTGGTAGACGATGGAAAGGCTGTGGAGAGGAGGTTTAACAAGGCCAAGTGTCGGGTCCTGCACTTTGGTCAAAACAACCCCATGCAATGCTATAGGCTTGGGGAAGAGTGGCTGGAAAGCTGCCTGGCCGAAAAGGACCTGGGGGTGCTGGTTGACAGCCAGCTGAACATGAGCCAGCAGTGTGCCCAGGTGGCCAAGAAGGCCAACAGCATCCTGGCTTGTATCAGGAATAGTGTGGCCAGCAGGAGCAGGGAGGTGATTGTCCTCCTCTACTCGGCACTGGTGATGCTGCACCTGGAATACTGTGTCCAGTTTTGGGCCCCTCAATACAAGAAAGACATTGAGGTGCTGGAGCGTGTTCAGAGAAGGGCAACAAAGCTGGTGAAGGGTCTGGAGAATAGGCCTTATGAGGAGCGGCTGAGGGAACTGGGGTTGTTTAGCCTGGAGAAGAGGAGGCTGAGGGGAGACCTTATCACTCTCTACAACTACCTGAAAGGAGGTTGTAGTGAGGTGGGTGTTGGGCTCTTCTCCCAAGTAGTTAGCGATAGGACGAGAGGAAATTGGCTTAAGCTGCGTCAGGGGAGGTTTAGTTTGGATATTAGGAAAAATTTCTTCATGGAAAGGGTAGTCAAGCATTGGAACAGGCTGCCCAGAGAGGTGGTGGAGTCACCATCCCTGGAAGTGTTCAAAAAACGGGTAGACGTGGCACTTTGGGACATGGTTTAGTCTAGTCTACCCTTAATTGGTTTAGCGTGGACTTGGTAATGTTAGGTTAATGGTTGGACTGGATGATCTTAAAGGTCTTTTCCAACCTAAATGATTCTATGATTCTATAATACATTTTCATGTGGCTTGCTCTCCCAATATGTTTGCCTTCAATTCCCTTTTAAGAGAATGGGTTTAATAAAAATTATACTCACATGTTGATACCATTTCTAAGCTGAATTGGACAGTGGGTTTTGAGATTATTAATCTTAACTTTTAGGCAGAATAGGAAGAGAATAATACTTTACTACCTATAAGGACCAGTTCAGGCTGCTTAATGCAGCCTGTAATTTATCTTTTATGTCAAGTCCTCACAAAGAAATATCCATACTGCTGCAAAAACAAATATTTAATAACTTTGAAGGCATATATTTAAAAAAAAAAAAATCCTTAGCTCTGAAGAAAAAGAACTATTAAGTCAGTCCAATCAGTTTTCTTCATCTTCAAAAAGGTCTATAAATATATAGCTCTTAAAAAGTAGTGCAGTAGATAGATAGGTGTCACACCACTACCTTATAGATGAGCAAGCTACATCAAAGAATTTACTTAATGCACCTGAAAGGAGAGAAGGGTGAGGCTCAGTAACAATATTAGAAATCAGAAACCTTTTACATCAAAAATTTCCTGCAAATGCATACATCTGTTGCTGTATCCTTTTCATTTTTTGTTAAGTTTTGATCCATTGTCCCCTGAAGTGAACAGAAATACTTTCACTACAGTCCTAACTGGAAAGCACAGTTTGGGAAAAGCGCCTGCAGCCACACTGAATGGGAAAAGCTAGAACAGTTCCAGCAGAAGCTGTGCAAGCTGGTTGTCAAAGAAACATCCACTGATTATATCACCACCGGGCAAGTTTTCTGGGGCAGAAACAACAGGGCTATTCAAGCAGCAATTAGATGCACTTCTGCAGATATACCTGGATGAGAAGGGATAAAATCTCTAAGGTCATTGCCAAATTACCTTTCAGATCCTAACACTTGTTCCTATGCTTCTGCTGGAAGAAAAAACAAGGCACTTAGGGGTGGGCCTATGCAGAATACAAAGAAGATCTTTAGTTTCACTATCTAGAGCAAGCATTAGAATTGTGCATTTGATCCTCATAGGAAATATTAAAAAAAACCCACAGAGATTAGCAAAGTTGGCCATTGGTAGGTAAATGTCCTTTTCTTGTCTGTAAGGCTGAACTGCACATAGCACAAGTTAGGATGGATGGAGAAACCTAATGCCTGGTAAAGGCTCTAAGTCTCCCAAAGGGACAAAGTATTTCAAGAAGAAGGTTGCATCCAGTGTCAGCAGACCTGTATCAATCAGCAGAGCTGTTGCAGGCCGGAGGACTGCACTAACTCTTTTTTAAACTCTGCTGAGCCCCATTCTAGAACAAATCCAAGTCAGCCAAAATTTCCTGGTAGGGACACCAGCTGTAACATTTCATCTAAACACCCGGATCGGTGGCTATGGCTTCCAGCCATGTGTGGTCTTTTTATAAAGTTTTATTGGCATAAAACCTTCTAGTAATAGTGCTTTGGCCTGTCCAGTCTTTGCAAATTATTTATTAAACTATTCTAGAAGTTATACAAAATACTATTTCTAACTCCTTGTACCTGATGACATGATGTCAAAACTCAGCATCTATGCATGGCTGAGTGAGTTACTATAGGAGAAAGTGATCCAGCTTCATGGAGCTTCCTGGTAGATGAGTAGCTCATCAAGCAAACAACAGCAATTCCTCTCCAACTGGGAGCTCAGTACAATACAAAGAAAACAAAGTTCAAATCCAGGAGAGGATTAGGAAAATATCCTCTAAAGACATTTCCATGGATTTAGTAGGAAAGGAGAACCAGATGAGGCAGCCTTGAAGTGGATCTGTAAGGGTCTATTACAAAGATCAATAGAAGCTAAGTTATTTTAACCTAAAACATGTGTATGACACTGTAAATGTATAAAAATGAATCCAGCTTATGAGGCACTGTTGGACAGCTGCAACTGAGGATAGTTTTTTGATGTGCACTGTGCAGCTATATTTTCACTAAGCGGAGCAAATTCTCTCCCAGTGCAACTCCCCTTCTGTACTCCTGCTGTTTGGGTGAACAGGAGCCCAAAACTATCTATCATCTAACACACTCTGGTCTGCAGTGTATGAGTACAGGCAAAATCAAAGACATCTAAGTACTCACCTGCAACCAGGACATTTGATAGGTTTTCATAAGGGTATATCCAGATCACATCTTTTTCAGGTTTGACTTTTTCAAGTTTCAGAGAGTTATGAAATGGCTTCCACAACCATTGTCAGCAATGGTAGGAGCAAATACTGCTAAGTAATAAGGTTGTTTCGGTTTCTTAGAGCGTTCATACTTTTAAATAAGACTTGCAATAAGATTTGATCAGAATGAATTCTGGGACAATTCGAAGTGTGGGCTTTAAGTGACTGATCATTCTGATTATCAAATCTGATTATCTTCTGTGCTTGATCATGGACTTGCAGCATCTGCATAAACACTCTCTTTTGGAAAGTTCAGTAAGAAACATTATGCAGTAACTGCACTGTTTTTCTCCTTAAATTTAATCACAGTTTCTACAGACATCTTCCATGAGAGAGCCATAAAATTGCAGGGATGTGGCTCAGGCTACATTGCTCTGCTAGAGTTTTTTAAATGTGACAAAAATGGAAAAGCTCCACTCATGCATCTACATTTACGCTCTGAATCCATCTTCACAGATGAGGAGTCAGTGACAGTAATTACAACATTGAGATCTCACTGTTAAGTTACTCTCTCCCTTAAGGGACAAAGAAAAAAAACGCTTGTCTAGGGAACACCCGTTAACAGTAGATTTGACTTCATCTAAGCCTTAGGACCCTTTAGTGTCAATCCTCTGAACAGTGTTGAAAAAAACCTCATGTTTTTTCAATTTTAACTACACATGGAATATGCAAGTTCATAATTGGCTTCAGAATTGCACCATAGAATAGAATTTTCCTCCAAACACTATGAAGCTTTTCAGAATTATATTGTGCACAAATTCTGCTAGAAATTCACTTACGAGGTGTTATTTATTAAATAACTGTAAAATCCATTCCAAAATGAGCTATACTAATGTCTTTAAGGAAACAAACATCTGTATGTCAGGGTGTGCTGGCAAAGAATCAGACGCAGCAAAAAGCGTTATCTTGCCTCACTCACAATTCTTCATATTCCTCTCTGGGAACTTCTAGGTTTGACTGTCAGCAGCTGGAAGATGGTGCAGTGAACTAGCAGAGGGTCCACATTGGGGCATGGGGGTACAACTCCTAGGAGAGGGGCACCAAGAGCTCAGGGTCCTCCCCAGTAGGTTTCTGAACTGCATTCAGACACTCTTCATTGCCCACATCCACCAAAAACACCTCCATCATTTCCTGCATTTTAGAAACCAAGTCGCACCATTCAGTTTATACACAATGGCTTCAATTTTAGAATATAAGGCTGAATGACTTATGCTGTTCAAAAGGACCATCTCCTCCAAGCTACTGACAGACACAATATGCCCCGTTTTCGGTGGAACAAGAAGTGTACATATCACTATGCAATTACTCTGTATAACCTTAACTAGCTGAACAGCACCTAGGAAAGTCCAATTTAAGAGAATTATAGTTTTACATTCCCAAGTAGGTCTCAGGCACTGTACAATCATGCCATCTGCTGGGCAGAAATTTTTAGCTATCAGCAAAAACTTTTGAGGAACCTGGGCAATATTGTGGAAAGCATATTGCAGGCCTGGCAATGGAATTTTTATAACTTTTTTTTTCCCAATTGTGTCGGCAGAAAAAGGATCACCAGATGGCACTGCCACTGCTGGAAATGGAGATGAAAGGGTGACAGTGCTGGTACCTAAGGGACCCCCAGTCAACCAGCCGTACCCCACTGCCGAGCCTTTCTTCATGGCTGGTTAATTCCAAAGGCTAAGAGAGGGCCCCTAAACAGCAACCAGTGGCTTTAAAACACCTAAGCACAATTCCAAGCCAAGCACTAACAATAAATTAAATGCAAAAGATTTCCCAAGAAAGGGTTCAGTTTCCACCCTAACCACCCTCTTCCTACTGCATTCTCTCAGCAATAATAAAGGCAGATGCTCCTGAGGAAATGAGCTGAAATAAACTTGGGCACAGGAGTAATCTGATGGCCATTGGGACTATCAAGGTGTCTGAAGTTAAGGTTTAGTTTTGGCTCTGTCATCACCTTGCATGGCCAGACTCCTTAAATTTTCCAGGCTTTCATTTCCCTCTATTTCAGTACATACAAAAACATAATAGAGTGGACATATATGCAGATATTAAAAAATACAACACAATTAGTCCATGCATGACAATTTTGATTCTGAAAGTCTTTGGTTAGCATTTTGGTTACATAAGGAAAACCAAACTCTATATATCAAGTTAGGCAAAATTACTTCCACTCCCCTCACAGATCTAATTAAATACTGCCTCACAGATCTAATTAAATACTGCCAACCTTTTCCCCACATTTAGAAATCATCACATCTGTCAGCAAGAAACCAGTGGGAGGTAACAGCACCCATTGTCTTTCCATTCTCCTGAACAACCTGGCGATTCTCCCCACCACCCAGGCTCCCCACTGAACAGACCAGCACTCAGCACTTAACTTGTGAATTTCCATTTTGCTTACATTAAAATGCACAGCTTCTGAAACTCAAGTTCCTGTGAGTTACTACATTGTATCATTTTTATTAGAGCAGAAGTTCTGTTCAGATAGGATAAATTCTAATAAAAAGGAAGAAGCAACAATGTAAAAATTGACAAATTGAGCTGGACTATCAGATGCCTGATATGTTCTTCTCGTCTGTGAGAATGCAGGAAAAGAAATTAATTGTGTCCTCTAAGACCTCTTCTTTACAAAAAAAGGTTTATGTCTCTTTCACATGTCCCTGAAACAGTAGCTCCTCTCTGGTCTCACCCCTTTTCTACCACTAAGCTGTCCATGTTGTTACAAAAATTCTCCATTCCTCTGGATAACTTACAGCTGTCACACAATAGCTGTATTGTCAGTGCCACATTCATTGTTAAGCACTGATGAGCATGCCACTGATGGAGTATCTGAAGTACAATCAGCTGCTGATAGCAGCAAGGAAGGCCTTTAGTCTAAGTGTAGTTTTGAATGAGACATTGGAACCCATGCCCACAGCAGAAATAAGCACCATATGCACAGACTAGTAAGCCTAACAGGTAAACATACAGACATACATATACATATATAGATTTAATATTTTTATGTGCATATAAGATTGCTGATGTGGCAGCAAAATAATATATTAAAATGGATTCTCTTTGGCATTGGGAAATTTATTTGAAAGACATATACACATACATACACATGTACATATAAGTAAGACATATGTTAATGTATATGTACATGTATTAAAGGTGTTCTGATGCCTTTCTATAATATATCCAAGCAAGTCATCAGTTAAGCCAAAAAAATTTATCTCTATACCTTACCACACAAATGCTTTATATAGGGTTATGTGCGTCCCCCATGCAGGGAACCTCTACTTTAAATTGGCAATAAGAGATACCAAGAATGGCAACAAAGATGCCCGTAGTGTGGCTTCAAACAGCTGACAATTAGACAAGTAGAGATAAGGAGATTTGGTTATAGCAAATAAAAGCAATCTATTTCCTGGTTTATATGCATGTGTCAACTTCCTTGCTCCACATTAAGAGCATCACAGAGGAGATTATTGCAAAGCTACTATGGCACCTAAGTTCACACCTTTGCCTAGGCCAATTTAACCCTCCAGCAGAGGAGACACCAAGGAAGATGCAAGTGGATTTTACAGTTTTAGAACATGGAATTGTAGAACAGCCCAGGCTGGAAGGGACCTTGAAAGATCATCTGGTCCAACCTTTCATGGGAAAGGAGTCCTAGATGAGATTATCTAGCACCCTGTCCAATCCATCTTGAAACTCTCTACCACATCCCTGGGAAGGTTGTTCCAGTTTACTCCCTTCCTAGACAAGGATAAGAATAAAAAAAAAGAAAAAAAAAAAAAAAAGGAAAAGGCATGTGTCTATGCTAGCCTACCAACGCCTAAAGCATAGCCATGCCACCCACTGTCACAGCAATGCTACAGCCCTAGTGTCAGGGTTTACATTACGCTACAAGCAATCTCCAGACACAAACAGGAACCATATAGTCTTTTGAGCATCTTCTGATCACAGAAAACCCCCAAAGCACTAAAACTTTCCTGTTTTTTTCAAACTGCATATCATTGAAAAGCAATCTTCTCCCCAGTTCACACAGCATCCTGTGTGCCATAATAAGATAATGCAAGCTGCTCAGGATATTAAAAAAAAAAAAATTAACTCCTTCATTTACTCCCTTCCCTTTTCTTGCAGGAGATTGGGTACTTGTTAGCAACCTCTTAGTCCTCTAATTTCTAGCCTTATCTAGGCAGTCCATCCCAACAGCCCCTCTGTTTCTGATTTTGATAGGCAAACTTTCTGCAGGAATGAGGCAGGTCAGCTCCCTCTTCCCAAAACAGCAAGGTGATAAAAAGCAAACAAACTTTAAGGGTTTAGCTAGGTCCTTCTCTGCTGTATCCCTTGCCTCTTGCAGTTGTCATTTTTTTTACTCTCCCTGCCTCACTCAGCTACCCAGGGCCTCCAGATTTGCAGCTCCTTAGTTCCATAATCCTTCCCTAGCTTTTGTGGTGGTAAGGAGCATATCCCACAGCTGCCTGTGCCACAGCCAGCAGGGTCGGCCACTGCTGCCAGAGACCTTGGGACTGTGGCGCTGTGTGCCCACATTAGCAAGGTCTGTTTGCTGAACACACAACTTGGCAATACCTATTGCCTTCCACCTGCCAGGCAATGGCAGGACCCACTATCTTTACTGCCTCCCCACGCGGGGCCATATGCAACAGTGGGTGTGGGAGGACAGGGAAGGCATAGGTCCTTTCACGTTCTGCACAGTGGCTCCTGGTTGCACTGTTTGTCTTTCACAGTGGCTGAGCTTGCAGTAATATGTGGCACACATGGACAATGATCTTGCTGTTGGACGCCACCATAGTATGGATAAATGATATCACTCTCCTAAAATGGCCTGTCTCCCTCAACAAGCCTTGCCTTCAAACAAGCATTGGAGTGCTTATGATACAATACTATGCTTTGGGGACTGCTCCCCACTCAGCAGCTGCCCGGCACACAGCACGCCTCACCCTCACTGTCACTTGGTCATGTGCTTGACATGATTCCTGCTGTTGAGCAGCTCTCTTCTCCCCTTTGGTGCCAGCCCAAGTGCTTGTGGGGTCCTTGCCTGAATGGCAAGGGGGACAGCGTGAATGCTAGGATGCAAGCTAGTAAACCTCCAAGGACAGAGCCGAGAGCCCCCAGACAATCTCAGAAACACATAGCATCACACATAGCTCCCAGACTGACTCAGACACTGTATTTATCCAAACTATGCAAAACTGCATTGCAACAAAACATGAGGATATCCAATAAATATGTTTGCATACAGTCAGACAAGAATATAAGTGACATTGTGTTAGATTATCAGAGGTATAATATAGTGCATTGATCTATCTGGTATAATAATTATCTGCATATTTCTAAATATGTTCCATGAGATGTGCATTTGCCACTGGCAATTCTTACTGACTGTAGAAGTCAGATGATTGTTTTGGTGTTATCTTATACAGGAACTGATTCAGCAAAGCTATTAAATTTGCTTATTATCTATGATTCTCTCTCTGTACAGCAAAGCACTGAATCAGAAATTTCACAGCATTGCCAGTCCATGAATGTATGTTAACATGAAATAGGTTGTAGAATAGTTGGTATTCTAATTTAAAACCCAGCTGCTGGAGTCATGTATTTATGAAGAATTTCTCTGGTTTTATTTTTACCCACATAAGTGTAATTCCAGACTTCATAAATAGAGATACATAAATGTTAAATGCTAATATTCAGAAGGCGATTATATTTTTTTTAAAGTGTGAATGTGTGATCTTAAAAAAAAAAATCTGACAATAATTGTTCTAAAAAAAATAGTTTTTCTGTTTCTAAGATATACAGCTATGCATGACATATCTCCTTATAGCAGATATCCAGGCCTTGATACAGTCTCTAGTCTTAGTAGAGAAAGCACTGACTTTTCAGTGCTCATAACAACTAGCTTTGGAAAGAAGATGTACCAGCAGATATTGGTTTTGCTAAATAGTGTTTTGTAATACCCAATTTCACTGGGTGTCCGACATTTAAAAATTGTTACCAAGATTCAAATGCTGATTAGTCTAAAAAAAATTCATTACAGAATATATTTAGATATGTTTTATGCATATGCTATTGCTGGATCATGTAGTGCTCATACTGAGAGCCTTTTCACTGAAAATTAGAAGGCTATAACCTTTCTTTTGAGCAAGAAAGAAAAGTAAGCTACTAACTTGATTCCAGTTGTTGAAGCCTTAAAAAAACGACAGCCAATAAATGATGGCCACCTCTTCAGAAAGCTCCAAGAGGCTCAGGAGTACTGATGCTTCACTGTGAAGAAACATGAGTTTTCAGTGGTATAACACATCCGTATAATTTACCTTTGATAAACAGAATCCAGCCCATTCTGACAGTATATCGGTGGCAAAGTACTTTACAAGATAGATTGGATGCTTCACTGGCACTTAGGGTTTTGGAGGAGTGGCATGTGGCGGCGGGGGCGAGTTCCTTTTTTGTTGGTGAGTTACACTATAAAAACAAAACAGCTTACTGGATAGTGAACTCCTGAAGTGTGCAACTCAATAACCAGCTACGTGCTATATTATAGGTTTACCAGCAGATGGAAGTGAAGTTCATTGTTTGAATCACTGCTTGCAGTGAAATTCAGAGAATTGAAAGGTCTTCTATGCTGTTCTGGCAAAGTGGAGGGAAAACAGAGATTCTTCCCATCATCATGAGAAATGCTGTGAAGGAGAAAATTTTACTCCTTCAACAAAAATGTGTACAAATATGAACTGTGAGGTCATCAAAACACTTGGAGTTCTAGCCACAATTGTCATGAGGAGCAGTGAGGCAATATTTAATCCTGAGAAGGCAAAATCTGATCGTGTTCCAGTTTCTTATTTGCATATTTCATGCACATATATAGAATACTTCAGTTGGAAGGGACCTACAATGATCATCTAGTCCAACTGCCTGACCACTTCAGGGCTGACCAGAAGTTAAAGCATATTATTACAAATGCCTCTTAAACACTGACAGGCACGGGCTCTCCAGGAAGCCTGTTCCAGGGTTTGACCACCCTCTCAGTAAAGAAATATTTCCTCATGTCAAGCCTGAACTTCCCCTGATAGACACAGCTTTTGAGCCACTCCCATGCATCCTGGCACTGGGTACCAGGCAGAAGAGATCAGCACCTCCCACTCCACTTCCCCTCCTCAGGAAGCTGTAGAGAGCAGTGAGGTCACTCCTCAGCCTCCTTATCTCCAAACTAGACAAACCAACTGTCCTCAGCCGCTTCTCATAGGACATGCCTTCCAGCCCCTTCCCCAGCTTTGTTGCCTCTGGACACATTCAAGTACCTCAATATCCTTTTTAAAATTGTGGAGCCCAGAACTGCACACCATACTCAAGGTGAGGCTGCACCAATGCTAAATACAGCAGGATAATGACCTTATAAAGCAGTTTTATTTGACAATACTGCCTTCAATCAACTGCAGAGCAGTTTATACAATGCCAGACATATCAAATCACCAAGAATTAACTTCAAACTGGAGCCATTATTTGTAAATTTTTCACATTTAAATGTAAGACCAAACACTTCATAAGCAGCTGGCAGAAGTCTTGCAAGCGCTAGCCCTTGTTCTCGTGGGTGACTTGCCGGACATCTGCTAGAAATATCATACAGCAGAGAGGCAGCAGTCTCAAAAGTTCCTAGAGCATGTGGGGGATAACTTTCTGACGCAGCTGGTAAGCGAGCCTACCAGGGGAGGTGCCTCACTTGACCTGCTGTTTACCAACAGAGAAGGGCTTGTGGGAACTGTCGAGGTCGGAGGCCGTCTCGGGCTTAGCGACCACGATATGATAAAGTTCTCGATTCTGGGTGATGCCAAGCGGAGGGGCAGCAAAACTGTTACGATGGACTTCCTGAGGGCAGACTTTGGCCTCTTCAGGACCCTGGTTGGGAAAGTCCCTTGGGAGGCAGTCCTGAAAGGCAAAGGGGTCCAGGAAGCCTGGGCCTTCTTCAAGAAGGAAGTCTTAAGGGCGCAGGAGCGGGCTGTCCCTGTGTGCCATAAGACGAACCAGCAGGGAAAACGACTGGCCTGGCTGAATAGGGAGCTTTTGCGGGGACTCAGGGAAAAAAAGGAGAGTCTACCACCTTTGGAAGAAGGGGCAGACAACTCAGGAAGAGTACAGGGATCTCGTCAGGTCATGCAGGGAGGAAATTAGAAAAGCAAAAGCCCAGCTAGAACTCAATCTGGCCAATGCTGTAAGAGATAATAAAAAATGCTTTTATAAGTTCATTAGCAATAAAAGGAGAGGCAAGGAGGATCTCCATCCTTTGCTGGATGTGGGGGGCAACATTGTCACTGAGGACAAGGAAAAGGCTGAGGTACTTAACGCCTTCTTTGCCTCTGTGTGTAATAGCCAGACCAGTCATCCCCAGGGTACTCAGGCCCCTGAGCTAGAGGATAGGGATGGGGACCAGAATGGAGCCCACATAGTCCAGGAGGAAGCAGTTAGGTGACCTGCTACGCCACCTGGACACTCACAAGTCTATGGGGCCAGATGGGATCCACCCGAGAGTATTGAGGGAGCTGGCAGAGGAGCTTGCCAAGCCACTTTCCATCATCTATCAGCAGTCCTGGTTAACAGGGGAGGTCCCCAATGACTGGAGGCTTGCCAATGTGACGCCCATCTACAAGAAGGGCCGGAAGGAGGACCCGGGGAACTACAGGCCTGTCAGCCTGACCTCGGTGCCGGGAAAGATTATGGAGAGGTTCATCTTGAGTGAACTCAACAGGCAAGTGCAGGTCAACCAGGGGATCAGGCCCAGCCAGCATGGGTTCATGAAAGGCAGGTCGTGCTTGACCAACCTGATCTCCTTTTATGACCTGGTGACCCGCCTGGTAGACGATGGAAAGGCTGTGGATGTCATTTACCTGGACTTTAGCAAAGCCTTTGACACCGTCTCACATAATACCCTCCGCGGGAAGCTGGCAGCTCATGGCTTGGACAGGCGTAGTCTTCACTGGGTAAAAAACTGGTTAGGTGGCCGAGCCCGGAGAGTAGTGGTAAATGGAGTTAAGTCCAGTTGGCAGCTGGTCACGCGCGGTGTTCCCCAGGGCTCTGTTTTGGGGCCAGCCTTGTTTAATATCTTTATCAATGATCTGGATGAGGGGATTGAGTGCACCCTCAGTAAGTTTGCAGACGACACCAAATTGGGTGGGAGTGTCGATCTGCTGGAGGGTAGGATGGCCCTGCAGAGGGACCTGGACAGGCTGGATCGATGGGCTGAGGCCAACTGTATGAGGTTCAACAAGGCCAAGTGTTGGGTCCTGCACTTCGGTCAAAACAACCCCATGCAATGCTATAGGCTTGGGGAAGAGTGGCTGGAAAGCTGCCTGGCCGAAAAGGACCTGGGGGTGTTGGCTGAACATGAGCCAGCAGTGTGCCCAGGTGGCCAAGGAGGCCAACAGCATCCTGGCTTGTATCAGGAATGCTGTCGCCAGCAGGAGCAGGGAGGTGATTGTCCCCCTGTACTCGGCACTGGTGAGGCCGCACCTCAAGTACTGTGTCCAGTTTTGGGCCCCTCAATACAAGAAAGACATTGAGGTGCTGGAGCGTGTTCAGAGAAGGGCAACAAGGCTGTTGAAGTGTCTGGAGCACAGGCCTTATGAGGAGCAGCTGAAGGAACTGGGGTTGTTTAGCTTAGAGAAGAGGAGGCTGAGGGGAGACCTTATCACTCTCTACAACTACCTGAAAGGAGGTTGTAGTGAGGTGGGTGTTGGGCTCTTCTCCCATGTAGTTAGTGATAGGACGAGAGGAAATGGGCTTAAGCTGCACCAGGGGAGGTTTAGGTTGGATATTAGGAAAAATTTCTTTACGGAAAGGGTGGTCAGGAATTGGAACAGGCTGCCCAGAGAGGTGGTGGAGTCACCATCCCTGGAAGTGTTCAGAAAACGGGTGGATGTGGCACTTTGGGACATGGTTTAGTCTAGTCTACCCTTGATTGGCTTAGAGTAGACTTGGTAGTGTAGGTTAATGGTTGGACTGGATGATCTTAAAGGTCTTTTCCAACCTAAATGATTCTATGATTCTATGTTTTCATTTAGCATATCTTCTGGAAATTAGCAAAGATCTACATCAGCTTCAGTGCTTAATGAAAATTAAGAAGTTATCTCCTGCAGACTTGCCACAGCAGTATGATAGTCCCAGTTGATGTCTGGGAAGTTGAAATCTCCCATAAGAACAAGAGCTACTGATCCAGAAATTTCTCCTAATCACCTATAGAATAACTCATCAGTGCTTACATCCTGGCTGGGCGATTGGTAGTAGACACCCACTGCAACACCTCCTTTGTTTTTCATCCCCCTGATCCTCACTCAGAGGCTCTCAATCACATCATCACTAACTGTAAGGGCTGTACAATCAAACACCTCCCTTACATATAGTGCAACATGTCCACCTTGCCTGCCCTGCCTATCCCTCCTAAACAGCATGTAGACCTCCATCCCAGCACTCCAATTGTAGGACTTATTCCACCAAGTCTCACTAATACCAATGATATCAGCTCTGGGAACTAACCAACATTTCCAGTTCATCCTGTTTCTTTCTCATACCGCGTATGTTGGTGTACAAGCATTTCAGATACACTCCTGAGCTCTCCGTGCTTCCAGGAGCAGTGTAAATGTTCCCACTAGCATTGCCACCCTCAGGCAATGCCATGCCAATCCTTGACTTACCTACTGCAATCCTGTTGGTATCTCCTACCCCCATTGATTCTAGTTTAAAGCTCTCTTGATCAGTCTCACCAGCTTACGCTCAAAGACACATTTTCCCCCTTGGGATACGTGGATCCTGTCGAGCTCCAGCATACCTTGTGTCTTGAAGGCTCTTCCATGTTTTGGGTTTTTAAACCCAAAATTTTGGCAGCAGCACCCATCCAGGAGCCAGGTCTTGATATCCTGAGCTTGCCTTGTTTCTTCCGAAATCTTCCCCCATTACTGGGAGGATTGAGGAAAACACTACCTGTGCTTCCACATTTTTTAGCATTCTTTCCAGGGTTCTGAAATCTCTTTTGATCAACCTCAGACTTTTTGTTGTGACATCATTAGTATCCACATGAAAGAGTAGGAATGGATAGTAGTCTGAAGGTTGTGGTGACATTCCTAATTCAGCCCCAGGGAGGCAGCAAACCCCCCTGAAAAAGGGGCCGGTCTGAAAATGGGTGCTTCTTTTCTGCACAGGAGAGAATCACCAACGATCATAATTCATTGTTGTTTCTTCTTGGTGCTGGTGATAATGCAGGTTTTGTTTTGAGGGTTGGTCTCTCTGACCTTGGCAAGACTACTTGCGCAGGTTCCTCTTTCTCATTATGCACTTCATCTACTCTACCCAGGGTCTTGTACCTGTTCTGTAAGGGTATCTTAGAGGGTAAAGAGGGGTTTCTCTTACCTCTCTGTGCTGTGACCTTCTTCCACCCCTCCTTATCCCTTGTGACACTGCCTTCCTCCTGGCACAAAGTAGATCCAGGACCCAACTCCGTAGTGGCCATGGTGAGTTGGCTTGCGTGCATGATAGATAGCAGGGTACAACTCCATTGATTAATGTCCCTCTCAGACTCTCAAATACTCCTCAGTCTGCCCACCTCCTCCTGCAGCTTGGCCACCAAGCAAAGCAGTTCATCAATCTGGTCACACCTCCCACAGGCTTGCTTGCAATCATTTTCTACCTCTAGGAATATCCCTTCACACATCTCATAGCTACAAATCTGGGTGGTCACACACTTGAACGGAAGCTCTGTCTATGTGCTAGAAGCTTAGGAGAAGCAGAGGACACTCCTTTTTGCCAGGTGGTCACCATACTGCTGTGTGCCTGCCAACTGGGAAATACATATGCTCGTCCATTGCAATCAGCTGGGCCAATTGTTTTCACCTGCTTAAATCTCCCTCACTGACAGGTGTAGGCTCCACTCCTTGCTGCCTAGTCCAATCAGTGGGTCCAGGGTCAGTTGCTGGGGAATGCCCCCTGTTCAGAGCAGCCTCTACTTGTCCACATAGAATCATGTATTCTTCCTCCTGTGTCCTGCCGCTGCTGGTGCTCCTCACGCTGCTCCTGTGTCTGTTGCAAGTAGTTACTAACTGAGAAGTAGAAAAACAGAATAACAGCTACCTAGAAGCTGCTCAGGCATCCTCCTCCATGGGGCTGTGCTACTGTGAGCTGCATCACTACAGCTCTTTGGCTACATCACCCCACCAGTTGACAATAGGTCAGATCAGGAGGAGACAATAAGGTGAAAAAAAAATCAGTGCTCCTTCTAATGAGTTTTTTTGATTGTAAACATTTGACACAAGAGTGTGCAGAAAGGGAATGCCTTGTTCACATGACCAGAAATCCCATGGATAACTTGAAAATCAGAGCCATTCCCCCGGACACTCTTCAGGCACACCCAGGTCCAGGGCAGAGTTTACAGAGATGTGAAGCAGAAATACAAGCCAAGTTACATTATATAATGTAGGTATCCTGTAAACAGCCCTATAAACAATGCTACCGACCCTCACAATGTTATCAAAGGTCTCATGGCACTTTGCCTTATGTTCCCGTAAAGGTACCAGAGATGGCTAATTACACAAGAACCTGAGCTATCAGTTTTAAAAATAAGCATGTTTCTAACCCTGAAGAACTCCTGAAGATCTAAAGCCAAAAAACCAAACAACACAAAGCAACTTTTAGGACTTCCTCCTGATTTCTTGAGGCTTCATAATTTTGCAGTTCTCAAGGTCAGCATTTTTTGTCAACAATGAAAGTCTTATATTTTCCTTAATGACCTTTTTATATCTAGATCTTCCACTGTATTTTGAAAAGTATTTTCAATTTTTTCCTATATTACTGCTATTATGTCGACCTAAATGTAAGGCAAATGCAAATCTTAAGCCACCCATTCTTCTACTAGAGTAGAAATAAGAACTAGCAATGTTGATGGTATTAAAAAAAAAAAGGTTAAATCCACACATATTCTCCCTTTTTGCCACAGACCACTTTCCAAAGACCCCATGCCTAGTTCTGTAGCCTCCTTCTTTCCAAGGCTTGCGTTTACATGTTTTTCCACAGCATACCGTAATGCTAGGTCCCTCTCTAGGCATGTTGTTTTTTCTCTCTCAGCACAGCCAAAAGGACAGTGACCAAGTTTCTACACGAGTTTAAGGGCACAAAGCCCATACACTTCTTAACACTGTTGGTTGCAGCTTGGTTTAAAAGCTCAGGACTCAGGCAAGCCTTGGGCAGGTACCAAGCAGTACTCCCTCCCCTGATGCCATCTAGCCCCAGCTTTGAGCCATTGGTGGTGCCCAGACTCTCCTGTTTCTGTACCCTTTGGCTGGGGTGGGGGCTCAGCCAGGGCATCCAATATTGATGCAGAGCCTGGTCTTGGGAGAAGCTTGGACCTCAACTGAAAGAGCGGACGTATGTGGTGAGTGTGTTGATCATGGACAAAATGCAGTGGCATTAGTGATCTGGGCTACAACCTTTCTAATGCCCCACTTCCCCTGGTCTGACATGAATGCAGCAGGAAGCCTAAGTTCCTTGTCTCTCCTTTCTCTTTTTCCTTTTTGTCACGAAACAGCCTTTATTTTAGTGTCCTCCTGCACTGGGTCAGGAGCCCATGTGTTCCTGCCCAACACCCATTGCAGCATAGCCCTTCTTAGCCAGCTCCAACCACCAGAGAGTCCTGCCAGTCCTCAGAAAGGGCAAAAAATGGTAAATCCATTTTTCTGGGGTATATCCTGGAAATATTGGGCAAGCTGGATTTTTCAGAAAGAAAGTTTTGATAAACCACTTCTATTCCTGAGCCAAGTAGCATACACACACACATTCACTCAGACTATACAAGTGAAATTGGAAAGTGTTAAAACTGTGACTGCTTAAAAACTGGTTAAATCCCATCATCCTGAAACAGCTCTGGAATCTACCCAACATGTACACACAGAGACACAAACAACTCCAGAGATACTACTGAGTCAACCTCAGCTACTGCCATTAAACATAGAAGAAATAGGTAAACATAGGCCAAGGTCCTGATTTTTCAGATGCACACCCCTACAACTTTACTATCACCTCGGAAATCACAATTCATAAATTTAACATAGTACTAATGTTTACAGGTCCACTACCCAAGGCATTTGCCAACATCTAGCATGTCTAGTTTATAGACATGAACTTGAGACTGGATTTTTCCATGCAGGAATCTACAGTTTTATACATGATTAATCATCTCCCTAAAAAACCCCAGTTGCCAAAATCCTGTGAGACGCTTTACGTTGTTTCTCTTTTACAGTTATTCCAGCCATTTCAAACTCACATGGGGCTTTGTTGTCTCCAGCGCTTTCTAAAAATCTTACCTATTACATCTCAGCAACATATTGCTTTAGTCTGAAAGTACATACACACTTAGATAATCTTATTGAGAATGCAGTCCTTACAAAAGGCCTTTGTGTGATTACGCACACAGGAAAACGTATACACAGACTGCATGTCACTCGGTGAACTCGACTGAGGTTCAGGCATGAACGTAAAGGTATCCCAAATCTAACAAATTTATTGGAGGTAACAGCAAGCAAAATTCTGAGCTCTTCAACGAGTTATTCTAACAAAATGAGGCATAGGAGTCCTAAGTTATCGTGAAACGTGACTAAATATTACCATTGCAGAGATACCAACCATGTTTGGTTCCACTTCTGCACAGGAACAGATGTGGGTGGTTACAAGAAATAACTGTCGTGGTTTAGCCCCAGCCAGCAATTAAGCACCACGCAGCCGCTCGCTCACTCCCTCTATCCCAATGGGATAGGGGAGAGAATTGGAGGAGTAAGAGTGAGAAACACTCCTGGGTTGAGATAAGAACAGTTTAATAATTGAAATAAAGTAAAATAGTAATGATAATAATAACAATATAATAATGAAAATAATAATAATAATATACAAAGCAAGTGATGCACAATGCAATTGCTCACCACCTGCTGACCGATACCCAGACAGTTCCCGAGCAGCAATCGCAGCTCCCCAGGCAACCCCCCCCCCCAGTTTATATACTGAGTATGACATCATATGGTATGGAATAGCCCTTTGGTCAGTTTGGATCAACTATTCTGGCTGTGCCCCCTCCCAGTTTCTTGTGCACCTGGCAGAGCATGGGAAGCTGAAAAGTCCTTGACTAGCATAAGCAGTACTTCGCCAACTAAAACATCAGCGTGTTATCAGCATTCTTCTCATCCTAAATCCAAAACACAGCACTATGCCTGCTACTAGGAAGAAAATTAACTCTATCCCAGCTGAAACCAGGACAATAACCCAGAACAAATAAAATCAAATATTAAATCTGGATGTTCTCCAATTAACTAGAGAATGCGAGATCAAATATATATTTGACAGGAACAAATTCATATCCACAAGCCTCAGTGCATGTATATACCATATACTGTTGGTTGGTCACTACACAATCAATACCACCTTTGGGGATTTTTTAGGTAACTGCCTTCTGAGGAAACAGATTGACACATATTAAACCAGACTTCCTCATAAAAATCCTTCACAGACTTCTAAGTACTATTTTCAATGCCTGGCACTTGCTATGGAAAGAGACTGAAGTGGTCAAAAGTTGTTTGAGTGCTCCCACAAGGAATATGATTTCATCCAGCAGCTACTTTCAGGGGTGGCTGTCACTTGGAGCAAAACATGCTTATATGTGAGAATATGGCTGCAAGTTTGCTATAACACTCAATTATATGCATTTTAACTATTAAAGCATTTTAAATATTTTCATATACAGGGAGAAGTTTGTGTGCTGGGAAGCTTCCTGCTGAGGTACGAGGGCCTCCTCTCATCACTTGCATGTCCTAGGTATAAACAGCTATCATCCACTTCAGTGGGAGTTTCACATTAGCTTGCAAACGAAAAGGCTGGAAACTAGTACTTCAATATACAAATCAACAAATACACATAACAACATAAAACAACTCTTTACATTTTTACAGCTGGATTATTCTACTACAGTAAACATAAGCACGCAAATTTCCTGAACCAATTCCACCCCACATTTTGATTCCCCATCCACAGTGCATTTCATCTAAGTTTGTTTCCCTGTATTTTCTTTCATACCTGCCATCTGCTTTACAAACAAATCACAACTTGTATATAATACAGGTGGCAACAGGAGAAAGCCAAAAAGTCAGATTTAATTAGGTAGGATATGAATAGCTGTAGATTAAAAAAAAAATTTGAGGACAGTATGTATACAATACCAGAAAAAGTACATTGTTATGTAAAAAGCTAATTCTGCTTTTTCAAGAATTCTTGAAACAACTCTTTACCAAAGAAGATTTTCACAATGATGAAAATGTACTTTAATGATTTTAAAGGCTTAGTTTTTTTAAAAGGTCATGCAGGAATTTCAGGTGAACCCATTTTTAAAGACTACTTAGATTACTGGGAGGGCACAAGCAGTTTGTTGCAACCTGGAACAGTTTCCATATAACACTGCCAAAATTGCGTACCTAAGAAGAAATCTCTACAGGGCAAAGCACCAGCTGTTTGTGGATCACAGAATCATAGATGATAGAATGGTTTGGGTTGGAACGGACCTTAAAGATCATCTACGTCCAACCCTACTGCCGTGGGCAGGGAGACCTTCCACTAGGTCAGGTTGCTCAAAGCCCCATCCAGCCTGGCCTTGAACACTTCCAGGGAGGGCACATCCACAACTTCTCTGAGCATCCTGTTCGGTGTCTCACCAGCCTTATCATAAAGCATCCCTTCCTTGTATCTGATCAAAATCTACCTTCTTTCAGCTTAAAACCATTACCCCTCATCCTATCACTACACTCCCTGACAAAGAGTCCCTCCCCATTTTTGCTTTAGGCCCCTGTCATGCTTCAACCCCAGTTGGCATCTAAGCACCACACAGCCAGTTGCTCACCTCCCCCCTCCCCAGTTGGATGGGAGAGAGAACTGGGGAAAAAAAAGTAAAACCCATGGGTTGAGATAAAGGCAGTTTAACAGAACAGCGGAGGAAGAGAAAGTAATAGTAATAATAATAATAATGATAAAAGTATATACAAAACAAGTGATGCACAATGCAATTGCTCACCACCCGCTGACCGATACCCAGCCAGTCCCTGAGCAGCAATCGCTGCCCCCCCTGGCCAACTCCCCCCACTTTACATAGTGAGCAGGATGTCACATGGTATGGAATAGCCCTTTGGACAGTTTGGGTCAGCTGTCCTGCCTATGCTCCCTCACAGCTTCTTGGGCACCTGGCAGAGCATGGGAAGCTAAAAAGTCCTTGACTAGCATAAACACTACTTAGCAACAAGTAAACCATCAGTGTGTTATCAACATTATTCTCATCCTAAATCCAAAACACAGCACTATACCAGCTACTAGGAAGAAAATTAACTCTATCCCAGCTGAAACCAGGACAGCCCCCTTTAAGTACTGAAAGGCTGCTACAAGGTCTCCCTGCAGCCTTCTCTTCTCTAGGCTAAACAACCCCAACTCTCAGGCTGTCCTCACAGGGGAGGTGCTCCAGCCCCCTGATCATCTTCGTGGAGTCAGCATGGCTTTGTCCAGGGCAAGTCATCCTTGATCAACCTGATAACTGTCTGTAAATAAATGACTGGCTTGGTAGATGAGGGGAAAGCAGTGGATGTCGTCTTCCTGGACTTCAGTATGGCCTTTGACACTGTCTCCCATAACACCCTCATAGAAAAGCTGTTGATATAGGGGCTAGACAAATAGACAGTGAGGTGGTCTGAAAAATGGCTGAATAGCCAGGCCCTGAGAGTGCTGATCAGCACTGCAAAGTCCAGTTGGAGGACAGTAACTAGTGGTGTACCCCAGGAGTCCATACTGGGTCCAGTTCTGTTTAAACAGCTTAACCAACAACCTAGATGATGAGGCAGAGTGTACCCTCAGGAAGTTTGCTGATGACACAAAGTTGGGAGGAGTGGCTGACATAGGCCAGAGGAGGATGCTGGCATGCAGCATGACCTCAGCAGGCTGGAGAAATGAAGTTCAGCAAGGAGAAGCGCAAAGTCCTGCACCTGGCCAGGAACAACCTATTGCACCAGTACATGCTCGGGGCCACCCAGATGGAAAGCAGCTTTGCAGAAAAGGACCTGGACGTCCTGGTGGACACCAAGTTGAACATGTGCAAGCAATGTGCGCTTGCAGCAGAGGCTACCAGTATCCTGGGCTGTATTAGGCAAAGTATTGCCAGCAGGTTGAGGGAGGTGATCCTTGCCCTCTACTCAGCACTGGTGAGGCTATGCCTGGAGTCCAGTTCAGGGCTCCCCACTACAAGAGAGACATGGACAGACTGGAGAGAGTCCAGTGAAGGGCCACAAAGATGATTAAGGGACTGGAGCATCTCTCCATTGAGGAAAGGCTGAGAGAGCTAGGGCTGTTCAGCCTGGAGAAGGCTCAGAGGGGTCTCATCAATGTCTATGAATACCTGAAGGGAGAGTGCAAAGAGGATGGAGCCAGGCTCTTTTCAGTGGTGACCACCAGTGACAGGACCAGAGGCAACAGGCACAAACTGAAACACAGGAGGTTCCCCCTGAACATCGGGAAATGCTTTTTTACTCTGAGGGTGACCAAGCACTAGCATGAGTTGCCCAGGGAGGTTGTGGAGTCTCCCTCCTTGGAGATACTCAAAAGCCGTCTGGACATGGTCCTGGGCAACTGGCTCTAGATGGCCCTGTTTGAACAGGAGAGTTGGACCAGATGACCTCCAGAGGTCCCTTCCAACCTCAACCACTCTGTGATTCTGCAAATATTAAAACATTAGAATTGGTACAAACATTTGCACTTTATGCAAGACACTAAATGTCTTCAAGGGAAGGGAATAGTCCTGTTTTGCTATCCCTTGCAGTGACATGTAATGCAAATCCCTTCTCAGTTACTCAGCAAGATCCTTTTAATTCCCTAATAGCTCCCCTTTACCCTCTTGGTAGTCTGCCAGACTTGCTAAGTCTTCCTGTTTCTCACTTATGCTTGTGAGAACTTCTTTTAGCTATTTGCCTTCATAATTTCCTTTGCGCATACTGCCTGATGTAGTTTAAGCTATTGCAACCCCTGTGCCAGGTGTCAACAGCAGAAGCAGAGGAGGAGTTTACTCTGCCTATCTGGGGGGCCAAGTTTTCTGCTTCCAAGAATTTTCTAATATACATATTTAAAAAATCACAAGGCAGCAGCCTGTGCCCCTTTTAAAGAGTCTGGCTGTTCACTTCAGGGTCCCTCCAAAGAAATGATTTAACTGACAAAGAGTAAAAAACAACAGGCCTCTGCACCCTTTCAAAGACAAAAATGTAAGGGCTGAGTGCTGACTTGTTTAGCCTTGCCAAAGGAAGACTGAGGGACACAAGGGGGGTCAGATATCTTGCTATAAATACCTCAGGGAGAAAACAGTTATTCATGCTAAGAGACAATGCTGGCATAAGAACAACTGCATATAAACTAGCTGTGAATACATTTAGGATGAATACTGAAAGCAGATTTTCATCCACTGGAGCAGAGAGACCCCAGAGCAGCCTTCAAAGAGAAGCAATAGCAGCACACATATGCACAATGTCATCCAAGTTCAAAAACGAGTTTAACAGAAGACGGGACTCTGACACAGAAGATCCATTTTACTGTTGCATTCTTGTCATCTGTTCCACATTATCATTCATTCCAATAAAAGATGAATACTTTTCACTAATAACTTTGTCGCGTGTTACACCTATGCATAAAACCTCACAATGGCCTGCAGTGATGAATGACAGTCAAGCACAACTGAATGAAAAATTCCTGCAGCCTACACCTCATAGAAAAGGCATCAGCATGACATACCAGAGTTTATCAGTCTCAGAAATAATCCTGATAAAGCATATATATAAATTCAACCTCCAATGTGCAGCTGACACAGATTTTTGTACTCCGAGAGCTATTTCAGCTAGGGGTTAGATTTCTCAGCCCCCTTATGCTCCTCTGGAAGTTTTTCCAATGTAGTCACTGTGGAGGCACTGTTAAATGGGTACAGACATCTCAGAAGGTGACATCATATATTCTTCCTTCTTACACTGAAATATGCAACGCAGGCAAAAGGCACTTTTATAGCATTATAACCACAAATGAACTAGGAAAATCACATGCTTCAACTAGACTTGAACCACTAACACAGACTCATGTGAAGTCAAGTCCTTGAAAGAAATCTTTAAGAAACAAAACTAAACCCGTTTCAGCACGCAACCTATTCTTACTTCAACAAGGTTTTGCTCGTTAACTGGTTTTGAATGCAAGAAGGTAACTTCCTTTCAGAACAGACTGCCCTGTAACATTGTGTTGTGAAATTTCACATTCGTAATTTTTATTATAATCTGAATAGAAGCGATATCTGAAGAGCAGAGAAAATGACTATACAAAGAATTTATAGAACATTCATTTACATGCTGGAGACCTTTTGATGCTTCTTTACAGTTTCAAGAAAAAGGCAAAAATTTTCACTAGTAGGTAAATCCAAGAAGGAAACATTAAATTTTTAATGATACTGTTGGGTACATGGAAACCATTTAATTAAAAACATGGCTTTTAGCATTTTTGTAGTTTAACACTGTATGATTATAGTAGTACATTTACTAAGCAGGTTAATAGGAGTCTGGCTAAATACATGTGTCAACTTGCTGCCGTTAGTTATGAAACTGCATATACAAATCTACCAAAAACCCTGAAAGAAAGTGCTGTATTAACTAGTCTTGTATTTGCCATGAACATGTTTCGTGAGTATCTTTCTACATACATTACACAATGGTACATACCGAACTATTTTGCTTTGTGCATTTTTCATTTCATTAAAAAGCAGAAGCACGTGGCAATATACCATCCAAAGGAATGCATAATAGAAAACCTCGCTTAGAAACAGGGCAAATTCCTTTTTTCCCACTTAACAAGCAGAGCTAAACTCCTGGGAAACACCACTAGGAGTGTCAGTGTTCAATTCTTCATGCTCTTGAATTCAGCAGGCCTTGAGAAGGCACAAGGAATAAAAAATAAGGCCCTGAATAGAAGTTATAAGTGGGAAAAAAAAGACACTTCATTTTTCATCCCAAAGGCCAACACTTGGTGTCTAACAAGACACGCTAAAATTTAAGTATCATCTACAGAAGTGAAAAAATAGAGTAAAAAATTCCTCCTCATTTCAATGCTCACAACACATCAGATTTAAATCTGAGACTTAAATCTAATTGAGATGTCAGCTGAAGAAATTCACTGGGCTCCAAATGGCTGACTAGATTAGGCAACTGGGTTCTTGGTGCACCAAAAGACTATTAAAAGGAAACTTGTCCTCACATGTTTCAAAAAGATCAAAGCTCCTAAAAGTAAGAACTGCATTCTTTTTTGGATGGTACATAAACACCATTGAAGTAGTATACCTCTGTGTCAGAAGAACAGAATTATTTGGTACGATTTGGCACTTGCCTTTGTTGCTTCAACAGTAGCTACTACACTTTGGATTGCTTCACCCTTCTACACACATCCAATGCCCACTGCTACTAATACACCACTTCCTGGTCCAAATACATTGAACTTCAAATCTTTCTTCTCTCTCCCTCTGTTCTGCACCCCCCTTCCTTTTAAAAAGTATATTCATACAAAATTCAGTTACACAAACAATTTGGTAACACTTTGGCTGTGGTCACTGAATAAGGTTTCCATGGTCCTAATACTTTAGGAAATAGGAAGAGCACTGTTAATAAAAAACAGACCATAATTTATACAGGACAAACATAGTTCAAATTGGTGGAACCTTCTTACCATATAGCCCAACCAGAGTTCCCCATTCCATTTAACCATTATTTAGTAAAAGTGGATAAACGTGTTAAATCCTCCAAGTGGGTACAGTTACTAGTTCATCCAGTGCCTCATACATCACCATGCCAAATTCAGCATGTCATTTTATTCCTCAGGTTATTAATATAATGTTAACAGCCACACATCAAAGAAACAGAGGCAACAAAACTTTTCAGCACTGCCACGCTGAAGCTGCTTTATTACCATCAGTTCTGATATGGGGCTCTAGTACTGCTCTTTTTGGAGTGAATGGGAATTACACAATAGAACTCAGCAGCTTACTCTCCTCATGAAGCTTTCCACTGTAACCTACTGAATCAATTTTCTGTAAAGCTAACTAGCACTTTGTTATGCATTTAAAATACCAATGTGTTTAGAAAGATACAGAGATATGTACAAGTGTGATGGTTGCAAAAATCACGACATAAATGCTCTCAAGCAATGGGACAGAGTAACAAAATAATTTCCATTCCCTTTTGGATTTCCTGACTCAAGGAATGATTCAAACAACATTATAAACTAAAACCAGTTCCTACAAATTGAAAAAAAAAACCACAGTTCCTACAAATTGAAAAAAAAAAACCAAAACCAAAAAAACCCCAAAACTCCAATAAAAAGGGGGCCAAAAAATCCAGAAATATAATTATGTATTAGGTAGGGGAACAAATGTTAATACCAGAACAGTATTGCAGAGACAGGAAATGGGAAGTATCTTGTCACTGTAAGACAGAAGTCAAAATATGAGACACTATTGCCCACATCAAGGCCCAGGCTATAAATACTTTTACTTATGCAAAATAGCACTAAAGAGGCAAAGCTCAACAATGGTCTAGTTTAAGAATATACATATGACATATCAAGATCTGAGATCTACTATAAATAATCTGGCACAGGTGAAAATATATAAATTATAAAATTCTCTTCTTTGCTTTTCCCTCATTTTTATCCTGTAATTATTAAAATACAGAAGCTTCCCTGCTTAGTTCTCTGTATAAAAAAATAATACAAAAAACCCAATTACAGAATAGAATTCCACGCAACCTTTTTTTTGTTCTGCCACCTCTCCCCTATGTAAAATTTTTCAAACTAAACCAGCCCAGCCTTCTTAATACTAAATACATAGCAATCTCCCTGAATATTCCACATTGCTGTTCCTTTCTTATCAGAAATCAACTTGCACAAACCTTCTCTTCACATACATCTTCCCCGTTCTCCATTCAGTTCCCATCACTGATCACATAAAGATGAAGGGAAGAGCAAATAGTCTTCCTCAGACCATCATTCTCTTAAGAGCGTGTTTGCAAGGCCTATAGCTACCATTGATGCAACTATGGCAAGTGTCTTTGTGGAGATTATACAAAACATTTTCTGCACAAAAAAGTAGCACAGCCTAGTGAGTATTTCTGCTCCAATAAATGATGAGAAACAGCATGTGAAAATGTATTAGAAACCCTTCAGGAGGAGTTTTTCATTTATGCTTCATTCAGGTACAGGCTACATGGGTTTGGGTGGCACCCAGCTGCTTTTGTTTTGTCCTTTGATATAAAAAACAAAGAAATAATGCTTTGTTAAGTCAGAGGCATCTTCAAAGAAAAGGCTGAACTCTTGCAAACACAGTGCAGCTAGACTGTCCTCTGCCTTCCTTCTTGGGAATGACAAGGTTCAGACATTGCTGCTGAATAGGCTTTTTCCCTCTCACAGTGCTTTCCTTCAGTGAAGAGCTCTGAGTCAAGGATGGAAAGGCATCAGATCTTCTTCTGGGATCCGATCATGACCTTTGATACAAAGTTCACAATGGCGCTGGCAGGTTGCTCTGGATCATGCTCTGCAAACAGGTGGCATACGTTGTCTGTGGCACTGCCTTGCTTCCTGGCAACGAACCCAAATACTCTGCAAGGGCAACAATCACAGTGTATCAGAGGACAGACAGGCATTGCCTCATTTCGTAAAGCAAAAAACAAAAGCACAAGTCAGACTTCATCTGTTCTGATGGACAAGGTCCTGTGTGACTTCTAAACACAGTGATCCAGATGCACCAGCCAATTCAGGAGCTCCTGGGTGGCTCAGGATGGCCAGAATCAGGGAAGGAGACTGTCCCCTTCCTTCTACTCTGTCTATATTGCATCCTGTACAGTTTGTTGTCAGAGACATGCTGGTGACCCTGGGGATATATTTAATCTGATTCAATACTGCTGTTCTCTTACCTACCTTGGCGTGTGTGTGTTGTAGTGTGTCAGAAATTGCCTAAAGAGAGGCTTTGAGGGCCACACATCTCAGTGGACAGAGTGCTGAAATAGCACTTAAGCCACCTATTTCTGTTCCTTTCCAGAAACCAGTGCCTGAGCTCCCTCTGTTTAGGTTTTTTCTTTTGGTAGAAGGGGGACAATGATGTTTGTCTTCAACAGAAAACACTTTGCAACCCACCGGTAATTATATATTTATGCCACACGCTAGTATTACTAGGAGTGTTTTCATCTATGTACCGTGTGTGGGATTTTATTTTTTTTTAAAGCTATCAGTCTGAGACAAGTAAGCTTGTGTTAGTTGTTGCTGAACAAGTGGAACACAAAACTGAGTAGCAAATGGCTCTGTTTTCATTTTTGAAACTTTAGTCAAATCACAGACCTGCGACCTACATAAACAACGCTAGCTCTGCCTCCAGACATCCCATCACATAATTAGGCCCTGACTTGCAGAGGTGCAGATGAAGTAACTAAAGTCCAATTACAGTAGGCAGAGAGACTTTTGTCCCTGAACAGCTGCTTTCCCTTCTACATCTCTAGCAAAAATAATTTAGAACACTAAGAAACTGATCACTGTAGTGATATTCCTAAAACATTTAGTTAAAAGAGGCTCAGACAGGTGTCCACTTACTTTGCAGAAAGGCCATCTTTCATCCATCTTGTTGTCCATTAAGAAAGCAGTAAAAAAAAAAAAAAGGAATGGAGAAATACAAATGAAACCTATGTTAGTCTTTTTTTATAGATCAACAATACAAACAACATATTAGAAATACTGTTTGTCTTCCTTACTTTCTGTCCTGTGGATCCAAAGCACAGAAAATAACAGTGTTGACTGGATAATGTCGCCGAAAAAAGAGTCTGGACAGGAAGAAATAAAACCAGTTTTAGGAATCATTAAGATGCTTAAAATTTTAAACAATAAACAGATCTGAAAAATAAATTATATTTACTCTAAATGTAATAATGATGATATATTCTTTTTGCTATCTCTGAGTGACTTTGAAAGCCACCTGAACTGCTCCAACCAAATAAATCCATATTTAGAATAGTAACGTCAAGTTTTTGAACCAAAAGAAAACTGACCGTCAAGCTAAGAAAAAGAACTAGAAGTATGAAATTTATTTTTTCTAAGAACTGGCCGTTTAGATACTACGTCAGTGGGAAATGCAACTTCTTGGAACTTGTGAACAATTTTATTGTAGTAAGTTTCAAAATATAAACGCTCCTAGGCATTATAATTTGAGGTTTTGTCCTTGATCTGCTACAAATGCTTGCAGACCCCATGGAATTAAGAAGTCTGGCACCTTTTTTTTCTTTAACCTATAATGAATTCCTGTTGTCCCTCCTTATGTTGTTATTGTCAGTTTTCAAATCTAAAGACTTTGTGGTAGCCTTAATAGCATTCACTACAAAGTAAATATAAATTAACTTTTCATCATAGTATTTTACAGGCTATCTAAAGCACCATTTCAAATACTGGAGATACACAGTGTCTGCTTAGGCCAACTCTGTTCAGTGATAGTGGTGAAAGATACCACGAAGATAAATTATTTAACTGAACAGGTTGAATATCAAATGCTGGCAGAGCCATTACTTTCCCTGTTTATAAGAAATAACAAAAATGAAAAAAATGCCATAGCAAAGTGACCTCCCAGAGGTAAAAGCTGCCATGTGGAAGTAATGTTCATAGCTTAAAACATTCATTCTCCAGTATTGCAGACAGTGGACAGAGTCACTGTCATTCTTTAGACAATCCTATTATCCTCTGAGACAGAGACTGCAGAGACTAGGAAAATCAAATCAACAGCAGCCAACACTTGTTGGGGACAAAGCTCGATATTCTCTACCCATCCCTCTTTTGCTTACTTTCTTTGATTATCTGTCAATGTGATTCCCTGCGCAGACACCTTGAAATGGACAACAGTTGAGATGGGAGAAGGATCTTGCATCAGTGTCAGGCTCAAGGCTTTCTGTACTGCCTGGTAGCCTGTGAGGGACTCCATCTCCACTGAATTCAGGTACCAAACGTTACATGCTGTAATGAAAGAGGTGAAAGACTTTGAGACATCATTACCCAAGAGCAAGCAAACGGGTATCTTCTGACCAAACCAAACATAGATTTTCCACCTTCCCTTCCACCACAGGAAAGGCTGGCAGCAAACTATCAAACCTCTTACATGTGCCTTACCTTGTCCCACTGTTGCTTCACAGTTTAAGACTATAATTTTGGAGGTCATAGGCCTTCTGCTGTCCCTTTGTTTTTAATAACTTTATATTTAAGCCAATGACTGTATTTATTTAAGATTTTGTATTGATTTAAGATGATGAACAGCAAGTTCAATGAGGCCTTCCTCGCTGAACAGCTTTCTGTCATGTCTATCCAAAATTGTATGTAACATTCCAAACCACAAGCTCTCCTCTTCTCACATCATTACTGGGTATGTTTGGTACAGATCTAAAGCTCTTCATTATCCTGTGAGCCTTTCCCACCACAGGAAGCTTGCCTTGTTTCACAGTCACACTCTGCACCACTTCCGAGACCAACATGAAGGGTTTGCCTTCCTGATCTGCCAGATATTGCACTGGTGTCAACAGACTGTGTTCAGGTTTTGTTTCTAAATTAAATAGCCAAGCATTTTGTCTAGATTGCTCTCAGTGTCACAGTTCAAAAGCAGTCATCAAATACAGTAGATTACTTCTATAGCACAAAAAATAATAAATGGAAGCTTTTTCTAAGTGTTGGATGGTGCAAAAATGTCAGCTTAAAAAGGAGATTACAGGAAAGGAAAGGTAGTGAGAAAGGCTGAAGGAGTTCTCATTTAAGAACATCATGCATGGTCTGATGGGGTATCAAATGACAGCAATCCCACAGAAACCATACTCAAGGCTAGAACAAAAGGAAGACATCTGTGTCTTTCATGCAATGCAGCTGCCCTGCAATGTTGCTGGTCTCGTCTTCCACAGGTGGCATTTTGTAGTCATGTCCCTGCTACCACCAACAGCTACACAATGTGGCCATTTCGAATAATCCCTGCTTGTTTTAGACTGGGAATGTGCTTTGTTCAGAATGCTTAGTCCCTTGACTGTATTAGTGGAAACAGATATAAAGAACTGGGATTTATTTGGGGCAGAAAATTTTGCTGCCAAACAGGGAGGTTAATAAAGCAACACCTGATCTAGGGAAAAGCCACTTATCTGTACAGTTTCTAGTCTTCAATTGTCACTTTCCAGGAAGCAAAGGATTTCTGGTCAGCTTCTGCATTTAGATAATGACTGGAAATGCTCATTAGGTTTTTCAGGCAGCTATAAAAAAAGATCATTCTAGGAAAACACATCTTCATTTTTTTGCTTGTGGAGTGGGAGAAGGGTGGGGTAAAAAGTAGGGCAGGGAAAAAGTGCATCTGCTTTGACTAAACTGCGGGTGCTCACACAAGCTCAGATTGTTGGAAAAGAAACAATTTACGTGTTTCAGGTGCGCACTTCCGCGTTGAACTCCACAACTTGAATGTCTCTATGACTGGAGAGGCACCTCCAGAACATGGAAAAATCAGTGGAAAATGATGTATCAAGGAAAAAAAACCTCTGAGAATCTCTCCTAGAATTGATCTATTCAGGTTCCAAACCCTCGTTTAGAAACAAAAACAACAACAAAAAACCAGGGAAAAACCAAATGTACTAAGTTCCCCAAATGATCCATGATGTGATGTCCCCCATAAGGAGTTATCTGACTACTGCCCCAATTGAAGTTAAGTATTATTTCTTTTTCTTTGAAAAGCATTGCCCGAGCAAGGAGAAACCAACCTTTCTCAAGACAACACACGCCCCCTTCACTGGGTTTTCAAGAGGGAAAGTTCTACAAAAATTCATTCTCCTTGTTTTTTTCCGTTGGCCACAACCAACACCACCAGCACTAGCAGACAGGAAGGCCAACACGTGCTCACTCCTGGCACAGCCTTGCAAAGGCTTGCCATTGCCTCAGCCACACATTCCTGCTTGATTACAGCACTCGAAGTGGTACTTCAAATTTTTAAGTCAAAGCAGATTGCTGCACAACCAAGAAGCAACACTCACTCTCCAGAGCTGCTCAGCTTGGCAACTTGCCCCCTCAGAAGTGCCCTAAAATGGGTGAGGGCAATGAGACAGCATTCTTATAAAGGCATGCTTGGCCACAACACTTTTGCTTGTGGCTCCAGTGGTAGGCTAAACTCAAAGGACAGTGGCACACGGTGTATTCTCCTGCTCTAATGGGACTAATCAGGTGGACAGATAGATCCTGGGGAGAATTCATAGCAGCCTGAAAACCAGAGACCACGGGAGGGTATGGACAGGATCCCCTGGGCATGCTCACTGTACAGGGGAATAACACAGTGGCTGCATTTCTACTAAGGACAGCCTTAAGATTACACAGGGGTACTCAGAGCACCGTGTCCAATAATGGTGGGTTAGGATGCCACCACACTTTTTCAGACAGGGTATTTCACTAGTTGTCTCTGGGCCAGCTGCACACAAATGATGAGAAGCAAAGCACGTCTCTACACAGCTGCTGCAAATGCCTCTATATGAGAGCAATACACATGGTTCCAATGCATAGCATCACATCATTTGGAAGTAATCCTGTCAGGGTTCTTCTGTCACATCAATTAGCTCACAGTAAGACAACTTAATTTGGGTGCTGCAGTATGCATGAGAATCCATAAAACAGCATCCAATGGAAAAGACACTGGACATTTCCTAATAACATGCATCATCAAGTGAAGCACAGGACAATGTATTTTAGTATTTTTTTTTCAGCTTGATGGGACAGTAAGCATTTCCCAGTAGTATTGTTGACCCCTATGCTGAGAATTTAACCCTACTGAACAATTTCCTTAGTTGCCTTTTGCAGACCTCAGACGCAGTTCATGAACCTCTGCAACCACAGGTTGAAAATATCTTCTCTAAGTTCATCAGTTAAGAAAGCAATGTCACCACTTAAAAATTGCTGTGCTTGAACCAACCTATGTGTACCTCATATTCTCATGGGAGACACGAATGGCAAGCAAACACAGGGTTGCAGAACTTAGGAGCTGGTTGCAGAAAACAGGAAGAACTTGGTACATGTCTTTACAGTGCCCTTTACACTTTTACACAGCACTCTAAATTTAATTGCTCCCTTAAAACATCCTTCAGTCCAGTCTAAGCTTCAGCTTCTCCCAGCCTGTAAGATACAAAATTTGGTGACAGTCAAAGGCAAAGAAAAAGTTCAACAGACCTGCACCCTGTTTGAGAAGCTCCGCTGCTGAGTTTGCAGCAGTTTGTGGAGAAGTTTCTGCTATCTCCTCCAAGGGATCTGCAAACAGAAAACACTGTTGTCGTGGTTTAACCACAGTTGGCAACTAAGTACCACACAGCCACTTGTTCACCCTTCCCCCCACCTCCTGCCCAGCCTCTCAGTGGGATGAGGGAGAGAACTGGGGAGAAAAAAAAGGAAAACCCATGAGTTGAGATAAAAGCAGTTTAACAGAACAGCGGAGGAAGAGAAAGTAATAGTAATAATAATAATAATGATAAAAGAATATACAAAACAAGTGATGCACAATGCAATTGCTCACCACCCGCTGACCGATACCCAGCCAGTCCCCGAGCAGCAATCGCTGCCCCCCCTGGCCAACTCCCCCCACTTTACATAGTGAGCAGGATGTCACATGGTATGGAATAGCCCTTTGGTCAGTTTGGGTCAGCTGTCCTCACAGCTTCTTGGGCACCTGGCAGAGCATGGGAAGCTAAAAAGTCCTTGACTAGCATAAACACTACTTAGCAACAAGTAAACCATCAGTGTGTTATCAACATTATTCTCATCCTAAATCCAAAACACAGCACTGTACCAGCTACTAGGAAGAAAATTAACTCTAACCCAGCTGAAACCAGGACAACTGTCCATGTCTCGTTTGGACTTGAATTGACTAATCAATGCACATGGTCAAGTATGAGTTTAGCTTTCGTAACTGTGATCTCAACTACTGGACAACTTTTGGCCAGAAACGTGAAACAATCTTGTAGCTGCAACTATAATCATTCATGTGGTTTTTGTGCTGCATCAGTGCCGCAGGAAGGATGCTCAACCTTTATACCCTGACAGTAAAAGACATAACTACATAGCATATGCTGCAGGGACACACATGATATCACATTAAAACAAAACTCATTGCTTATTACAACCTTGAAATTTTTAAATAGTGCAATTTTAATTATTTAATTTCATTTGTATAATTTACACTAATTTAGGCACAAGGACTTTGTGTTTCTACGATGAAATCAATTAATTGTATTTTGATTCAGAAGATGACAACATAACCCTTCTTTCTTCATACTTATGTAGAAAACAAACATCTGAACTATTAAGAGAGCAGTGGAATGTTTGCCTCCAAATCTTCTGTTAAAATTAATGAGAAAACTGTCCATCGGTATGTTATTTCAGTTATATAAATGCATGTAAAAAGATCTCACTTACTGCTGTATTTAACATCATGCATGCTGGTTTTTAATACATTCAAATGAGGAAGAGAGCAGTAATCTGGCATGTGACACTCCTCATGTTTAGAGTTACCCATATGCTTTAAATACTCCACGCACTGTGTCCAGAATCATTAACCACCCCAGATCATCTTAAAAGGCATGATCATATCAAATTCAAAAATAAATCCAAAATAAAATTTCACTGCGTTATGTTCATTCAGGACAAGGCAAATGTTTCAGTCCTGCACCTCTGCCAGAACAGAAGGAGTTTTCCATTTTAGGTGAGAAGGATAAGGAGAACAAACCCACCTACCACCACACTGGCTTGCCATATAAAGAGATCTCTGGTCACATCTCGCATAGCATGTTTTTGTGCTAAAATGGTTTCATTAATCTACTTGCATAATTCAAATGCTATGTTTGAACACTGACATGTGGCCTTTAACAGAAGTTTAAAGAGTTCAGTAGAAAACCACAGGAATGTTTAACATTTCAATAATACATCTGGTGTTAACTTCATGTGGGAGACTAACAGACAACTGAATTATGCAGCAAGCATAGCTACATTTTGCTGTTGTCTCAGAGTGGTTTATGATATCACCATAACTAAAATTAGAATGGCAATCCCATGATGCAACCAAGGCTCTTTGATCATTTACTTAAACAATTTTTGGACCTGCGTAGGTTGCTACTTCCTTTGTGCCAGTGTCACACTCAGGGCACCTTCTGTTCTTTACCTACTTACCTTCCCTAAAGCCCTTTTGCCATCCAGACCTGTATGAGTGGTTACATCTAACCATACATGGGCATAATTTCATGTCTAAGAAGTATATTTGTCTTCCTACATGCTAGATTACTATGTGGATTTCTATGACGCATATATGTTTACGACTGGAATATCGCAGTACTAGTCTGCTCACAACTACAGCTTGGATAACAGCCATCAGCAGTACTGAAGAACCACTGTTAAAACACAGCTTCCTTCCCTGTGCATTCTTGTTTAAATCTCAACTTGTGACATGTTCACCTGCCTTCAGACACTGGCACTTTGAAGGAGAGCTTGGCTGGGTATATCTCTTCTGTACTTTAAAAAGCATACCTCTGTCTGGGATGAGGAGCTTGCAGGGCAATGCCAGTGGAGTGATGGAATGCTGATACACCAGAGCTGTCAAACTCCCTGTGGTCAGAAGATTAACAAGACATGCACAGTTAACTTAAGTGTACAAGAAGAATGCTTAACAGTTATGTTGGCTCTCAAGTATTTTATAGACCGAGGGGCCACCCCCCGCTGACCTTTTAAAAAAGTTCTCTTGGCACCTAAGCCAAGACCTTCTTCAGTCAACTTTAGTGTATTCATGTTTCCCAGCATGTTTCCCAGTTGGCTGTACTTGAACTCATTAATCACAATCATACACTCCCTTACCCTGCTTAAACACACTGCTTAAATCCTAACCTAAATGGCTGTGCTTCAAATGGTTAAAGCACAAAAATAACAAAAACAGTAACATATGGAAGTCAGTAAATTCCTTTCAATGTTCTTCACTTCTGCTACATTAAATGTAGTGAAATCTTATGAAGATGGTAAGAGCACAAGGGGTCAGCGCTATGGGATGAGGCAGAGAAAGAGCGATTTCTGCCTCCTAGCCACCTAGTCTCCACTAGGAGACTACATACACCTTTATTTTGTGCTTCTAAAAGTATAAAAGATGGTCTAGATAAAAACTCCTCCATTCAATGTGGCATTGATGTACATAGCATTGTCTATTAAATTATTCTTCTATTCAGTCACTTTTGTCATTTGGACTTGGCTTAATTAAAATAATTAAACATTAGTCATCCTTGACATTAGCATGCGAGATTACACTCTAAGGAGTGAGAGGAAGGCGTAACATTCATCAGTCTGTTTGTACAAAAAGCCATCCTTCAATCCCATTTACTAGCAAACACTGAACACTATAATCATGTGCTTGAGAAAAATCACAGTTCAACCAAAACCAACCTTATTTTTACAGCCCATCAAAAATTTCTTTGAAATGGAAAGATGACCCAATTCTGCAAGGATCTCACAGAAATGCAAAGACCAATTGATACTATTAGTCCTTCACTGTCTTATCCATACAACTATGCGATAGTGCCTGCTCACCTACTTCGCTGAAGAAGTTTTGAGGCTGTATATATTGAAAGATTAGGAGATGCTCAAACTAAATGATTAATAGGGCTACACCTTTTCCATGAACACGTACTTCAAGATCACGGTAGGTCTTGGCTAAAAATTCTGATTTGAAATGTCTCATGCCAAACACTGACAAAATTCAACCCACCTTTACTTCAAATAGGATTTGTCATTTTACACTTGTTCATTTTATGGTAGATGACCCTTTCATGGGTGTATCGGGTGTATGTGACAAGGCTGGCAGCAGAGGGTGGGAAGGCTGCAGGGTGACCTCTGCGGGAAGAGGCCAGAGGCTGCCCCATGCCAGACACAGCTGGCCCCAGCAGACCCACTGCAGGGCACCACTGAGCCACAGGTGGGATGCGTATCTAAGAAAGGGCAGAAAAGGCCACACAGAGACAAGAAGGGAACAAAAAGGGTGAGGCACAGTCAGAGGAGGAGAAGGAGAAAAAGGAGCTCCAGGCACCCAAACTGACATCCCCCACCCTGCAGCCCATGGAGGACCTCACATTGGAGCAGGTGGACTTTTCCTAAAGGAACTGTGGCCCTTGGAGAGTGCATGCTGGAGCAGATTTTTTTCCTGAAGGATGGCGGCCCATGGGGAGGGAGAGGGATGGAGCAGCAGCGAGGAACTGTTCTGTAATGACCATACACCCTCCACCCACTTTTGCACTGCCTGAGGTGGGGGTGAGGAGTCTTGGGGGAAGCAGTGAAGTTGAACTTGGGAAAGGGGAATGAAAAGTGTTATTCTAATGTTTATCTTTGTTCCTCACTACCTGAATTACTGATTTTAATTGGCAAAAAATTAAATTAATTTTCCCCAAGTGGAGTCTCTTTTGCTCATGGTAGCAACTGGTTAGCAACCTCCCTGTCTTTATCTCAACAGATGAGCCTACTCATCCTATTTTCCCCTCGTGCCTCACTGAGGAGGGCAAATGAGTGAGCAGCTAGGTAGGTATTTGGCTGTTTGCCACAACAGGCAATGCGCTTTCATCATATCACATTAGGTAGGCTGATGCAGCATAATGTACTTTGTGAATGTCCTACTCCAGTGTCATTTTAGCCAGCTAGTATACAGTATAAATACAGCACAGGACAAAATAAGGCAAAAGTCCTGATCAGTAAGGCCCGTAACAGTCATTCAGCTCAGCTGTCTGCAACAGCATTGGTAGTGGTAGACAAACCTGACCGCTTGAAGCTTGGTCACGTGCATCTGTGCTAGAGTGTCCTGCACATATACTTAAGGTAAATGTGTACAAGGTTCCTATAACCTTAGAATGGGTTCCTACAGGAATCATCAGAACTTGAACAAAGTATTCTCTCATTTGCACTCCATCCAAGTCTATAAAACAGCTCTGGCAAATGCAAACTGTTTCCATTTCCTGTGCCCCTGTGATGCACAGTTACTTACCAAAATATGGTTCATTTGGGCATCCTTTCAAGCGCACCCCCTTGTGAGTGCATTCAATCAGAAAATGCCTTACAAGTTCATTTGACAAATCTCCAACTGTGTTGAAGAAGAAAAAGAAAGCTCATGAAGAGAAGCAATAAACTGACAACAGTCTCACAAATTAGCAGGTCTTTATGAAGCAGTTTTCCACATTATCACCAAATGTTTTATATACAGCATGCAAAGAATACATTAGACCTGCTCCACTGCAAGACTACAAGCTGTAGTAAAAAGGCCATTTTGCAAAAAACAAACAAGCAAATAGCTCACTTTAGACAGAAAAAGGTTTTATGATTGTGACTGACACCCAAATATACACTGGTGTCCAAAATGTCCAAGCATGGTCCCAACTACAGACAGGAACAGAAATCTGGAAAACTAATGGTTAGCAATTTTGATGCACTTGCCCATTAGAAGAACTTGTATCCAATGTGACAAGGGAGTAGAAGTATGATAAAATACTCAGATTTCTAGTGACAGTTCTGCTCGCAGAACTTTTCCAGATTAAAACAATAGAAGATTTAGCTACACAAAGGTAATGATACCAAGTCTCTCAGTGAATTTTTAAGTTTTAAAGTGTTTGCAGTTTTATGCTAAGTCTTTACTCCTGAAAACAAACAATTACATGAAACACTCAGGCTTCACTAGATTTTTAAAGACAGTTTTTATCTCTCAGGAATCTAGAACAAATTGAAATTGTAAAATTGGATGTAATGAGGAGATTCAAAGTCCAAGAGGCATATAAAAACTCCCTCGAGATTTAGCATTCTTTTAAATATATACATACATATGCACACATATAATTAAGACAACTTCATTATTTCTTCAAAGACTGGTTCATAGTATTTCACACTAGACTACAAACTGAACCTCTCTCCAAGTAATTAAAGGGTTATTTCATAGCAACGGGACAAAACTACCCCACCATTCAAAACTTAACAAAAGAGCCACAAACACAAATGCTCCCTTTGACTCTGATCTATCAGCCACAGTCCAGGAAACACATGACATCAAGGGTTGACTTTCAGGCTAATACAGATGAACACATTAATCTGGGCAGCAGAAACTTCTATGCAAGCAAATAATGCAAAGATGACCTTTTCAAATGGCTTACTGTTTGCCACTACGCTCTCACAGTATTAAAAATAAATGCCTACAAGGGTATTTGGGAAGGGGAAGCCTGGAACAAGAAACCCTGCAGGAGACTGAACAAATTTGTGCCTTCAGGGATGAAACAGTGGGAACCAAAAAAGCTAAGAGAAGTGGAAGAATGTTGCAGTCTCAACTAAAGTTTTCGCTTACTACCACTTGCCTGTGGTACAACTAACATAAACTGGCTCTTAAAGGCTAGTGGAGTTTGAACTTTCATGTACTCCTGGACCTCGTTGGTCTGATGATAAAAAAAGATTATTAAAAACACATACAGCCACTCTTCATTTGCCTCTTTGTTGTTGGTATTACCACCCTAGCGCGTCCCTGCTGTCTTCATTAAATAAGACATTGCAGTGGTTCTGCTGACATTTCTTGGCCATAAAAAGAAGGATTACACGGCAAATTTTTATTAGAAATTGTCTCAAGATACCAGATTAGGAGTATAGAATTTAAGTGTGTTATTGTAGTAGAGGACTGCTAACCTTGCCCCAGAGTAAGCATGAAATCTTAAAAAAACCCCCACCCAACAGCCAATCAACCAACCCAAACCAGACAAAACCACACTTCCATAGCCATGACACTAAGAATCACTGCTTTCCTGTGATCTCAGTTGCTTACTTCACCAGGCAGCATGTACTAATGAAACATAATAAGCTTTGTAAAAGGAAAACAGCAGCAATGTAAACCACCCCACTACCCTTGCAGTAGCACAAATGGAGCCAGAACATTACAGATACTGGCTGCTGAGTTTCCATACATTGATTAATGCTTTCCATATGTTCTTCTCATTTTGCCTTTCACAACTATCAGGCACAAGTTATACATGGAGGCACTGGAGCTGGAAGAGTAGGTGTATTTCATCACTTCTTTTAAACAACTATCATCTTTCCTTAGGGAATCTTCTCAGATTTATATCTAATGTAGAACTGACTCAAAATAAAACCTTGGGGTCAAAAATATTCAGCCTTCCAGACAAGCAAAAGTGTTATATGGTGGTATGTGGATCAAATGCAGACTTCTGATTGCTAGGGAGGACCCATTACTGAGACGACACTGATGTTCTATTAGGTTGGTTAGGTACAATACATGCACAGCCACAATGAACATATATTTACAAGCCACAGTGAAACTGTAAAGTACAACAGACATCTTATCCAGTCTCATTTAACAAGGTACCAAATGGAGCCTGCAGTTCAAGTTGCACTTACTAGAAGGGGGGAGGTTCCTCCAGATCATTACCCAGTAATAAGGGCTTCCTACTATGCATGGCTTGTTAAATAATAGATAGAAGGCATACAGTACCTTTCTTGTTTAACTGCAGCACAGAAGGAGGTGGTGTAGCAACTTTCATTGCTAGCCCATAGGCTCCCCGGAAAGAATGACTGTCTCGAACAATGAATGACCCAGGTTCCTTGTCCTTGAGAACAGCAATGGCTGCAAGGGATTCCAGGAAAGAGAGAGAAAAACAGTTCTAGAACAATGCACACACCAAAAAGTACAGAAGTGCAAAACTATAATAGGAGACTAAATGAAATAAGATCCTTTCCTCTGTCTGCATTGCTGTAGAACAGAATATAATCAAGCATATTTGGGGTATCTGAGTGGAAATACCTTGTGCAAATCTCAGACATTTATTTCAAGAGAAGCCTGAAGTACAGATCCCTACTGATTTTCAAACTGAGAAGGATGTGCAGGTCCCACCAGGATTCCTACAACCAGTGCGAGAGCAAGTTGTTTCCTGCTTACATTTTGTGAACTTGCTAGAAGTACGACAGAGCGCATAGCTCGCTCTAATTCCCAGGCTAACTAGACAGCACTGTTTTTCTTTCCCTATGCAGCTTCAACAGGTGGAGCAGATCAGTCTTCATCCACGACCAAGTTTCTGTCCCTGCAAAGCAGACTCACTCCCTTACCAGTTTTAAAGCAAGGGAAGGGATGTAAGTGAATATTTGCTCTTTGACTGTCCAAGCATTTAAATATTTTACATCTATATTCTATGATCTCTGCTGGAAGTGTGATATGAAGTCCTCCCCAGGAGGAACCATGTGCAAGGGAAACTGCTCTTGCTTTGCATGAGTCTGCTGCAGACTTTGAAATCTAGTAGCCCAAAATCTTAAACTCACTTTGAAAAAAGACAAAAGGTTCATCTAATGATTGATCTTAATAAAACCTTAGTGCTTTGCCTTTTTTTTTTTTTAAAAAAAAACTTTTTAGAAATACTTGTGTTTGTTTCCAGAACTTCTAACGATCAGCAAGCTTTCAAAGAAACCCTGGAAAAAGCCCAAATTTGACCCTGGAGTCCTTAACTGTCTGTATACATAGAACATGGAAATCTTGCATATGGGGCATGAAGCCATATTTTGCAAGGCCTGAGCAATGATTACATCATAAACAGACACACACATTTTTTTCCCCATGAAAAAAAAGAGTAGTAACAGAAAATCAGGAAGATGCAGACATAATTGTCTCTCCTGTTTAAGTGAGTAAAGCAAACGCGTATATATTCTGTTCTATTCATCTGTCAGGCAGTGAAGAAAACAACTATTTTCACAACAATCTGTCATGTGTTGAGAGGAGGAAGATAAATATACAGAACTCTGCAATTCAGCAGTACTCGCATAACACTGCTAAACCTGCAGGGAGACAGTAATCATTCGTCACAGGAGCAGTCCATTAAGCATGGGAAAAAAGTGCTCCCTCTCTTCAGCAACAGTATCTTAAAACACTTTTTAAAAGGAACTTTACTTGGTAGGGTGAAAAGAGGCATACTAAAAGGTTGGGAAGATTTTCTTCTCATTTGTTCAAGCAGCTAGGTTTAAACTTCTGTTACAATCTACTCCCATCTCTGGACTTGCATCAAATCAGGAAATTTTTTTTTGCACATTTAGAGACTCAATTCTCATTATGGGTGGGGAGCAGACAAGGGGAAGGGGACTGGAATGAAAGGACCACTAAAACATCATCCAAAGATGAATTAATGATCTGTTTTCTATGATCTTTATTCCCCTGGGCTCATATTTACCACTACACTATAAGAAGCATCCTCAGCATTTGAGAAACTACAAACTAGACAGACATAGCAATTCATCATTTGCTAATAGCTGAAGGCTACTTTGGTTTAGTGTGAACTTCCTTCCCAACGAAGAACTAATTTGTCATTTTTCCTTTTTGGCAATCCCATTTTAAGAATCCCAGTTTAAAAACCTGCCATAACTCATTAAATACAATTCAGTACAGCTGAATATTACAATACGGACACAAGGACCGTCAGACCAATTGCATTTGCAAAGAACCCAGCATGCTTTATTTATGCATTGTTGCAGGGACAAGGTGTAAGTTTGTTTGTTTATACATTTTCACATACATGATAAAAGCTTTCTCCATCTCATTCAATAATACATCTAGATGTACTATATCTGTAATATACACCATGAAGATGATGTTCCATGGGAGCGTTATTTTGTGACCTTTAAGAAATAACGTATGTCACTTGCAGCTGACAATGAACTTTAGGCTACAGAACAACTGGTACACAAGGATGCTTTTATGATGACTTCTAGCTAATGAATTATTCTCTGATATTTAGCATCTCTCAACCTATTATCTGTGCAAAACACACAAGCCTGAGATCATGCCAGAACAGCACACTTGTACTCAAAAGGCTTCTGAGAGCAGACAGTTGTTTGGTATTGTATCACGTATATCTGCCATTCCAAAACCTGGAGCTTTTCAGTAAAGTACATTTGCAGCAGCTATGACACGCAGATTTAAATTACTTTGTAGTTAGTTCAGTTAGGCTAATAATTTGTCTAACTGAATATTTTTTAAGGACTAACTGAATATTTTTTAAGGACTAATAGACTGCCCTCCACTCTCAAATTCAGTCTTTTCAAGTGAGGTTGACTGTGATCAGTGAGGTTGACTGTGGCCCTTCTAGGTTTTTTATTTTGTCTATTATTTCTTTTAGACATCAGGTATGCACCAAAAAAATTTAAGAATTCACCAATTAGCCTTTCTGTGAATGGATATGCCAGAGTATCTATCAGTTGATATACCTTGTTCTCTTGAAATATCTGGCTTATACCAGAACTTGGATGTGTCTTGGACAAATTTTACGGTCACGTGTTTATCAGTTGTGTTTTCTGTGAAATAAAATGAAAAAAAAGTAAAGAAATTTTTTAAATACTAAAGCATTTTTTACTTTTCTTTCCAACTCCCAGTCACCTTAATTATTCAAAAAACTCATGATTATGAGGACAATTTAGACAAACTCTGAACTGTTTTAGAACCAGCAAATATAATACCGTACACTAAGATTCCTAAAGTATTCTTGAAGTTTCATTTTGCAAAACCCACAAAATATGAAAAACTCTTACATTTATAAAGCTGTATTAAATACAAAGCTTCTCAATGGGGTCCAGTGAATACACATCTACATTTTTAACCATTCTTGACACAAGTCTAGAATGGTGCAGAGAGAAGCCAACCCTTATTAAAAGAAATTGGACTCCACACCACTCGCTTGTGGTTTGGCAGTTCAAAAGGTAGGCTGCCCTTGGCTGACATCTAGGGAAGTGCAGAAAGAATTCTGCAGCCTTGTTCTCTGAATAATACATCCAAAGCCAGTGAACTGGCGCCACTTACTGCAAACATTCAAGTCCTCTGTGCCATTTTCATTGCTTTTCTTTCCCCTCTCCCCACTTTTAAAATCCCCCAAATGCTTTTTATAAACGCATATAAAATCTAATGTATGTTGCATTTCTCTGGTGCAGAACTTACCTGGCACTGGGGAAGTGCTTAACATTTTTGAGAAATCTGGGAGGACATTTGGGAAGGGGATGCTGATTGTGCTTCCACTGTGGGGGCTAGAGAAGCCACTTGAAGAAGGTGACACGGAGGCAAAGGAACGGTCTCCTTCAGAGGACCTCTTTTTCTCTGGAAGAGGCGGTTGAGCATCTAAGTTCCCTCCATAGTGCTGCTGAACTGCACTGTTCTGGCTATTGTGTCCAGAGGCCACTGTAAGAAAGTTTTGTGTGAAAAAGCCACTGTCCTCGGCACTTGCCACTGATGAGCTCATGGTTTTAGGAGAGATGTTAGCATTGGCTATGAAAGTAGCTTGTTTCTCCTCTGGGGGGGAGCTACTGCCCCTGTTGCCCCCACTGTAGCTCAGGTAGGCCCGGGCACTGCTGCTGACAGCAGGTTCTTGCTGTGGCTCTGCTGGTGAATTCTCCAGGCTGCTCAGGGTGACGACTTGCAGTCCTGGAGTTTGGAAATGAGACAAGAGAGAAACATCTTGCACGGCGTTTGAAAATTCAGAGGGCCCAAGGTAACCTCCTGGTGACCTGCTGTTTCCCACTGAAAGCTGGAGCGATGGGGAAGCTTTAGGGCTGCTTTCAAGCCAAGGACATTCTGTTGCAGAAGAGCTATCAAAAAAAGACAAAAATTGAAGATAAAAATAAAACAACAGCCAAATCATTCCCTTTAAACATCACTGTACCACCCACACTGCAACAATCATTGAAAGCAATGAATCGCCTCACCTAGGACAACACCTGAGGGTGCTCTTTGGCAACAAGCTGGACCTGGTGATGTAGCTGGATCAAGGGATTCCAGCCCCACCCTGATCACTCAGTGGAGGTCATTACTTTCTGCCTCATCTCACCCTCCACCTAGCCATGCTGATGGGACAGTTTCTGAGTTTGCTCTGTAAACCAGGCCATCAAATTAATCACAGTTAAAAATACTCTTCCTTCCCTCTGTTTGAGAGGGTTACTTTTAATATGTATCAATTCAGTGAGGCTGTTCACAGCATTGCTTCACATACAGTGGTCCTGGAGATCTCTATGTGGTGAGCTGAAGTGCTACCTGGAGAAGAGCAGCAGGAGGCAAGAATTTCTTAAGCCAAGGCTGCCATCAAAGGCAGAGGTTTATGGAAGAAAACTGACACTGGCACAGCAGTTCTTACATACAGAGTCTCTTATGCTCGTTTAAAAAAAAAAAAAAAGAAAAAAGAAAAGAAATGGGCTAAGGAGGTAGTTGTGCACCATCACACAATAAATGAATAACTATGATAAGAATACAGTTCACAAGACCCAACTCTTAGACCAGGTCCTTTTTAATCTAATTTATATTAAAAAAGGAAGGGAGGCAGGTCCAGTGGTTAATTTATTTGATGATGGAATCATTTTGATTGATAGAATTAAATATTTCAACAGCAAACATTAGATTTTTCTACTGGGTAGCAATTCCACCTGCTCAAGTGAAGAACAACAAATATCCTTCTAAACAAGACAAACTAAGCTTCTGATGAAACCATCTGATAAAAGTTTACATTGTCTCCTTGCTTGTAGAAGTGAAATGCCCTTAGTTGGTAGCTGGAAAACATTACCAGCAACATCAAATGTAGAGAAAACAAACTCATTGTGAGATGTGAAGGGAAAAAAGCTGACAGAAGACACATAAAAAAAGAAAGGATTTTTAATTAAAAGGGAACTGTGGAAATAGATACCAGTAGATTTGAATAGATCAAAGTAGAAAGGCCATAAAGAAAGGGAATGGAAGCAAATGGAAGATGACATCACTGCAAGAAAAAAAACCTGCACAGCTGTAGCTATCTGCTAGATGAAAAGTGACAGAAAAAATACTTAGAAAGAAGGGAACAAAATTTTCTAGATAAAGGTTGAAGTAGGAATGCAAACTTGATAATGACTCCATTGCCTGATAACCTTTTAATTCATATCCACTTTAAATGAAATGTAACATTGTTACATTGCCTTCTCCTCAGTCTTATGATTCACATTCATAAATCACAAAACAAAAACATTCTTTCACAGTCAAAGTACTGATTGAAAATGAAATCAGTTAGATGGGAAGATAAATAAAAGATAAATAGGTATCGACATACCTCACTGAGAGCCTGACACACCAACAAACAACATTCCAAATACTTAGGGTGAAAAACGAGGCAATTATCCAAGAACAAGAATAAGATAATTAGCCACAAAGGAATGTTGTTGCAGAGCAATAGAGAAGGAAACCTAATCAGCTGTAACATAACACCTCATCTATTAAGTAAATATAGGGCACAGCTAATGACTGACCGTTCATTGCCGTGGTCTTCTGAACCTTCTAACAGTAACCTGGGACTCCTTGTTTGTTTGCTGTGTTTCCTGCTATTTCTCATCTTATGCTGTAAGCTCCTTAGGACAAGGACTATTTTGTAAATTTATACTATTCAAGCCCTACATGTTTACCACAATACAAATGAGAGATAGTAAAGCCCCTCAGCCTGCTGAGGGGTTGAAAGGGAGTCAGCTATTCGCTACCAAAAACAAATCCTCTGACATTTCACTGACTAGAAACGCATGTACTGCAGTGAGAAGAGTGCTCCCTCTCTCTTATATACAACTTATTCTAATGTGAAACTTCATGATATGCTTTTCAGTAAATTATTAGGGAAGCTGGTTAAGCACACAGGAAAATATGTATGAGCTTGTGCTAGCACATAATAAAGTAACTGAGCTATAAATTCCTATTTATTTCTATATTCCTATTTATCTTTAAAGCTAGTTGTGTCCCTGACATATTTATAAATAACATCTGTGTATGTGGTGAAGGCCAGCTGGTGGACAACATCATCATTAAATGTCACAAGCAAACCCAAAGTCCTTGGACAAATGCTCTGCAATGAAGATGCAAGCGTAACATCTTGGCTGGAAACTATAGTTATGAGAAATAAACAATAACGTAGGAGAATCTTTTCCTACCTTTCTCCCCCTGGAATAGGACTGTTAGTTGAAACAGTACATGAAGATGCAAAACAGCGCTGAAAGGAAGGATCCGTCTGCATGCTGGCCCTCAGCACAGCAGGGTTAGTGCCCACAGCGCTGTCAGACATCACCACAGAGTGGTTAATGGCTTCCGTGTAACTTCGAGATTCTGCAGCAAAGGAAACAAAGTAAAAGACAAGTTAAAAAACAACTCACATTTTTATGAAAGAAGTGTTTATAAAACAACCTGTTAGGACTATAAAGAAGAGTTTTCATCTGTTTGAGCAATAACATTTTATTTCACAACATTACATTGATTGCTGAAAACATCCAGCAGGACAAATGGTAGAGGGAATAAAGATTACAGAATTGCACCACTCACACTGTTTGATCAGGTCTCCAGGGTACATTCTCTAGCCCTGAAGATGAGAACAGACTCGTCTGTTCCAAGTTCTTTTGCATTCCACAGTCCGCAGTGTTAATCAGATATGTCTAGTCAAATGTCCTATATGACTATAAGCACTATCAGTGTGCACTTAAACACTAAAGTGATAGGAAACTGCAGTATTAGTTCAGCCTGCCCATTCAGCCCACTGCTGAATGGGGCAGGGGACCTGGTGGAAAATGACATGGAAAACACTGAGGTACTCAAAACCTTCTTCACCTCAGCCTTTACCAGTAAGACAGGCCTTTGAGAATCTCAAGCCCCTGAGGCCACAGGAAAAATCTGGATCTAGGAAGACTTACCCTTGGTGGAGGAGGACCAAGCAAAGGAGCACTTAAACAAATTGGACATGTCTAAGTCCATTGGGGCCTGAAAGGTTGCACCCACAAGAGGTGAGGGAGCTGGCTGATACCACTGCAAGGCCACTCTCGATAACCTTTAAAAGGTCACAACAATTGGGAGAGATTCCTGAAGACTGGAAGGAAGCAAACGTCACTCGTGTCTTCAAGAAGGACATGAAGGACGATCCAGGGAACTGCAGGCTTGGCTAGCCTAACCTCAGTCTCTGGGAAGGTGATGGAGCAACCAACCCTGGAAACCATTTTCAAGCACATGAAGGCAAAGATGATGACTGAGAGTTATCAGCATGGATTTATGAAGGGGAAATCATGCTTATCCACCCTGATAGCCTTCTTCAGTGAACTGACTAGCTTAGTGGCTAAGGGAAAAGCAGTGGATGTTGTTTATCTTGACTTTAGTAAGGCTTTTGTCATGATCTGCCATAACATCCTCATAAACAAGCTGACAAAGCATGTGTTAGATAAGTGGACAGTGAGGTGCATTGAAAACTAGTTGAATGGCTAGGCCCAGAGGCTTGTGATCAGCTGCACCAAGTCCACTAGGAGGCAACTCACTAGCATTATACCCCAGGGGTTGATGCTAGGGCTAATACTGTTCAACACCTTCATTAACAACCTGGATGATGAGATAAAGTTTCATCAGCAAGTTTGCAGACAATAGAAAAGTGTAAGGAGGGATTGATAAACCAGATGGTTGTGCTGCATTTGAAAGCAGGAGAAATTGGCCAAGAGAAGTCTCAAGAAGTTCAATAAAGGGAAATGCAGACTCCTGCACCTGGGAAGGAATAATCCCAGGCACCAGTACATGCTGGGGGCCGGCTGGAAGAGAGCTCTGCAGAGAAGGACCTGGGGGTCAGTTCTGGTGAACAGCAAGCTGACTATCAGCCAGCAATACAACGGCATTGGCAAAAAAAAAAAAAAATCATGGCAAAGGCAGTCAACAGTATCCCAGACTGCATCAGAAAGAGTGTGGACAGCAGGTCAAGGGAGGTGATCCTTCCTCTCTGCTTAGCACTAGTTAGGCCACATCTGGAGCTCTGTGCCCACTTCTGGGCTCCCCAGTACAAGAGAGACAAGTCCAGCGCAAGGCCACAAAAATGCCTGGAGCATCACTGGGACTAAAGCATCTTTCACAGAGGCAGAGGCTGAGAAAGCTGGTACTGTTCAGCCTGGGGAAGAGAAGGCTCAGGGGTATATTATCATTGTGTGTAAAAGCCTGATGGGAGGGAATGAAGATGAGGGAGCCAGTCTTCTCCCACTCTTCTGCTCACGAGGAGAAAAGGATAGAACTGGGGTTGAAAGACAGTTGAGCAGCACAGAGCAGCATGGGGTTTAGTTACCAGCACAGCTACAGATTTCAGGTGTAACTTTGTTCACACCACACAGACAAAAAAGTAAAACAGCTGTAAACTTTTCTAATAGCTTGCAAATAGCATCAGAGTAATTGGTTTCTAAATTGATTCAAGTCTGAACTATGTCCAACTTAATTATACTGGACAAAAATACTACGGGATATCGTTAAAACGGATGCATTTGGATGAGGAATAATGTGGATGCTATTACTGAAGAGATTTATACAGGAACAGTTTAATCCCTTTCTTTACAGGTACATTTTACTAACCAGTCAAGCACTAATGAGGATTATATTTAATTATTCTGGTATAGTCTAAAGCAATCCAACAACTATTCACATAAGGCCAGGTTCAACATCACTATTTTCTACCACAGAAAAGGCCATGCACTAAGATACCGCAAATGTCTGTGCATCTAAATAGCTTCATACACCTGAATGGTTCCATTGACCTCAACATTCACAGGGCTGGAACCCAGTAAGACAATCACAGATGAAACAATCTCTAATTACTGTCTCTTGAGTAGATACACTTCAAAAGATTGAGGGAGAAAAAATCCACAAGAAAGTTACGGAACAATTCCAGTCCTACAAAAAGTTAAGATATGTTAATGATCATGTAGCTTTTCCATAAAGAAATCTTTCTAATGTAAAGAGGAAGGTTCTCACTATTTCTGTGAGCTCCACTGAAACAAGTCTAAATAAATCTTCTTTTCCCTTCAATTCATGGCAGAGCCTGGCTCTGCTATTATTTGAATGAGGAGGGTGCAAGGTACTTAAAAGAAATGCCTGAGATAAGAAAATCTGCAAATCACTGCCCTGTCTGAAAACCATCTGAATTCCTCACATAGCACACATACTGTACAGAGCAAACATTTAATTGGATGAGGGAAACATTAGAAAACTGCAACACTGTCTTTTAACTATATCCATTACTTTAACTATATCCACGCCAGCCATAAAAGTGAATGTTAAGGAAATACTGCAGAAATGTGTGTGGTGTGGAAGAGCTATAGAAATCTCAATCTGTATCTATCTAATAGATCAGATAGATTACAGTGATTCCGATACTGGTGCAAACACAGTCAAGAAAAAGCTGGCTGCATAAACCCATGATTTAGGCTACAGTCCTACTGAAATCAGTGGTGCTTATTTACGCAAGTATTACAAAGATTGACTGTCTACCCAAGTATTATAAAGCTTGATGTTAAACCTTGAGCAGTGATTTCAATATATAGTAAAGTAATATTACTTGCCTCCCCAGAAACACAACTTTCACTAGGCTAAAAGCAGATGAATCTACTGAGAGCAGCATCTGTAAGACAAATTGTAAGCGCAACAGACATCTCATCTCTGCACATAAACCTGCAGATGCTTCCCAATTATACTGCAGGCTGAGATGATTCTGCTACTTATGGGAGAAGTTAATGCATTCTCTGCCGGCATGGGAATTATGATTACAAGCATAACTCCATACACTTGCTTGTTTTCATGCCTCTGTGTCTGTTCACCTGATGCCTGACTATATAGGGGAGTCACTGGACTCCAGTTACCAAGAACCCAGGGGCAGTAAGGGGAGCGGCACTCCTGAAATACCTTAAAATCTTCTCCCACTCTAATGCGATTTCACCTATGTGCATAAGAGTTAATCTAAAGCATTTAGACAGAAAAGTCCTCTCTTTCTCCCACCAATAACAGCACTTGCTTGAAGAAATGGACCAAGATTTGCTTCTCCCTTGTTTCAGGCCTTGGACTGTTGCTATTACCCTTAGAGCACCAAACGCTGCATGAGGGAAGGACCGCTGTCATGCTCACAGATGAAGCATTTCTTTTCATACCCAATTTTCACAGGTGTAAAACACTAAACTACGAGTGAAAAGCCACTGGCAGCCAGGCAGGTAATCTGCAGGAAGAAGGCAAACTCTGTGCAACTCTTCCCAGGCTAGAAACAAGTGTATCTGAAAGGCACTTCCCATGAAAGCAGCTCTGTTTATATTTCGATTAAAAACAAACTTGCTGAATATTTCAGCTATGTCCTCTCTATTGTCTGATGCAGAGTCCAGACTCACTGGTCAGCTGTTAACCCTTTATTTCATGGAATCATTAACTCAGTGCAATAGGTTCTCATAGCTTCTACAGATTTCTCTATGCACGGTACAAACTCCCCTTGGTGTATTTGCTGCAAAGCATCCGTGTTTCTTGCTGCAGGCCCCTACTAAATCTATGCCATTATATCTGTGAGAACACTGATAACACAGAAGTGCAGCTCCTTACTTAAAGGAGTGACATGACAAAACCAGGATCATTCATGTTCATATCTCTTCATGCACCTGGGTCAGACCTGCATATCTACATTTACTATCACTGATCATCAACTTTACAGGCAGAACCTAAGAGAGGAACTGGATTCTTTGCATCATACACTACTGAAAAGTGACGTCAGGAAATAAATGAATAGTACTGTGCCCACATGCAAGGCAGAAAAATATCCAGCTCACTCTTCTACTGTCCTGCTTGGCAGCAAAGGGCAAATACTTGTAAAATTTGCAAGCTTCTTTCAGTTGTAAGCAGAAACTCCTGGATGTGCCTAGGACACAGCTATATAAACTAAGATGTTATAGATTAACTTGTATTTTAATCCACTAAATCTGTTAAAACAAAAAAGAAAAAGGAACCTGAAAAAAAATCCACCAAATAATCCCAGAGTGGCTTAACCCACGCCATGGTCCAGATAAAAGGTATGTAAAAACGTTCCTTTTCCTCTTTCTTGTAGCAGCTGAAGGGCAAAATCACCTCATAGCTTTGCAGAGAACGGTCCAACAATGGCAGGGAAGTGAAAGGAGCAGTTATTCTACTATCATAGCTTGTATTTTAGCAGCTTCTCATACATTCCCATCTTTGTAGTTCTTTTTGTGAGAAGGTGATAGCTAAGCTGCATTGCATGAGCTTGAAAACTCCAGTCAAGATCCTCAGTTACATCTTTTGGGGAAAGGAAGCTCTAAGTCACTGTTCCGCCCCCAAAACCCTGTGCTGACCACTCCCAAACTATCTCAGGCCAGCCTAAAAGCTGAATGGACATAAAAAAGCATATTGTTCTAAAGTAAGCCAAAGTAACCAAGCCACTGCCAACCGTAAGGAGCAGCAGAAGGATAAGTAGCTTTGTACAATACTTTTACATTTCACAGTGTATTTCTTGATCCATCCTTTGATGGCTTCAGCAATGATGAAAAAATCCAGCCTAACGAAACACTTCCAAGAAGCCACATCAGATGTGGCTGTGAAACATTCCTTGTATCAAGGCTCTCATTCAGAGATCCCTCCACTTCCACCTCTCAATGTTCACACAAACAGCTGATGAGCCCATTCCTTTAGACAGATTTCCTGACAAACCCATCTACAAAGAACTGAAGGCATCTAGGAATGTAATGGAAGAGCGTTTGGTATCTTCTCTACTTAGTAGAAGTATTTTTTTGGTTTTGGATGATTGCATTCCACTAAGGACTTGATATTTCTCCCAGGACTCACCTTGGACTTGTCCTACCAGACAAGCATTCTCAAGATGTCCTCCCCTTTGAAATGCCTCTGAAAAAAAGCACACAGTGCTCCACAGCATTCACCAAAAACTCCATGACAGCAGCTTGGCGTCCAGCTGGCTCCAACTACCATTTGGAGTTTACATTACTGCCAATGTAAACTCCACCAGAGTGCCGAGCTGTTCATCTCTCCTTCCCACATCTAGAGAACTGTAAGTTTCTATGACAATAGTCTCTGCTGATACAACTTTATTTTATCCAGGAGACCAAGGGTCAAAACATGACCACTCCCCTTTTCCAACATTAAATTTTATTACTCATTAAGCAAGTTACTCTGCCATTCACCTGAATGTCTTGCAGAAGATTTGGGCTCAACTTAGAGCTCAGATGTTACACATACAAGGAAAGGTAGAGAAGAAAACCCTAATCGTTAGTATTAAGCATCAGAACAACCTATCTAGAGACACAATGGATGGCTTGAAGTACATCAGTAAGTCAAAAATTACCGGATGAAGATCTTAAGCACTTTTTATGAAAGAGGTTTGTTTAGATATATTTCTTTCCAAACCTTAAAATCTACAAAAGGAAGAAACTGGAGAAAGCTTTATCAGGGAAACAATCAATGAAAGCAAAAACACCAACAAGCAAAGTACAGAGCTAATGATACTGAAAAGTCACAATTTCAGTCCTTCTAGGACATTTTGCCAGTATTTCAGCATGGGAAATGTTGACATACAGATTAGTTGGAAAAATCACAGTTTTGAAGAAAAAACTGGAGCAAGGAAGAGAGCTTTAGTGGAAGAGGTACTGACGTGCAATGTCCAGTGACAGCTAATTGCACTGGACGAAGCGAAAAGGAGCGCACAATTCCAACTGCACAGTGTGAGTATGGAGTAGCAGAGGCTTATGCTACTATGTAAAGCCAGAAACCCTGGAAGCAGTGAATTCATGACAAAAGGATTTGGCTCCCTGGCAAAAAGAGTCCCTCCAGCAGCTGACAAGAACGCTAACAACAGAATTGGCACCGGTGAAGTGAAGGAGCTCCTTAGCAACCTTTACAGAGCTCATGGGGAAGGCAAGAATTAAAAACCCTGCATATGGAAAAAGAAGACAGCAAGATGGCCCACTTGAACCAGTTTACAAATTAACACCTTTCCAAGTCCATTAGCATTGGAAGGTTCTTACGGGGCAGTCATCCTCCCTTTCGCTCTCTCTCCTGCTTTTCCAAATGCTAAGGTGCCAAAATCATTAAGAGAGACTGAGATAATGCTGAAACTCTCTCTTGCTTTACTGAAACTTTGACCTTTTATACTTGCTATATTCTGCTTTCAATTTCGCAAAAATACAGTGAACCAAATTATTCCCTTCCATGAAAACCCATCAACTTTGGTCCCACTGTTCCCTCCTTTCTGTAGAATACGTGGAAATCAATAAAAGATGCTTAAGATCTTGTCCTTTATTAATTTCAGCTGCCAGGGAAGGGAATAACTTTATTACCTCTTTTGCATATCCTACCTTTTCCAACACAAGTTGTTCCACCTCTCATTCAGGGCTAACTCCCCCAAGCTGTTGCTGCTAGCCAGCTTCCACCGATATTTCTTAATTGTTTCAAACAAAGAGCCCCGAGAACAACTAATTGACGGTATTACTGTTTCTCTTGGTTGAGAAGAGTTAAAACACAAGTAAGCTAACCTAAGCCACATACACTGAAAGCAAAACCCCTAACAACTCCAGGCAGCAACAAAACACCTCCCTGTTCATTGTCTCAAAAAAGAAGTTAATTGCTTTATGCTCTTCACATTTCTGATAGGATAGATTTAGAGGGTTTATATTTTAGAAAACAAGTATCTGTTAAGAAACCTCCCAAGTAACAACTTGTAGACTGAGATAATGATTGCCATCGTTGGCTTGCTTTTCATTCTGGCAATCTCCCCCCAGGACCTGCAGCAGGAGGAACATGGCCAGCAGATCAAAGGAAGCTGGTTATTACCCCTCTGTATGTGATGCTGAGAAAGCTTCACCTGGAATACTAAACTCAGTTTTAGGCCACCAGTTCAGAACGTGAAAAACTGGAAGGGATCCAGTAGAAGGCTACCAAGACGACCCACAATGACAGGATGATGGAGCTGGGCTTGTTTAGTCTGGAGAAGAAAAGCACCTACATGGGGAATCTAAAAGCAGCCTAAAACTAGTAGAAGAGGGTCTCTTCTCTACCAGAAGAGAAAACAGAGCCAAATTCTTCTCAGTAGTGACAGACAAAAAGGTCTTGGGAAATTCTCACTAGAAATCAAAACCAGCTTTGTCACTATGGGCAGTGCAACACTGGAAGAGGTTAACCAGGGCTGGAAACCTCCATCAGGAGGGGTTTTACTGACTCAGGCAAAGGAGGCTCCAGTACTTGTAATGGTCTTGTTCTGAGTCACAAGTTGAACTACACATCCCCCAGAGGTGCTTTCATTTTTTTCATTTCTATCTTTCTATGGTAACACTAACTTCCTCATGCAGAAGAGTCTAACATAGTCATTTCCAAACTTTTTTAATTACATACCACATCAACAAGAAATTTTTGAACATGCACCCCTACTATATGTATATTTATTATGAATTGTATACACGCACTACTGAACTTCTAATATTTTCTTCCCACACTCTAATGGATTGCCCTGTGCATTACCTGGGGTGCACACATCCCACTTCAGAGACCACTGGTCTAACACACTGACAGGAAAAAAGGGCACGCAGTTAAGGGATAAAAAGAGGGAGTTTTATTAGGGGGTGGAGGGGTGAGTTTGGGGCTTTTTTTTTAATGGATGGAACAGGGGCAGTTTCTCTGTTGGCCTGGAATTTGGTGGGTTTTATGCACATCCATAAACTCTTCTTCACAATTGCCTATGTTCTTTCAGAAGGAGAACATATCATAAGCCAAAATCATCATGAAGACACCTGCAGTTCTCCCACTTTTCAAAAATCCACCAATAGCAAACAGATACAACAGGGTTTTTTCATGCTTGTGAAGGAAAAACTAAAGTTACTATTGCTTGGAGATTCTGCTAATGCCTGTTTGAGTAGATCAATTCTCTTTGTAAGTAACCAAATCAGTTGGGCTGAACCTGGAGAAGCTATAAAGATGGTTGCTCTAGCAGCCACATACTAACTTCTCTGCACTAGAAAGATCAGCTTCAGTTGCTTTGTTAAACGGTACCGAGAAGGATCTCAGTGGAATACGTATTACATGCTTGGCTCTTACAGAAAACACAACCATGTGGTGGCTGACAACCTGGGAAACAAAACAGCAAATCTGGAGACGCAGTAAATGTTTCTCAGACACATTTATTTGGTGGAAGAAATAATGCATTCAACAGTTAGAACCCAAACTGCTAGTAATGAAAAGGTAAGCTACACTGCAGTAGTGCAGGCTTCTAACTTCATGCAATTATTTATTGTGTGCATTTAGAAAGTGTTCACTGTGTTTTGGGAACCTTTGAAATGTCTTTAGAATAAAAAAAAAATCCATTCTTGCTTTATGACTAAAGAGGGCTGTAAATCAGCCATGTTGCCCCTTGAGGAAATATCCTTGGCACAGCAGCCCTGCCCAGCAAGCACTGGGTGAGCAAGGCTGGCGCTTTGCCACCTCCATGGGAGATTCTGGCCTACTGGCAAGATACATGACAAGAGTGGGTGCACACTGGGTCATTCCTGTGTTCCGGCAACTTCTAGCTCCCATAACGGCCCACAGAGGCTCCTGCTAGTAACAAACAAATGCAGCCTCTGAAGCTGTGCCAGGGGTCAGCTTATCTCCAGGCAACCCTAGGATCAGGGAATTAACTGCACTTACCCTCTGCCCCTGTCTGCGCAGGGATATGCATCAAAAGGATGATTTACCAGACCCCATTTTCCCCCACCCACAGGCCCTGCCCTGAAGATCTCACTATCCAGCTTCTTTTCTACAGAGGAAATTGACATTGCATTGACAGACCCATACACCGTTTTACAGATGCTCAGTATCATACATTCATTCAGAAACACCAAAATACAAATAACTCCTATTTGCTGAATAGAATTTGCAAATACAGCGTCTTCAAAGCAGTAAAATTCTTATCATGCCTTTCTGAAGGACTTCCTTACACTAATTTATTTTCCCAAATAGTACCAGGAAAAGAAAAAGAAACTTCCCCAGGGACTAAAGCAATCAGTTGCACATGTCTTCTCATGTATTTTAAAAGATCTTGCAGATGCTCTGCTATTGACTTTAAGCATAGCTTTGCTGTCTTAGGAATGCAAATCAGCTGCAGAGGCATCTCCTCAAGCCATCCGGGTCACATGCAAACATAAAATGTGACATTTTAAACACTCTTTAGTAGAAAGCCACGGTCAGTCCACAATGCATAAACAAGAGCGCTACTATTCTGCCTTTAAGTACAGCAGATCATTCAGTAATGAACAAAAACAAATCCAACAAAACAATTAGAATATAATTATTAACATGCCCGCACTAAGTTTTCACAGCATATTAGTCAAGTGGCTTGAGAGACAGCCAATTCCATTCTTACTGTGGTTTATCTCATAATGGAATTTCAGATATTTGCATTGCTGAATATGACAATTTTCAGCAAATTGTAAAATTAAACTGCAATAGTTTTAGAAGGGAAAAACGACACTAGGAATCAGAAGCGTACAAACTGGTACCTTCAAAATGTAAAGTAATACTTTTTCAGGCAAAATACCCTAAAAGACCAAGTACCTTTCAAGAAGAGAGAGCAAAATGTCTACCCCATGCTCCAAAGTTCATTAGCTATTAAATTTTTTTGAGATATGGGCGATGCAGGTCCAGGTTGTCTGTGCTGAACTGAAAAATGCAACTCATGTCTACTGACAGACACACTGCAAAGCCAAGGCAAAGGGGGCAAGGGTGAGGGTAAAGGGGGCAACTGGAGCAAATGCTGAGTGAAGAAGGGACTGAACTTGGGGCTGACTTCCTGGCATTCCTTAATAGCATGAACTTATCAGTGAAATTTTAAATTTTGTGGTATGATCCTATCTACTCTTCATAAGGCAAACAAGAGGGAAAGAGGAAGTTTTAATTCCCCTTTTCCTGTCTCAGTCCAGTTGCCCAGTGCCAGCAGGCACCAGAGAGGTCCAAGTATGCAGCTTTTGACGTCTGAGGAGTACCTACCTAGCAGGAGGCATGGAAGCAATCAAACTGATGTTTGGATCTTCTACCAAAAGTCTCACTTCTTCTTCTATTGTCAGAAAAATTCTGCCTAAATGTGACCCTCTTCAACCTGTTCACTTTTCTGCAGTCACTTGGCCTGTAACAAATGACTGAACCCAGCTCACTGCACCTCAATACCAAAAGAGTGCTGCTTTTTAGTTTTGAAGTAGTATACCTAAATCATTTTCATTTTAGAACCAGAAAAGGAAGGGATTTTTCAGAAGCTGCTTTTAATAATCTGGAATTGAAACAAGTGAAAACCAAAACCAACCGAAACTCAGTTCAGTTTATCTTCAGTATTGTTCACTATCACATAACAGGACTGAGAAGTGAAGCTATTAGGCGTTTTCTTGGTCAGTCCGTCTCTTAAAAATTGTGATTCGGCAACTCTCCTTTTAGGGTTGCAGTCCTTAGACAAGCATCTGTTGCTACTGGCTGAAAAAAATTGTTTGCATTAAGGCCATAAGAATCAGGCTCTTTATTCTGGTTCATCCTGCACATCATACCATGCAACATTTGGCTGCTATAAGACTGTATTACTTTTTGATGGAAAATTCAGATCTGGACTAAGAAAGCGAGAGTATTTTACATGTACTGCCTGAATTAAAAGAACTACTCTGCCAGCGCTAGTGGCACAATACGCTGTTTTTCTCATTAAGCAAGAAAGCAGGAAAACTATGTGACAGCTCTCGTTCAGTAAAGACTTAATGTTTACAAAATCAGTTCTTTTTTCATGTTTTTGAAACGAAATTTAATGCTGCTATAACATTATATGCATGCTATAACACTAGGAACTCCTCGGGGAGGGAAAAGAATCAGCCTGGACAAAGTTTTTGTACGTAGTCAGCAATCACGTATGTTACAGGCAGTCCCCACTTCTACTATGAAAAAACCCACCACCACACACAAAAAATTCTAAGTCTTCCTCAGCAGAAAAGTAACTTCACAAAGCTCACGAACCCTGCCTCACATCCTCTGTCACTGCGTTAACGATGACAGAAAAAAAAGCTCATACTGACAAAACTCCTTGTCCGCAAAGCTTTTCAGTTTCTCTGTGGACTCCAGATATTGCTACATAACCACACAAGGGATAATTGTTCCCCCGACTTCTTTTCTTCAGAGCCTGCAACCAACAGAGCAGCATACCGCATGCTCTACCAACCCCCGCGCCCCCCGAGCTGCGGGAGCGGGCCGTGCCAGCGCTGGCAGCGCGCTGCCGAAGCGCTGCGGTGTTCGCTCTATTTAACCCCCGCCTTCCCCCACTTCTCGCACCCCAGGCAAACGCACCCAGACACAGCGCAGATCACGTTTCCCTGCCGCTGCGCGCTGCCGGGAACGCGGCCAGTGAAAGACAAGCCCCACAAAAACGAGTTTTCAGACTGAGGAAAACGCACAAAAACGAGGGAGGGCAGGAAACCAAGAACCTACCTATGGAAGCCATCATGACAGAAGCTCTCTCGTGGAGCACGGGCTCTGCGAAATCTTTGTTCCCTCCTGCTGAGCCGGGCGCGCCGCATGCTGTCTGCGGCTCAGGGGAGCACAGCAGCCAGGCGAGCCGCTCCGCCACGCAGAGGCTTGGGAAAAGCCATTTCCTATATTTGCCAGCTGTAATACCATCTGCTCTCCCCCGCGCGTTAAAACTTCACAGCAAAGAGGATTCCCGTGTCTGCAGCGAAAAAAACCCTAGGCTCCCGCTCTCAATACAGCCACTCGGCTGAAGACAGCCAGAGTTCACTCCATCCAGGCGGAAAATAATTCCCTGATCGTTGTTGGGCTAGCTCTGCCGCTCGCTCTTCAGCCAGGCTGCCCGCTCAGTGCATCCCTGCTCTGCTGACTCCACCTCATTTGCCTTCTATTCCTCCCCCCCGCCCAGCTCTCCCCGCGCCCGCCAGCGCAGCGCCTGGGGAGCCGCAGGGGCACCTCGGGGGTTAAAAGCTCGCTGCCCTTCTCTGACTCCCAGCACACAAGCCGCGGCGTTTCGGGGGGGGGTGGGGGGGAGGAGAGTTGTGGGGGTTGGTTTGGGGGATTTTTGTTTGTTTGTTTGGGGTTTTTTTCGGGGTGTGGGTTTTTGGGTGTTTTTTTAAAGCAGATGTCCAGTTCCCCCACCACTTCATTTCACCTCACAGATTTGTTTCTTTCAGAGAGATACAGGACACGAAACTGAGAACCGACAGATAAGTGCTTTTTAATGTGGACCAAAGCCCAGCTGCTCTACAATGCCAAACTGGCTCAACACTCTCTGATAAATTTAGCATCCAGAGCTCTGAATAAAGTTTGACTCACTTCCCAAGATTTCTTTTTCACAAAACACCACGTGCAACCCTACTGTGTTGCATTCAACATCACCCTATCATTGTTCAGGGCAGATTTTATTTATGGGTCAGGAAGATGAGTGGAAACGCTGCAGCGCTGCAATGAGCTCAGATTGTTCTTCAGTGTCCCAGGGCACCGGATTTTCTGAAAGGATGACTATAGGAAATTACTTGATATGACAGAAACAAATACGACAATTAAAAGCTTTCCTGTAATCAAGTACTCAATTGCTGTCAAAGTTCGAACAGCAACATTTTGAACGTGTACTAAACCCTTTTGAGAGCTTTTAAATATCCAAATTGGCTTGATTATAGAGATGACTACTGGGAAACTAATTAGAATTTTGCTTTCTTCCACAGACCAAAAGGTAAACTAAATCAAACTATTCCTTTATAAGAATATTCAGTCCTACCACTGATTTTCATCATAGCAGCTGCTCCTATTAAATAATTTCATAATGGTTGCACCTAGGAGACCCAAATAGCAAGGACTAGTTGTGATATACACCATACCATCAGGTAAAAAATGAGGGACAATCCTTGCCACAGTAGCAGAACAGGTTATTAATGCAGCAGTCCAGAACTGCTATCAGTTACTTTGATTAATTTATTATACAACTACACTTTCTCTTTGTCTCGGATGCTTCCTGGCAGAGACAAATGCAGTCAAACACTGTCTTCAAACTCCTATAAACAATAATTGTTAGAGAAAATTGCTCTCCATAGAAAGCATCCCTGCCTCTGCATAAAAAATGCTATAATCACAGGAAACCTTTGAATGTCCCATTTCCTTCCCGATTTTCAAGTCTTGGAAGCTTTGCTTCTTCAGCCATTTACACTTGCTGAATTAGAAAATAACAAGGATAGTAACATTTAACCAAGAAGGTAACAGCGGCCTGAGATACAACATGAAGGCTGGGTTAAGTGAGAAAGCGTTCATTTCCAACGTAATCTGTGAATGTAATTAGGTATAAACCAGGTAATTAAAATCATTAATATACTCAAGTTTTGTCAACATTTTATCAAATTCACCTTTCGTTAAGATTTTTTTTCATGGAGCTTTCTAACAGAATCAGACTTGGTTATATTTAGGGGGCTGTTCATCAACAAAACCTCTTTGACATGGACGCTTTTAATGACAAACAAAAGGCATTTGACACAAAAACTCACCTTTTGTTTGTCCTTCTGTCACAAGTTCAAAGTTTCAACCAGCTGAGATGAGTTCCAGGGGAGAAAAAAAAAATTCTGAAACTCTAAAGCCAGGAGATATAAAGGGCCAGACTGAAATTTTATTGCATACAAAAGCACAGAAGTGAGAGTTAGGAAGGGAGAGGGGGATGTTGAATGTCTCAGGTGAGGAACTGGTTGGATTGAGGTGAGAGCAGTTTGTGAGATAATGCCATCCCAAAAGGAGATAGTCTGTTACTTGGCAAGGAGAATTGGTTTCATGGCTATGCCAGACACAGCACAAAGATCAGGTCCTCCATCCTCTGCGAGGTGGTAGTATTTACTCACATAGCAAGGCCTGTGTACAGTTCTCCTAAGTAAAGTGCACAAGATTCACAGTTTCATCAGAACCATCACACTGCAAGATCTATCCAAAGACAGCTTAAAATGCAGGGCTCGAATTGTAACATGCACCTTTCTCCAACAGGAAACGCTGCAGGAGGGTGGCTATGCTGTGGCCCTCAGATGCAAATTCAGCAAATTCCACAATTTGTGAAGGAATGGCATACATTTCCCTTCTACTCCCATGATTGACAGAAATGTGAGAGTAAATCTCAAGTGATAGTGTATTTTAGGTTTTGTCTGCTAGGTGTCTCAATATGAACAGCTTTGTGAAATAGCATGCCTAACTCAGGTGTAGAAAAACACAGGTTAATTTAATTTTCTCCTCCTCTGCAAGAGGAAATAAACACAAAGAGAATCAACACAGGGGAGAACAGCATCTTAAAAAACATAGAGCAATATGGCCTTTGGACTGTAAACACTTAGGTGGGACTGAATGTGTATTTCCTCTACATCCTCACTCAACACTGGCAGGTCTGTAATTCTGAAATTACAAAACATGTTTGACTTGTGAATACAGCAGACAGGACCTTCCCAGGCACCCAAACACAGGATCATTTTAAGGCCTCAAATGTTTTGAAAATGTGTGCTCACAGCTGTACTTCAGTTTTTGGAGCTTTCTTCAGCCTTCCCTCAAACTACATGGATTACTCTGGCACATCACAGTCAGAGTGCCACGTCATGTAGTAGGAGGCCTCACCCTGTAAAATTTGAAAAAGCTTGTTTCATGCAATCATAGCAAGGGAACTAGTTGTTCCCATGGATTTTTGTTAATTTAAGCTTTTCCAGACAGAAGGACTAGTAACATTTCAAAAATGCATGCTACCCACGTGCACTGCTAACTAGCATCAACAGGTACGTGTAAAAACCATCCACATCTGCCAGACTGCCCACTCATCCAATCCTGTGTTTCTGTTAAAATGCTGATAAATTTCTGCCAATAGCTTATCTCTTGCATCTTCAGAACAAGCCAAAATTAGTGGTAGACTTCTCAGCTTCACGTTCTTCTCTTTTTTATGTATGTGTAAGATATTACTCCTATATACTTCAATGAATATACACATAGATAGTTATCCGTCAAATGACAGATTTATGCAGGGAAATGCATGACTTCTTCCCCACTGAAAGGGAAAAATAGAAACCAACTCTCCAAAACTTAGTGCTTCAGAAACCTCTCTATCAATTTTTCACTGGCTCTTAGAGGAAAAACAAAAGAAAAAAAACAACCACCCCCACCACCCACCAGTGTATTATCAGGGTGTATTTCAAGTTTAACTGAAGGGGCACATCTGCTTTGAGACTGTGATCAAAACTTACAAAACTGAATGCTTGTAGAAACACATTTTTTCCTGTGTAATAATTTGATTATGTAAACAACTTTTTTTTTTGCATTTACAACTTCAAAATTACAATGTCTATTTTATCGCCTAAGTTTTAGAAATGATGCATTCTCATAGATACCAGTGAAGATAATGAAAAACTGTGTCCAGCTCCTTTGGAAATGCCATCATCTTTTCAGCTAATAGGTGCATATTCCAAGTACAGTCAGTTATCTTGGACAGTAATTTAAAAACCCCTTAAAATAAATAAATTAATACCAGATAATGCTACTGCTTTCTCTCAAGACAAAATGCCTTTGGACTAGAGCTACAGGAAGGATGTAAGCTGCACACTGCACAACTAAACTTTCAGATGTCTTGCTGCTGAATGGAATTTAAAGCCTCAGGGCACAAGCCTGGATTTGCCATGTAATAGATGGGAAATGAGAGCTTTGGAAGAATCACATTCATTTGGTCACCTAAGGCTAGGTAATAAACACTGCATAAAGGAGGCTTTACGCTACTGTAGAAAGCTGACAATTCCAGACCAAAGGAATACTTTTACACAAGTTTCACTCTTACAGACTTTCAGTAGTCTATTAGAGTTAGCCCTTTATCCTATTCACAGGGCCTCCTCTAAATCAGGCCAGATTTGAATTCAAGTTTTTCTCCTGTGAGAAGCCTGCTCTACCATTATTTCTAACTAACTTGTATTAAATAGTAGTGTGTATGAACTAAGCCAGAAAAAGAAATTTGGCTCAAAAGCATCATAGTTTTCAGACTTGCATAGAAAAGCCTGGTTCAAGTCCTGCTGATAATCATGCAGAAGACTGAGACAATCTTGGACCTCTCCCATGACATACGAATATTCTAGTTGGCTATTAGATTTGCATGGAAAAAGCTCCTAAATGTGATTTAGAAGTGTCTAAGATTTAGGTTCAGCTGGTGGAAAATGGAGAAGACAATCACGCTTGTAAATGCCACTAGCTTTAATAGCAAGACTGTACAGACCTGCCAAGACCTGAGTGATCACATACGTCACTGCACTTTAGTCACAGCATTTACTTTGCTGGTTGCAATGCTGATGCCCACTGAACTCACAGCCCTCCGCCCTGGGTGGCGGGAGTAGGAGGAGGATTCCTCAGACTGTAAAGTGCCAGAGCTGCGACCATCAGTGCTTACACTCCCTTTGCTTTGGTATTCTCTTCTGGGGACCCATGGGCCTTTTCTGAGCTGCTTTTCCTCTCAGAGTAACTCAACCTGAAGTTTCCAAAATGCATCAATTTCCTGAATGATGTCTAGAAACAGTTCTTTGACATGCACGTATTTACAAGTCTCTTCATGCATCTACTTGGTAAGCTGACTCTGGTGCTTAGCAATGATCCAAATAGATTGGTTGTATACCATGCTCCCTGACAGAACAAATATAAACTGGAATGAAATTTCTAGAACAAATACTGCATACAGAGGACATATTTTGAACATAGTCCACATTCTCTGTTTTGTTTTCTAATGTTTTCTTAAACTCTGTCTTCTTTTTCAAACATCCTTTATAATAAATTCATTGCCAAAATATTTGTGGCAATTGAACACAGGCAGGCAGAGTTTTCAAATTGCTAGGCTGCCACCCAGACATAGAAATAAATGGTAACATAAAAGAAATAAAATCTAAGCACAGCAGAAACATTTTCATTAACATTATACTTTGCTGCTTCATATAGTGTTTGAGCTTGATCTTGTAATTTCAAGGCATGTGAGTGCAGGATAAGGTCACTCTTACACAGGTCTCAGCTTATTAAAATGCACAGTTAACGCATACCTTAGTACTAGGCCTTTTTATCAACTTTCTGAGCGTGCCATCTCCCAACTGGGCACCAAATCAGCTTGCAGAGAATTACAACCAACAGGCACCCTTCAAAAGCACTGACTGAAAGGTATTAATAACACACTCTCTTTTGACCAGGTATGAAAGCATTGAAGTAACAACAATGAAAAAAGAAAGCCACAATCGATGTGTAATCTCAAACTTTTTTAAAAATACTCCCACTGTTTTCCAGAACAAAAAATATTTTGCTAATCTTTGGGTAACATTTTGCTGTGACCAAGTGTAGAATGGATTAATAATCTAATGCATCCCATTTTAGGAAATTAGGAGCTGCATCTATTCTCTACCCTCAATACAGAGGGGTTCTTGAGTGCTCAGAAAAAACAACCTTTTCTTGGTGTCATTTATTCCAATTTTTGCATTAAACAGTTTTAACAAAATAAACACAATATAAACTTTACTGTCATTTATATGAACCAAATTTCTGATATTGGTGGGTAAATGTATACAAATGAATGCTCAGCTTGGCTCCAGTATTTAAAGACATATGAATGAATGTTCCATTAACATTAACTTCTTATACTTTTCATTAACTTGTTCTACATTTATCTTAAAAAAACAAACAACAAAACAACCAAAACCCCACAGTGTAAACAAAAATCTGAATATAATACATGACAACAACAAGAAACCACATTTTTTTCCAGGATTTTTGAAAGCAATAAAACTCACATGGTGCAATTTCATCTTCTTATAAAGAAGTCTGTATAATATTTCTATTGTAATTTTTATTTCCTAGAGTTTACCTGGTACACAGATCAATGCAGGGATTCCAATGACTATCCCACAGATCCAGAACATCTCACCTGCAGCACTACATTATCTTCATAGCCGTTTTATAATCTCCCAGCAAAGAATTTAATTTTCATTTACTTTATTCTTGAAGCTTTCTGGACAAATTCTTAAAACATTGTGAGAGCACTGACACAAACTGAGAATATTCAGGAAATCCAAAGACAATAGCGGGCACAAACTAGCAGTGTAATTGAAACGCCTTCACATTGTTTTTCTTGAAATGCTACAGATGCAGTGCTATACAGACTTAATTTTATTTACATCCCATTTAGAGTTTGTGTTTTTAACACAGTGTTTGATGAAGGCCTGAAAAAAGCCAGGAATCTATTCTGCTTTCTGTATTAATTCTTCTTAACATACCTTCACTACATCCCTCAGCCCCAGCTATAGCAACTCTACTCCTCCCCCAGCTTCCTTCCTGCTGTTTCTCCCCCAACACATAGTTTTTTCCTCTCTAGGAATTTACTCCCACTTTTCCCTTTCCAAGTGCTACGTTGGTGCCAAACCTTCTGCGAATGAAAGGGAAAAAATTCAATGTACCTGTGGCCCCTCAGGGACCCTAAAGTCACTTGGGAAAAAGGTATATAAATATTAGAGAAATCTCGTATCAGGTTGTCAGAGCAGGGCATGATGGAAGAGGGCAGGAAGTGAAAATAATGAAAGCAAACTGACAATTCCAAAGGCTACTAAAGGAATTGTGTGATTTTTCAAGACTTTTTGAAAATAAGTAAGCAAAATGCAGACAATAAGGATTAACCTTAAAACCAATACTTAAATCAGAAGTTTTAATTGTTTCTTGTAAACATCTGTTTGTTGGTTAAAATACCTATGTAGTTAAATAAATATAACAAAATGAAGCACCACTTCATCTGTTTACAAAGAAAAATACCAACACACAACTGGTTTTGCAAAATGGTAAACAGAGAGAAAGAGAAAGGGAGGGAGCACACAAGTGAGTACTCACCATATAATCTTGTGCAATTTACTAACCATGACAGCAAGTATCTTATGCAAACTTCATTTTTACAGAGAACAGAAATATACTAAAGGTGATACTCCACAAGCTCAATACCTATCACTTGATAAACATAACCACTACTTAGAATGAATCAAGCAACTCTGAATTTTTAATTTGCTTTCTGAAATGTCAGATAAATGGTGGGCCACTTATTTTTCCAAGTTGTTACTGTAACTCATAAGTATATTTAGTACATTTATTAGTAGCATATTTGTGTGCTTCAAATGGTAATGCTGACAGTGTACAATGAACAGAGATTAAAGCAACACAGCCTTTCATACAAGTCATGAGCTTTTTTTCTGTATCATTTTGAAATGGTGGCAAGTCCTCAAATTGCCCACATATTTCTAATAGCTAATACAAATTATGAGGGTTCACTGGTCTCTCTCATGTTTATTTTGCAGTCACCAGTGAAGCATTTCATCATATAAACGCATTAGACAAAATGCACAAAGCTCAGGTCCCACCCCTACCATTTCCCTTATATTATTGCGTTTTTTCCCCTCAAATGTTTTGTTACACAGGAAAATCATGCAGAAGCAGCATGCTTTATAATTTGCTGAAAATGCCACAAGGTTCGTGGTCATCCTGTTATGCACTGTGAGTAAATTCTATGCTTGTGAGACATCTGTTGAAAAGAGTCTGTCCTAAATACTCACTGGTCTTTCTTTGGTGGCAGGCGTTTCCATTGTTGTGGTACAGTGCAGCCATGTGGGGCACTGAAAGCCACTGATGACCAAAGAGTCTTTGAAAAGCTTGGGAGCATCTGCAACACAGCCTTTGAAGACAGAATCAAAGCCTTAATATTGTGTGGCTGTCAACTGCCAAGATATGCGGTGAAGAGAGTTTCTAGTGGACTGTATTGCCAAACATGCAGGTGCTGTTTTTTGTGTTGCTGCTCGTTCCAGGTTTTTCTCAGTTAATAACACCTTTTGTAAAAAGGCAGTTGTTTCATTTTAAATTCACAGTGTTATAAAAAGTGAGTCAAGACCAAACAAACAGTAGACAGACTGGGTTAAAGTGAGGTAACCCAAATAAAGGATAAAGTCTACAGGGTGGGTCTTCTGGAAGTAGAACCTCTCAGCAGTTTAATGGTTTCAGCATGGGATCAAGGAGCAGTCAGGCCTGTTGAGCTACCATTGATGGAAGACTTAAAATGTATAAGAGACTTCAGAGATGTCCTGAGCTAAAAACCTTATTCACAGGGCATTTCTGTCACAAGAGCTACTATTCCTTTAACATGGTTCAACATTTGACTTGAGGACAAAAATCAGTGGGTGAGAAAGCGTAGAGCTTGTTTCTACATTTAGGGTCCCTGCCATTTGGATACTCACTTCCCTGTGAGAAAAGTCAATTCACATTTGCTGTTTTAAGCGGAAGGCTCCATGTAACTTTTCAGCAGTGTCTTCGTGCAAATGGATAATGGAGACAGTGCCAACCAGCCTCTGAGAAGGCTATTAACTTGCCCTTTTTAGAGGGACAGTCTCAGTTCTTGTATTTGCTTATCAATCAGCACCTTCCCTGCATGGAATGAAAAGTCATCCAGTAAAACCAAGAAAAAAAGAGCAATGTGAATACTTTCACAGAAGGTGAAACACACAGTATAAACCAGAAAGTCTTTCCAAATCAGTAAGTGATTCATTTTCCAATGCAATTTTAACAGAACAGGATATGGCTTAAAGCTTGTTCTGATCTGCATTCACAGTGTTTCTGTCCAGATGGAAATCCTGCTACGAAAGTGAGGGTGGGAGGAACAGGTGACGGTGACTAGCTTCACCGATCTCTTCAATGTAATGGCTGAAGCACCTAACCATCCTTTTTTTTTTTTTTTTTTTTTTAAATTTTGCAGGATTATAGAGCAGCCACACATAGAATTATGTACTTGTGCACTAGATTATGCATTCTGCTAGCACTCAAAGTCAACGTATTTTCTATGACCATCTGTAGCACATGAATTTGTCTCATGTTCAACATGATGTTCAACCTGTAGGTCACACCAAACCCCAGCCCCTGCAGAAGTTTAACGGTAAAATGTTCTTACAGCCCCGCAAGCTAAATATCTTTGTCTTGACATAAGCATCAGATTTGAAGATTTTTTGATTCTGTGATCAGATACAACATTGGCTACAAACCAAAATATATTCATGTTCCAGAATATTTTATCAAACTATAGTAACCAAACCCAATGCAAGACAGAATATACTTTAGACAATGAGCTTTCTTATGAAAATTCAGTAACAAGAATGGCATCCTCTGTCACCTTTAACATATCAGCCAAAGAAAAACACATTTGTATTGTCCCACTGCTTCTTCACCACATATTATCTTCCACGGACTTGGCACTCCCTAACTTTTTATACTCAGGTATGTTTATTTGTATTCCTTACTCCCCTGAATCAATGACATGTAAGAATTTTTAATGAGTGGCTACAATATGTACAGGTTTTGTAAAGCTTTATGTAGAAACACATAACATGGCTATAAACAAAACCAGTCCATATTTAGCTAGCAAAATGGATTAATCTTGAAATCATTTCATTCTTACCTCTAAGCCAGAGAATAAAGCTTTGGTAAGTTGATCAGTGTGCACTGGGAGAGTACCTCCCATGAAAATCTTAGCCAAACTGACTGGTGGGAAAAAAAGTTCAATTAAAGCTGATTACCAAACAGCTGAGTTATAGACACTTAAACTATAAGTATTTTGGTTAGTATCACTCACTAAAAGCAGGCACAGACTACAAGTATTTCAAGTTATTTTCAATTTCAATTTGGTTCTTCTATTACAACATATTTTGCACCATTCAGACTGATGCGAATTAAATGAAACCGTTAATCTACTCAGCACACAAGATGGAGCATTATTACCTTTGCTGTGAATTTGGATTACCAGACTGATATTGTTCATAATAAGCATTGCTTCTTTCTCTGCAGGCCAGACAAGATACAAAATTCCCATCTTTGTATTTGAAAGGTATGTTAAGAACTGTATTATAATCAGTAGCACAAAGGGAAGGAGGTCTGTGACAATAAAGACTTGAAAATACATCAAGTCATCTCCAAACTTTGTGCCATAAGAAGTTTGTATAAAGGTTAGTTCTACTGAACTGAATGTGTCAATGAAAGTAATGCAGGGCATTCCATGTCCTCTTTCTGGAAGACCTGATTAAGTTCATGTTGGTAGAACCCAAACAGGAGAACTGAGTCCTTTCCTACTTGCTCCTGAACCCTATGGAGGCTTCGTATGTGCTAGTAGGTATATTTTATCATAATAAAGAAACATTAGCTGTTTCATTATAAAAATATTGTGGAGATGACCACTGTATTTAGCCATGAGATAAACATGTCAAGGTCAATTGCAGGACAATGAAAAACATAACATAACATGAGACCTCATCTGGAGTACTGCGTCCTGCACTGGGGCCCTCAGCACAAGAAGGACATGGACCTGCTGGAGCGGGTCCAGAGGAGGGCCACCAAAATGATCCGAGGGCTAGAACACCTCTCCTATGAGGCCAGGCTGAGAGAGTTGGGGTTGTTCAGCCTAGAAAAGAGAAGGCTTATTGCGACCTTCCAATACTTAAAGGGAGGATGGGGAGAACCTTTTTAGCAAGGCCCGTTGACAGAACAAGGAATAATGGATTTGAAGTAAAGAAGAATAGATTTAGACTAGACATAAGAAATAAATTTTTTACAATGAGGGTGGTCAAGCACTGGAACAGATTGCCCAGAGAGGTAGTGGGAGCCCCATCCCTGGAAACATTCAAGGTCAGGTTGGACGGGGCTCTGAGCAACCTGATCTAGTTAAAGCTGCCCTGCTCACGGCAGGGGGGTTGGGCTAGATGACCTCTAAAGGTCCCTTCCAAAGCAAAGCATTCTATGATTCTATGATAACATGTGTATCTGCCTTGTAGTAAACATCACAAATTTCTTATCTCTACTTGTTTTTTTAATTGCTCATTAATAGCCTCAATGTTTCAAACAAACAAAACACCACAAAAGAAAACAACACAACCCAAAAAAACCCAAACCCAAAGCGAACAACAGCAAAAACCAAAATGCACCTTTGTTTCCAGGAGGACAGAGCTTATGATAACCATCCATTGAAGTGGATGCACTGATGTTCTAAGCAAATAAACCCAGATGTGTGGAAAAGTTCCATACCTATCTTAAGGGGAAGAGAGGAAGGCAGGTACAAATAAATATTATATGAAAACTTTTCATACCGTGGAGAAAGTTTTTGCACATCATAAACTGGGAATTTTTCCCTCTCTCAAATTAGTATCACTTTTATTCTCTATGCTATTAACCCTCCTGACACACAGAAAACATTTTCAGTTCAGAACCTTGACTTTTTTTTTAATTGAACAATTAAGCAGTAGGTTTCATTTCCCTTGCAACTCAGTGATTGGAAGAAATTACAATCCTAGAATAACAGTATGAAATTGTAACAGTTTAAAATTATAATCAGTAATAGAATTATCCAGTAATGAGGATATCTGTTAGGTTGTGTTCATGTTCTGAGAGATATACGAAACACTCATCACTCTACTGGGTGATCTAACAGACTAAGCCTATGTTAGTCAATCAGAGGAATTTAGGATTACAATGCCTCTGTCAGATAAAAACAGAGTCTGTATGAGAAAAAACATGGAAATATGCCACTGTCTGGTCTTGAAGAGTTCTATGACAGCATGAGGAGAAAAGATGACCTTCTGACAATTTTTAGAAAAGATGCAACTTGTACGTGTAACACAAGCTTTGAGTACAGTACCTAGGCTAAGCTCCATGGCGGGTATGAAAAGGCAAGGCTTTACGCATGCTTGAAGGCTCTGAGATTCCTCATACAGGCAGCAGTGCTATCATTCCACCACATGCACTGCTTGAACTATGCAAGTTTACTTAGGCTGTTCAGAAAAGATGGAAAAACAGGACATCATGTCTTCTCTTTGTCAGTACATGGACAAAGAATTATAGACAATCTTCCCTTGTTCCACAGATCCCTGCCTTCTGCTGCAAGACAGTGCCTGTCTGTGAATGCAGATTTTCTGCAAAGCTCTGTCTATGCTTTGGCCAGGGCTAAAGAAGGGGCAGCTCCTCATGTCCAGCCTGAAGGGTGGAGTTGCCAGGGTGGTTAGCCAGAGTTCAGTCTCTGGCAAAGAGCTTGCTACGGTTTTATTTGTTACTTCTATACACAAAGGGACTTCAAATAGCTCTATGCTGTCTGAAACAAGAGAGCCTTTATAAGCTTCAAAACGGCCTACCAATAGTGCTTCTGTTCCTTCGCTGATGTGTGGGACTCTCCCGTGGGATATACAATGGCTATTGTGTTACTCAGAGAGCTGTATCTGGGTTCTATCTGGAGCCTGCTTTTTTGTGGGGTATTTATAAAACTATCCAATTTATAGACTGCTCAAGTTTGTCTTAAGAAACAAGGGGTCTTTCAAAAGATAATTCAGAATGAACTCTGTGTGTGCTGTATTACTTGCAAGCTATGTAAAGTGAGAAAAAGGGCAATGAAACTATGGCGGCAAGTGATCACTGGAGCAGCAGTGCTGACACGAAAGGACTGCATGCCTGAACACAGACTAAGGGAGGTTAAACTTAGAATCATAGAATCATAGAATCATCTAGGTTGGAAAAGACCTTTAAGATCATCCAGTCCAACCATTAACCTACACTACCAAGCCCACTCTAGACTAATCAAGGGTAGACCAGACTAAACCATATCCCGAAGTGCCACATCTACCCGTTTTTTAAACGCCTCCAGGGATGGTGACTCCACCACCTCTCTGGGCAGCCTGTTCCAATGCCTGACCACCCTTTCCGTAAAGAAATTTTTCCTAATTTCCAGTCTAAACCTCCCCTGGCGCAGCTTAAGCCCATCTCCTCTTGTCCTATCGCTAGCTACTTGGGAGAAGAGCCCAACACCCACCTCACTACAACCTCCTTTCAGGTAGTTGTAGAGAGCGATAAGGTCTCCCCTCAGCCTCCTCTTTTCCAGGCTAAACAACCCCAGTTCCCTCAGCCGCTCCTCATAAGACTTGTTCTCCAGACCCTTCACCAGCTTCGTTAGAATCATAGAATAGAATCATAGAATCATCTAGGTTGGAAAAGACCTTTAAGATCATCCAGTCCAACCATTAACCTACACTACCAAGCCCACTCTAGACTAATCAAGGGTAGGCCAGACTAAACCATATCCCGAAGTGCCACATCTACCCGTTTTTTAAACGCCTCCAGGGATGGTGACTCCACCACCTCTCTGGGCAGCCTGTTCCAATGCCTGACCACCCTTTCCGTAAAGAAATTTTTCCTAATTTCCAGTCTAAACCTCCCCTGGCGCAGCTTAAGCCCATTTCCTCTTGTCCTATCGCTAGCTACTTGGGAGAAGAGCCCAACACCCACCTCACTACAACCTCCTTTCAGGTAGTTGTAGAGAGCGATAAGGTCTCCCCTCAGCCTCCTCTTTTCCAGGCTAAACAACCCCAGTTCCCTCAGCCGCTCCTCATAAGACTTGTTCTCCAGACCCTTCACCAGCTTCGTTGCCCGCCTCTGAACACGCTCCAGCACCTCAATGTCTTTCTTGTAGTGAGGGGCCCAAAACTGGACACAGTATTCCAGGTGCGGCCTCACCAGCGCCGAGTACAGGGGGACAATCACCTCCCTGCTCCTGCTGGCCACAGCATTCCTGATACAAGCCAGGATGCTGTTGGCCTTCTTGGCCACCTGGGCACACTGCTGGCTCATGTTCAGCCGGCTATCTACTAACACCCCCAGATCCTTTTCGGCCAGGCAGCTTTCCAGCCACTCCTCCCCAAGCCTGTAGCGTTGCATGGGGTTGTTGTGACCGAAGTGCAGGACCCGGCACTTGGCCTTGTTGAACCTCATACAGTTGGCCACGGCCCATCGATCCAGTCTGTCCAGGTCCCTCTGCAGGGCCATCCTACCCTCGAGCAGATCGACACTCCCACCCAGTTTGGTGTCGTCTGCAAACTTACTGAGGGTGCACTCGATCCCCTCATCCAGATCATTGATAAAGATATTGAACAAGACTGGCCCTAAAACAGAGCCCTGGGGAACACTGCTCGTGACCGGCCGCCAACTGGACTTAACACCATTTATCACTACTCTCTGGGCTCGGCCACCCAACCAGTTCTTTACCCAGCGAAGAGTATGCCTGTCTAAGCCGTGAGCTGCCAGCTTCCCGAGGAGGATATTATGCGAGACGGTGTCAAAAGCTTTGCTAAAGTCGAGGTAGATGACATCCACAGCCTTTCCATCATCTACCAGGCGGGTCACCAGGTCATAGAAGGAGATCAGGTTGGTCAAGCAGGACCTGCCTTTTGTGAACCCATGCTGGCTGGGCCTGATCCCCTGGTTGACCTGTACTTACCTGTGGAGTTCGCTCAAGATGAACCTCTCCATAATCTTCCCCGGCACCGAGGTCAGGCTGACAGGCCTGTAGTTCCCCGGGTCCTCCTTCCGGCCCTTCTTGTAGATGGGCGTCACATTGGCAAGCCTCCAGTCATCAGGGACCTCCCCTGTTAACCAGGACTGTTGATAGATGATGGAAAGTGGCTTGGCAAGCTCCTCTGCCAGCTCCCTCAGTACTCTTGGGTGGATCCCATCCGGCCCCATAGACTTGTGAGCGTCCAGGTGGCATAGCAGGTCATTAACTGCTTCCTCCTGGACTATGAGGGCTCCATTCTGGTCCCTATCCCTATCCTCTTGCTCAAGGGCCTGAGTACCCTGGGGATGACCAGTCTGGCTGTTGAACACAGAGGCAAAGAAGGCGTTAAGTACTTCAGCCTTTTCCTTGTCCTCGGTGACAATGTTCCCCCCCACATCCAGCAAAGAATGGAGATCCTCCTTGCCTCTCCTTTTATTGCTGATGAACTTATAAAAGCATTTTTTATTGTCTTTTACAGCACTGGCCAGATTGAGTTCTAGCTGGGCTTTTGCCTTTCTAATTTCCTCCCTGCAGGACCTAACAAGATCCCTGTACTCCTCCTGAGCTGCCCGCCCCTTCTGCCAAAGGCGGTAGACTCTCCTTTTTTCCCTGAGTCCCCGCAAAAGCTCCCTATTCAGCCAGGCCGGTCGATTTCCCCGCCGGTTGGTCTTACGACACACGGGGACAGCCCGCTCCTGCGCCCTTAAGACTTCCTTCTTGAAGAGGGCCCAGCCTTCCTGGACCCCTTTGCCCTTCAGGACCGCCTCCCAAGGGACTTTCCCAACCAGGGTCCTGAAGAGGCCAAAGTCTGCCCTCCGGAAGTCCATGGTAATAGTTTTGCTGCCCCTCCGCTTGGCATCACCCAGAATTGAGAACTTTATCATGTCGTGGTCGCTAAGCCCGAGACGGCCTCCGACCTCGACATTTCCCACAAGCCCTTCTCTGTTGGTAAACAGCAGGTCAAGCGGGGCACCTCCCCTGGTAGGCTCGCTTACCAGCTGCATTAGAAAGTTATCCCCCACATGCTCTAGGAACTTCCAAGACTGCTGCCTCTCTGCTGTGTGGTATTTCCAGCAGATGTCTGGCAAGTTGAAGTCCCCCATGAGAACAAGGGCTAGCGATTGCGACACTTCTGCCAGCCGCTTATAGAATGCCTCATCTACCTCTACATCCTGGTTGGGTGGTCTATAGCAGACTCCCAACAGGACATCCGCCTTTCCAGCCTTCCCCCTCATCCTTACCCATAAGCATACCACCTTGTCATCACCACTGTCAAGCTCTATGCAATCGAAACACTCCCTAACATACAGAGCCACCCCACCGCCTTTCCTACCCTGCCTATCCCTTCTGAAGAGCTTATAGCCCTCCAGTGCAGCACTCCAGTCATGAGAGTCGTCCCACCACGTTTCCGTGATGGCGACTATGTCATAGCCATCCTGCTGCACAAGGGCCTCCAGCTCCTTCTGTTTGTTGCCCATGCTACGTGCATTGCTGTACATGCACTTAAGCTGGGCTGTCGATTTTGCCCCCAATGTTGCCATGCCGCCCCTGGGCTCCTTACTAGCGGGCCTGTTTATATCCCCTTCCCCCTTCAACTTGTTCCTCTCTGAGAAAGAACAAGGCTCTGGAAAGAAATCCTGCTCTTTCTAGCTGGCACAGGCAGGGAGTCTTAAAGAAATGTATGGGCAGAAAGAAGAGGTAGGGCATAGCTAATAAAAGGGAGACAGATACATAACACCACTGGACTGACTTTCCCTAACAAAGTGGTTTCACCTGGAAAGAAAATTAAGGTTTCTAGGGCTAATAGAGCACCATTTTATACAGGGTTGTGTCAGGCTTCAGTGAAGCCTTCACTTCAATAAATAGTTTAAGAATCAGAATTAGATAAATTCAAGATATAAGGTATACAGTTTACAACAAGAATAACTTAAAAAAGAACAGGTAATTTTATCATTTTGTACACATGAAGACTGGATGTCATTGTAATTCTTGAATATAGAATACACAAAACTATATACTGTTCTTTTAAAACTTACGCTTTTATACTTTTCTAAAACCATATTAGTTCTCCCTTGATAAGCACTAACTACACCAAAAGCTGTTCTCTACAAGGAAGTGGGGAGAAAATAAGACTAATATATCTAGATAATTGGTAGCCAGATGTTACAGCATCCTCACTACTAACTTGGAACACAGATGAGTAGGAAAGCTGAGATACAGAACAAAACAATTTTGAATTCAAGGGTGATCTGAACTGAGACAAAAGGGGCAATATCTTAATGGCAGAAATTAAGACTATAGAGTCCATGACTCCAAAGGCCTCAACCTGTTGAAAATCTCTGGAGAAGTCAGTATGTCTCCAAACTTCTACAAAAATAAAAACCACAAAAGCATTTAAAAGAAGAGCAAGGCTGCAAAGGAAAGTGCTAAAAATTGGGGCTGTAAGAATTCTTGCAAAGTGCATACTGTTAGAGTCACCTTTGTCGCATGTGCATTAGAGCAGTCTCAACCACAGGAACAGCTACTTCTGTTCCCTTCAGATTCTTGGCCTCATTCAACATACACAACACAACACTCTTGCTCTGGCCATGAATTAGGGAATGGCAGCAATAGTAATGAGAAGATGTCGTCTTCACTTCTTGCCAAAGTCAGAAGACACAGAAGCAAGTAAATACAGTAAATAGATACTTACTGTAGATTCAGACAATAAAGTAGAATAGTGAAGGAAAAAGAGAGAAAAGAAAAAAACATTTAAAGTAGGATTCTAATATTGCCTCTGGCAATAGAAGTTTCTGTGCTCTGGTGGGAAAGTCACCCCAACTAACATTTCTTAGAGGCGCTCACTAATGGTGTATTGCATGTTTTCTAGCTGACCCACCTCATACACCTTTAACCTTTCCTGTCAAAGTATGTTATGTTTGTGGCTAGAAGCAAAGCCATAGGGAGCCGAGCACTTAACCTGCAGCATTCAGTACACTTTGAGCATAATTTTTAAAGGGGCATTCAAAGGGAGAATTACGTGCTTTGGTCTAAGCTAGAGTAATTATTTTCAGTGACCCATTAACTCAGTATCTAAACCCAGCATTTGAGAGCTGGCAGCATTTGGAATTAAGCAGGAGAATCACCAACAAAATAGAGAAATACACTGAAAGCCACAAAGTTTTCCAGGGTGAATCCTAATTCTTAGCAACAGCGATGGAAACCATTTAACAAAGTGTTCAGTAGATTAATTCCATGTAAGCAACCTGTAATTGATTTACTGAAGTTGCCCTCAGGAGGGTATCTACCACTTAATTGTTTAAGAGTTGAGAGAGTAAAGGGCAAAGCCACAGCAACTGAACCATAAAGAGATGTCTTGAACTGGGTAGAAGATTGCTTTATTACTAAAGATAATTTTATTCTGTGTTGATGTTATTTGCTTTTGATAACTATTAAATGAGGCAAATTAAACAGGAAGTTTTTTTTCCCCCAAAGTTAAAAACACAATGCTAACTATTATTGCATCAAAATCCACCATCAAGTTTATGGAAACTCTACTATCAAGATCCTGCCTGAGAAGACAGACATAGCGTAAGCAATAAAACTATATACACACATGAATTATCATCTGAACATCTTCTAATGCAAACAATTTAAAGGAATGTCTGTGATTTTTATCCAGGTTTTAAATAAATTATGTTGGCTTCCTTCCATGTCCACCACTTTCTGATGCAGTCATATGAAATACTTTTTTTCTTTTTAAGCTTACTGTTTTAAAATAACTTCACCCAGAAAAGGTAACAGCTAACAATAGCTTTGCTGCTGTTTTTAGCAGCAAAGAGTTAAGACCTCAAAGAAGAATCCTTTATTATTAAAATTAATAGGTAGATCACATTAAATCTTTAATCATATAATCACCTATTACCAACTACTTTTCCATGCTTGTGCATTTACAAACCGTATTGTGGAAAAAAAAAAAATCTCCAGAACGTTCATTCCTTTGATTAAGGATCAACTTGACTCCAGCACAGCTACTGCCAAGCTCTTTTGTCAGCTTCATTTGCCTGGCAGGATAGCAACATGGATATCACCCCTCTTTCCTCAGATGGAGGCAAAACCTACTAAAAATCACAAGGAACTCAAGTCTCCTGACAGTACTATTTTGATGTTACCAAACATCAGCAGAGAGATTGTGGAACATCGAAACTACATAAACACATACAGAGAACAAGAGCATGATAGCCTCAAACATTGAATTCCACTTCCTTTTATTGCCATGACACAACTGCCTAATTGCTCCACGCTGATTTTGGACACTGAACATGAACATGTGACTCCCTGTTGGCAATTAATGGCACCAATTCTTTCTTGGATAATTCATTGTTTACTTCATTTTGATATGATTAAAATAGTACTGCTAAATTCTATTTCTCCAACTTGCACATGTCTAAATTCACCAGGTATATGTCCTATTTATAAAGGAATAATCACTGTTGTGTTAGTTGCCTTCCTACACGGTTCAGTTTCAAATTATTTAAGAAGTAGGGGTAACTTACCAGCACTGGTTCTGTACAGCTCAGATGGGCTGCTGACCTTTTGGCTGGAGGGAATCCGCTGATGGTATAGTGGAGGTGTTTTCACTAGGAGAGAAGGAAAAGTACAATTCCTCTTCAATAACAGCTAAAATCTTAATAGTGCTATTAAAATAAATAAATAGAGACAGACTTTTCCTTACAATATGGTGTCTCTGGTGACAGGGGAAAAGCTGGTATGGATGGGACAGCTTCATTTCCATTTTTTGTTGGGGAGAAGATTCCCCCATCTATTTCATCTTGGTAATGTGCAACAGCCATCTAGAAAGGACACAAAAAGGCAAAATTACAGTGTGAAAATTTCCACTTAACCCTACAACACAGTGGGGCATTTTTCATCAGATTACAGAAGGTTTCATTTAATCTGATCCACTGTTCCAGCAGAGAGATCCTGGAACACTGAAAGCATGCAAACACACAGAGAGGACAGAAGAAAGACATCCTTAAGCACCGAATTGCATTTCTGAGATAACTACAGTCATTTGTTGTTCTTATTGCCACTGTGCAACTGCCCAGCTGCTTCACACTGATTTTAGACACTGAACATGAACATGGAACTCCCTACTGGCCATTTGCTTCAATAAGTATTTCTTGAAAAATTCTTCACTGTTTACCTCCTTGGTCTCCCCTACAGGAATCAGCGATCCTGGATTTACAGCCTGGTCAGTAGCAGGAGACTTCATCCATCCACACCTATTATATGACGGCTGCCCAGGGACATCATTGTCATACTGCCCAACACTTAACTTTCTGATCCTTCCCCCTGTTGCATCGTCATCTTGCATACCTGTTGCTGAAAACAAATAGGTAAACTGATTAATAAACTTTTTTTTTCCCCAGTTAGAGCTGTTACAACAAACGTCACTATTGTGCCTTCAATGATTCTGTTCAAGAACGCTCATGAAATAACTGGTTTCGGAACTGCTTTACAAAACCACACAGGTGGGGGGAAAAAAAGAATCAGTTGTAGTTAGCCTTGCTGACACAAGCTGGAACATATTTGCAGTACACCTGGTTACAGAGGAGTGAAGCAGCGTGTTTCTGCAGACGCTCATTTTTGGAAGACGTTACCCCCAGTGCCACCGGTAGAGCCTGCCAGCAGGGGCCGCTACGGGCAACCAAATGGGAAACTTCTCTTTCCATCCCTAACACTAAGCAGCTCTCAGCAGCAAAACCACTGCTGCTTTCCAGGACTGCATTCTCCCCGGAAAAACAGCTTCTTTTGAGCTAACACAGACCCTGGCCCTTAGAAACCCAGCTCACTGTACACCTTTTGTGACTCACATGGCAACTGCAATCACAAAAATTAGGTATTAGATACACACAGTAGCTGTAACCTTTTGGAGTCTGAGGAACAGAGAACACGAGTAAGCTGAGCCAGCAGAACAATCCAGGATATTCAAAGGCATAAAGCAGTATTTCTTTCCAAAGTCACTATTAAGAGACTGTCATTAGATACAGCTTTATGATTAGCAGGACTTTAGACTTTGTCATCCATTCCCACCAACAGGCACTTTCAGAATATTTCTGCAGCAATTGCTTTTTCCACCCTTCTTCATAAGAATAAGTCAACAATAAAGATCCCACAGTAGTCCTTACTGTGTAGTCACAGGACAGTACAAAAATAACCATATGTGCAGCAACTTTTCAGATACTCCTCAGTTTTTATTGTCCATATATGCAAAAAGATCTTTGAGAATTAGCTATTTCTCTTAAAAGAGCTGAGGATTTCTAAAATAACTTATTTTCATTGCTTGATGTCATTTAAACTCTTACAATCATTTCCTATTGTAAGTATGTGTTGATTAAGCACATCTCATACACACCCTGATCATGGAGCTGTAACAGTAGGAGTCCAAAGCATGCCCTTCATCTAAACCAGCAGGAGGGCTGAAACAGCCCCTTTGGTAGTGAAAGACAAGAGTGTACACCTTCCACACACATCCATTTCCTAACCTGAAGTAGCTGACAGAAGCTAAGGTGTAAAATCTGGCATGCAGCATAAGTGCCTGTATTACAGACATTCCACCTTGATTATTTAGGACAATTATAGAGCATCAATGCACAAACAGGTTTTTATTCAAGACTAAAATACCGACAGGGATTTCAGACTAAAATCCATGGTACTTAAGTGATTCTGCATTGACATACATACATATCAACCTGAATAACTTGCTGGCAAGTAGTGGCTTATCCTAAAAATATTAATAAATCTCTTGTAAAACTACAGAATTAGACACTTTTTAAAAATCCAGCTCTGCTACCATCAAAGCCAGTGCAGTAACTGCTAATAAAGCCAATAAATAAAACCCTGCTAGTCACTTTTGAAAATTCCACTAATAAGGTTAAATTTCAGGGTCCAAATTTAGCCATTTATTTTATTGAGCCAATATAGCTATACCTAGCACATCCTGGAAAAGACACAGCTGATTCTGGTTTTATGGTAGGACTTTGAAAACTAAAATGCCTTCTAAGCACCCACATTTTAAACACTTATTTAACCCTTTTTCCCCTGACTGGAAACTTCACATGTGGTCTTTCAGGTGGAAAGAGCATCTCCTGAAGACACTAAGCGAACTAAAAGCATCAAACAGTATCTGCGAAGCCAGAAAAGGACATGAAGTCACAAATACCTTCTAAACCTCTTAAGTGATGCTAAAAAGTCACGAAGATTTCTACTGAAATTGAAGACACTATGCAGACAGAGTTCATGCTACTCCAGAATTTACCAACTTTTTGCATCGGAATTGTTTTTATTTATAATTTCTGCAAAGAAAAATGAGTGGGAATCACTGTGCAGAATCTCAGTTTTCGAAGAGACCATCTGAGACCAGGCACTCCCAGTCCCACCGCTCCTCCACAGGAGTCAACGGGAGCCAGGAACAGCACATGAGAGTTTCACTCCATTTATAACCAAGTTATTAAGGTACACACAGTTTCTGAATGTGCCTCTCCTACTTAACACAGCCATGTAGACTACTTTACAAAGGAGAATATCTACCTTTTGGATAGGTCAAAACAGACCTTAAAATTTAGCGCTAATGAGAAGGCTTCATCATCAATGATATTCATACGCTCATGTCATTAGTATTCATACACTCATGAAGCTTTAATTTCTATGAAGTTAATATAGTCCTCAGAAACCTGCAAACAGGTATGTTGGGTAAACTGGACACTTTCCTTAAATAGACTGGAAATGCTTTACGTATCAAATTCCCAGCAGATGCTGGACAACACAGGGGAGAAGTTGAGCTGATATATTGCAATAAAGGTTAAAGCAAGTAACTTCAATCCAAGAGATGCAAATTAAGTGAAGAAGTCACCAAAAAATTACTTTTACTTAGTTTACTAGTTTTGTGAATGTACTTCAGAGCTGCCTCAATGTAACAGACGTTTAGAGTTATTAACTTAAAAGACATCTTTTACAGTGTAAAGTCAGAGGCTAAGACTTCCTAGAAGTCACATAATTCGGTTTTGGTTTTGTAGTTTAGCTTAAAACTTTGGCAGAGCTTCATCAATATCCCAGGAGCACTTACTTATTCCTTTGAGAGCATTCTGTATACTCTCATTTCTCTCTTTTCCCTTGTGAACTACAAAAATAATTTTGTTTTCCCTGAAGAACAAATAATAACATTCCAACAGATTGGCATCGGAACAGCATCAGGCATTTATCTTGTCAGATGGTTATCACCATGCCAATGCTACAGCTAACAGAAGCATGGCCAGCGGTTAAAGGTTAATCTTCGTTTGGCTTCTTTAGCTGCTTAGTTTTCCTGGAGTACTACTGAGAGGTATTTATAACTGTTGGAAAGAAAACAACAGTAAGCTAAAAATCTCATCTGCAGCGGCATGTCAACAACAGTGCTCTCATATATTAACAGTTGTCCCAGCTAAACTTCAAAACTATTACGTTAACTCTTCACATTTTATATGTTTGTATTTACCAAGTGCACTTGATTCACAGGGCTTGTGGGATAGCCTCAAAACCAGCTTTATGTGAGAGCTGGGCAAGCACAGAGTATGTGGTAGAACTCTCTAGAAGAATTTATCTTGTGGACATGGAAAAACAAGCTGGACTAATAGCCTTTCTGCCCATTATGGAAGTATTTATCATTTGTAAAATAGAACTACCAGCCTTTTCCGAAACGCATCAAAGACCTTCCCTTAATTTCTACCTAGTTTATATTACAGCCAACTGTGCAAATTACAGTCAAACAGAAAACCCATTATAACAGATAATTATAAAACAAAGTTTGTAAGAAATATGAAAGTTTCAGCACCTTGTTGTTCAACCCTCTATAAGGGGCTCTAAATCACATTACAACTTTGTGCATGAAGAGGTGCAGTCACCTTTAATGATTTTAATATTACTTCAGGCCACTCAACTGCCCTTCTATTCCGCTGCGCTGTTTTTCTTGATAAGTTTTTTTTTTGCTTTTAAACAAAAGGAATGTATTACAGAAAAGACTTACATAAACCCTATAAATAATCTTACTCAAACTGGTTTGAGGGGGAGGAGGCCAGATTATGATACATAGAATCACAACAGGATAAAAATGCGTTAGAGAGTATACATTCACATTATCCTGCTTACCACCACAAATAAGTAAAAAACATATTTAGCCGTTATTTATCCCTTGAATAACCTTCAGGCTTCATAATGTACTTCAAATTATCAAATTAATAATAATTTGCTCTCCTTTACTATTAAGGAATCAGAATTTAATAGACTAGACTATTTCAGTTGGAAAGGACCTACAACGATCATCTAGTCCAACTGCCTGACCACTTCAGGGCTGACCAAAAGTTAAAGCATATTATTAAGGGCATTGTCCAAATGCCTCTTAAACACCGACAGGCATGGGACATCAACTACCTCTCCAGGAAGCCTGTTCCAGGGTTTGACCACCCAGCCAGCAAACAAATGTTTCCTCACGTCAAGTCTGAACTTCCCCTGATGGATGCAACTTTGAGCTATTCTCATGTGTCCTGGCACTGGTACCAGGGAGAAGAGATCAGCACCTCCCACTCCACTTCCCTTCCTCAGGAAGCTGTAGAGTGCAGTGAGGTCGCCCCTCAGCCTCCTTCTCTCCAAACTAAACCAGCCCAGAGTCCTTGGCCCCTCCTCATAGGACATGCCTTCCAGCCCCTTCACAAGTTTTGCTGACCTCCTCTAGATGCATTCAAGTACCTTAACACCTTTATTAAATTGTGGGCCCAGAACTGCACACAATACTCAAGGTGAGGCTGCACCAATGCTAAATACAGTGGGATAATCACCTCTTTTGACCAGCTGGTTATACTGTGTTTGATGCACCCCAGGATGCAGTTTGCCCTCTTAGCTGCCAGAGCACACTGCTGACTCCTATTCATCCTGCTGTCAACCAGCACCCCCAGACCCTTTCTGCAGCACTGCTCTCCAGCCACTCCTCACCCAATTTTTATGTGTCCAGCGTTACTCCATCCCAGATACAGAATCTGGCATTTGTTCTTGTTCAATTTCATGCCATTAATCATCGCCCAATGCTCCAGTCTATCTAGATACCTCTGCAAGGCATATTGTCCCCCAAGACAGTCAACAGCACCTCCCAGTTTGGTATCAACAGCAAACTTGCTAACAGTGCGTTCAACTTCTGCATCAGATCATTGAGAAATATATTGAACAGAACTAGCCCTAGAATTGAATGCTGAGGAGCACCGCTGGTGACCCATCACCAGCCAGATGTAGCCGCATTCACTACAACCCTTTAAGCCCTGCCGTTCAGCTGGTTCTTCAGTCAGCGCACCGTGAACCCACTTATCCCACAGCTGGATAACTTCTCCAGAAGGATGCTGGGAGGGACAGTATCAAAAGACTTACTAAAATCCAGAAAAACTACATCCACCACCTTCCCTTCTATCTGCTAGGCAGGTGACCTCATCATAGAAGGATATCAAATTAGTTAGACAGGACTTTCCCTCTGTGAACCCATGTTGAGTGTGCCTGATGATTGCATTATTCTTTAAATGCCTTTCAGTAGTACCCAGTATAATCTTCTCCATAATTTTTCCAGGAACTGAGGTTAGACTAACAGGTCTGTAGTTTCCTGGGTCTTCCCTCACACCCTTCTTGTAAACTGGAGTAACACTGGCTAGTTTCCAAGACAGCATGGACCTCCCCAGATTCCCAAGACCTTTGATAGATGATCGAGAGGGGTCCTGCCATAACATCCGCTAGCTCCTTCAGTACTCTGGGATTAATCCCATCAGGCCCCATGGACTTGTGAACATTCAGCTGATACAGCTGGCCCCTTACAATTTCAGCGTCCACAAATGGAAAGTCACTGTTCCCACACTCATGGTCCTCCAACTCAGGGGACTGGGCAAGCCAAGGTCTGTCAATATTATTAAAGACTGAGGCAAAAAAAGCATTGAATGCGTCCGCTTTTTCTTCATCCCTATTTGTCAGGTGACCATCTTCAAGTATTGGTCCAATGAGGGACTAGGATTATTATGCAGATTTCTCTAAATGAGATTAAGGACTTAATTTACAAGGGGTCAGTTTACATTTACAAAACTGTATTGTTTTCTGGTTAAGAAATGCATTTAAGTGGTATTTCAAAATAATCTATAAATTTCAGAATACAAATACCATTACACTAATTTGAAATTCCAAAAGGTAAAATTAACTTTGTGTTTATCCTTACAACCTAAAAAGCACAGGGGCTAAGGAGGATGTAAAGAGGAAAAAGGTGGTTGCAGGAACCTTATGGTAAGTGTTAAAAATCTTTTTTTATGGCCATCTCTGTGGAATGAACAAACAGTTCACATTAAGAAAAAAAAAAGGTAGAAAACTCCCTTATACTCCTATTCCATCACAAACAAAACAATCACAAACCAAGTTTTTACAGTTTAGATGACTATTCTTGATTTGTACTGGCCACTCAACTAGTCAAATGTCTTTAAATTTATAGTCTCAAGAAAGCAAAGATGTGTTGGGTCCCCATTTTTCCCAAATTTCTGTATTTTTTAACTTCTTCTTTAACACCACGTACCCTATACACTGTACAACCAGAAGTCACTCTTCACAACAGAAATTATAATACAGTTAAAATAATAATACTCAAAAGATAGTATTAGTAAAAAATATTTTAAAAATATGAATTGTTCCAACAGTACATGATTTATTGTTTCATCTAATCCATCTAAAGACAGATCACCAGTACATTGATCTCACAGGTTTGTAATTTCAGGTCATCCCACCTTCAGAGGGCTAAAACATAGTTGTAATTTCAGAAAGTCAATCTTCTAAGAGGATTGAAGAAACTGAGCTTCACAACATGAAATACTGATGTGAAAAACCATGACCTGAACAGTACATTTCAGAAGCTCAGCCAACTCCTTTGTTTTAAAGCGGTTATCTTAGATTCAGTTACTGAAAGGTAATGATCCAAACAGTCTCCCTTTTCAACAAAAATGTATACAAGACTTTGCAGCTAGTTTGAAAGGTCCTGGAATGCCCGTTATTGCTACCAATCCTAAAACAAAAATCCTTACTGTTTGGGAGTATGAGCTCCACCAAAGCCAACTGAAGCAAATGATAACTTCAACAAGTTTTACATCAACCCTAAAAAACAGCGTTATTTTTTCTAAGAAACTTTAAAGGCTCTGAAGTGATCTAAAATAAATAATCACATTGTATTACATTTCTCCAAATTGTTTAACATCATTTTTTTCTGTTAACTTTCCTTGTCAACTATCAACTAGAAAAATTATTCAGCACTAGAAATAACATTCATCTGACCCTTCACATAAATTGTGTTTGGATGGAAATTCACTGATGTATTGTCTATTACAAGGAAAACAGAAAAAGGTCACAGTCACATAAATAGTGATTACTAGAACTTCTGTGCAATTGGTGATCTGTGCATATCCTCCACTCCACAAGCGAAACAAGAAACTTTTCCAAAGTCTGAGTTTTCAGAAGCCACGGATATGATCTCCACATTCCATAGTGTCCTTCTCCATCAAACCTCTTCACAGTGTCAAAGCCCATTCACTGGGTATCAGAGTAGCAGGAGCTATCCCCACACAACCTGCTCAAGAACTTCCATTTCCATATGCTGTGGATACCACCACCAGGACCCACATTCTCCCAGCCTCTCTGCAGAATGCATATCCTCATTCATTACATATGCTGAGGTGCATGCATAGTGATTAAAAAAGCTTGTCAAAATATGAAATATAAACAAAATAATGGCAGACTATGCAAAGTGATGTGAAGAGTCCTGGCATTCAGTGTCCCACTTGATTAAAAGTCCCTACTAAGCTGCAGCAAAATTTCAGTATGAACTCTTCCTTTTTTAGACTGGCCTAAATACTATGCTACCAAAAAAAAAAAAAAAAGCCCCAAAACCAACACACCCAACCAAAACCACCAAAAATATTCGAAGTCCCATGAAGATGTAAGGTTTGCCCATTCTGCTCCATAATCCAGTTTATTCAATCGTAACATGTCTCTGTAGAAACTCTATCAACTTGGTCACCAAAAAACATTTAGCTGTGGCTACATATATTGACACAGCATACATAAAATAAGTCAAAGATTTGAGTTGTAAAATTAAAACATGGACTAGTTTTCAGATGCTGGCCTCAAGATGTCTGTAGCGGCTATACAGCTAGAGTGATCCCACATTTTATTATTGCTGGTTTAGGTCTAAAAGAGTTTACAAAAAATCCATGTCACATATGAGTGACTAAACATATCCTTGTACAGCCAGAGAAGTTGTAAGGCCTCCTACGATGCATCAAACCAACTCATCTTGCAGTCTGGGTGGAAGGAATTCCTGCCTGTAACTATCAAGAGAATCCAGAATTTATAAACCAGCTAACATTACTGTAGACATTCATACAGCAGGCAGTGAGGTGGACTGAAAACTGGCTGAATGGCTTGGCCCAGAGGTGCTGATCAGAGGCACCATGTCTAGCTGGAGGTCAGTAACTAGTAAAGTACCCCAGGGGTCCATGCTGGGTCCAGTCCTGTTTAACATCTTAATCAATGACCCGGATGATGAGGCAGAGTGTACCCTCAGGAAGTAGGCTGATAACACAAAAGTTGGGAGGAGTGGCTGATAGCGCAGAGGTGCATGCTGGCATCCAGCATGACCTCAACAGGCTGGAGAAATGGGCACACAGGAACCTCATGTAGTTCAACAAGAAGTAGTGTGAAGTCCTGCACCTGGTGAAGAACAACCCCACACACCAGGATATGCTGGGGGCCACCCAGATGGAAAGCAGCTTTGCAGAAAAGGACCCGGGGGTCCTGATGGACACCAAGTTGAACATGTGCAAGCAATGTGTACTCACAGCAGAGGAGGCTACCAGTATCCTGGGCTGCATTAGGCAAAGTATTGCCAGCAGGTCAAAGGAGGTGATCCTTGCCCTTTGCTCAGCACTGGTGAGGACACACCTGGAGTACTATGTCCAGTTCTGGGGGCTCCCCACTATAAGAGAGACATGGACAGACTGGAGAGAGTCCAGTGAAGGGCCACAAAGATGATTAAGGGACTGAAGCATCTCTCCATTGAGGAAAGGCTGAGGGAGTTGGGGCTGTTCAGTCTGGAGAAGAGAAGGCTCAAGAGGAATCTTCTCAATGTCTATAAATACCTGAAGGGAGAGTGCAAAGAGGACTGAGTCAGGCTCTTTTCAGTGGTGCCCAATGACAGGACCAGAGGCAACAGGCACAAACTGAAACACAGGAGGTTCCCTCTAAACATCAGAAATTGCTTTTTTACAGTGAGGGTGACCAAGCACTAGCATGAGTTGCCCAGGGAGGTTGTGGAGTCTCCCTCCTTGGAGATACTCAAAAGCCGTCTGGACGTGGTCCTGGGCAACTGGCTCTAGGTGGCCCTGTCTGAGTGGGTGGAGGGAAGGTGTGGATCAGATGACCTCCAGAGGTCCCTTCCAACCTGAACCATTCCATGACACAAAATAATCCCCATCTTTCAAAAGGCCCAACACAGACTTTCCTTGGTGTCCGCAAATGCTTCCAGATACAGTTTCAGTAAGTAAAATTTCAGATAGCAGCTGCCTCCTCAGTGCTTTTAATTTGCTTAACAAGTTGGTTCTGCTCATATACAGGTGACACAAGGGTGCATAACATGCTTGGCAAGGGGACAAAAATGCTTTAAATCAGACCATTGTCTGATTTAATAGCTACAGCCTGGAATTTCAGATCATACTTTGTAACATGTCTTTTAACCCTACAACAGATTTCTGTCTCCATATGTCTTCTCTTATAATAATCAGCTGCTAGAAAAAGCTAAGTATTTTAAACCTTAAATTAAGATTAAATTCAATTAAGATTACATGCACTTCATTGTATCTGCGAGACACACTGCTTTGTCTTAATTTATGATGCTGGGATGGAGTAATCCCATGAAACCGTACAGGCTTGGTACAATAGAAAGCAACTATGAATAGAACTGAATGGAAAAGCAGATGAATAGAAAGCAGCTAAGTAGAAGATGACATGGCAATCTTGGTTGTTGCCCTTGTGGCAAAAGTCCAACTGCATGCTGAACTGTAATAGCAAGACAGTAGCCACCAGATCAAGAAAAGTGACTGCTCCTCTCTGTTCAGTATTTGTGAGGCCATATCTGGAGCACTGTGTCCAGTTTTGGGTCCCAAAGTACAAAAAATTGGACTAAATCCAGCAAAGGGTTACCAAAACAGTCAGGGACTGGAGGACACAACATGAGAGGTGGCCTGGGAAACTGGCTTGCTCACTCCCAGTAACAGAAGGTAAAATGGGCCCTCACCACTGTCTTCAACTACCTACAGGAAGGATTATAGAGATGCAGACAGACTCTTCTCAGAGATGCAAAGCGGTAGGACAAGAGGCAACAGACAAGTTGCAGCAAGGAAAATTCTGACCAGATACAAGGAAAAAGAGCTGCACAAGCAGAGTGGTCAGTGCCTGGAGTAGCTGTCTGGAAACGCCGTGAAATCTGCAACTTGGTGGTTTTAAAAACTTGACTGGACACCACCATGGGCAACTTGATCTAACTGAACCTGCTTTGATCAGGAGGTTGGATCCAATGACCTCCTGAGGTTACTTTCAACCTGAATGACGCTCTGATTCTGTAACACACAAATTAGAATAGACTATTTAAGTTGGAAAGGACCTACAACGATCATCTAGTCCAACTGCCTGACCACTTCAGGGCTGACCAAAAGTTAAAGCATATTATTAAGGGCGTTGTCCAAATGCTTCTTAAATACTGACAGGCATGGGACATCAACTACCTCTCCAGGAAGCCTGTTCCAGGGTTTGACCACCCAGCCAGCAAACAAATGTTTCCTCATGTCAAGTCTGAACTTCCCCTGATGGATGCAACTTTGAGCTATTCTCATGTGTCCTGGCACTGGTACCAGGGAGAAGAGATCAGCACCTCCCACTCCACTTCCCCTCCTCAGGAAGCTGTAGAGAGCAGTGAGGTCACTCCTCAGCCTCCTTCTCTCCAAATTAGACAAACCAACTGTCCTCAGCTGCTTCTCATAGGACATGCCTTCCAGCCCCTTCCCCAGCTTTGTTGCCTCTGGACACATTCAAGTACCTCAATATCCTTTTTAAAATTGTGGAGCCCAGAACTGCACACCATACTCAAGGTGAGGCTGCACCAATGCTAAATACAGCAGGATAATGACCTTATAAAGCAGTTTTATTTGACAATACTGCCTTCAATCAACTGCAGAGCAGTTTACACAATGCCAGACAATATCAAATCACCAAGAATTAACTTCAAACTGGAGCCATTAATCGTAAATTTTTCACATTTAAATGTAAGACCAAACACGTTTTCATTTAGCATATCTTCTGGAAATTAGCAAAGATCTACATCAGCTTCAGTGCTTAATGAGAATCTGTTAGACTATTCAATTTTATTTGTAATTTTGTAACTAAATGGGTGATCAAAGCTTGTGTATAGAGGACGTTTTGTTTTGCTAAATCAAAATGTGCTATCAAGCTTTGAACCTAATACTATTAACTGAAATTTCACATTGGCCTTAAGAAGTTTGAAAAATTCTACCATACTGAAAAATCTGGAAAGCAAAAATTGTTGCCATCAAAAGGGAAGAAATTGATTATTTAAGTTTTACAAGATACTAATCTTAGAAGTTCTGTGCTGAAATTATCCGACAGGTTGCAAACATGGTAAATTGTTACGGCATTGAAATATACATGTCAGAACTTGTAAAACTAATTTTAACCACTTCACTCATCAACACTTGAGTAACAGTTAAGATCATATTATCTGGATAGACCTTGAGCAACGTTAACTATTATTTCATGGATAGCTTCTCACTTAATTAACTTCATTTCTTCCCCAGCAGGATTTTTGGAATATTGAATTAATTTCAACACTATCCCTTTCACAAGAGACAAAAGGTAACACCCATATATTTAAGAAAATCTGACAAGCATGGACACAAGCCACATATACATGGTTTAAGAAAACCACATGTGGTTTGAAGAAACAAAAGGAAAACTTACTAGGATATATGTTTAATCAACCAACACATCAGATGCTGTAATTAGAAAAAATAATACCCACAACGAGTAACAGACTCTGCACAGATAACTTGGAAATCGTTGCTGTGTACAAGCATGTCACACACAGAGAAGCATAGAGAGGAACAGCTATAGCAGATGCACTTCAAGTGAGCTTTTCACCATAGCTTCAATCTGTGTGAAAAGCTAGCATGACATAAAGGAGGCTCCACCAGTTCAACCACAGATCAATAAAACTCAAGAGTTCTCTTGAGAAATGTACAATGAAAACTCCTACAAGGCTGTTTTTCCAGTGTCCCTTTCACAGACCTCAGCATAGTCATGAAGGCTGAAATAAGACTCTGGGAAGAATTATCTTAGCATTGCAGAAATTCCAGATGCCCCTGCTAAAAAGACCTGCATAACTCCAACTACTCATTACTGCGAAACATGGGGATTCAATCCAGCAGGAGGCTTAACAATTCATCAAGGAAAAAAAGTCTGTAAGTTAACTTCTAACAGAGGAGCCTTCGGGGACTGCCCCACATACTAAAAAATGTTACTGCAACACTATCCAACTCAAAAGTGATTTCCTTCTCTGGCACCATTTATCTTCTACAAAGTTTATTAAATGACTTCTGCAAATATCTTAATCAAGCTTTCAAGACACCTTTATGCTTAAACCAAAGCAAATCTATTTTAAGTATTTAGAATCAACTTTAAAATCACCGTTACAAATTCAAAGGAAAAATAACATCTTCAAAGATAGCAAGACGAAACTCGAGCTAAACACTGTGGCGGAAAAGGACAAGCAAATGTATACCCAGTTGAAACAAAATTATGGATTTCTGATGCAAGCGCTAACAGAGTATCTTGTTATGCTCAAATTTTCAGTTCACAGCTCTATAGGAACACTGTTTCCAGGGGATTAATCAGAATAAAAGCCAAATCAGCTGTGTCCATGGTATCTTCAGTGCCTTAATCTTTCTAAAATGTAGTAGGAAGTGCTATTGCAGCCAGAAAAATCTCTTTGTTCTTGAAAAAATATCCCCACCATGTTTAGCAGTGATTCACAAGCAAACTATTCTTTTTTCCCCTATCCAGAATGGGTAGTAGTCTAGGAGTCCAAACTCCTTATAACCCATGAGTGTAACAAGCAAATGAAAAGGTCTAAACTCTACCCCAAATCCAAGTAAGGCCATTAAACCTGTCCGTATAGGACACAGCAGCTTCACAGGTCTGGCCAGTTCAGTTTCTTAGCCCTTTTACGCTGTGCCAAGCATGGGCAGCAAGCCTGTTGCAAAATCCAAACTGGTATCTCCAAACCTGTACAGAGATGTCATAGTGATGCTACACTGACGCCCATATCCTGAAAGTTACAGGATTGATAAAAATTTGTGGAGTAAGTACATGACAAATTAAAAATTACTGTGCTGCTAAATGTAAATAAAATTCAATTTTTAAATTAATTTTTAAGTTAAAGTAGATTGTTTAAAAAATTGAATTTAGTTAAAACTCCAGTTTTAACTTAAAAGCTCAGTTTTTAACTTTAGTTCAGCTAAAAACTCCATTTAAATTCACTCTTAACTACTGTAAAATTAACTCTAAGACAGGTACCAAAATTCTCCTGTGCAATACAAACTACAACAGGTTTTGTAGTGTATTGTTAGTACATGCAAATAAGGCACATGAGGATTTGGACAAGCTTTGTTCTCATGTCACTTTACAACTTACTTCAGATGGACTGGGTTTGCTCTCCAACAGAATATCACAGAGTGAATGGGAACATCTGGAACAGTTCATTGCTGTTAAAAATTATTATTTAATAAAGTATGCAAAAAGGATTTCTTCCCCTCTCCTTTGTCTGTAGATACACTGTAGCATGATTTATGATACCATAATTTGGACCATCTTCAAAGATTTATTTTCAATAGAGGAAAGATCTCTGAAGATGTTCCAGACACTTGTAATCAGATGTTTAGCCACCTCATTTTCATTCATTTTGCATGTTGGGATTTTTTTTTGAGGAAGGGAGGGAGGGAAGATGGCTTTGCTTAATGCTCAATTTTTACTGAGCTGATAAACTATATAAACTCTACACAGAATGTAAGGCTGTGTGAACCATGTATCTCTGTTGTCCCTACCACATTAGGTGACTTAAGGATGTTTTAAAAGAATATTGTCAAACACAGTAACTCATGCATGAAGAAGAATTAGAATTAGCTGAGAGCAACAATATAATTTCAACCTTATGGAAAATACAGTCCCTCTCTTCCTCATGCTGGCCGATTTAGATAGACAGGCATCTCTTGGTCACGGCAATGGGAACAGGCTACCCCCAAATGTTGAATGCATGTGTTCATGTGCTTTGCCTTATTTTGATCATGTAATTATTCAAATGCTTCTAACATTTTTCTAAAGACGCAAATCGTAACATTTTAAGAGTGAAAAGGTGGGTGGCGGGGATGAGACAGAGGTGACAGTAATGGTAGGTTTTACTAAAAACGGGTAAAAACCTTTCTGTTCTCTACATTAACAGATTCGTGCTTTTACAGTTTTCTAGGCAGAAGCAAAACATTGTTTTAGCTTTCCTTCTCTACCCAATAAGCATAAGCTTTGTGGTAGAAGATGGCTGGTCTAACTCAGCTCATGTAAAAGCAAAAAATTGGAAAATCCTAATACACAGTTCACTGATTCACACACATAGCACTGAAGGAGAAAAGAGGTCATCACCCACTGTTACACATGGTTCATAAAGACACATCCTAGCAAAAAGAAATTCAAGGATCACTGTCTGCTTCTTCCTGTTCTCAAAAACACTGAGCGCTTAAGACAATTTCAGACAGAACCCAGAAATCTGCTACACGGGCAGTCAGAAATCTGTGCCGTGTTAACCTATGTTAAGGGTACATATGTACAAAAACCTCTAGGAAGAGGTATGAAAGGAGAGGTAGCTGCCTATCTGTCAATCAGTGCAGAAACATACAAGCGAAGAGAGGTAAGAATGCACCATAACATACATCCCAGCTCACACAGACACATTTCATTCTCTAAGCTCATTCTTCCAGCTTTGCAGGGCACTGGAAACACGCACATGACTTCTTAAGGCATACATTTTCTGCACGTTCCTGCAGGAAACCATATAACCCCGCCACCTTCTCGTAATTTAACCTTCAAGTTAGGCACACACACAACGCATCACATCAATCCCATTCATCTCTGGCACTGTTTGCTGCCACTCACTCAGAATACCTCATTCGTCCATTCAACCTCACTCAGAGCCATTCAGCCCTGATCTGTCGACTCCCTCCATCACAGGCCAATTAATTCTCTTGATGTACTTGCTACGTCAAGGACTGTTTCAGTCACAGGGTATAAAGCTCCTCCTAAAACCTGACTGTGTAAGATCAACCATTACTCATCAGTGAACAACTGTGGTTTTGGTTATCCTTTATTCATGGCTATTTCCTCATCCCCATGGCAGCCAGCATTTCTTTGTGCTATCAGTTACACCTCCTGTGCTACAGTAGTTTCAACAGCTAATTGCCTTCAAGAATCTCCTGCTTATCCTAATTCTATGAGTCTACTTCCAAGGTAAGGTAAACCACATCCAGCAGGCTCGTGCTCTTTTACCACAAACTGACAATGAGCGACAACATATTATTGTTATTTTAAGGGATTATTTAGCTTATAAGGTTTTCTTTTCTTTCTAGTATAGCACATGTTTACAGCCTTTCACTGCAAGTATGTTGAGTACTTCAGCTTTACTGCATGTGTATGCATGTGAATGCATGTGCAGGGGAATGGAGTCAGACTAAACTCACACTTCAGCTGCGCACTGCGGAGGGGAAAGCAATGTTAAAGTCTGAAGAAGAACCTTCTGTGACATTATACATTAGTTCATTCCCACACATGCAGGAGCAGACTTTTGACTTTAACCAACCACAATGAGTTATGTTGTTATCTGATTTTTTTTTAAACTGTTTAACACTTGCCATTTATCCCAGTGAGTACAGGGGATATTTCTTGTTATTTATTAATCCTTGCATAGAAGCACTAATTCTCAGTAGGAGTGTGAAGACAACAGACTTTTTAAGGGCTTAGGTTTGTACAGTGAAACACTAGAGCATTTGATAGACCTGCATACCCTAAGGCTGCTTTCTCTACCTCTCCTCACATAGATAATGCATACCTATGGTCCCCAAAGACAAGAGAATGGTCAAATATGTTTGAAAAAGGAAGGGAGCTAATGAAGAGTATTTCCTTGTTTCTCAAACTTTAGACTTGCTGCTCCTTTTCCCACCCACAGTCAAAACAGAATAATTTTGCTGTTTCAATTTATCTACCTATTTTCTCATACAGCTGAGGCTTGGGAGGTGGTAGGGGCTTCTGCAAACAGTAGGTTACTTTTCCAGTATTCAGTTATCTGCCTAGCAGAACAGCGTAATGTTTGGACTACACTTCTGGATTTAATCTTTTGAAGTGGTATGCAGAGTTTGAAAGAACATATCGGAACATCTGTGTTTTATGATCACAACTATGACCGTCATCTGGATTCAGATGAGACATGAAACTATACTCCTGTTGCTTCCATCTGACCATCCCAATTCACAATTTCTCCTTGCAGCTAGAACACTCCCTTTCCATCGGATGATGTATCAAGGGAAAAACATCCCAGGTCTTCCTCATTCTTAACACTCATTCAGTCAAACTGCTTTTTCCCCTTGTTTTGTGCACACCATGCATAAATGATTCTGTATACAGCAGTGGGGCAAGTCCAGATATATAAATAAATAAATCCTACAGCATTTGGAAAATCAGTATGTGCTGGTGACCTCCTAGTCTCAAGCAGAGGTGGCAGCACGCCACACATACATATTCTTTTACCTTTGGAACCATGGGTAGTTTTAAAATTAAGCTCTTAAAGTATGAACTGAATGATACTTGGAAAAGTCAGAAATAGAACATTTTAGCACTTGACATAAAGGCAAACTTAAAAAATTATTATTGTGCTAAAGCTATACAAAGGAATATTTCTTTCAAAAACCCCTTTTGTTTAATTACACACTATTCTTATGTTGCTTACTCCAGTATCACATGCTGAAGCACATGCAGAAAGAGACAGGTGAATCCTAACACCTCCAACCTTAGCCTTGGAGCTAATGCCCTAAAATACTCAATTTACCTTTTTCATAGCTCTGCCCCACTATTAATCATAATTTCCTAATGGTGTTTGGTAACACAGTGGAATAACTATGTTCCACACAGTTACTGGAACTGAAGTTCCTACAGATCAGGTCCTATCACAAAGATATAGGTATGCAGTTTTAGGGTAAACCTGTTCTATCTGGTTCAAAGGCTGCTAAAATGGCCATTCTGCTTGCCCCCCACCTCCAGCCATGTGCTTTCACCACTCTTTTTGCACATGGTGTTTAGCGATTACCTGTCCACATTGCAAGTTTAACTCTGATCTGGAAGAGAACTAACCAATAAGAACACCTTCAAACCATTAAATTAACAAGCTAATCCAACAAACCACACCATTACAGAGTTACCAGATCTGATGCAGAGTCCAAGGATCATGGAGGCAGTGGCCACCTCTCTTGGAAACAGCCTGCTGCATTTCAATTGCATTAGGGGCAACATAAAATTGCACTGTTAATCACAATGAATATATTCAAAGGGTTCAAAGGGCAGGCAGGGGACCCAATACACATCCAAAATTGCTGCTTATCACTCAAGAGCAAGGCATATGATTGTTACACAAGGGAAACTCCTGAAGACACTACCTACATTAACCACAAGCAGAGGTCTTTAAACTTTAGGGCACTCAAATGCACTCAGCTGCCTAAAGGCCCTGACTAAATTATCTAAATCCTTACTATTCCTACTCTCTGCCTCTTCTACCAGAAGATGCCATCCTCTGAAACAGTAGTTGTTGAAAATGATGGTGCTTTAGCTTACACCCCCAGAAATGTAAACTAATTGATGCCTCCCCACACCCCACCAAATTAGGAGCTGGAGGAAAGGAAAAGCACCCATTCAGTTTCACTGCTTTCTATGAAATGAACTATAATCTCTCAACAAGGACCACCAGAAACAGATTTCAGCTGAGAAAATCCGACACAGTTTTATACTAGCACCCTGTTTCAAAGAGACTACTAGAAGATGCTAACCAACCTAAACAACACCGACAGCATAAGACCCTGAAAAATAGAAGGTAAAATGAAGAGAAAGCACTTTAAGGGTTAAACTTTTAAAGGACATTTTCCTAAGCATAAATATCCTAAGTGACTATAAATATGACTAGAATGAGGCCCATAAATCTCAATGACGTAAGCCGAGAGTAGAGGCCAACACAAGCCTCCAGTCTTGCATCCTATACCCTGGATTCCACATATTTTAGGCTCTCTGCAGTGCTTAAACTCTAGATACAGTTCACTCATTTATTTTGGGCCCTAAAAATGCAAGGGTAACCCTTTACTTGCCACCTTCCTCCTTAAGTCTCTAATGTCAATAAAAGGCTTTGTGAGAACTTCAACAGAATCTGACTTCAGGACAGTAAAAGTGTTAATGGAGTAAGTACTTCCTTCAAGCAAAAATTTAGGAAAAGACTTAAAGACCCAAATACTAGTTGACTCACTCCTTGACTGTCCCTTAAATAATCAGCCTTTTTGCCAAAGTATGCCTAGCATACTGAAAGAAAACATCATGCAGAACTAGTCATGATTTGGTAGAGTGCAGAACTGTCCACAAAATACTGGATGGCACTCCTCCTGTAAGTTCTTATTAAATGGAAGTGTGTTAGGGATCTCATCAATGTATGTAAATACCTGAAGGGTGCAGAGAGGACGGAGCCAGGCTCTTTTCAGTGGTGCCCAGTGACAGGACCAGAGGCAACAGGCACAAACTGAAACACAGGAGGTTCCCTCTGAACATCAGGAAACAACTTTTTTGCTGCTAGGACGACCGAGCACTGGCACAGGTTGCCCAGAGAGGTGGTTGTAGATAGGAGATAGGCAACAGCCATCTAGAGATGGTCATGGGCAACTGGCTCTAGGTGGCCCTGCCTGAGCAGGGGGGCTGGACCAGATGATCTTCAGAAGTCCTTTCCAACCTCAACCACTCTGACTCTGTGATTTCAGCAGGAATGTGGGTGTTGCTTTGGTGCAGAGATAAACAGTATTGGGAAAAAAATTCAGTGGCAGAAACAGAGTTGCTATTGATAGCACTTAGGACTAAACATACCACTTCAGCATACAAACTGTGCTCACCACCTCACATTCGGAGACATATACTCTATGTCTAATTAAATCCATCAAAGAGGTCTTCTATTCACTTGAATTGGAAGTGGACTAGGAATCATTATGCATAAGGTTATACTTGAAACTCAGTATGATGTAAACATCCTGTAAAGATGTTCAAAAACCAAATGGAAAAAACATTAACCCTCCTTTTCCCTTGCTCAGACTGATGAAGGAGAGAGAAATGCCTTGCCAAAGGCAAGGGTATGACAAAAAGTGAAGGAGCTTTCTGACTCCTAAACTCTTTCTTCTTTCATACTATGCTCTGTTGCCCCACCGAGAGTTACCCAGGATTCTAAATGCAGTCTGTATATTCATGTTTAATTCCAAATTCATCACTAGCTTTGAAACAAATCCTCTTCCAGAACATGCCCCAAGGATTCATATTCTCACCAATCTTTATTAGGGCAGGAAGTTTACCTGATTTACCTGACTTTACAAATGAAAGGGAACTGACTGACTCCTACCTCCTTTGGGAGATGACCAGAATCTGTGAGAACAATTCAAACATCTCTCTTCAGATTCATATCTTTAAACACAGAATTCTAAAAGGTGGCTTATTCTAAATGACCCTTTTATCCCCTTCACTTTACTGTATACCAAAGAGAAGAGTTCTCTCCTGCTGGAAAAAAAAAAAAAAAAAAAAAAATCTCATTTTCAATTTGTCCATCAGCTAATAATTTGGAATGATTCAAGAGAATTACAAACTAATGAATTTAAACCTTAAGACCCACAAAATGCATACCATGTATTAAAAACAAACACACACTGAAGCAGCTCACATATATTCATCATGGATTTCTGGACTTCTTTAGTCCTCAGTTACCCTCCTAAAAAGAAAATTGTGATTTTACCTTCTCTACAAGAATCACCATCCTTGATCACATAGGCCTGCACATTAATGGAAACCACACACTAGTTAGGCACAGTCATCATGGAATGGTTTGGCATATCCAACTGGGCTTGAGCTAAAGCAGCTCATTTGCGTCCAATGAGGCCACAGGCATGTGTTCTGGCATGTTGGCTGATACTGAATCAAGTCCTGGAGACACAAGCAAGTCTTTCATTGCACCAAGACTGGAGGTAGGAAGAGGGAGAAGAGAAAGAGGGAAGGAAGGAAGGGAAGAGGATATGATGTATTGCCAGAGGAATTAGACCACACAGAATTTTCAAACATGACAGCAAGACGACCACCAAGAGGTTTGTCTCAAATTTTAGGTACAGCGTTAGTAAAAGGTTTCAGTGGACTTAAGCAGAGACAGACTACTCATCCTTTTGCAAAGCTGCTAGTTCTAGTAGCATTACGTAGGCAATATAGTAAGCAAGTGTTGCATACTTAATTCTGCCAGTTGATTTCTGCAATCATATCAGAGCCATCGGTAACAAGCAAGCACTGTGATTTTTGAATTTTTCAACAGGAAAAAGTTTCAGAAAGAGTACATTTTAAAATACTTTACTAGCAAAGATCACATTATTTATGGAAATGCTGCACAGAAATTTAATGCCTGCAGCATTACACTAAATTTGAGGATAAAATTGTCGGAGCTTTTTCTCCTACTTTAAGTGGAAATCATAAAAAAAAATCATCATAATCAAAAGCATATAATCATAAATCATAAACCACTGCACTACAGATGCCTTCTAAAAATGTCCCAATGTAGGAATTGTAGGAATTTTGCTCCCTTATCACTTAAACTTACAGCAGCAAAAAATCCCAGCTGATGATCTATGACAGCTAAGAATTTGCTGAACAGTAGGTTTTTTTCAAGCAAAAAACAAGTACCTGCAAAACTCACTTATCTTACATCAGTTTGATTCCATAATTTCTTAGATGGTTATGTAAAGAGGGTATCAGAAGTAATCCCTTGATAATCATCTTGAACATTCTAAGTCATGACCTGAGCTCCTGCTGTACCATATTGAGAACACACAAGAGCTAGGAAAAGTAGTATATTCAGAAGGTATTACAACAGCTTACCATGCCAGGAGGGATTCCTGCTTGTGACCTCTAATTTGTCATGGAAGCCAGGACTCCTGCTAAGCCCTTCCACATCTCCATCAAGGTTGGTGAAGCCGTTTACTTGATTTCTGTCCCTGGTGACAGTGTTAATGCAGGTCGGGATAGGTTCAAATGTAGGGTCTAACTCCAATATCAGCCTGTTCAATTGTTCAATAGACTGATCAATATCCAGAGTTGGAGAAGCTGGCAAGTCCCCTGTGTTCCGTCCTAGATCCAGGCCATTTGTATCCCTCTGGGGCACTGGCCTCAACTTAAAACTCTCAGCACTGGCATGTTCTGCAGCTTCAGCAGCACCCGGCGTGCTTCCTAGCCCCCTCTGCACAGCATCTCTGCTGCTGGAGCCACGTGTTGGGGTGTCCGGGACTCGGGATTGGCTCTGGACACTGCCTGAATTCTCCACAGTGTTACGAATGCCAACCCTAATTTCATTCTCTGGCACAAAACCATATTGGTGAGCAGTGACCATCTGCTGCTGGCGTACCCAGGTCTGAGTAGAGTAGTTACTTGGGCCATAGGCTTGAGGCTGGGGTGAGACAGGATTCCGTTGGAGTTGCTGAGCTGGCTTTGTCTCAGTGCTTCCAAATGATCTCTCATAGACGGGATCCACACCAATTCCCAGGTCTGGGGCAAAAGCATTGTGATGCTCTTCTCCAGTGTTACTTCCAAAGCCATCTGAAAGAAGTGAGTTCTGACTGCTCTTGTGGCAACTAAAGTTCCCTAGGTGAGTGGAGTGCTGCCCTTCTGAGGAAGACAAAGTCCCAATACTGTCCACACTGTGAAGGTCATGATTAGGCATTTCATCATCCAGAATATCAGTCTCCCTGTCCTTCAGTTTGGTGTCTCCATTCACGTGAACTTGAGCTGGCACTATGTGGCGAGTCCCACTGTACTTGCTTTGGGCATCAGTCATATCCTTGGTGGTGTTCACAGAATCCTCCAGACCAAAGCCACTAAGTAGCTGGTCCAGTTCTGCCTTCTCTTGTGGGCTTAGACCCCTTTTGACTCCTGAAACAAGGCGCTCCTCAGTCTTGTCTGTCCTGATGGAAGCTGTTGAGTGTCCTGAATCACTGCTGACAGACAGGGTATGATCACTGTGATCAGGACTGCCAGTCACAGGAACACCCTGAGCAACACCTGGGATACTGCTGTCTGAAGAGCTCTTCTTTCTCACTTTTGCATACAGACTGCCATCAATGGGACCTTGGGTATGCAGCACTGTGGACAGGTAAGTAACAAGGAAAGGGAGAGAAAAGGACAAGGCATTATATAAGGGCTTTGACTGGTGTTGCACCACATGACAGAAGTACTGCTAATACTAACAGTATTGTTTCTGCAAAACTAAATTGGCTCTACAAATACAGCATCAGCCAACAGCATTACCCTGTTTCATTTTACCTTTTAATTTATAACAGTTTTCTTGGTGGAAATATAATATGCCATTCATAGCTCAAGCTCAAATACAGTTCTTTTTATGCTGTTTTGAATGCATGTTTATGGCTCCACAAACTCTTCATACTAATTTGAAGAACTAGGCTATTACAGTGCTAGAAATTTGACAGGCAGCTACCATGCATTCTATTCAGAGCAAGAATGGTAGGAACCTACCAGCAATACTTGCCTTGAACATGTATCATGCAATTACCAGTTCATCCATTTCTATTTGATGGTCTAACTACACTACAAAGAATCATTTACTCCTTTTCTTGGTGGTGCAAGGAAAAAACAGGCTTTCAATCAGAGCTGCAGTCCTTGGAATATATACAAGGCCTCTTCATAGAGGCATGGATGAGGAAATGTTAGACTATGAAATTTCTACATGTGTGGAGGATCTGGTATGCACTTCACATTTCAATTTTAATAACCAAGGCCATAAACCCTTAAAAATCAGAATATAACTCCTTCCTCATCAGTGATGGGAAGAACCTAATTTTATTTCTGATCTCCGAAGTACTCGCTCAACTAAAGTTTATGAATAACCATTCATAATAAATATGGGCTAGAACTTCCCTTTCTGTTTAGAACATCTTTAGAAAATACAACAATTTTGCAGGAAAATGCATCTACTACGTTTACTAAGGCTGGGTGTTGAGAATAGACAAATTCCTGCTTCCATTCCATGAGCACAACTTAGCACATTTCACTGACATCACCTATGCACAGAAGAACTGGGTGAGCCAAGTTTTGCCTTCTTAAAGGGCTAATGAACTCAAGTGGAGGATGTCACTGAACTGACTAGATTGCTTTTGATCCCAGAACTGGCATCCATGAACCCTGCTACTTCTTGCTATCTCAAGGGACACATCCTGCATTTTTTAATCTGATATATTGATTTTCTTTCACACTGCAGCCACCAGACCATCTTATTTCTTTTCAATAATCAACAAAAAATGAATGCAAAACATACGGCCAAAAGTCAAGAGAGTCACAAGTTAGAGACTAAAATCTCAGCCTTAGAATTGTCTCCTATGTACGTACCTCTACATGGTTTAACACATATGTAATATTTTAGATATTATGTGTTATTGCTAACAGGAATCACATAAAATATATACTCAAGAATAACAAATACAAAATGCATATAAAATGGGTAAAGTTGTTAAAAAAATCTGGTTTTGCTTCCCAGAAAAAAAACCACAAACTTGAGCAGATTTTTATATACAATCTGGAAGTAAAAAATACATTTGAGTTAAAAATACCACTGTGAGAATAATTTCTTCCATGTTATGTCAGTACTACCAACACTGGCAATGGATAAAACCACAGAACACTGAATACAGCGATTTCCCTCTGGAACATTTTAAAAGCTCAAGAGTTTATTTGAATCCAGCTTATTTTATCCAAACCACTTTTTCCTACCTCTGCCTGTCAGGGCTTTTTAAGGCTCTCCTTGACAAGGTAGATCAAGGAGAAAAAACAAAGCCGTGGGAGGCACATTCTTATGATCCTTTATTGGACTTGTTTGTCCAACTCCCACACACATCACACAGGTTAGACCAACCTGAGGCAGAGTATGTCTACTGGGCTCTTACCCAGTGCTGAAAATGAACACAATTAATTCTGTTTCTTACTAAAAGCTTTAGGAGTAAATATTTCTACTATCCGTCAAGCCAAGAAAGTAAAGCAAGTGGTTCTACTTTCAAAGGATTTAATGCTCATTGACCAAAACATTTATATTAAACAGAAGTTTCTGAATAACTTCCTACCCATAGTTTGAGAATTGTTTGATAATAAGAAAATTAGATGATTACAATTTAGGAACAGGCAGATTTTTGTCAAAGGTAACCAACAGCTTAGTCTACATCTGTGGCAGTTCCAGATTCAAGAGAGCCATGGAGAACCCAATGCATTTCAACATCAATTCTACACACGTTTTCAAAATATACTTAAAAAGGCATCGTGATCATGAAACTTCTGAACTAGGAAGCTTTTCTAGGCAATACCATTTTAAAAAAAAAAACATTATTCAGAAATCGTACCCATGATGGCAATGAATTCTTCGGTTTATAATGGCAAGAAAAGTGGTCTGGTTGGAAAAAGCTTTCATTATGGGACACACTGCCAAGTTCCCATCAGTTAAAATACTTACACCTTGAAGGTTATATGATAGGTTTAATAGATTTTAGCTAATAATTAAAGGACAACTTTTTACTTCTTAAGGACTAGGTACTATTACTTGTCTGATGTTGATTTTAAAAACAGCACATGCAAAAGACCAAAACACTCCTTTTCAGAACAAGTCATCATGCTAGGGGAAAAAAGAAAACAATTCCCCTTGCCATAGAATTTCTCTGTGGGCAAACTGTTAGAAGTTTGCTGAAGTTTATGATGTGTAAATCCCATGGTGAAAAGAGCAAGAGTGCATGAGGTTGAATGTCTGTGTACAGGTATTTAAAAACAATTTATGAAAAAAATACCATATCTAAGGAAAATACAGCCAATTGACAGTTTCTCAACCTCTTTCATGCTGGGATTTCTCATAAGCTCTCACTACTGCTAGGATAATGAAGCACACTTGGTGCTTCATGTGGAATTATTTAATACAGTTACCATAATAAATTGCAAAAATTAAAAAACCCACTAAGAATAACTATTAGGTGATTTTTTTTTTCTTTTGTGTGCTTAGTTTTGAGTTTAAAAACTACAAAAGAAAACAATACAAAACTGCTTTGTTTTGAATAGTTGAATATCCTTACACAGAATAGACTTGAAGAGGTTACAGGTCTGAACTGGAATGCAGTTAAGTAAATACAGGACTAGTACTTGCACTTGAACCATTAAAAAGCCTTCCTGTCTGACTTTTCTGTTACACAAAACTAGGCACAGTGTTGTAAATCCTTCAAACATGCTAGTCAGCCATAAATACCTCGCACCAGATGAAACATTCTAGCATGCAGATTTGGTTCATCATACAGAAATGTTAAGTACAAAGTCTGTCAAATTCTCAAGTACAGCCATGGAAGCAATGGAAAGCCTTTGTGCATTTCCCTTCATTAGCCCTCCCTGTACCATCACACAGTACCATCCAAGCACAACAACAGGACTACAGACAAGAAGATGGACAGACTGCCAGTGGACTACTGACCCAAGGGTCTTGCATATGTGTGTTCTGAAAGGTTCAGAGATAACCCTGCCCAGTACTTCTTCCACTAATACAAAATCATAAAATTTATTCTGCATGCTGCCCAGAAGGCTAAGCAACCACAAACCATTTGCGAGTCTCCCAACTGTGAACCGTACAGCTTCCGTTCTGAAGAAGAGATGTGAGTTCAGCTTACCAGTAGCACCTCTACTTAAAATTATGCTGTTTCAGCTGGGGAGAAGGGAAAAAAAAAACCCCACACACCCAGAAAATTAAATACAAATAACAAACCTACAGTCACAGAAGTGGATGATGAATCTCAAGAATTGTTCACCTTCCCTCTTTATGTTTCCATTTGAAACAAAGAAAGTTTTTTTAGAAAGTTTTGCATGTTTTTAAACATCTGTTCATTATCTCTACACACAAATTGGGAAATGTGCAAAAATAATTCCTCAATGTATTTTTAATGCTGTTTAGAATTAGCACCATTGGATATAAATATGAAAACAGCTTTCAGCAGAGGATGGTGTTTTGGTTGCTTATGATCTTTGTTTGCTGTTTACCTATTAAGTACGCAAACCAGAGCACTCAGGTGCTTCTTTCCATTGGACTTTGGATTGGATACAACAGCTTTACAGTATTTAGGAGTTTGTTGGGGTTTGGTTTTGTTTTTTTCAAATTCTGAACACTTTACATTTCTTAGAGACTGTTCCTTTTCATACTGCATTTACATGTCAGTACGAAGCTCGGACTTAAACTACTTCAGGATTCTGAGACGTCTTTTAAGTAAATTTAAAAGTATCTTTTTCTGAAAAATGTAGATGTTAAATGTCTGTCTTTGAACTCTCAAATGATCACATTGCTGGCTAAGACAATTACTACTAAAATCCCAGTTTTAATCTGAGCTATAGTTTGTACTGAACACTGAGATTGTAAAAAGTTTCATGTTTCTCTGAATAGTTAGTGTTAACTGGTAAGCGTCAAGAAAGGGTGTAGGAATGTTTTAGACAAGTAAATCAGATGAAAGGAAGAAAAATTTTGCTAGAGGAATTTCTCCCTCCCCTAACCTGTCATGTAGATGAATGAAAATGTCTTTTTTGCAAACAGAGCTTTTCAAAAACACTTAAAAGTATAGATCTGTACTACACTGAAGAATGGCATCTGTACTCATTAGAAGCCTGATTGATAGAGAGATACTACTGGGAACAAGAGTCTTTCTGGGACTTCTCATAGGGTTTGGCTCAGGATGGCCCAACACAAAATTCAGCTAGAACAGAGGTAGCAAACTTAAGAGACTGAAAGGTTCACGGCCAGGAGAGGAAAGCTTACACACGAGTCTGTGTATGTTCATGAGTCTGTATATGGAAACATCTCACTTTTATTGGGAAACTCAGTGAATCTGATCTGAAGCTTCAGCAGTAGTAACCATGTTTTTGCTACAGTATAGTCCTTGTTAAAAATCAAACCTCTGAAATTTGAGATTCTCCTAAGATGACTAGAACCACTCTGTATAAGCAACTGATGACTGTGAGCCGTCTGGGCTTCCCACTTACTACATGTGCTCATGAATCACACAGCCCTGTCAGAACTGAACACCGTGGCAAAAGGGACGACGTCTGCACACTAGCATCTCTGTGAAATATTTTGGCACCATAAAAATCGGCAACTAGGTTTTGTGGCATTCAGTGTCTCACCCTGTTACCTCAAGATTGCTGGTATGTGGAATACCAGTGGATTAAAAAGCCTGAGCAGCTGTGGACATGAGTACTATCTTATTCAGTGTCAGCCCAACTGTGTTCATAACCAAGACAACAAGCCTAAGTATACCACTTATTAAGAACTTCACAATGAAAGAAACTAACACCTTGAAATATTTTATAACACTGCGCATTATTATCTGATAAATGTAGATTATCTAAATTGAAAGGAAATGCATATACATGAGAGGAGAACCAAGAACTCAACTTGACTAAATGAGCAAACAATTTACCAGGATTCCCAGTCCTGCACAAACCAGTGAGCACTCAGCTATATAAAAAAGGCATTTAAGCCGCAGAAGGAAAATGTAATCAGTAAAGCATAGGATCTAGATGTCCTACTTAAGTATCTATATCTGAAAGTCTGGTCCACTGCCAAGCTTCAAAAATCCCTACAGCAATTTCTCAAAGCAGTGAGCAGTGGCTCCCCAAACAGAGGTTGCACCAGTCACAAGTAGGACGGTGAGCCTAACAGACACTACTTTTGATATTTATGCTAGAACTTGAGAATCCATATTATGTTCTCCGTCTACAAGTGAAGTGAGAAACAGAAATGTTTGGGACCTGCTGACTTGGGCTGTGAACTTAAAGATGAATACAATATTGTTAAGACTTCACAAGGAAACACCTGCAATTGTGGGATAAAACAATTTACTTGCAACTAGACCATTTTGCTGTAGTGGGCAGCTGCCTTTGTAGAAACCTCAAATAGTCACCAAAAAATTACCATTCTGCATTATAAACAGATGAGAAAGAATGAGACTCACAGCTAAACAAAAATCCAGCTGCTCCTGAGGAGTCCGGATATTTAAAGGTGCAGCTCCTGATCATGAAAACATGATGGATATTGCACATAACAAATTTAAATTATTTTCAAATTTGTACAGCTGTAGAAAAGCATTCTTAGATTAATTTTTGGGCTTTTTTAAGATTTAATTATGACAAGCACTTACATGTAATTACCCAGTAATGATTAAAAAAAATTCTGGTGTGTGATGCTGAACAGCATTAAGAATTTAGTTTTATCTCAGACTTGTGTAAGATTTGTCACTGCAAGTCCAACCTAATTGCAGAAGTGAAGCTATTCATATAGGCAAGGAACATTTTTGATTGAACAAAATGAGAAAATATACTAGCAATGCAGAATTTTATTCTGTGCACCTTGCTAAGTAATGGTATTGCAGAGGCTTTATGCATTCGATACCTCATCTCAATGCACAACTCAATCCCCGCTCTAATTTTTTCCGAGGAAGCAACACTCTGTAAAACGCAGGAGTAACACAGCTGTCAAAAAACAAGGGAAGTTCACAACGGTGTAGACCTAAGTAATGCTGGAATTCAGTTAACCAAACCGAAGGGGCCCACTTTCTTTCAGCCTGACCTCTCTTCCCAGGAGCTGTTCCAACTCCCTGAACTGCCCAGGCTGAAGCCTGACAAAATCCCCACACTGAATTACACGCACACCAGCATCAGGGACTCTCTTATAAATGAAAGCCTCAGAGCAAAGGGTACATGTGCATTTTCACTCCCATACCTAATACACAAAGAGCAACTTATATAAAAATTAGGAGTTGAAATACCAACACATACCAAATTCAGTGGCTTCCTTCCAAGCCTGTGTTTCCTGGCACTTCCCTCCTTGAAATCCAAACACCCAAAGGCAGGCTTGTGATTTAAAAAGAGGTTTCAGTCTTTCAGCCTTTTGACTTGTCCCCACAGCTACCCCCTGTCCATTCACCACTTGTGAAAACACAAACAAATGCAAGCCAGCTAGGTAAACACATATACCACAAATTCAGCAAGAGCCGTTCTGACCCAGTCCACCTGAACAAAAAGGTTGCAAATACACAAACCTTTGCACACTGTACCCTTGTTCATGTTGCAGCAGGAAACATTACAGGAGATCTGGATTATTTTTTTCAACCTCATAAATAAATATTTCTACCTTCAGGCAAACCTGGACAAGTCCAGAGCTGCATTCCTTCAAAGTTAAATCTTTCTATGTGTGCTTGTCTTTTCCTTTCTCCCTCCCTAACACAGGCCCTCATTCCTTCCAAACTCTTCCCATATAATTCCTATAAAATCCATACAGAAATATACGTGGTTTGTATTTCCAGCTCTTGAACCACAACAAAGCTTCTTACCTCTTTACTAGGCACGATCAGGAACTTTCTGCAATAGTCAATCATTGGCTCAGTTAAGTCAACTAATATTCTCTAAGCAAAACCCTGCACAGAGGAAAGCTAGAGTTAGGGCAAACACCCCAGCTTAAAAAGTCAAGAAACGTCTCTACTCCTGCTGCCTGAGCTGCAGCTGCTGTTCGTGCTCCTGGAGGTAAATTGTCTTGCTAAAGCAGCATGAGACTTGTATCAGCCAGAAAAAGCAAATGAAAATGTAAACATGAGGGAGGAGCCTGAGGGGACAAACAGGTTCAATGAAATCTGAACTCCTGGAGCCAAGGAGGAGTGGAAATGTGTTGGCTGAAAAGGTAATTCAGTCTACAAGCTATCTCCTTACAGTGGTTCTTTTCTCAGTCTGTTTCAATATCCAAATGAAGCCGAGTGAATTTCAGCTCCCAGATCACATGCACCACACACTTATGATTGCTTGCTTTTGATATCTTTTTCCTAAAACAGCTTTTAGAAAATGTTGTTCTTCCACACTGAACGATCAGGTCAGACCCTCTCATCCACATTTTCAAGAATTTGTATATTATTGGAGTTCTCAGGCAAGAAAAGATTTCTGGACGTCCTGCAGCAATAAGGCTTGCTTTTATGTAGCAGGTCCTGCTCTCAAGCTCCCAAACCCCAGCAGGCTTTGACTCCTTCTCTATCTCTGGAATGAATCAGCTCAAACTAGGGGGAGTGAGCCTGTTAGTTCCTCCCTTAGTAACAGCTGTATCTCACCACAAGGCAGCCCACAAACTTTTGCTCTAAACATTATTACAAATATACACATGCATCAGCACCAGTCATGCCTCTAGACAACATTCATTTTCTATTTCAGGGACTGTCAACACTTTAATGACTTCTCAGTTCAGCAAAGGATAAGGCTCTTGCATCCACAAAATACATCTACCTGTTCATTGCTCATGAAAGAGTTAGAAGTTAAGGAAGTACACACTTTTTTGTTCCAAGTGTCACTGTTCTTGCAAATCAGTAAATGGCTGCACATGAAACCAGTCAGAATTCTGATAAAAGATAAAAACCACACAACACGAGCTATGCCGGCAGTACTTTCCCAGAAACAAAGAACTGTCTCTCTCCTCTCGGATGATGCAGAATTGCTAGTACGCTGGAAGCTTCCAGCATCTGCTCCAAAGATATGAAAAGAAACAAAAAGGTATATTCAAAACTCTTGATGCAAACTGATGAGTCTCACTTAAGATGCAAATTTAGTTTTGGTCTCACTGGGTTTTGGTTCTCTGTGAGGAAAAAAAAGCCCAACTGTATTCCTTGCTTCAGTTACAGGCCTCTTCTGCTCCTTTCTAAGTCTGCACTGCACATGCATGCTTGTTATCTTGGACCATTAGCACTTGAGCATGCTTGAACACAGGCTGAGGCTCAATACCAACACCTGAACTAGCTAAATTACCAGAAGAAACCTGGACAAGGTAATAGCAGCTCTGCATAAATTAACTTATCCTATGGGCAGTTTACCTGCAACAGCTTCATTCAGACAGATCACCATGCTGCTGAAATTTTACTGCCTTAGTGGTGCTCCACACAATCAGTGTAAGAATGCTTTGGGAACTCAGCAAGCCATGAATAACTACTACAGGGTATACCTATCCATGGATGTGTTTAGAAAGATGTTTTCAAACTGTTATCACTCAGCCAGTTTTGCTGATGCTTCCTCTTGTTATCAGTTCTAGGCTTTCTGGGACACATCACCATTTGCAGTACTGGGTATTTCTGGTTATGTGCACATTCCCACATCTGAGGGCTACTGGATTACTGGCTGTGCCAGTCTGGTCCAGTTCAGGTATGGAACATTTAAATTCTGTAAGCCAGGCTACAACATATATACCTCTTCAAAGCTTTTATGCTGACTGTTGCGAGTACAGACAATACCTGGTATGACGCAGAGTGGCAGAGAAGGGTCATGCAAATGAACTGATCAAAAGTTTCGGGGAAATAGATATGGATCAGCATTGTGAATCTGTATCATCTTAGACCTTGCATTGCCCAATTGCAGTGCTTTCTACAATTTGAAGGCCTAAAACTGCATTTAGTGCAACTCTCAAACCGTGATATAAGAAGTAGGTCTTGATTTGGTAAATTGGTCCAAGGCTTCAAGACCAATTCCTGGTTCATAAACATTCATCTGGCAATCCTTTAATAGATTTTTAGAGAGTTTTTAGAGAATTATGATTTGAGGATAACAGAATGGACTGGAAAGAAAGGAAAAAGGTATGAAGTAATTTTCTACCACTGTTTTTCCTTCCCCTGACTATCCAAGACATCCAAGCAAATGCTGATGTTCATATATGCATTCCGTTTTAAAGAACTGGTTTTCCAATGTGAAATAGCAGCAGCTAAGTCATCAGGAAACTGTCTGGTTTGCTATGCTTCTCAAGTCCCTAACACTAACAGGAAAATAAAGGAGGCTGAAGAAAACAAGTCATGTATCACAGAAACAAAAAGTGAACACACACCCTGAAAGGCAACCAGCTGAGGGGGTTGCTGTTAACAAAATGCTAACAAGCAGGACCCTCAGGCTCACATGAGGTCCTTAAACCTTGAATCTTTTGAGAAAAGGAGAGGGCATCCAAGACCCTACAGAATCTTTATGCTGTCCAAATGCTAATGTATATTTCCCAGCCATTCAAAAGGATCACATTTGTACTTTAATGATTTTACAAGTACTCTGGAGTAAGAAAAAACTGCTTCACAAAGCACAACTTCTAGACCAGAGGCTGGCTGCTGTCCAGCCAGATGGAATAGAGGCAGAGCCAGCCAGCACAAATTCACCCTTAGAATACTACTGTAATATATCATCCCCCTTTTGCCCACCTGGGATCAAAAGAAAATACTATTTGTGCCATGATCCAAAAGTACAAACAATAGACTGATGCATTTATTACTGAAACCCAATATACAGAAGCTAGTATCTATTGCGTCATTTCGATTCTACTTCTGCAAACTTTTCTCAGTCATTTAAGCATAGACTTAACTTGAAGTACCTTTTGTTTGGATAACCAGCAAACGAATAACAAAACATGATGATACAGAAACATCACCACAAGTACAAAATACTAAGCAAAGTTTAAGGGGATTACAAAGTCACTGAACTATGTTAAACTATTTCCTTTCATTTGTTCCAAAACCAAAGCCCATCTTCAGGAACACTCCATTAATTTGCACATGTGTACTGCAAATGTTGAGGTTCAGAATTCACAATTTTTCTTCCTTACAGCTGGAACAGCGCACTCACCTTGAGTCACGGCTTTTCTCTTACTATACTGTTGGGCTTCCAGCAAAAATTAGTTATGGTCATTAAACACGAAGCAGAAGAAAAACACTGATGACTCTACATGGTTGCTGAAAACTGTACAGGACCACAGTAAAAAAAAAGAAAGTGCTTAAAAGGGCTGTCTAAAAGGTCAACATAATGAATTTACTCCTTCTGTTGAGTATGGAACATGTAGTTTAACACTATTACCATTATTAATAAAATTGCTCCACCACTCTATGGCGCTTTCAATAAACTGATCTTCAGGTGTTTCTAAACAAGTCCACATAACAGAAGGGGAAGCTAAGGCACAGATACATTTAGCAGGGCTCTTTGATTTCCTATCTTAATAATTGAATTTAGAGGGTTTTGCACTGGGACTCAAAAGATTTGTGACTTATTTTCAGGTAGTAGAGCAATGGCAAAAGTAATATATAGTAACCTCATATGATAATAATGATAGTATTTATCTTTCTCAAAAAGAATATTTGAAGGTGATCTACACATGCTCAATACAAGCACATACTAACAAAGAATGTTTGTTAAGGCTGTCCCTGCACACTGCAGGGGGTTTGGGCTAGATGATCTCTAAAGGTCCCTTCCAACCCAAAGCATTCTAAGATTCTATGTGGTGGAAAATTTCTAATGTGCCTAAATTACTTCAAAACAAAAGTTCTTCCTACAAAGAATATTTTATGTGTATTTACTAGAAGGAACACAAGGAATACCTTGATGCCAGAAATGTAAGATGAGCTTCAGAAGTTTAGCAAGTCTCTTAAATGGGTAACAGATTAGGAAACATTCTTCAAGGTCTGGAGTAAGATAGAGAAACAACATAGAACATGAAGAACCCAAAGATACAGTCTAGCCTGTACTACTTGAGAGAGAGCTCAGTGCCCAGGGCCATCTCAGAAACTGCACAGATGAAGGTTTATGCCACAGTGCTTCCACCTGTGCCTAGTGAGAAAGAAAGACCTGCCCTTTCAGCAGGCAACACGTTTATATATTGATAGACTCCAGGAAGAGAGAACAATATAAAAGAGTTCTAGTAATGCAACTTTTGCCTTCAGTTGGAGAGATGTCCACAATAAGTAGACCAGTGTTCTGACAATAAACCTTCCTTCTGCTTTATCTAAGTTGCTGCCTCCTGTTCAATCAGGAAGGAGTTTGAACTAGCTGCTCTTCCTCAGCATTCAGATACTGTCCATGTCTGAAAGCAGAATCTAGAGGAGGTATCATCAATATGCAGACAGACCTGAAGCCTGCCCCATCTCTCCATTTCCACTTATTGCTTAGCAGTCTGACCCAGAGCTCTCTGATGTTCATGGAAATCTTTGCAAAGAACCTAAGCCTTAAATAGAAGGCTTACAGATAAACATTTAACACTGAACAAGTCAAATTGCTGGAGCAGGGGCAGAGATTCCCAGGACAGCTTTCTGGGATTGATCCATGAGTGACAAGTGTACCGTCTTTAGCAAAGCTTCACTTACAACTACCAGGTCCCACTGCAAAACTAGCAAAACACTACAGCTGACTGCACTAAAGGCTGCTACTATTATTGGTCAGCAAAAATTCTGATGTTGGTCAAGTAAAAAAATTTATTGTCTCATGGTTTAGAGGAATTTATTCAACCATTTCACTATCAGAAGTTCCTGTGTTTTATAGTGCTGAAAGGACACTTAAACAGTGGTATGCTTCATTCTGTACAGACTATCAAATATAACAGGTAGCTCTTAAAAATGAGACATTGGAATCAAAAGTTGTGGGACTCAGGACGGCTTGTCTTTCATTCTGCTCTTTTCCAAAGTCAAGAAAAAAAAAAAACCAAACACCAGCACATATATTAAGTGGTTGTGCAAGTATTAACATCACTTTGGAAACACATGCAAGGCGGGAAAAAACCTCTGTGTATCTTTCTATGGTTCACTAAAGAGAACCACTATTTGCAGAAGATGCTTGCTGCAGAAACCTTCCCAGAAGAGTCCTCAGTTCTTCAGCACCCGCTGTATGTATTCAATGGCAGAAACTAACATGTATGTTTCATTAACCAGCATGCCAGACTGTCAACAAAAGGGACAGTTCCAGGTCAATTCAAACAGTAATGCATGCCCAATTTGCTGGAAGAGCCCTCCTTCAAAAACCAACACTCATTATAGAACCAAGCCTTACTGACCAAAGCACCTCCATAACAAAACAAAACATTCTGCACAAGCTGTAAGCAGAAACTCATCAGAATCAACAGAACATGCTTGCCAATGAGTACAGAAGGGTAAACACCACACCACAAAATCATTAGTCTTGTGAAGGGAGTGGTGTAGTGGCTAGCTGAAACCCTGAAGCAGGACCAGGAGAGAGTCATTGAAAAGGAATCCGTCCAAAAAAGGCAAGGTGCATCATGTTGAAGGACCAGCAAAATGGACAGTAATTACACCCAAACCCAAGAATAGTCACTCAGAACAATTCTTCAGGGATTTACCAGAAAAAGGATTGCTATAGCTTCATGGTGGCCTAAAAACCCCAAGAAATTCCAACTATTTTCATGCTGAAGTCTGTCTTTTGTTTTGCAAGTCTTCCCACAGATTTGCCATGGGGGATCATCATGAATTTGGTATCATGAGTCATGAGTACATTCATGCACATGCATTCATTTAAGAGACAGCATGACCTCTACATCGTGTGCAAATGGCAGCATGACTGATGATGCCCTCTGTTCACATTTTCATTGGTTACTGGACTGAAAACTCACATAGAAAGAGTGATGCACGTGGTAGTTCAGTGTTATGTGTGCTTGGGTGCAGGCACAGAAAGGGGAGTTAATTGCTTCTCCTTCTGGTCTTAGGAGAGTCACAGAACAAACAAGCACCAAATCCTAATTTGTACTAAGGCATTTTGGTTTGTTTCTTCCAGTTACACTTTCAGTCTCTGATTCTGCCATGCTAATTTTACTCCCAAGCAAATAAGGTGTTACAGGAAAAAAAGATATCCAATATCTACACCATCATAAAGGTTATTTTTACTTGTCTAATGAAGCTAAACAGGTGGGATGCCCTATTGCCTTCACAAGAGAGAGGAAGAGTTGTTCAGGAAGCAGGTGCAGGGAAGGAACACACACCTGTGGCAGAGGTTTGCCTTTCAGGACCCTTTATTCAACCCTTAAGCAGATTGTAAGATTGCGTGAAGAAGCTTCTCCTGTGGCATCTGTACATGGAGGGAGATATTGATTTGGCCATTAGTGTTTAAATTAACAATATTAACAGCCATAGACTGTAGTTGACATGACTAAAGAAACATGCACATACTGAAGGGTAAATACAAGCCTGCTCAAGAACCCCAATAAGCTGGGCGAAGAAAGACTTGCTTGAAAAAGCAGTGTTACATGGCCCTGAGATAATGGCCTTTGGGCAATATGTAGAGAATACAGGAAGAAGAGAGAATGCTAGCCACAGTCACATGTGTTAACCTTCCTCTGAGTTTCTACTGTCTGAATCCTCCTGTGCTCCTTTTGCACAGCCTTATAAAAATAGAAGTGCAGAAGATATCCGAATGTACCATAAACTACCATTAAACCACTCAAATTTTGCCCTGTGGTTATTGGGTCTAAAAGTGTAATGAAAGCCTTTGACAAAGCACTAGTCAGTAACATCCTTGGGATAGCAACATTGTCTATTACGGAGACAGGACAGAAATCAGTTGGAGGACATTAAAAACGCATTTTTTTGAAAGCAAATAATTGGCTCTGCAGTAAATTTGAAAGTATTTGGCATGTGAAACCTGTGCTTCAAGTAAACCTGTGCACTGTTAAAAGACATTGATACCAGGGTGGTGTGGAGGCAAGTATGCCCAACCAACCTTCACAGAATGAAAGGCACAGAAGCTACAGAAGAATATGCAAGTAGGAGCCGACAAAGAATTAAGGGCAAAGGAATTCATACGAAAGAAAGGCAAGTAGAAGCAGAGGCAGGAGGCTAATGGAAAAAACCCAGGGGTCTAAGATAAATGCCTAGGGAATCCTGCCTCATGTCTGAAAACAAGAGCAGATTAAAGACTTGCAATATTTATCTTAGGTATAACCATCCCTCTCTGGCACTTAACATTTGGGGGGGGGGGGGGGGGGGGGGGAGGTGTTCTGTTTTTATCTGAGATAAATTTAAATGCAGCAGAACAGACAAATGGTACCTAGCAAAATCAATATCCCAGTGCACTAACTAAAATGCACGTAATTCCTCGCTTCAGACACTGCCTTAACAATATGCTCACATTTGAGTATAAGGAAAAAAAAAATTTCAATAGAACTTGACAGGCCAAGTTCTGGAGCTCAGCTTAGGACTTGAGTAAACACCCAAGACTTTCAAAAAGGTGTTCAGTATACTCTTTAAAAGAGTACTCTTTAAAAGTGAGCCAAAAAAAGTAACTTTGAATCAGTAAATCCCTTGAAAATCTGACCCCTCACTGCACTTTATTGTCAGCTCCTAACTGACCTATCCAAAATACTCCAATACATCTTTTTTTTTTTTTTTTTTGGTTAACCAAACAAAAAAAAAAACCCGAACCAAAACAACAAACCACAAAAGCAACAACAGAAAAAAACAAAAACCCAAACCCCAAAACACATGACAATAAGAGATTACAGTCCAGAGCAATCTTAGCTAATCAAGCACAATCTTGAAAACACCTGTGTCCCTAACATTGAGCTAAAAAAAAAATCTAAGCCACAGTACTGTTACAATCAATGTTGTATTAAAGGAGGAGACAGAGAATTACCTATTGTAGAACAAGTAGAAATGAAACCTTGTAATCCTATGTTTGCATTCAATATTACTGACATACAAAAGAAACCGTTTTATATTAATTTACCTCCAACTGTCAGCCTCATGATTAACAGGACTAACCAGTTTCAATTTTTTTTTTTTACATATATATGTGTGTATATATATATATATAAAAAGAACATACAAAACTTCAAGAAATAGAAGACAAAGTTTCCTCAGAGAAAATCAATTAAAGGCAGACACTCCAAGGCATCTCAGATACTGTTTCAAGCTGGCAGTATTTTATAGGGTGAATTTTTCTACAGATTCTTCTATTTTCACTTTCAAATAGAAAGAGGGGAAATTGTTGCAGGACACCTTTTCATCCCTACTTTCTAACAAATCTCTCTTTGTCTCAAAGAATACTGCATCCAGCTGGGGACCAAAAGCTGGAATTACCATTTATTCACTACCCATTTATCCTTCAGCTTCACTCACCAGAAATGGCATCAAACCTGCTGTTTTCTTTGGTAGGCATCTGCATTCCTTTTAAAGTACCAAAGCCAAGCAGTTTTGCCTCAGCCCTTGAGTTTTGCAATACTGAAGGGGCCCTCTGGGAAAACAAGTGTTTAACTACATGAGAAAGCACCTCCCTATTGAATAGCTATTTACTTTGGATTGAAGAGGAGAAAAAATTTCAATAAAAGTAAAACATCCCATCTAATCATGACATGGGTGCATACCACACTGTTGGTTATTGCCTACCTGGAGACACTTCTCAGATGCTTTCCTTTATGAAAAGAAAAAGAGCAAGAGCAAACCAGTTTATAAATATTTGGCCATTTTTGACTACTTGACATTGATTACAGTTACAAAAGGCTAGAAAATTTGTAAAGCAACACTCTCAAGATACAGGAATTTGGATTCACTCAGCCCTACCCTGTTTGGCTTGAATTAAAAACATCCTTTTGTTTCCAAAGTTGTTTCTTTTCTAATAATCAAACGCTGTTAAGCAGGTGAATCCACTTTGCTAGGATACAAACAGGGAGGTTCTGTTGAGAAAGATACTTAAGTTCCTGCCTTGTAAAGACTAGCTGAAAGTCCTTCTCTTACCATTTTAAGCAATTTCTAACATGTGCGCATGTTCTTTTCTTTCCACAGATTGTAGAGCTGGCAGACAAAAGAGTTCAGAGGGATTTAGTGGTTGTTAAAGTAAGTGAAATGTCTTAAAATGGAACACTGAACAAGAACCAGGTGCATTTCTGTTGCCAATACACTGAATTCAGTCAAACTGAAACAAATACTATTTTGGCCAACTATAACCTTTGATGCTTACCAGTTTTCTTTATTAAAAAAAACAAACCAAAAAAATACCGTATATCAACTGAATGCTGCACACACAAATGGCAGTATAGCATCCCAGTCACACAGATCCCACAGTCGTCTTAAGACAGAGTTGTCCTTCATGATAAATTCATTCTCTCTCTAGAATAATCTTAGCACGCTATCAGGATACTTCGAAAAAAAACTGAGATAAAGCAGTCATAGACAGCAGCAGGAACAGCAGCAGTCACCTTTTCTTGCAGTTGTTCACCTTTTCTATCAAAATGAGTTTCTGCTCTTTAGTAATACTTTTTTTTTTAATTTTAATATCTGTGATTTTATTTTCAGAACCACTCAGAGCCCAGGCTTGTACCAGCATCCACCAGTGGGCTCCACACAAACTGATGGTTCCTATCCAAAAGGAGACTTGCATTTTCAGCAGGAGGGAAGTATTTGTTTTAACAATAATATCTCTTTGTCACTATGCCAAGTAATAATCCTGAAAATCACTGAGAACTAAAAAAAAACCCAAAAAAACCCCAAAACAACAAAAAAAAAACCCCACAAACCAGAAAAACACCAAAACCAAAACTTCAACAAAAGACAAGTCAAACGTTTTCCATTTACCTCTTCCCTCTGGTTGCGGGGGGAGCTTTTTTCAAAACTAATTGTCATTTGGTGTTCAAGAGAGAGAGAAATATTTGTAAGTGTAAAGCATATGAAAAGTTTTTCAGGGAGGTGGAAGGGATTACTTGTTTCTTTCAACTTTCTGTTCCCATAGAAAATAATTCATCCTCATTTATCACTACTCCCCCTCTCCCTGCCACAAATGCCATAATTACTAGTTTTTAATGATAACAATAGCTACTAAGCCCACATTAGTTTAGTCCATCACTTCTCTTCAAAGTACTCCAAAATATCATCATGAACAATTCCAATCCCAAGATCAGTCTTAATATAAAGGCCACACATACGACCTTAGCAAGCAAAAGGAAGACACTGAAGTGCAGCTGAAAGTACGTGAGCTAAAATATCCAAGCTATAAACTGAAAAACATGATTATCGAGAGGAATTGGAACACATTTAAATCTCTTAACATAACAGAAGATGAGTACTCATTTGTGGCCACAGCTGGTATACCTTTGCGGCCAACTTGCTATTTTGCAGCAAATAAGCAACCTTTTGTACATCTATTGTATGGTAAATGATGCCTTGGGGCAGGGGAAGAGAGAGAGAGAGAGAGAGTACTCAGCAAGATCAAAAGTCATTTTTGTTCCTTCCTGCCCACAAAACACACACAAGACTCGATGAGTACCATGACTTTAAAACCACAAGAAAACCAATGGCAACTATCTCAGATGTCTACATGGCAGTAGGAAGATCTTCTGATTCTTGTGGTTCCAAATCCTACATTTGACTGCATACTTTTAAATCAGCATAACAGAAGTCTCTGTGCTAATGTACTGCTCGAGGAGGAGGAAATCTGATACAAACCTAGAATTAGAAACTTAATAAAGCCTTCAGTCTATTATGGAGGACCATTAGTGCAAGAGACACTTGCCAAGGGATCTGAAAAGAAACAGTATTTGTGAGAAGAAATTCAAATCATTTATTGCTTTCCATTGTCAAGATTCCTATACCGTTAAAAATGAGGGATAAGGAACTAAATCCAGAGAGCAAACTGTCCAAACCTATATTCAACATAAATGTACACAACTTTATTACCATCAAAGGGTTCAACATCATTTAAAAGGCAATTGCTTCTGTCTGCAATACTGTATCATGCCAACAAACCAAGATACCTTGGGTACATTTTTCTTTTATCATGTCCTTTCATCTTTTGTTCTTTTTGGTAACAAGGCCAAATAGGTGTAGGATTTCAAGAGAGACATACTGCTTTCTTGTTCACTTCTAATTTTCCATTTTAACACATCAGCTTGGAAATAGCCATTCCACACATGAATACCTACAAAGCAAATCCTGTTCATTTCACAAAGCTCTGCTGTAGCCTTCCTGGCCACCTTGATCTGGAATTTCATAGGCGCGCATTTTTGAAATGAACAAAAAGGTGTGTAACTGTAATACAGGAATCATCTGTCACACCCACATCTCATGTTATTCTTATTGAAATTCCTGTGGGAAAATGGGTACAAGTAAAACCATGAAGACCAGTTCCTACCTAAGGCTATGAGTTTAACTTAACATGGAACAGATCTGAAACAGGCACTCTCTATGAGACTTCCCTGCATCTTAAACATACCACCACTGTTATGCAGACTTTCAAATGCACCACGTGTTGTACCTTAATCTTTTCTGAGGTACAGAAAAGATTCTCTCTCTGCCTTCAGGATTGTAGCTAAAGGCTTCAGACTCTAAGGTTTTTGACTTTGGTCACTTTCTGGATGTGAAATCAGCGTCTCCTCTTAGTGGTCTCTCACATGCGGTGAAAACTAGGACTCAATACTAATGCAAAAGCATGATACTGACCTGCTGCAACAAACCATAAGAGAAGTCTGTCCTGGTGTTTATAAATCCTACATAAAAGACAACTTAAGCAAACTATGCTTACCTCAAGCAGCAGACTAATTTTACCTTTGCGTTGAGTACAGATCTCATCCTTAAGAGAAGAATCTAGCTGTCCCCTGTGTATGTGCTTTAGACCCTCCTGATCTTTTGCCCAGCTTATGCAGAGACAAATGCTCTGCCTACAAGTCAGTTGTTGAGCATCATAGGATAACACCCTAACCTCCCTAACCTCCTAAACGTTTGCTTGAGAAAACAGTATCTGGATACATCTCATGTTCTTATGTATATTCTCTAGCCTCAACTCTAGTGATTTCTCTGCAGATGCACAATAAACTTCTCAATAGCTTTGCTAACACATCATATTTATGTTGTATCTCAGGTAATTAAAAATATAACATGCACACAATTTACAGAAAAAAGCCTATTAAGTGGCATGTATGACTTCTGAACATCAGGAAAACAAGCTAACTGTATTTGTGAATGGTCTGTGATCAAGTCTTCTACAAGGCATGAGCAGCATACAGTTCTGTATCTTCCAACAGTGTGCTGCCTACACATTTATGTCTGCTTTCAATTTCCTGTACTGATGTAGTTACCTACAATGCAATGCATGAGAATGGGAAGGTCAAATCCTTCTATCCAATCAATCTTAGCAACTAAAAAATACTTGACATCAATTCATTGCTTGCTGAGGGCTATGTACATACAAAGAAGAGAGAAAAGGATGGTGGGGGGGGGAGGGAAAGAAGGAAGCAAATGGTATAGAAACATCCTGGGTAGAAACTGAGACATCATCTTCAGCCAAGATTCAGTCTCTCTGATGTTACTCCTTTTAAAAGACACTGCACAGTCTTATCCAACTATAAAACCTCTGATGACTCCCTGTGGAGTGCTCTACCTGCCCCATGTAATGGTACCAAATGACTGTTCCCCTCCCACCCTCTATTTTCCCTCTAGTTTTCTGCAGATTGGGTGTGGATTAGGAAATACTCCTGTGCAAGAGTGAAGTGAAAAAAAGTCAAGCTCCCAGTATGCTTCTGCCCCTAAACCCCTCACCAATGTAGTCACTCAATGGTCAATGCTGAATTCAGATTATAAAAATCAATGGCAACTGAGCCTAGAGATCAGCTAATTAAGTATCCCAGCTCTATCTCTCTCATTTCATAACAGGAGAGTTGTAAAAACAAGAACTTTGGCATCCATTCAATACCTTCTCTCACGTTTTTACATGCAACAATCTCAGGCTTGCATGTGCACTGAGGTGTGCAGACACAGGTGTGACATTGAGTCCTTACAGGAAAACTATACCCATTAAAAGCACAACATTCACTCAAGCGAAGCATCAGGAAAGCATTGACACTGGAGGCAGAATGTGAAGGCAGCTACTGGAGGCTTTCATCTTCTGCATATATCAGCAGATTACAGAAGAAAAATCTAAGAAATAAAAGGGCAATTTGGAAACAGGTAAATTTATGAGAGGAAATATGCAAATATGCACATCCTTTGCCGTTTGTTTATCCATAACTTTACAGCCCAGCACACCTCCTGCAACAATCCAGATAACATAGTAAGTACTAAAGGTTACAAACTCGCCATACCATTTTGTTGGTCTTAAAATTCTATATTAAGATTCCAACTAGAAGCTTTAGAACAAAAAAAAAATTTTAAAGCAAATTTACAAATAATAAATTAACTCATATTGGCCAGTTGTGTCTCAGTCCGAATCAGTGTATCAACAAGAATCTCTCTTAAACAACTACTATAGCTTTCTTTCCATTAGAGCCACTAAAGCTAAATACGGAAGGGTAGACACCTACTTAACACATCAGTGAAGTGGCATTAGGTTCAAGCAAATGAGCTCTCCTTCCTCCCTTTCAAATGCTCCGGCACAGCTGCAAAAGGTTTCGCCTTGGTCTCATGTGACCAATTACTCACCTTCTCCATCGGGGCTCATATTTTCATAGGAATCCCAGCGTATTAGTGGGTCTGAGGTATTGTAATCAACTATCACTCCATGGTCATTCTGAAGGTGTTCACATCCTAAAAAATAAACATCTGTTTGAGACCAAAAATTATCATAGCCACATTTGTAATGCTATAAATATACATATGTATGTGGTCTTGTGACAGAAGTTTGCTCCCCCAACTGCAATACCATATTCTGAAATGCAAGAAGCAGCAATAGGGGAAGAAAGGTTATATAAACCAGCTAAAAAAAAGCTTAATAGCTTAATTTATGTTTCATTACAGAAGGTACAGGCGCAGAATTTTATCTTGGGTTTCTTGATTATGACGTAGCTCTGCTAACTTGGATCAGCCCCTAAACACAACTAACACAGATGATCCACCCAGCCCTATAGGCAGGCACGATAAAAAAAAATAGCTTTTCAGAATGAAACCACAAGTATCTATAAAGAGATGGTACTAAAGGAATGATAAAATAAGACTTTGTTAACAGATTATCACTCTGATACCAGAGCAACTTACCACTAAAGATGAACAGGGAGAGCTGAAAACTGCCACTCCGTGTCCCTCCCAGCTCCCCCAAGGTGCCAACTATGCTGTTTCATCTATTCTCCAGCCTCCTGGCAGAACCTGAGATTGGACAGCTTGCATTCAATGTGTTTGGCTGCACTTGAGTAAGCTCTGCCAAACATACCTAGAATTTTCAGCAGTAACCCACATTTTTGTGCCCGTAACAAGGCATAAGATAATATTCAGCTTTTAAATGTATACCATGAGGAATTTAGGTGTGGTCCAGTGATTCAAAAGCAAAGCACAGGTATCAAGAACTCATGTCCTTGGACTTGGCTTTGACACTGATACAAATCAAATTGGCTTTCTGCCTTTGCTCCTCTATCTAGATTAGGAAACAAAGAAATCCTCAGTTATCAACTCTTCAGCTGTGTCTGGAGAAGCAAGTCCTGTTGGAAATTGTTCTAAAGCAGGAGCATTATGCATATGCTGCGACTTTAAAAACAAGGATAGTTAAAATTAGAAGAACAAGAATGCTATGGCCCTGTACCTTTATATGCAGGCAGAAAAAAGCCATCTGTAGAGAGTTTTTGTGATGACGTTTGTCACAAGGCAGATTTATGACATTTGTTGCCTAAATATTTAAGTGTCTCATCTTCTTGGCAAGTGCATTCTTTCTTAAAAACTGTATCAGTTATTTTCTAGAATACTGTGTCCAGTTTCGAGCTACACAGTACAACAGACATGAATAAAGTGAAGCAAGTTCAGGGGAGGGCGACCAGGTCATCAGGACTGAAGGACTTGTATGAAAAAAGGCTGAAGGACCAGGGCTGCTTCAATCTGGAGACGAGATGGTCTTGGGGGGGACCTGACAGCAGCCCCCCAAAGGTCACAGAGAAGACAGAGCCAGGCGGGAGCAAGCCAGAAGGACAACAAGGAACAGGCATAAACTGAATCTAGAGAAGTTTAGAATCAATATAAGGAAAAAGTAAATCCACTGTGAAGACAATCAGACATTAGAACAGTCTGCCCACTGAGGTTGTGAAGTCTCCATCCTTGGAGGTTTTCAAGATTTGACTGGACAAACCTCTGGGCAACCTGGTCCAATCTCACAGGTGACCCTGCTTTCAGCAGGAGGATGGACTAGATGTACCCTGCAGTTATTCTATAATGTTTTCAGATGTGGAAAAGTAATTTTGCAGAAATTGTAAATAAATTATTCAAGGTGAACTCTTCTTCCTAGCCAGTTAATCCCTCAGACAGCAACTGAATACAAATTTTCAATTACTTAGAACCTTACTTTCCAACAACTTGGAGCCTGCTAAAAAACACACCTCTGATTCACCATCTAAGGAAGGGAGACTTGAAAAAAATTTTGATCCTTTTCCAGACATGTCAGCTGGCCTCTCTTCAAGCATTTACTACCCAGAAATGTTTAGAACAAGCTGGAGAAATTTATTTATAAAACTGTTTTTCATATATGGCTTTCCATCAGGCTCAGTGAGATCTTCATATTCAGCTGGACAGAATTCAACTTCTTAATGGCTGCTACTACAAGTTTCTAAGTGATCAAACCAGTGGGAAAAAAAAAAGGAAAACATGCAATTCACAGGACACTGAACAGGAGTATGTATGAGACAGTTAAGAATATTTGGTTTTCATTCAGTTTCAGGCAGAATCCATACTTTTTGGGACATGATAAAATGAGTAAGAACGCATGCATTAACACAATTAAACTGCAATATAAAGCATGATCTTAAGTTTTTATTGCAGGTCTTAATTATCTTAGACATTACAATAGAATTCTGGAGGCATACAGAATATACCCTACAAGCCAACTTCAGAGCAGAAGCATTTCCAACAAAACTATAGCTGTATCTCTTTATGCTAAACTGAAGACAGTCCAAACTTCACCACTGCAAACATAAGCAGTTATGACAACATCCAAAAAAGGTTAAGTGACAGCAGTGGCCTATCCCGTATGTCGGGCCAAACTACCTATACTATGCATGTTTTACAGAGATACACAAGTGTTTTCTACTAGTCATCAGCAATTGTTCTGGTATAGTTTTAAAACAAAACCAGATCACTCCTATGCTGATGTAAATGCAGAGTCTTCATGAAATTTTTCAAATTTAAACCAGTAACTTTATTGCATATTTTAACAGTAAAGTTCAATTTCAGATCTTCTACAAAAGAAGTGGAATAGAAGAGGAAAAAAGGATTTTTTTTATAAAAATACACATTTCAATGTGGTTTATTTTCAAACTAAGCACATTTTTTCTTCTGTATACTCACCTTGAATTTTCTCTGGAGCTCCTGAAAACACTAATTCCACTTTGCTGTAATCAGGGAAACGGTCATCTGAAAACAAAAGGATAGTATTTCAGCAAGCTATCTCCCAAGAAAGCAGTTCCAAGGCACTGGCAAATCCGGATTCTCTATTAATACACATACCCTCATCACTCTTCCCTTCTCACTTGCAGTTTAGTGATTTGCTGCTAAGAGAGTCACATTATTTGCCCCACGCATTCTCCAGAAAAGACCACATAAGTGTCAGTTGGAGTTTTGTTTACTTCCAAGAACAGTCAAAAGCAGGAGATGTGCAGTTCCCAAACCTCTCTCTAGACAGACATGGGCTGGCTTTGGCTTTTAAAGGAAAACACACCCAGGAATAAACTCAAATTGTTCTCTATACTGGCTATACTGCAATACTTGACCACAAATATTTCGTGTAGCCACACGTTGCAGGAAAATATGTTTGATTTTAGTTTGCTAGTAATGTAGGGTGAGGGAGTTACAATCCTGCATATAAACATAAAAATAAAACTGAACTAATAATTTGGAAAATAAAGACTAACACAACACATTTTCAAATGTGTCTGAAAACTTTGCATCCATTTTTGGATATTCTGAAGCATATTAGAAGATCTCCATACTCAGGCAGACGAGGTCACAAATACAGTATCAGACTTTGTGACTGCTTTCATCAGCCAAAAAGGGATCAGCTTAGCTCATCTTATTTCCTGTAATGGTGACTAACAGAGTCACCATTTGAAACAAATGTTTGTTGTTTTTACAAATGTGAGGGGAGGCAATAAGGACTATGTAGGAGCATCTGAATTATTTTGACAAGTTAACTCACTTGAAGAGCTTTTCTTCTCCTTAGGGGTTTACCTGTGTTACATGCTACGAGTCAACAAAAACAAAGCAGTCTCCCTTTCCCTAAAAGCAGGGATGGAAAAAAACCAAGAATCCTCTTGAAAACAGGTCCTGAAGATGATCATCACATGCACAGGCACACACATGCACCCCTGCACACAAACGCATGCAACCAACCACAGAAGGCAAGTACCTTTGTTGGCATTGTCCAAATCCTCTTTGCCAAACACCAGTCCATGTCCTTGAATAGCTCCAGTGTGAAACTGGAGGCGAAAAACCACATCACGAGTAGCTGACCTGTATTTTTTGTGATAACACTTCAGCTAGAAAGACAGAGAGAAACACATCAGGAAGTAATTTCTTACAAATCTGAACAAACGTGTGTGTATGCATTAGTTACTAAGTAAAGCAGCCTCAGCGCAATTTACTGCAGACACCTCTGATGTTGTAACAAGCAGGGTATGCATTATTCAATCCTTTAAAATTACACAGGCCCAAGGCAAGGTATTTCTGGATGTGTAAAAATAATCATTACTATTTTCACCACAATCAGTCACCAATCAGTAGATTATGATTCAGAATCACAACATTTGTCAGAACAAAGTTGGAATGTTGACTTGTATTCATACTTCTTCACAGTACCAAATTAATGTAAAACTGAATTATAGCACACCCATTTCAAAATAACTGAAGAATATGCAGAGTTTTTAGAAGCAGGCCTGCAAGCTGATTACATGTATTTTAGGCCTTTTTAAAAACCTACTCTAGTGATGATAGGATCTTGTTTTATGTTACTGTGGGAAGGTGGTAGTAGTTTTGACACCTTGGCTAGAACACAGAACTCTGTAAAAAGAACATCTAATATGAATATGAATTTAGCAGCTAAAGGTGAACACAATACACCTACTCTCTAACACCACCTTCCCTTAGACTAGACCTACGGATATTTTACTTACTAATTCTCCAAGTCAACTGTAATACAAAGCCACTCAGCAGTCTTACAGGAATACATGAAAATTTTGGTAACCTTAGTCACAGGACTGAAAACTTTAATATATTATCCTGATGATATCAGAATTTTATGATAAAGCAGATGTTACTGAAATGTATTAAAAAGACAACAAAAAAATCACCTGTTTTTAAAGCAGACTGAGAAAAGTATTCTAGACAACATACTGAATAACTGAAGAGCAAACAGTTATTCAAACTGAATAAATACAAGAAAGATGTAGGGGTTTAAGAGGGATGCTTCTGCAAGTTGGGATTAAAACAGTTATGAAATTATTCTCACTACAGGATTTGAAAAATCTAGCATAAGCAGTTGCTCTATACCCTTCATTATAGTAAACCCATGACACTTTAAATTCCAGAAGTTAATCAGCATTGACGATATACATGGCACACAGGACAACTTCAGAAATACTTCAGCCCAAAACCCCAGAGATGGGTTTTTTCAGGTATTCTTTACACAAACCACATATTTCTAACCCTTTATAAAGGCTGGGAGATTCTCTATGCAAGTAAGCATTATTTTATCTGAAAGTGAGGATTTGGGGTTGGTGGTTTGATTTTTAAAAGAGAATCCCCTACAGCATAGCGGTAATACCAGGTAAAATACTATTTGCTTCTAATTTTAAACAGTGCTTTACACCCACTAAAATTAATATAGTGTATAAACCCCTGCTTCTTGAAGGGATCTATTTCCTTTTAGTCCCAACACAACTACCAGCATCATTTCGCTAGAACCATGGCCATAAGTCAGTCCCTTAAAATACCGAAATACAAGGTAGGAGAAAAAGTTAGACTGCTTGATTCAAGAATAAACAAACACTCATTCTCCACTGTGCCCAGCAACTCCATATAAAGGCAAAACACCATCGTAAATGATAAAACTGCACGTTTGCCCAGAAGTGAAAAATGGACAGAAAGGGGATTAAGAGCCCCTGACGAGGGATATTAGAACTAACCTGCTCCAAAATGTATAACTGGCCTGAAAGTAACTGTGATAGTTTTATTTAAATATATTATGTGAGCAAAAAGAAGCTTGAAAAGACCTAAGAGCTTCTTTAAAGTTATATACATTCCTCCACAATTTTGTGTTAAAACAGTAACTTCTTTAGCTGTTTAAACAATCACATTATTTTTATATGTGGGTCATACATGAGAATTTCTGCAGAAGCAGAAGACTAAATACCTGAACAGTACATTTTATCCTCCAACTTGTCAAGAGTTTTGGCTTTGCACGCTTGCTGGATTTACTCAGAATCTACTGTCCTTGCCATAATCTTGTTTATAAAAATGCTGAATCTGGTTCAGTTCAGAGAACTACATAGTTCCTGCTTCTTTCTAATTCAAAGTAACAGCCTTGAATAATTTTAACTTAGCACATCCTAAACAACTTATATAGAATTGTAATTGTTTATGAAAATCTGGCCTCTGTTACCATCAGTAACAGTGTACATCTATACCCATGATACCAAAAACACCTTTTAGTGCTCAGTATACATAATAAGCTTTCAATGAAATCTAAGCTTAACTTTGAACTCTGACTCCATTACCTTCTGATGCCATATTCAAGAATTAATGCAAGCCACTGTAATATGCTGGGAAATACCTATATGCAGATGTCAGTGCAGCTTTTCAACAGCTGTGGCTGTGCTGTATCACCACATACTATTCACACTGTGTTAACAAATTCTCTAAACCTAAGACAAGCAAGTCGTCTTTTTTTTTTTTAAACCATGCACTTCAAGTGGTTAAACCTTCTAGAGGTGGAGCATCCTATAGATTTTTCTTTTTCCTGAAACCACTGATGTTTTTGTTTAGACATAGTAAAAAAATATTCAAAACTGAAATGAAGTCTTTGTTTAGGAAATACTACCATGCTGAATAACATGCTGGCTTGCTCAGAAGAATTACCTCCAATAATAGCATGGGATTAATGCAGTCGATGTCTTTTAAAATGATGCAAGCATTACTGAAAAGCTATATGCTCATTGTTCATTTTAAACGCACATTTGAGAGATACTGAATTTGTCTCCGACTGATTTCTTATGTGAGATATCCCATTTCCTTAGTCACCAACAGCCCTCCAATGAGAAACAAATCTTCCTGAATTTGAAACTGTCTCAAACCTCCAGAGTATACCAATTAAAACAGTATATTTAAAAATTGTTTCTCCATTTTTCAGTGAAAGAAAGAATAATATACTAAACTGAATAGGGAGGGGAAGTAGGAAAGGGAGAAGGAGGAAGGATAATAAAAAAGATTATTTCAAAAGAAAAAAAAAAAAAAAAAGAATCTGATACCAAGGACCACTTACATTGAGGTCCAACATTTCTCAAAGTAGTACGTAAAATAAAAAAAACATTCTGAAACCTACTAGCAACAGACCAGGAATACTTCCCCCCACCATTCATTCCACATGTTCTTCTGTCCTCTTAGTTTAAGAAACTGAAAGACAAAGCAACTGTCTTTCTTTACTTTCTCTGTGCATAACTGTGTATGACAAGCAAGAGAGAAAGCAGAGAGATTTAAAATGATAGTGCTGCAATTCACCCATAGTTATGCTTTGCACACACATGCATTAGCATGCATAAATTGTTTTCTAAATACTGCATGTGCTTGTAGAATCTGAAAGCTTTTATGTGGTATCACACCTTTTTGAGTTCCAAACCAATTTAGAATTAGTTAAGTATTTTCTTTAGACCATATAGTTTTACAGTTGTGCACGCTGCCAGCCAAGTTACAGGACAAGGGTATTTTAATGCTGAGTTACAAATACTCCCCAAAGCAATTCTTACAAAGAAAACAGCGATACAGGCCTTACTGCACTTGGTGATGCTATGAAATGGGAATGCTGAGAGCAACTGTTTTGGCTCCTAAAAAAACTTCTATAGTTTGCATTTTATAGGAATTTTCATTCCTATAAAACTCAAGGATGATGACTAAATTAACTTAATAAACTATTTTGTAGTATGTCTGCAACTATTTGCTCAATTTATTTTTTTACAAGAATGCAAACCAGGTCAGAGACTGTAAACTAAATGGCACAGTACTAGATTTTCATTCCATACAATTAACTTACCATAATATCTCCCTTCAAAAGCTGGGCAGGGTCTATAGCAATGCAGATTCGGCTTTGATTTTCTGGTCCTACACTACTTAACAGGAGAGAAAAGAAAAAAAAATATGGTTTAAAGAAACAAAAAACCAAAAAAAGAAAGACAACTATGTAATTCTGCAATTATCAGAATTAAAACCTGGATTCAAACGTAAAGGAAAATGCTTACGACTTACTATATTCCAGATGTATAAACTGGTTGCATAGCCTGGTATAACTTCAGAAAAGGTCGGCAAGCTGAAAAGAAGTCAACAGAAAATACTTCTGTGATTATTTTCCTTTATCTGAATATTACAACTAAGAAGCTTCATGCACATCCTGATTGAGCAAAGTGGAAGCACACAAGTGGCACAATGTTGACTGTCAAAATATCCTTCAAAACAAAATTGGGTTTTGACAGATTAATTTTCCCCAAAAAAAGTATTTGATTATATTTTATAAAAAAGTCACTTTTTCCTGATCTTCAGACTAGTTCTGAATGAGGGAAGAAGGGATTTTAAAGGATTCCAATAAGGAAAGAAAGAACACTTTGCTCCCTATTAGATGTCTGTCTTCCTTCCCACTTTTTCTGCAGGAGAACAAAATTATTAAGGGAATAAAGAGAATGGCCAAAGCAAAATAAAACAAACCCAAAACCAAACCCCAAAACAAAATATAAAGCATTTTAAAAATTAAACAAAATGTTTGATCTACAGGTTTTTTTTAAACTGTGAAGTCCCTTAAATGTCTTACTACAACAAACAATACCTTGTCTTTACTGAAATAATTATTTTAGAAATAAAACCAGACTAACCCTAAACAACAGCAGTGGAGCGTTGCAAATTCATGCTGATGACATTTGAAAAGACAGGTGCAATTTAACACTCAGATGACAAAAATGGAGAGTTATACTCCTTTACTATACTCTAGCATAGTATCTTGGTTTAGCATGCTAATTTTAAAGCCACTTATTATAGCAGGCCACTTTAGAAGCACACCATATGCAAATGGCTTTTCTACAGAAAAACATAATCATAAATATAATTGCTTTTTTGTTTTGAGATTGGATTATTTCCTAAACAAGGAGGAAATTATTGTGAAAACTGACCAGGTTCTCAGCTCTTTTGCAGGACTGGGATCACAACTGTTCAAAAACTAGGCAGACATGAATAGCATCAACTCTTCATTTAACAAAGGACAAGAATTCTATTTCACCTGCTGTAATTCTTACTCTTTGGATATTTCTCTTCTCCTGGTTCTTTTATTTGGGAATATTTGGACTGACATCAAGGAGCATCAACTCTACTTTGAGATTCATGCAGGCTTTCTAGAAAGCTCCAAAATGAAACAAGACTTTGAGCCTACACTTGGATAGGAAAAGTTAGGTAATTTACCTCCCCCAGCATCAAAGCTTGGGATGCCATGAAGGATAACATAGTGCAGGAAAAGAGGGGTTGCGTTCATTTTCACAGATCCAGATAGAAGGCCACTTAAGAACTGCACGTATCTAAAAATACAAAATTTATTTGAATTAAATAAAACAGTAATGCAACCCTATCTGGGAAATACATTCTTTACACATTAGTATTTCTAGGCCATGGGTAGTGAATAGCACTGTGACATTACATGTAACTCCAAAAGCATAATCTTACACAAAATAGCCTGAATATACACTTTAATTTACCACTTTATTAAATCCATGGCTGTTACATTGCTGCTGTTGATGTCTTCATTTTAGTTATTTACATCACTACTCTAAATAAGAAAAGAACTAGCAGAGATCAGTCAAGTCAATCATTTTGGTATACATTTCTAGTTGCAACTGAAGGTCTCCATTGGCTTTCACAGCAGCATGACATGGGTCCTGCTCCATTTAGAGTGATTCACACTTTATTAAAACAAGAGCAAGAAGTGCCCTTGTTTTAATGTTAGCATTAAGGCCAATGCAGGCAAATAACATCTTCATAATAAGAAGTAATCTCATTCAGCAGCAAGCAGAGGAAAACTACCATAGCAACATGAAAATCATTGTATTTCTGCTATTTAATACCTGGTTTGGTCACAAGCTCACGAGCAAGTACATGCAAGTGAATATGACTGCAGCGCGTGTTAAACAAATTCCTCCTGTCTCCTTAAATAAGCAAGGGATATCAGTCTCCTTTAATTTTTCTACCGGCTTTTGAGTCCCTTTCTCTTCCATGTCCACGACAGAACCTTCATTTATCTTTACTCTCAGGAATGTACAGAAAAAAGAAAATCACCTCTTTTTCCCCCTTTACACACAGATCTCATCAACCGATCCCTTACTGCATGCTCATGGTAACACCACAAGTAAAGATATCCTGCCCACAACTAAAGATATCCTGCTTTACTACCCCAGAATGGGGTTTGTGGTGGTTTAAAACAGGTTTCATTTTATAGACAGCTAGCAAAGCTCACTTTATTTTGAAATGCCAAGAAAAGACAACTTTGCTTTTTGGTTTCCTCCTTCAGTCTCCCTGAAAATATCTGGTGCATCAAAACCACAAATTTACAAATTGTCACACCTACATGACAAAAAACAGTGTGGCAAAACATTTTGTCAGTGACCTCTCAGTCTGAACATATTCTCTCTACCACTACCTGTTTTTAATTATTCCAAAAGTTTGACTGAATTTTTGAACATCTTTCTCAAGGCAGTGCATTTAAAAGGCTTATAGGCAGTTGGCTTATTTCTGAGAAGAGCGTTCAAAGATTTATCCTGAAGGTTTATGAGAAATTTTTAAATATGCAGGGTCTGTATCTGCACTTCTTATTCAGGCAAACCTTCAACTGCTTACCTGAGAATATGTATCCGTTTTAAGTATTGTCAGAATGGATTCAGAATAGGAGATCTGGTCTATAGTTCCTTTTCTTGCCACTGTTACAGCATCCAACTACCAGTGGGGAAAAGCTAAGTGATATTTTCAGGACTGATGCACTTAATGGCCACAATTTTGGGGTTTTTTTCTGGATAAAACTGAGTGGATAAAAAGTTTCAAAATACAAATAATGGGTGTATATCAAAATGATAAAATTTGAAAATTCACCTCAATTATACTTGTTTATATATCAACTGGATTTTAACAAGGACATCACTAATTAATTATCCAAGAATGGTTTCAGAGAAAAAGCACATTAAAAAGATGATTCGGGCCACTAACTGGTCAAAATAGGATCAAAAAAGGATTACAAAATTACCCACAAATATTACAGAGTTGGTTTTCCTTTCTCTGCAATAGCATTAGTAGCCACTGCCAGGCCAGGCAAAGGTAGGAAAGGCCATGTTCAGGAGGAGAACAGTTCTGGCAAATGGCTTAGAGAACCTCCTCTGTTCTTATGGGGAGTGACACTCCAAAGTACACTGTGTGCACATGTGTCTAGAAGATGGTAAGGGCAGCTCAAGTTCCATACTGCTGAGCAAAGATGCTACATCCATCAGTCAGGAAGTGAACTGAGTCTCTCGGACTTCCCTCCTCCCCCACCCCCCGGAAGAACTAAGCAAGTGTCCTTGAATAGGGCAGGAAAGCTAGATCCCATCATTTACACCTATTTAATCTCTAGTTTTAGGGCTTGCATATGGATCACCTGAGTTAGTAGCTACTGAAGCTTCCTGTCAACATGGTTGCAAAAACTGCCCTGATGCACTATTCACAGAGGCTGCTGTGAGTGTTCCTGGCTTTCATTGAAATATGCCTGCTGTATAAGGCTTCTTGATGGGAAGATTAAGAACATCTATTTCCTTTTGCTCCTGCAGTTCACACTTCTCTATATGGTAGGCACCACTCAAATCCTTAATATTAAAATGGAATACACATTTATGCAGGCATAAAACTAGAAGGGAAAAAAAAAAAAAGAGACCAGTAAACTCCTAGTTATGCAAAGTTTATTTCAAGTCTAATGGAAAGCTGTTACTATTTTTCAGGTGAAAAAGAGCTCTGCAGGTCACCAAACGGGTTCAAGAAGTAATGGAAAAGTTTTCTTATTTAGAGATTAACAAAACCAAATGCCTTATGTCATTGTTACTACTTATGTTTCTAGTTTAATTACTAGCAAAGCCTCATCCTTTAAACAACATCTAAAACCCATACTGTATAGATGCTGATTAAGAACAAAAAATGAACAGTAATTACTAAATCAAATCCAGTTGATATTTTATGTTTCTAAAAGAAGATTCACCTATATCAAAATTACTTGTCTAATGGATACCAATCTCTTGGTACTGAATCCTTTCTTACATCTCATCAAAATGAGGTAAATAGCAAACCTCCAAAACTATTCACTTCCCAAACCATTTGCTTTGAGTCCTAACTCAACCTTATTCATGCAGACAGACTGAAAAGGTAAGACATCCAGATAGACAGAATGAGTAAATGTTTGTCAAAGCATGCATTATTAGCAAGAACATGGGCCAGATGCATAACCTGCAGATTCTCCCAACAAGTGGTAATAAGATCTTTACTGCACATGAATCAACACACACTCCATACACATCATTTATGCCACAGATAAATGAGTTTATTATTATCTTGGAGCAATGAAGAAATAGATTGTGACATCTCTTCTTGCTAACAAACAATGCAGTAAGAACACATGCAGATAATTGTGGTACAAAAGGTTTTATCTATCTTGGGCTACACGCAGGAACTGAAGGAGAGATCTCATCAATCAAGGAATATTAATGTAAGATAAAGTGCTGAGAGTTCAGGAATCACTGGAGGATCTTGCGGAAACAGCCTTCACATAGCAGGGGAGGGAGTAAGGGATGGGGTCAGAAGATAACTATGACATTTCTTATTGGTATGAATTAGAAACAAATTAAATACCTTCTTTGGGATGGCTGCATTAAAGCTGAAACTTTATCATCAAAGAATTTCTTCATAGCAAATCTGTCTAGAGCCTGATCAGCACTGTCAAAACAGATACACAGACACCATGTTATTCCAGTTTGGGGTTATCTTGGAAATTAAGCAGGTTACTGCTTGGAATATGCCAAAATATTTGGAAGGAAAAAGAAGGAAAAAAAGGAAAAAGAAAAGAAAGAAGCACCTAACTAGCAACTCTAGCACTTACAGGTCAGACAAGAATGTTTTTTTCACTGACACCTTCTCATTCCACACCTTAAGGCAGTTTCCTTGTGAGGTGTGAGCACCTACTCCCTTATTCAATTAACTGTATTGCATATTTCCAACGTGACTATGTTAAAGTCATAATGCAATAAACTGTAGCAAAGCCAAGCAGCTCAGGCTGCAAAAGAAGCATAGCTGCCATAATTTCCTTAGAGTGCCACTGGGGAGTTCTCTCTGCGAAATACAAATTTATTCTCTTTTTAAAAAAGCAGCAGCAACATTATGGAGATGAAAACCACTGTCTAGCTCTGACTGTAGTATAGCACATGAGGTGCATAGGATGAGGGGCTAGGGTATCATTTAAACAGTCAAAAAATTCATTCGGTCTTTGTTTCAGACACACCCTGAGCCACCAAGGGAGAGAATGTTTAAAATAAAAGTGTCAGTCTTTGAAAAAGAAATGTTTTGCATCAGACAACCACAAACTCTTCAAACACACAATTAAGGAGCAACGTAATTAAAAAAAAAAACAAAAACAAAACAAAACCACAACATATTTTCTTCCATTCTCTATCCAGAATGGCTCTGCTATGGGTCTTCTGCATCTGTGTGGAGGAAGGCAAGAGGGTATAGAAAAAAAAGAAATAGAAGTGCCAAAAATCAGTAAGAATGCTGTTAATCACATATGCCAAGTAACATGCTATGCTGATTCTGTTGTATCTATACCAGATAAAAACAATGTGTCTCTTAACAGATGTAGTTGACAGTGTTAATTAACATCAGGACACAAAAAAAGCAGAAGTTTCAAAACAATTAGACTCTGGAATCTCAAATTTTACATTCCACACCTAGTTCAACCTAAATGAGTTCTGAGAAAACAAAATGCGCAAAGTATACATATGCATATCATGTTAAAAATGGAATTTATACCTTTTCCAAAAATTAATCAGAAGTGACTGATTGTCCTGATGGGGTGCTGGACCAGGCTGTAAAGTCATGCCTTTTCTTCATGGATGTTAAAGATGACATAGCATGTGCTTAGAATATCATTGACTCTCTTCTTCACCCAAGCCATCATACATCTTCATCCACACTACCACCCAGAATTTAGGCAACCCACTTGTAACTGGCCAAAGACTGCTAGTACTTTACTTGTTAAAGCTGAGCTTACCAACTGTTACAAAGAACTCTGTTTACCCTCGTTAAATGTGACAGCACATTATTCCTTCATAAATGGGAAAATCAGATATTTATAACATATAACCAAAAGCGGGTTGCATCATAAGGCTTTTTCACTAAGCCTAGATTTTTTTGGCATGTGCATGCAGACAATTAGGAACTTTATTTAGTGTGAACATCCTCAAAGTCTTCTGAGTACTGTTTCTGACACAGCAGCTGGCACCCTCAACAGCAGCACCTGCAGTAATTTGTGCTTCTGTGAGGTTGCCATGTACCATTTTGAAGAGCCTTGATAATGCTACGGATATACAAATCCTAGCTGGGAAACTTCCCCAACCTCATTCTTACACAGAAAAGTTAAGTTTTGGATAGGAGCTGACAGATATCTAGAAATTTAAAAAGGAGGGCTTCCAAACTCACTCCTCCCCTGCAACATCACTGGAGGAATCCTGGATTTGTTTGGGGTAAAAGACAACACCTTTCATTGCTGGGCTTTACAATCACATCCAGGTGTTGTTCTGTCATGGCATTACTAAAATGTATTTATAGCCAGGTACCACCTTTAAGGATGACACAATATAGCAACACTGATATCACAGTACAGTACTATCCTGACTTGACAGATTTTGTTGTTCACAATACTTCTCAACAAAGTATTATAAAATTGCGGCATTCACTGTCCCAGTAACTACTTGAAGATTTATGTATTTATTTTTACAGCACATATTGGTGTGTATAATGCACCTAATTTCTTAGTCTACAATTACCTGTCTATCAGGCTTACCAGAGCGAACAGATTATTTTCCAAGATGCTGGTTTTACTGAAACCGATTAATAATTTGCCATCAGCCTATAGTGATTCAGGACTTCATCCACTACGGTACTGGATCAAATCTATTACTGACAGAGTCATGTGAATTCAGAACCAGATTTGATTTAACCATGGCCTTTACAGCGCATTTTTATTTTAATGCATTTATATATGCATATATAAAAGAGAACAAGGGAAAAGGATTTGATTAAAAACCAAACAAAACCAAAACATTATTCATCCTTTTGAGACCATTTATCAAGTTTTATCTTTGTTGACATAAATCATCGATTGTCGTTTCATAATTTGAGCACTCTAAAAGAAACAATTAAAACCAAGTAATCAGACACCTATTGTTTGAACTGACTCCAAGAGGAAGTCTAGATTATTTCTTAAACTGCATTCTGCAGTTTGATCCATGTCTAGGATTTCCCTATTCAAATATTGATTCCAGATTCTAATAACTGTTTTCCTTAAGTACTTCAGGAATAGTTTCTCACTGATTCAAAAGAGGCAACTTGATGGATGTGGCAAATAGATAGGTTTAATAGAATAAAGATGGTATCATTATTTTAAAAGTTTCTTGCACATTTCTTCATTCATCTTGAAAGACCCTTTAGAGAATTTTCCTGCAGAATCATTTAATATCTCAAATTAGAAAGGACCTTAGAGTGTCACCTAGTCCAACCTCCTGCTGAAAGCAGGACCACAGGAAAACTGTCATGAAAGCAGGCTGTTTTAAGGCATCCTCCAAGACTCCTTGAGAAGAAAACCTGATAAACTTTAAGTGACAAACAGTAAGCTGACAAACAGTACCACAATTAAAAGGCATCTTTTTCTGGTATTTCCTTAATTGTAAAAAACACACAAGATGCATTATTCACAACTTACCTTGCAGAAACATTGGTGAAGTGCATATATGATGATATAACTACACCTATCCTTCCTTTTCCTCCCTGTAACAGGAAAAAGGAAATGATAACTTATTTATTACATTATGGGACATTATTTTATTTAAGACCCATACTAAACAAAACTTCAAGTCAGGAGATTCAGATAGTCCTTTTGCTCGTGCATCTCCTGTGTTATTGCAAAGGCGGTAATGATGGGTAGCAGCTTGTCTGCCTATGCAAGCTGGCTGACAAGTGACATAAAAAACACTAAGTAGGATTTCTATGTGCGTGCCTGTCAAGTCTTACTAAGAGAAAATTATTTAAAAAACCTAATCTTGACCAGTAGTAGAAATGTATCAACTATACTAATTTTATATTACTTTTCCTGGAGATCATTCAAGACAAGTCTAGACAATGTTGCAATTTCTGGCATGAAATGCTATAAGATACCTATTTTGGAAAGAATTTGAGTTTCTGACAGGTTTGGGCATTTTTATCTCCCCAGCATCTGAGATTTATAACAACTGCTACTTATTTTTTGATGGATAATTTAAAAAAAAAAAGTTCCAAAATCTTATTAAATAATTTACATGACAAATTCAGTACAATTTATCAATCAGTAATTCTCACAGGTTTCACAACAATTTCAGTCTCTCAGCTGATACAAGTAGCCGTACCTATCTTTGTGGTTGGAAACTTTAAAGTCATTACCAAAAGGTATTAATCAATAATATGCATTACCAATTTGTATATAAAATACCTAGGAATACTTTGGCCCCTTTTCTTTTGTCCCACACGTGGGCCATTCTGCTGGCTGCGTTCGTGCAACTAGTTAGAATTCAATAGTGTTTCATACAATCATTGCACTCTGCCTGCAAGCAAATCAGGACTGGGAGATATACAATGTGACTTGAAGAGAACTTTTGGTCCCATTATCACCCTCATTCTGTTTAGAGTAACACCTGCCAGTGATACAGAGACAGATTTGCCTCGAGTGTAACCAGCACAGCTACCAACTCAGTTCTGAATTCATTTTATCTGTATTTAAGGCTTCTCTTTATTTCTCTTCATTGTGAGCAAGCAAGAAGAGGTTACACTGCACAATGGCAGCTTTGCTGTAAGGCACTGCAACAAGGCTGGCAGTTAGAACCTGTCAGAAGTACCCAGGAGGTACTTAATGCCCTCATTTCCTACAACCATATGAGAGTCTAAAGGGATGAGCTGGGATATGTTGCCTACCTCATTCCGCAATAAAATCCAGGAATGTCACAGAACATGAAATGCTTCTAAAGAGTTTGTTATTGAGCTGGAAAAACTTCAAGCTGCTAAAATACACTCACAGAAGTAGCACTGACCTTTGAATGAAGCGAACTAACATCACTGCATGCAGTGCATCAGAGCAGAGGCTACAACTTTAGTTATAATAAAAAGCCATATGTAACAAGCACACAAGGTCAGTGGATTTAAGCTTACTTAAATCAACTGAAGACTTGGCACACTGTTTCCAACATTGAGAACAGATCAAACTATTGTTACTCATTTTAAAAAAGAAAAAAAGAAAAGGACAAGTTTCTGAAAATGAATACAAACTGATAGGAGATATGTATACACAAAGCTCACTTACTCTGCAATGAATCACCACCACATGTTGAGGATCATTGTTCAGCCATGACTCCATGGCCTTGCAGATGGTGCACACCTTATCAAGAGGTGGAGCATGGAGATCAGGCCACCCCACATCCATAATCTGCAATTAAACAAGTAACATTCATCACAAGAGACTCCTTGACCCTAATGCTACATATTAACATGTGGCTTCAAATAATTGTGATGGTGAAGAGTCTCCACATTTTTTCCAACCCCAGATAATCATGTCATTCAAATGCCATGATGTAACTAAAATATGCTTAGAGGTCTCTTAAGGGCAAGAAGGGGATTTGTTTGGGTTTTTTAAGATACTAGTACTTTTATAAAAAACAAACAAACAAAAAACTCCCTCCAAAACCCACCAACCACTCACAAGTGACAACATCTCTGAAGTTCTTGACTTCTTCAAGAATTTTCAATTAGAAATTCAAGTATTTTGTAACGGTAGAATATTTAGAAGGTCAAAATTAGAACAAAGAATGTTAAGTGGCCTGGTCCAGTATTTTGTGATTGTTTTTATTTAATTTGCAATTCATTTCCTCCATGTGCAACAGATTTGACATCTCAAATTTCTGAGTAGTCACAATGGACTTCAGGTCCTGCGTGCAAAGTCTAAGAAAACAACAGGAATGGCTATGTAAAGCACAGACCTAAAAGACACAAAACAGAACTTGGGGAAAAAATAAAAAGGGATGTATGTGGAGGTTTTTATCATCTTCCAAAAGTAGTTGTTCTCTTACTTTGTATATCAATGCTGGCATAGCTGCAGGGCTTATCAGCCCTGAAGCTGTATTTAACCATTTATATATGTACTTAACCATTATATATATATTGACCATTATATATATATATTTAACCATATAAAGCCATTTAAGTTGTATTTAACACTAGAAAGAGAGGTACTTTATGGAAGACAACCAATACCTTTGGGTTAAGCTTGGCAAGGTCATATCTCTTTTCAGAGAGGTTTAACACCTGTTCAGAAAGAAAGAAAAAAATATCAGCCATCAAGACTTCATAATTTACGTAGTAAATAGCTTTATTTGAAACACATGATAATTACAAGAAACTACAGTGGTAAGGCTTCAGGTTTGCGTACTGTTTTACTAAAATAAATTAACATTTGACATCAGGTAGCACTAGGAAATGTATTTTAGGTATTCAGTTGTTATAAAATGAAACTAAATGCACATTTTGAAAAAGGACAATTAAAATTCTGGTACATTTTATTTATTTCACATGGCTTTATTTTAGTCCGAGGTATACTGAGAGACCTGGGCACCATGCAAAGTAACTGCACAGCATCAGAATTAACAAAGAAAAGTCTGAGAGGGTGGTACAGTCTTAAATATTTGAATTTGAGTGCCTGGCAAGAAAATATTGGTCTGTTGAAATTTCACAGGAAGATATGGCATAGCTATTTAACTATAGCTTAGCCTGTGAGATCTGCCAACTCTTCTGTTAACCCATTAGACAGTAAGTTATCATACACTTAGTGCTTATTAAGGAACAGTTACAGAAATAGACTGCTAAATGAACATAAAGGAAAATAAAAACAAAGCAGTGTATTCAAGTATATCTGACACTTTCATTAGGAAGTACTTTAAATCAGGATCAATCAGTAACAAAAAGCTGATATATCGATACTCAACAACTGTAACAACGCTACTGAGGCAGATTCTCTTTCACAGTGTGGCTATTTCACATCACAGTAAGTATAGATGACATTCATAATAAAAGTCTCATTATGTTGCCAGAACGGGATAAACAGACCATAAATGCAAAATAGTAAATATGAGAGGTAAGTCCATTATACAGTTTACTACTACCCAAGAACAATTTAAGAACCCTTTTCTAAAAGGTGTATAATCCTGTTTGGCATTAACCAGCACTCTCATTGGCAGTCTCAAAGAAGCCAAGAACTGAACAGGCTAAAGAAACTACATCATTTCACTTCTAGAAGCTGGTGCCTGCTGCTCACTGATGTGGTACTTAAATAAGCCCATCATGGACACAGTGGAAGCAGGAAGACGTTATACCATCTTCAGGAAAAAAGTACACTTTTTGAACAAGAAATACATCCAGACAAAGAAGCCACCCCCAAATTAAAAGGTACCCAAGAAAACAGCTTCTATTTTAATCTGCATAAGGTTCTGGAATCACACATGACATTGACCATAAAGGGTATACACTTTCATTGACCTCAAACCCCAACAGAAAGCATAAAACATCTTTATATGATGAGGAACATGGTCTTTATTCCAATATGTTGTTTGCATTTTCAACAGATTACTGCGGAAGTGCTAAACGGCAATCAAAAATTTATATGTGCACTGCCCATATTATTTTGGATCAGGAAGATGTAGCCACATTTACAATTAAGACTATAGTCATCCTTCCAGAAATACCAACTGTAATTTAACAGGAATGAAACTAGAAGTGTCTTATACAAATTGCTCACAAAAATTTCTGTAATTTTCTATCAGTCTTAATATTTGCAAAGCAATTTAGTTGAGAGCTGTATTCCTCAGTACAGAATTCTTAAAATTAGTGTTAAAGCTATGTTAAGAGATCAATTACCTAAAATTTTCCACAGGAAAAGAAGTGCTATTTGGTGAAAACTTTTTTATTCATCCTTCTTGTTGTATTTCTATGTAAGATCAGTTTAAAATTCCTGCGTGTCAGGATACAGCCCTGTTCATAATAGGTGTTTGTCACTACTGGATCAGGTGCCAAACTCAAGATGACACTGTTGTACCCAAGTCCCTGTCAAGCTACAGAGTAGAGATCAAGCTGAGATACTCCAGGAGTCCCATCAGCAGAGCATAGAGACCAGAAGGTACAGCAACCAACATTTCACATACAACAAAACAAGAGGTCACAGAAGTCTTTGAAGAGAATCATATGCTATAAATAGATGTTAGTGGAAGATTAACTGGATCCTTTTTAAGCCCCTTTTTGGCATATCCTAGGTCTACTTCCTTATATTTTGGTACAAGAAAGAGGAGCATTAGCCTTTAGTTCTATTAAACTTAAATGATTTTGCCCTAAATTTTAGGGCCTCATCTTAAGAATAAAAATGAAGTAAGATAAAATAAGTGGGGGAAAAGAAATTCTTCCTCCTTATACACAACAAAGAGGAAACATCTCCCTCCCCCTTCCCATATGATTTAATCCTGAACTGGGAAATAACTTGTACTATTAAGATAATATTAATTCTCTCTGCTGAATGCTCAGCAACACCATAGCACAAAAATAAGGAGACCTTTTAGCTGGAGAAGAGACCTTTATGAAGGTAGTAAAGGGTCTTAGATTTGGTCTGCTCCTTAATCAGATGATCAGAAATACAAAATCTCATGCCAAATAACAGAAACAAACACCATGTAGCTGGCAATTTTGAAAAGTGAAAGATGTACTCTGGTCATACAACACGAAGTACTGACAGGGGAACAACTGACCAGCCTACAGCCCGTTCCATTAAGGAGAAGAGACTGGGAGAGCTGGCAGCAAAAGTCTTCTACCAGGTGGGACCAAACTTGCTTGCTGAAAACAGTGGCAGCCTTGTGTTGACTAAAGAGCAGGGCAAAATAGGAAGGGAGGCCAAAACATGAAATAAGCTAAAATTAACAAATAGTTCCAACTACTGAAGCAACACCAACACACAAGCATTACCATATAATTTACATATGCAAGACCAAGAAAATGCACAGCAGTTATATTAGTCTAACCGAGTAACAAATATGTAGATGCTAAGACTGCAGTGTAACCACCAAAATCTTTTTATAGATCGTAGCAGTGGTTTTGGGGTTTGTTTCACTTTTAAAAAGAACTGACCACGAATTTAGACAAAGTATTTACTGTCAGATTCATAATGCCTTTGACATAAATGAGTTACTGTTCATCAGCTGCCGTGTATGCCCCTGTGTGGATAACACTCTAAGTAGTGAGCTAATTTAGAATAGTTTACTCATCAAAAAACTTGATTACCTTTGAGTCACTGTAAATACAAAAATGTAACTGGAGCACACTAATACAGCAACAGACAGAAATATGGTAACTTGCTCATTTATCACTGCTCTAAATCAACATCAAGAGAACTGCTTTGACAACAGTAAGTTATAAACACTGCGATAAAACAGGTTAAAGACACTGAAAAAACAAACATTTATCTGTTTTAAACACCAAAATATTCAGTTTTAGGTAATGAGCAGAAAATCAGACAAGTACACAGACAAGCTTATGGATTTTTTTTTTTTTTGCTTAAAAGCTCAATATATCTTAACAGTTGAGCATTACTCCTCTCTTACAAGTGTAATGGATGGCAAGCGTTTTAGTCAAAGTAGCATGACAAGTACATTACTGATGAAGTTGATCAAAACAGTACCATAATGGTGAATTTATTTTTGCAAATGAAAAACTCATTTCAGTTGACACAGCAATTGTGTCATTTAAACTGTTTTCTGACAGATGTTTGCACTGTGTGTATTTTGAAAGTACTGGTGCAAAACAGCATTCACTTAGAATCAAGCCTTTGAATCCTGCAATAACATATACCTTCCTTTGTATCCAAGAGACAATTTTATTAAGGAATAAAAGGATGCTTCATTCTACACTTTAGATCTCCTTACTATGAAAGGTTTGGGTTTTCAGATAAATGTTTGTTGCAGAAAGGATCTGTCAATGAAAATACACTGCATGAAAGCAAACATATCAATGCACTACTGTTTCTTGGCCACTTTAAAAACTGTTTTTTAACAAATGTATTATGGATTATTTTTTATCTCTCCTTCCTTTCTTTTCTCTGTCTAATCCAGAGATTCTTAATTCATTATTAATACAAAACTATAATAGAATCATAGAATCATTTAGGTTGGAAAAGACCTTTAAGATCATCCAGTCCAACCATTAGCCTAACACTACCAAGTCTACTCTAAGCCAATCAAGGGTAGACTAGACTAAACCATGTCCCAAAGTGCCACATCTACCCGTTTTTTGAACACTTCCAGGGATGGTGACTCCACCACCTCTCTGGGCAGCCTGTTCCAATTCCTGACCACCCTTTCCGTAAAGAAATTTTTCCTAATTTCCAACCTAAACCTCCCATGGCGCAGCTTAAGCCAATTTCCTCTCGTCCTATCGCTAACTACTTGGGAGAAGAGCCCAACACCCACCTCGCTACAACCTCCTTTCAGGTAGTTGTAGAGAGTGATAAGGTCTCCCCTCAGCCTCCTCTTCTCTAAGCTAAACAGTCCCAGTTCCCTCAGCCGCTCCTCATAAGACCTGCGCTCCAGAACCTTCACCAGCCTTGTTGTCCTTCTCTGAACACGCTCCAGCACCTCAATGTCTTTCTTGTATTGAGGGGCCCAAAACTGGACACAGTATTCCAGGTGCGGCCTCACCAGCGCCAAGTACAGGGAAACAATCACCTCCCTGCTCCTGCTGGCCATGCTATTCCTGATACAAGCCAGGATGCTGTTGGCCTTCTTGACCACCTGGGCACACTGCTGGATCATGTTCAGCCGGCTGTCAACCAGCACCCCCAGATCCTTTTCGGCCAGGCAGCTTTCCAGCCACTCTTCCCCAAGCCTATAGCATTGCATGGGGTTGTTTTGACCGAAGTGCAGGACCCGGCACTTGGCCTTGTTAAACCTCATACAGTTGGCCACAGCCCATCGGTCCAGCCTGTCCAGGTCCCTCTGCAGGGCCATCCTACCCTCCAGCAGATCGACACTCCCACTCAACTTGGTGTCATCTGCAAACTTACTGAGGGTGCACTCAATCCCCTCATCCAGATCATCGATAAAGATATTAAACTAGACTGGCCCCAAAACAGAGCCCTGGGGAACACCGCTTGTGACCAGCTGCCAACTGGACTTAACTCCATTTACAACTACTCTCTGGGCTCGGCCACCCAACCAGTTTTAGCTTAAGGACAAGAGGGAACAGCCTCAAGTTGCACCAGGGGAAGTTTAGATTGGGTATTAGCAAAAATTTCATCACCAAAAGGGTTGTCAAGCACTGGAACAGGCTGCCCAGGGAAGTGGTTCAGTCACCATCCCTGGAGGTATTTAAAATATGTGTAGACATGGTGCTTAGTGACATGGCTTAGCAGTGGACATGGTGGTGTTAGGTTAACGGTTGGACTCGATCTTAAGGGTCTTTTCCAACCTAAATGATTCTATGATTCTACTCTGACTGAAAAAGTCTTCTGCTATTTTTGACATAAAAGCTTGCTTGTTATAACAGCCAATTTCTAAAGGCTATCAGCATTTAAAGAACAGACTTTTACAACTCTACGTGAATTTTGACACATCACTGGATTCTTTTGGAGTAACATCATCTTGAATTTTTCAACATAATGTCACTTCCAAGGCCACACACATATAAACAGAATAAACTGATGAAAGTACTACGCAGATACTACAAAAATTCAGTTTTGAAGTTTTTCCTTGTTGGAGAAAAGTCACACTTCTTCTAGGAACCAAAGCCTTCTGGGAAGCTTTTTTTTAGGACAACAAAGCAGAGAAGAGATTTACTGTAAGCTATGAACAGGCTTCCATCTCTCCATAAAGGACTCTGATCTTAAGCTGTCAAAGTATAATCCTCTACTGTTAGAGCAAATGAGATACAATTTTTTGTTCATACTCTTTGTAACAAACTGAGACTCAAACAGGCACCAATGCACTCACCCAATACTTTGGGTGTATCATTCCCCTTCTCTGTCCTCACTATCAACTGTAGTGGCAACCGTTTAACATATGTAAGAATCTGGAGAAAGAACACCTAGATAAGAAATGACAAATGCTGCATATGTTCTGCTAGCTGAGACCCTGACCCAATGAAAGAGTAAAACTGTTCTCATCAAATTCAGCAGAACTGCTCACTTGCATAGCTTTTTGGGAGGGGTTGGGGTTTGTTTTGCGTTTGATGTTTTGGTTTGTTTTTTTTTTTTTTTTGGCTGCCATACACGTGCTTCTTGAGCATACTGAAGGGGTCTTTCAAACACAAGAAACAAAAGATAGTTCAAAAACAAGCTTTCTGGATCTACAACCTGTCTGTGATTTGCCAGGTTATCTTGCAAAGTTGCAGAAACATACTTGGAGCAGACAGCATCAAACTTTCTTTTGACAAGCCAGCCAATTTCCAAAGTACCCAGTAGAATATAAATAAATAGAACAAAACTAACACAAAACCAAAAAACCCCACAGATCCAAACTTTGCAAGAGAAACTGACTGCAATCCCACTGAGAAAGAGAGCACCCTAAACAAGACTTACCACGTATCAGATTTTTGCAATACAAACAGGTATTTAGTGAGATTTAACTGGACTGAGACTACAAGCTTATTTCACAACTACCAAAACACTGCTGTCACATGGGAAAGGCCACTGAGAAAAGGTGAATTTGAACCAGTAAAACTTTACATACAGGTCACCTTCAAACTATTGCTATCTTGCACCTTACAAGCTACCAGCACCTGACGGAAGGGAAGCCAAGGGCAAGAAGGCAGCATGCTGAGCACATCAGACCACATTACTAGTATTACAAGCGCATCTTGAAGACAACAGCTGGTTCATAACACATCTATGACACCTTGGTTTATGAGCAAAAGGTAATGTATTTAAATAGTTATATGGAATCTCTCCAGAAACTAATTTCCACCACGAGTAAAGTTCACGCTCCTGAAGCTGTGGATTTGATTCTAACAGTTTACACATGGCAATTAAAAAGACAGTAGAAAAAAGGAAATAAAATACTGGCCCTATTTTAAATTCACCTTCATAGAACAAGTTGAGACAATACATGCTATAGGGTTTACATGCACTAGCCAGAAAACAGCACAGGAGATTAACAGTTTGGGTCACCATTTTAAAAAAACAACAAAAAAAAAATTCTGCACACAGAGCTCATTATAGATTTGCTTACAACTTAATTTCTTATCGAAAACTAAACAGCAGGAAAAAAAATGCATCTAAATCAAGTTAATGAGAGAGCTGGACAGAACACACAAACAGCAACCCTACTTTTATATGTTGTTTCACAATATATAGTAGAGACAGCCAAGACATGGTGAGACACCAGATACCAGCTGAGGACCCAGATGTAGCTGGCTGCTAGAAGAAAAGAACACACTCCACACACTGCAGTGCGTGTATCTTTTAAAAGCAAGCTTTGGACAATGAAAACAGTCAGTGCAATTATTCTACAGCATTTAACTATGTGCTATCACAACAGAGACTGCAGTGCCACCAGCAGAGAATATATCTGTCCTTGTCTAACAGCTTAAAACACTACTGAAAATCTTGCTCTTGCTTGCAAAGCTGTAAAGGTGGACCAATGAGGATTTAGATGAGTGACTATTAGTTTATAATGGTACATGTGGACCTACAAGTGGTCTTCCTGCTGGACAGAAGAAGGTGTCTGACAAAAGACTGATCCTACACATACCAAGTAATTATCCCCATGTTTCGATTTGAGCATTCGGGTTACATCTTGTAGATTGTGGAGGTAAGTTTCCTCAGAACAGCTAGCAGGGAAGGATACAGCGATGATCCGCTCTGTGATGTAAGTGAGGTCAAGTTCATAGCCTTCCTCCATAATGTGATCAAAGTCTGCACTTCTGTGAAGAAATTAGATATGGCAGTTCAGAGCAAAGCAGCCGAGAACAAACATAGCATATTGATGAGAAGAACCTGCAACTTGGACTCATACAGTCAAGCATCTGATGTTTCCAATATTTTCATTACAATTAAAACTTATTACATGCCTACAGAGCTCAAATTATTCAGTTCAGTACACAAATGGAATTAGCCAAACATCAGAGTCTTTGACATCAAAACTATAGTGAAAAAAAATCTCTGCAACCAATAATGTAGAAAAGCAGTAAAATGAATACAAGCAACTTTGACAAATACTAGTGCAACAAATTTGGGAGTTAAACAGAAAACATATAGGTACTTATGTCTGCACAAATCTCTTTTTCTGCAGAATTCTGCAAATGCATTACAAATTGGTAGATTCACCAGTGATCTGTAAAACACTGCAGATAGATACCATCTTGAAATCTGCTCTGAGTAACACTGAAGTGAATCCAAAACCAGTCCCCAAACTGCAATAGACACCAATGTAATGCAATTAATCTCACAGGCTAGTCTACAGATAACTGTCTACTCTAACTTCTCCTTCTTATCCAGGTTGAGGGCACAACCAGGCACCTTACCTTGTCCTTCTTAATAGAGTAACGGAAGATTACAGTCATTAAGTAAGCTCGACAAATATGCCCAGTTGTTTTCTCAGACAGGGATTGATGGCCCTTGCATAGCAGGACATGTCTTGCAGAAGACTGAACTCACAGAAATCACAACCACAAGTAACAAAACCTAAACCCACCACGGCATTATGTGACGCTGCTACACAAAATACAGAAGAAATACTTGCCGTGATCCTTTGTCACAACTGAAAGAGGAGTTCTTCGAAGCACTGCTGGAATTCTAGAACAAAGAAAGCAGAACAGTCAATCTGATACCTTCCTTGCTGCCACTGATGTCAATGTTCCTGCTTTTTTTCCTCATTTACTGTGTCCATACTGTGGAAAACTATACCAACAGTAGGATAAGAGAGTATCATTGCCTTATATTTTGACTGCAAACACTGTGGATATGGCCAGGTTACATCAAACTCTTCATACAGACTTCACTACTACCTCTTCCAACTCGCTACGGCCAGAGAAAGACTGGCTGTCTGGTGCTCTTCTTGGTAACTGCATTAAGATTAGACAAAATGTACAAGGGACTTCTGAGAAGATGCGAGCTTGAATTTCTGTATAAACCTGCAAAATTAAGTTCCTCTCAAGTGATTCTCTTATGACTATATTGAAAAATATACTCAATTTATTCCAGTACCAGAATCCTGGGAGTTGGAATAGAAGCCTGAGCCGCAATAGGTTTGCTTTATGAGAATTTAGTGTGTGTCTTTTGTAGTTCCATTTGTTCAGTAATAGTAACTATGCATTAAAAAGTGTCAAAATGTTCTCCCCCATGAACCTTAGTAATAGAATTTTTCTCACCTAATTTTAGCTGTCTCAGAATTAAGCTCCAGTGTGACAGTCATCTAAACTCTCTGTATGTAATGGAGAGAAACAGAGACATCTAGAGGGGGCAGTATCCCTTCCCTCCAGGATAGGTTTTTAGAAAAAAGATGGCTATTACTCTACTAACATTAAATAAAAATAAATAAAAATATTTACTTTACATTTAAATATAACTTTTTATACAGAAAACCAAAAGTTCAATCTAACATCATGCATCAGTAACTCTAGAAGAGAAAGAGTATCCACCCATCTTCCTGCCCTGAATTTATACTTACTACACAAAAACAATGCACAGAAAAGCTTACTTAGGTGAAGGGTAAGAGCTAGATAGGGTTTACCAGCTTTCCATTTTGGCTACACACATAACAAATATTCCCAAACCAAATAAACTGTTTTCGAATGGAAGAGGCCTTAGAACTTTCCATGCAGCAATGCTGTATATCAAAATTTGGGAACAGCTAGGACACATACAAGTATGCAAGCGGCACATTTCCTTCCAAAATTTCTAGAAATGAGCTGTTCTGGCAAATTATAAAGCACATCTGATGGCATAAGGTGCACCTCACCTAAGTGTTTGGTCCCAGTTCCACTAGTTCCTGTCTTAGGCAACAGAAAATTAAGAAGCTTCATGGAATTTTCAGCTGCTTTTTACTCAATCCTTTCTTAGGATTTTAAAGGCTATAGGTAATACACAGTGGGTGCCAAAACAAGTAAATAACTAATAACTGAAATTCAAGACAAATCTTTTGTTGTGTTTTTTTTTGGTTTTTTTTTTTTTTTTAACTAGAAAGCAATTAGCAGAACATGCCTCTCCCTCCACTTCCTTGGTCTCTTTTGGTCACACAGATGTATCCATTGCTTGAGGAGTACTTCCATCATTTTTTAATAAATTTTATGACTAAATCCTCATGTAATCTGAATAATCAGTCACTTATTTTCTTACCAGAAGAAGCTGCTAAGTGATAAAATCATTCTCTAGTGCATACTGTTGTAGCATATAAACTAACATATAACCTAGTAGCATGCAGTGTATAAGCATATGAACAATACCATAATGCAAACCACTAGCAGAAAAAAATCCTCCTAGTGAGATCTATATTTACTGTATGCATGCCATGTCACCTACTGAAATGCACAGTCCTATATACCCTTTCCTCCTCTGTGTACAAAAATGGATAACCCTGACAACTTCCACAATTCAACTGGTACAACTTCAAACTTAAATTACCAGTGCTTTTTGAAAAGAAATTTTCTTCAAGTACTTGTAACACAGTTTAAAACTCTAGCGGATTGGTTGCACATTTAAAAATATAAATATATCAGTTTAAAAGGACTCCTCTTCTGAAATCTCATCTGGGTATCAAATTTCATTGCATGGTCTCAAATAGCTGCAATACTCTTCAGTCTATCATTTTTATACACTTTTATACAAATCCTGAACAGCTCCCAAGATCAAGAGAACCCTATCATCTTCAAAAGACACTTTGATTCAGACCATGAAACTTCCCATTGCCTACCTATGGTGCACCAAACTACTAAACTTTACTTAACCCTTCATAAGGTCAAGATCACCTTGTATATTACATGTTGAGTACAGTCAATGACTTGCTGGCAAACTGACAGTCAAGGACACACCTCAGTTTTTCTCATTTCCTCTACAGTCACTTCCTCCTCTCTTCCATGCCTTAATTACCTTGTAGCTAACCATGCATTCTTTTTTCTTCAGTTTTTCTTTTTACTATTTTTGTTTACTAATTATCAATGACTACACCACTAACTTTTCCTCTCACAGCTAAAATATTTAGCAAAATCCAACAAAAATATAATACATGACTTACTATAGAGGCAAAATGGTTACTGAAAAAGCTTTTTAAAGGTTTGATGAAACACACAGCATTTATGCACACACCCCTGGATGTTCTCAAACACATGAAGCTATTACAGCATTTTTCACAACAGGCAATCTGTAAACATGAGCCATATCTTACCATGCTTCTGATTGAATTCAGGTTTAATAGTCAATTAAAACCAATCTTTACCTTCTCTGACTGCCTCTTTTCTTTCCCCCAAACATTTCTGTATGGTTTCAGGGTCATTTCACTGATAAGAAGGGATTCTTCATTCTGGACCAAGTCATACACACCTACCAGCAAAATACAAGTTTCACCAAGCACAAGATTCAAAGGCACAGGGCAGACTATCCATAAAGGCTGATTGTCTCCATCCAAGTAAAAAAACCCTGCTATCTTCTGCCTTGCTGCAAACTGGAGGGATAATGGCAAAATTTTTGGCTAATCTTCCAAGACAGCAAATGCCATCTGGCATCTCCCAGGATGGACAATTACGCAGAAAATCTTGCAAAACTAGAGATGATTTTCATTTTCTGTCAACCAACAGCAGTAGCAAAGATGAAGGGGAACAAAAAAATAATGGCTCAAAATAGGGTGTTTAACCACACCTGGCTAAAAATTTAGAGTTATAACTAGGACAGATCCAGTGGAACTAGCACTTGGTTTATTGCCAGTAGGACAGACCACCCTGAGATTATTCTTCCTTGAGCTTCTTCCCACAATTCTTGTTCCCCTGCTTCCCTGGGACTGCCTGGCAATGCAGACAGTATAACCAGTCATTTGAGAAGCAAAGTTTTGAAAAAAGAAAACACTTCCCATTTCCCTATCCATTCAGTTTTAAGGAATTTTTATAATCTCAAACAAACAGATCAATCCCAACAATTACACAGGGAAAAATTTTATGTGTTAACAAGTGCAAAGAGCCTTTTGGTCAGACAAACTTAGCTGCAGCTGTATGAAAGCCAGCAGGGGGAAGCAATGGCTTCTCAAAAGACAACTGTCTTCTCTCCAGCCACAGAATGATATTAATGAGCAAATTCATTGCATCCAAGGTACTGCATCATTGCCCTTTTCCAGTGAAAACTCAAGCCATGCAACTCTTTCCTTTGACATCCTCCTTACTGCTTCTTTTACCATCTTTGGCTCCCGAATCTAGTCCTGGGCACATTGCAGAGCTCACTATCCCAACTTTCTCAAAAACACAGTCCTCAGACAAGACCATCCCAGAGCCCAGTATAGCCTAGGTGCGATACAGAAGCTAAGAAAGAGGCCCATATTTATTTCTACATCGTTTTCACGAAGTCACAACAGCCACCAGAAGGTAAGTTTCCCAGCACAGCCTGCTGTCAATGGAAGCATAAGAAGTGGGCAAGACAGCAATTGAAGCACAGCTTGGACAAAACAGGCTTTTGAGATCAGTCCTGTTTATTCACCTTCCTCTAACACCAAAGAGGGTGAACCTGCTTATAGATTACCTAGTCTGCCTCAAATAGCAAGCTAGTGCTGTCCCAGGCAGCAGGCCTTTACAATCTCATACCTCTACAATCTCTCTTCCAGTCTCTCCACAGCTTCAGAACAAAAACATGACACGGGTATAAGCACAGGCCATCTCACACAGTGTAGCACTGAGGTGGCATTGAGACACCTTCCTGCACTAGTCCAAAAACAGAAGAAATAAAGAACCTCTCTGCTAAGCCTGCATCCCCTTGTCTATGACAAAAGGCTGCCTCTCAAGGAAAGAAACGGGGACAAATAAAAGACAATGCCTGTTAAAAAAAATATATTGTATGTGTAAAAAAGTCATGTGTCTCAGCATGATGGACATCCTCAACCTTTCCAAGAACTGAATAAGGGAACTTGGGTTACAGCTAGTAGGCTTACACACTTCATAGGCTAAAGTCCTCTGTAGTAGAGCTTCACAGACCAGAAAGATCACGGAAGGGACAAAGGGTGAAGGGAGATCGATTTTGCCCCAGATAAATTCATTTGCATTTTGTCTGTACACTGATTTACTACCTTTTATATGACAGCTGGGGTGGGGCGGGGGGGGGGGCAGAATTGAAAACCTAGTATGTAAACTGCTAGTTCCCAATACCAGAGTAAATCTAGACATGTGGGCCACACATGGGCTTAGAAATACCAGGCAGATAACGACTTACCCCTTTTGAGACTAGAATCAAAGGCAGGCTAAGGAAGCCAAATGAAAAATCACTCAGTAGCCTTTCCCAAGTCCCAGTTCCTGGCACTAAACTATAATAGAATAATATAATATCTGCTTAAAAGCAATCTCAGCAGAATATAAGAACTACTGATTTCAAGGACCAGGTTGTTTTAAACAGCTGAGACAGGTGTACAGCAACTATACACTCCTCCAAGGAACAGCACTACTGAAAACTCGTGGCTCCAGGATCTGGCATGCATTCACACAGGTCATCTATTTCTCTCCTGGGCTCCTTCTTGAATGGGAGCATTAACAAGGGTAAGGATCAATGAACAGAAACTACAATTATCTAAAATGTAAAACAATGAGTAATCTGTGACTTAAAGTTAACAGGACATATTTTGAAAGAATGATATGGATCTATTTTCAGTATAAATATTTTACCTGTGCCTATTTTTAACGTTGATATAAGCATCAGAAAACTTGATTAGCTAATCTATCATAAAATTACATGCATTTTACACAGCTTTTAATTAGCTTATGAACTTTTTTCCCCACATAACTGTTCACCATTCAAACAGCCACAAATAAGAATATGAATAGAGAAACTGATCAGCAGGAGGCCTGAATGCATTTTAACCAAATTTGTGCTGGTATTTTCATTCCCCAAGCCATGGATAGGAATCCAAAGAAATTCTCTAACATATTCTAAGGCATAGTGTAACAGTTCTATATGCTCTGGGGTACTGCAGAAAAGACAAGACAAAGAACTACACTGATCATTGGACCGCTCCACCATAATAATTCCTATTGACACAGTAGTTGCTTTTAGAAGCTACAGTGAAACACATGTTTGGATGTTTTGGATGAGAACCAAAATTTGCATAATCTTTTGGCCTCTGGCTTTAGAATGATTCCTAATGTGGAAAACAAAGACTCATGCCTTGTAAATAGAAATGTCTCTATGTTACTGTGTATCTATTCCTGCAGTAAATATTAAAAAATTAATACGAGTCTTTTTTGGAGTTGACTGTCTGCAGAAAAGATTTATCATTATTTCTACTGCAAACAGCTATTTGTTTGGCTGTAGGTTGCATTTTTGTTCTGTATACTGTGTTCCATAAAAATAATGATCTGTTCCCCTGTGTAGTGTAACAGCAAGTCCAGACAGATGTGCCCCTTGCAAGTAGCAGTTTCTGCAGAGATTATAAATCCCAGCTTGCTGTCTCCTTGCCAAAAACTATCCTGACTCTTAGCTGCTGGCAAAGCTGCTCCCACAATTCTTCCCTATAACACTTCAGCCAAGACAGGCCAGGCTCCCCTAAACAAGTTAACCGTAGGGCTTTGTAACCCAGCTCATCTTTATTGTTTGCATGGCACTTGGATACGGAGTTCCATCTACCCACCTGCCAGGGCAACAGGGAACTAACCGGGGCAGGAAGATCATCTTCCACCTCACTTAGATTCAGAAAAGCAGCGCCGCTCACAGCCTGAAAGTTCCTGGTACAGCTGGGTCTTCTATCCATCCTTTTCTCTTCTTTTAAAAAATTGAAATTCATGACAGGGGGAAGGCACATAGCAAATTTTTGCTACTAAGAGCTCTTTAGGAGAGAATACTGAATGCATGTAAAGTCTATATTCAAGTGAGAATGAGACACAATTGATGTTTTCCCTCATATACAACTTTACAGATGTAATATGCACATCTGGAAAACCGTAACATTTCTGAAGCCTTAGTTCTACAAGGTCTCAAGACCAGGAGTTCTCACTGAGCTTCGTGAGGCTAGCACCTAGCCTGTGCTGTGTAACACTGTCTCTTGCACACACAGAACAGGAACACACCTGCCTGGGTGAGTCAGAGTCATGTCAACACTCAAACGACTGTGTTCTACTGCAAACCTATGGGGAAACTTAACTACGTCCGTATTTAAGTATTACCATGTTAAGTGTTAGGTAAGGAGTTTACCAGTTTACCTCCGCTGACTGAAGTAATACATGTGCTCCAGCCCTGGTTGTAGCATAGTTTTATAATTACTCCAGAGCTCTGAAACAGCTTCCTGAATGAATACTATCCACAGGCAATGTAATTAAGCACAACAGACACAGCAGAGTGTAAAGGTTTCTGCATTAATTCACACCTACATCATGAGGCTCTGTAGGAGTCCTGTACAGCATGACTCAGTAGCACCTAACAGAAAGCTCCTCTATGTATGTGCACTGCTTCCTAACTCTGTAAAAAGATACAGTGATGTCCACAGTGGAAAGAAAAAATGTGGTGGCAGAGGGAAAGACTTCAGAAGTAGATCTCCCCAAGTTTCTCTGACCTAGTTAAGATGCAAGAGATCAAAACTGAAGCAAATTTTCATCGCAAATTTAGCACCCTATCAACTAACAGAAACTCATGTGCACACAATTCTTGGATAGAAAGCGACAGAATCAGTTCTGCCAGCCTTTAGTTAAAACAAGAAGCCTCATTTATTTTTAATACATTAATATTCCGAATAAAATAAGATTCTAGTCAATAAGGGCGTGAGGAAGCCTTCTAAAAGTAAGAAAATGTACTTCTAACTTTCTTACTCAGAAAGTATTATCCATGTCTCAGAGCTACCCCAAACATTAGATTTAAGCTAACAAAATTTTAGTTCTGACACTACCTAGAATTCAAGCCAAACTCGCTCTGTTGATGTTTACACAGCTTTCCTATAAAGTAGTAAGGGCTGACACTAGAAATATTCCATTAGCAGTCACATCACTAGGAAAAAGCAAGAGAGCTTTTCTTTCCTGGACCAGATGCCATGGAACAAGATGCAAAGGAGAGAGAGGAAGGGAGAAGAAATCCCAGAGCCAAAAAAGGGTCAGGCAGGTTAAAGCAGTCTCTTCCAATTTAGTTAATAACCCAAAACAAGAACAAGCATGGCACAAATTTAGAAGGAAGAGAAGGCAGGAAGACAAGGAACACACCTCTCATTAGCACTACACAACAGACAGGATGCGTGCTACAGTCATGGGTCACAGAACCAGAGCTGCAAAAGCCTCATCCAGGCAATGGCTGCACCTAGCCTCACTGTCTGGAGACAGCACTTTCTTATGAATCCCCCAGCCTTGCAGCTTTACACCTCCTCTCTTTTCCAAACAGGAATAGGTGTTCCTACCACTGTGTTTCAGTTGGGAACTTTCCTCTATTTCCCAACAACGCCCTGCCCCTCACCCATGTAACCCTTTGCTCCTGGGGTATAACTGGTCCATGGAAAGTAACTACCAAAAATGTCACGAAACTTGCTAATGGTCAAATAATAACCAATGCAAAATATAACAGGACAAAAGGCACAGCAGAAAAAGCATTGCTTGCCATTAAGGGTACCTTCAAAATGGCTGTGCATGAGCCATTGTACATGTACAGGAAAAAACCCAAACACATATGACCTTGGCTTGTGTAATAAGCAACCAGCACAAACAGAAAACCCTCTGAAGTATTCAGATGTAACACAATGAAGCTAAAAACTTCCAACTAACAATAGCAAATGATCTGCAATTATTTTCCTCACAATGTATCTCATTAGTTTGCTTCACATTTGTTACACTAGAAGCAGCTGTCAAAACCAATTATTCACATGCAGATAACTAAGAAGTTTGCTCTAATCTGATTTTTTTATTTAATTTATCTAGTTAAGGAAGAGTGAAGTGAAGGGAGAAACAATCTTGTCACTAGACATTTTAGCTGGCTTCAATATCAAATATATTCTAGCAGCTTAGAAATAACTATAATTTTACTGGAACAGTGTGGATAATAGCATGGATCCGACCACAGCGATGACCTCAGTTGTACAAAAACATTTATTGCCACCTCAAGTAAACAAACTATACTGCTAATATAAATGTAACCTCTGTGAAAGTCTCCTGCCTATATGGGTAGTCAAGGATTAGAACTATTCACATCCTGCAGAGAGTGGCACCAGCAGAAGCCTGCAGCACTGAACCACAGACAACATCGCAAAACAAACGCAACGTGCACAAGACTAACACTGTGAAATAGATGCTCATTTATTGAAATAGAGAGCTGCTCTATTAAATTGAACAATGAATTGGTGAAGACCATATGCATCTTGCAAGTCCTTCCCTCTGCCCATTTTTAAATGTTAACTTCATCTTTACAGAGGTGAATCAAATACCTGCATCACAGTTGCCTACTAACAGATAGTTAGCTATAGGCATCTCCCATGATTTGTTTAGAAATCGAAGAAACTTGGCATCTCTGATAAAAGGCAACTGGCAAAGGACTTCAAAAACTCTTTTCTTCTTTGTCTTTCTTATTTCACAGAAATTGTGCTAAAAGTATACTCATAAGTGCTATCAGTATCGGAATGTGCAATACTTCCCATTTGCAGAAATTTCTACATCACTTAGAAGACTGGGTTCTATTGCACTTCAATAAACGTATTTAATACTACTTGTACCAGTAGTACTACAGCAGCAATAATAGTAAAAGGTTGGGAAGAGGCATTTTATTTGTTTTGTAAATAACATAGCACAGTAACTTGAACAAATAAAGGCTAAAAGATCCATTGCATACTGACCACAATACAAGCACTAATATTCTTCCTGCTAAAAAAAAAAAAAAAAGAAATCTCTTGGATTTCTGAACTGCTCTGAATACAGTCTATGAAGATTTTAATATTTCTCTTTACTTCTCCCCTGCCTGATTTAGAAATAAGGAACACAGAGTTGATTTCATTGTTCCTGGATAAACTCAGGGGGCAAAAACCACTAATTATCCTAATCAAAGGCTAATTTCACACAAGATAGAAACCAAAGCACCTAATTTGAAAATGGCAAGCAATGAACACTTTGTGAAGATGTAATAAAAATAAGCAGCCACAAACAGGAAAATCGATCAGGCCAAGTAAAGGAAAAATAAATAAATAAAATCGAATTACTTACAGTTCTGGTTACATGATTTTGAATGGCCTCAGAGTTGTTAGCCTGCAAAGGAGAGAAGTTAACAAAATTGACTAATTTTCCGAATAGATTAACTATATTCTAAGAGACCCACTCCTAACATATACACACACAGCAAGTAAAATAAATCATTCAGAAGTACACATACATTCTACAGTATTAATAACCAAACTATCTTTCAAACAGATACTGAAAACAAATTGATTTTACATTATCACCCAGCGTATTCAGGTCTTGTAAGCCAGCACTGAGCTACTGAGCATGCTTATTCCAAGTTACAATGTACATGGAGATGTATGCTGTTAACCATGTATTCCCTTTTGCATTTTTTCCCAGTCTCTCATTTTATGCTTTTTCATGAAAACAAACACTTGCATGGGTATTGATAAAGTGAACTGCCTAGGATTTTCTTTAAGCACTGTGTAAAATCTCTGTTCAAGCCTTTACAACATGCTAAGTTGTATCTGTGGAGGTTTAAAATAACCCTTTTAAAAGAAATGAGCCAATCCATTACTACAAAAATGTAACATGAATCACCAGAAGCACAACCTTCCATCAGTATGTGCTTTTTTATTGATGACTACAATCAGCATGAAATCAAGGTAATGTAATGGGGAAGTACAGTTGTAAAACTGGGTAAAAAAACCGCTCAAAATGTTTGCTTAACACTTCAAAAAAGTCAAGATTTGGCGTTTCACAAGAGAAGATACCCTAGATTAAGGATCTTACCATTTGGAATTATAATGGGAGAACAGCAGAAGTATTTCACCTTGAAAAACACTCAAAATGAGAAAACTAAGTAACACTACAACTAAATCAGTCCTGTAGATTAGGTAAGACTGCACCAAACTTCAGTGTTCCTCGCTCTGCAAGTCTGCAAAGAGTCCACTGTGCATAGAGCAATACCTAACGTTCAACTGCATAAAAACATTGCTTTAAAAGACAATTTCAAATTCTATGCAAAAATTAACAAGGTTTGCTCAGATGATGTTAAAGCTAAATTGTAGCAATCTACATTGCTGTTGTAGCAACAGCATTATCATTATAGCTAACACCCCATCTGCATCTTTACCCTGCAGAACGCAAAATCACTTCACAATCTGGAAAATCTTGTGTGCAATTTTATACAGAACAGGAATCACTGAAATATATCCACCACTGAAATATAGACATCTCTGGAACAAAACGTAACAGCTGTTAAAACAGCACTCTGCAACACTTCACAAGAGTTTAGGATGAGACATGCAAACCTTATGCAAATCACACTTAATATTTTTCTTATACATTTAAAGCATAGAAGGGGCAGGAAAGGAACACACAAAAATGCATGATGAAACATGTTTTTCCTATTCATAGTTTTCATTGGCACACTACAACATACAGACTAAGTGACAGGTAAGAGAGTAACTGGTATTGAAGCTTACTTATTTGGAGAGCACACCCACAGAAGGGAAAAAGTCTCGGGAAACTGCTTTCTAATTCTGGGTAAACAACCAGACCATCTTAAAATGGCACAGACAATAAAATGAAACCTCAGTTCTTCCTGTTGAATTGCTTTGCTCACCAGAGCTGGATTCTCCTGCAACTTCAAGACCATGCAGTAACCTACAGCTTGGAAAGTGGTGTTTGTTTTTTTTTTTAAAAAAAAAAAAGTGCTAAATCAAAACATATACACAGAGGAACACAATGTTTGCCCAAACTAAGAATACCAGCCTCTGCCCAAGGCAGATTATGGGTACCCCAGCATACTTGCATGGCCACACAACTCCACCATGAAGACATCACTAGTGGTACAACTGAAAATTTGACTCCAAAGCCTGCTGTGGGAAAGATGCTTTGAACTACAGATGCAGTTGTCAACTGCCAATGCTTCTTTTGGTAGGTCGCTGAAGCTCAGATACACTCTAGTTGCAAATCTCAACTGGAAACACAGTTACAGATTTTCAAACCGTAAACTATCGTAGCAACACCTTGCTTAATTCAATGAACCCTCACACAATTTACCAGGGTATACATCCTGCACTAACCGTAACCCTTCTGATGCAAGACTGGCTCACAGTTAACCTTCGAGAATAGGATTTGAGGTTATTTTTACCCATTGCCTCTTCATGAAATAAAAGGAAGTGCACCAGAATAAGTCATCTTTGCTAAACATTTTATTTGAATTAGCAGAGCTGGACTGCCATCATCCCCTTTTCTCCGGTCAGAGGAATGTGCATCACAACATAAAGTTAAGTACTATTAGAACACTTAACAGCAGCTGGTTTATATTTGAGCACCTGAAACTCCTAACAGCTGCATTGGGTTGATATATGAGGGTCCCAATGTCATTACAAAGCTTCAAGATACATGGCACATGAGAAATGGGAAGAAAGGGCCTCTTTGGAAACAGACATCCGATCTGAAAATAATCAATAAAACCCACATTCTGAAGAAAAAGAGCATCTGTGAGTTTCATCAGCCTTCAACAGCCTTCCAACAAACATGCCACTGAGATTTAACTACAGTTCTTGCTGTAAATCACATTAAGGAGAGCAATACAGGCAACCATTACATTGGCTAAATATATGTAGCACTAATTTAGAGCAGGCATAGGCATCATTTATTTATGTGAGAACTAAAAGTTTGGAATTCCTTGGCTGGAATGAATGGGGATAAATCCATGGTTCAGCAGCAAATTGTGATGCAACAAAGTTTTGGTTAATTTGAATAGAGTAATGCCCTCCCTATTATCTAAAGATCTCAAGTACTTATTCTTGATCTCTCAATATTTTACATTTGACATAGTTGTCTAAAAATGTCACCACATTTCACATCAAAAGCAAAACACATTGCTCGATCTCACTCTCAGTAGTGAGAGCATATTGCACACCATGTAGTGAAAATACTTCACCTACAGCTTTCCCTGCAAGAAATTTAAACAGGATTTCACGCTTTCTTCTGCCTACAACTAGTAAATGTTTATTCAGGGACTGACTATACCTCTGGCTACATCCCTGCTAGTAAACTAAAACAGGTTAGGCCACTTTTGCCATCTATACTGTTCAACTGTCAGCAGGTTACAGAGTCACTTAGGCCCAGATCACCAGCACTGCCCCATGTTCACAGTCCACATAAGCCAAGTTCAAACAGAATTATTAATGGTAATGACTGGTAACATATCCCACAGGTTGCTGTATGTTTAAAATTGTTGCTGAATCACAATGACAAGTTTTCCATGTCAGAATCAATATTCAGGTTGTGTGCACAACACAAAAGAGACAGCAACCACAGTTGCCAATATACATCTAATACTGTGCACTGCAGACACAAGAAAGGGTTTCTGCTCTATTTATAATTTTAGCAGTAACGCCATACAGGATCCTTAGACTCTGACATAGGTTAATTCATAAAATAACTGGGTCAAAATTAGGAGACACCTCCCATGAATTGATATTCACACTCCTCATAATACCATGAATCACTGATTTAGGTTTCCAGCCTTTCTTTGAAAGGATAGTAATTAAGAAAAGCATGAACCAACAGTCCTATAGCACCTTTTTACTTCTGTGGTTCATATTAGGTAAGTACCATTACCTGTGTTTTTACAGCAGTGAAATCAAGATAGAAAAATACGCAAAGTGACTTGGCCAATTCACATAGCAAGGCAGAAGCAAGATGTAGGATTCCTAATTGCCAGTGGCTGATTCACATGCCTACAATACAGAGAGTTCTTGGCTGACACTTGGGCATCAGCTGTTGGCTGATTAGTCCTAGTAATGACACGAGCAGGTGGCAGTGCTGGTTTAATAAATAACTGTTACATCCCATCCTCCAGGCATCATTCATGTTACCCTTGTAGCTAAAATAACCAAATTCATTCACACAAGCCAGAAAAGGCTTATCATTTTCCTATCCTGAGCAAGCACGGGTTAACTTCCTCTCCTTCACCATCAACAAAAAATAACAGGCCCCAACCAAATCATCCTCTATTTGTAGTTTCAAACTGATATGAGACATCCTATGTTGAAACAATTAATGTCTGTCTTTTTTTTTATTTAAAACACACAAAAGCAGATTATGTATTATCAACAACTGCACATGGGTGCTGCACCACAGGCAGGTCATCCAGTTTAAGAAGAATTCTAAACAGCAGAAAACATTTCACCCCGTTAATCCTTAGCCTTGCAAAATGCTCTATAAAACAACTACATTCCTGCATGGGACAGGACACAGTAACAAGCTTCAGGAATAGACCCTTGATTTGCCAAGCCCTCACAGGAGCAAAGTGATAGCACATTACTGAAATAACAAGAAATTGTAGGAGACTACAGGAATAACCTAACCTGTAACCTAATAAAACCTGATGGATATCAGTAGTGACAAAAATACTTACCAGTTCGTAGTTGCTTGGAAAAAAGCAGGGTGTCACCACCTGGAATAAAAAATAATAATAAAATAAGGAAAAAAAGACACTTCCTTTGGAGATGACCCAATCCCATTGATTGAGCTCCCTCAAATACTGTGAAATCCAGGCAGAGTCAAAGGGGCACCAACCAGCCCAGGTGCAGAATCTGCGTGTCCACAGCTGTTCTTGACTGCATTACTTTCTCTCAGCTCCCTGAAGAGTTCGCATTAGCTCAATGCTAACTCAATGCCCTGCTCACATGCTGTAATCAGTGAAACAGGTTGAAGAGTAATGCCTTCCCTCAGGTCACATATGCAGGGAACCATGGAGGGCCTTCTCCCCGCCTCCATCCTTTGCAGCATTCTTCTAATATCATCTCAGTTTTAGTTAATGAAAAGCAGAATACTTATTTAAGTAATCTAGAACTTCAGCAGTTCCCAATACCTTATCCACATTCTGGATTTTTTTATGGGGGAGAGCAAGCAGAACAGATATTCTGTGGACTCACATAATTTAGAGGCTTGGCTCCAAGTTAAACACTTCCTATGGAAAACATGTTCTATACACATCACACCAAAAAGACCCCAAACAACCTTGTTTACATATTCAAAAACCAAAACACAAAGAAAGCCAGGAAAAGCATGACTAACTTGGATTATGTGATGATCTAGGGAAAAACAAGTGTTAGCTTCTTTCTACAGTACCATACAGCAGGCACCCTGAGACCTCACACATAAAAGTTGGAAGACTGTGGTTCACCAATTTACACCACTCAGCTGAGCTTCAGTAATAGTGACCATGCATGCTCACTTTAACAAGCACCTTGAGGTTAACCCCAGTGAAAACTGTTTCATTTAACATGTTCGCCTTCACAATTACGGCTCTCCAGGACAGACTTGCCTCTTGGCCAGTAGAGCGGAGCCAGAAACTCTGTGGCAACACCTGGACTACAAAGGTGGAGTTTTCTCAGGAACTGTTGGTGACCTACCAGCACTCAAGTCATGGTATACAGAGTGGTTACTGGGTAGAAGGGACCTGATGTGTCATTTATATTCCTTAGAATAATAAAAAGAAGATGCAGTCCATGCAACAGAGCAAGCTGCAAGAACAAAAAGAAACATCAGTCCTGTAGGTAGCACAGACTTTTAAAAACAGACAGACCTGACTACGCCAGGACAACTCACTCTGGTCTTAACTCTTAGGAACAGCTTTTAACCACTAGCATGGAAGGGATGGCATTTGCCTCCATAACTGCTTGTGAAAAAGATGTATCTCTGATTCTCAACACTTCTTAAAACACAAAGTACTTATAAAAAGAAAAAATAAAAAGTAGCACCATATTGATTTTCAAGTCCCAGCATCCTCATGATCTCCACACTATCCCTAAAGAAAAACAGGACAGATATGAACCCTTGAGGTTTGTCTGCTGCACCCTCTGACTCCTCAGTAGGCTTGCAAGTCCAAGGTCTTAATAAGCTGTATTTCTGCACCTCACTTCATGACTGCCACTCATGATTCACTAGTCTAAGCAACCAAACACCCATACTAAACATGTGGAAGATGTTAACTAAGCTGTCGTGATAGTATTCCCATTGCTGAAAGCAAAGACAGTATCTGCCTCTGTGACCTCCTGCCTGATACAGCATGTAAAACTTCATATACCACCTTCAATTACAACCACCTATTCTCCTTTCAAGCCAAAGTGGCAAACCACCAGGCAGAGCAGTCTGTAGTAGGAAGATCTGAAGCCATGTACACCCTGCACCACCACCATGAGCAGCAAACACTGAGGAAAGACTGTCCCCAGGTGCCCTGACCATGCGATTACCTAGTACTTATTACAAGCACAAAAATCAGTTTTTGCTAGTGTTCTCATTAGCAACATTTAAGGTTAAAATAGCTAAAACCTGACATTTCAACAATTACTTTTCTCTCACTGCCTATACCAGGAAGAAAAAAGGGAATTAATGGAAACCCCAACGGAGTTTGCAGGCTGACTAGGTAGCACAGTGGAAAAGCACAGATGAACTAATATTGCATGCTCACATAATTAATAATTGGAACCTCTGCGGAAAAAAATTGTCATCACTGGAGCATATAAATATCATCTCTGCCGTCTCCCTTCCCTCCACTGTTAAAAACCCTCGAGGAATCAAGCATCTCCTTTCCCCTTGGCTAACCAAAACACAACTCTGCTGTAACCTCCTCAATAATTACAGCTGACTCACTGCCTAAGAAAAAGAAAAATCTCCTTTATTCTGACACAACAGCACTGGAGACATCCACCGGAAGAGAACTTCAGCAGAGAACTATGGCTGGTTTTTGGCAGTTCCATGGCATCTCATTCAGGCAACTCACACAGACTCAGGGCTGTAAGAAGACAAGAGCTAATGTTACAGGTAACACTTGCTTGATTTTTTTTCTTCTCTGAGCTTCACTATGCCTACAATGGCTATCTATAGCAATGTGACTTTACAGATAGACTCCACCTTCTCCTTGTTGTGTGCCTTTTGCACTTTCTTTTTGCAAAGATCAACAAAGATGGTACTGTTCTAGGACTACCAAAGAGTCACATAATGCCCTTTCTGGTGTATACAGCAATCCCTTTGCCCTTGCACACTGTCACTTATCACTATGTTGCAGAGCACTCAAAATGCATCACACAGCCAAAGACTTGGATGCACTGCTACTGTTTTTGAGCTACAAAACTCAGTGCAAGGCACACTGAATCACCCAAGGTGCACTGACTTTTTTTTTCCTTTGACTCCATATACACAAATAGCATATTTCTTCCAAGATGAAGCAAAATAGTCAAGATTTCTATGTATCCCAATTTCAGTTCTCATGAGCAGTTGCAGCAAATTCTTCCACTGTTGATCCAGACACAGGTTAAAAGTAAAAGAGCTGACGTGTTCACAGATAACAGAGAGGCTATCACGAGGTCTAGACAACCTAAGTTGAGGGTATGTGAGTGGCTCCGACTCTTTTTCCTGGTTTGCAAAGGTCTGAGACATGCTAAAAAAAAAATAAAAAAAAAAAAAATCAGCATTCAGTGAAAAAGTATAGAGCTGGAAAGCAAGATTGCAGGCCTTCAATCCAGTGTCAATGCAGAGATAGAAAATGGAGTATAAATGTCTCATTCATTGGTTTAAAAGTTACACACACTGTACCAACTGCACAAAACAATGAACTTCAGAAAGACTTTTCTGATACCCCAACTGAATCTACAGCTAATCTTAAAAAAGACATTTTCAATTACCCGGTTTGTCAGCTTTCAATAGTATCTTTATTCTTGTAAGAAATATACTGGATATGCATTAGTGTACTATTTCCTAGCTCCACACACCAAGGTGCATTTAGCTTCTCTATTTCTGCACATTCACATATTAACAAGCAATACCAGAATATGGGAATGCCTTGCCTGATTTTCAAAAATAGTTACCTCTTCAGTGCCCGGCACATACACACACATGCATATAGACACGTTAGTCAACCCACAAATAACCAAGCAAATAGTTGAAAGACAAACTACCTGTTCTTGCATACACAATATGGAAACACTGTCCTGGTGTGATACTTCCTGAATCGAGCCTTAGTTTGAAAGAGTCCCGTATTGACAGAAAAAGATTTAAAATAATTACTTTGATGAAGAATTCTGACTCCAATGAATCTGCGGATAATTTTCCTTCATATGACTGTAACACCAGTTACATCAGTTAATGAGTAACCGACCAACATGAGATAAATGTTAACTCAAACAAGAAAAAATGTCAACAAATGATAGGATATCTGGCACTAAGGAAATAAAATCTGTCCCCACTTGCTGTAACAGAGACATAACAGTGCCCCCCACTGCTGCAGAACAGGTCATTTGCTGGGATATCCGGTATTTACATTTAAATGCTTTTTTTCACTCCCAGATGCATGTTTCATTTTTATCTTCCTTACTTTTTATTTTCTTTTTGCAAGAAGTAGGTAATCTTTCAGAGGAAGAACCCTCTTCAAAGAATAAGCCAGTTATTATCAAAGGTGCATTTCAAAGTCCAAAATCTCAAACACTATTATACTGCTTTTGCAAAAGCAATTTAACCATTTGGCTCTAATAAATCACTTTCTTCCAAGCTACAGTTTTCCCAAGTAAGAAACACTGGCATGCCTGCCACAGGTTATGCGTAACACAAAGGATGGGCAAGGGGAGAAGTCTCCACCAAATATATACATGACCTGCTAAAAAATCTGTTCATTCTAGTTCACTACTAATCATATTTCAAAATTGATGAGAAAAGGTGACAAAAGCAGCAAAATGTAGCCACTGACATCCTCCAAATAATGTAAAGTACAGTGATGTTAGGAGACCTTGTGACTGTTGCATAAATGACTGTCAGAAGCCCAAACAGTAAACTCATAGAAATATTTAATATGTATCTCTATATATATACATACACACCCCCCCCCCTTTGTTTTTTTTCTTTCCTTTTGTTTTTTTTTTTTTTTAAGCACACACACACACACACACACATGCTTATCTACTTATTTAAATCTACAGCTTTGGAATTAAGTCTTGAAAACGTTACAAAATTTCTTAGTTTTCTTTTAACATGCCTGTTCAGTTATCGTCCCCCTTCCCCAACCAGCCCCCAAACACACTCAAATCATACATCCCCTTACTCACTAAGGAAACAAACTGAAGGACATTGAGTGCAGTATATCTTGAAATAACTCTGTGGTCTCAAAGATGCAACTTGTAACATGACAAAATTAAAAATGTAAATTCAAATTCTAGAATAAAAAGGGATATTACTGGGATGTTAACTTGGGTTTAAAAAGCTACAATAGTAATACACAACTTTGTTTGTTTTAAAATAGAACATCTCCTGTTGTGTGATATTAGTATCTAACTCAGACTTTTGACCTGGAGATATCAAGTCTCCTCAGCACTTCATGCCAGACAGAACAGCTCTAAAACGTGCCCGAAACCCACTGCATTTTCCCCTTCAAATTAAGCATTTTTGACACATTGAAAAGAGCAGCCTTAAAGGAAGACTCGCCAAACACAGCAGAAACTGAACAAGCACTTTACAGTCACTAGAATAGTTTAATAAACAAGATATAACTGTGTTTCCAAAAAGAAAAAAATTAGGATACAATAAAATTAGCACTGAGATTTGGTGCAGCTATACACCATTTCCACTCTCACTTCAGGACAACAAATTCTTTTACCCTATGGGAACAACCCTCCTGCTTGATTAGCATAAAGCAGTTCAGAAGTTAAGTTTGGAAGAAACAAACAAAAAATTGTATTGTAAATTGCAAAGACAACTACAGTTGAGAAACTGTTAATGGCCTTGGCTCATGATTATCAATAAAATGCAAAGATTCATTCATATATAATGCTATCATACAGCAAGCAGAAACCAAGTAACATCAGAAAAGCTTCCTAACACATGACATTTTTTTCCTCTCACCTAGTTCTGTGACGAAGTTGCTACAGGGAAAGACAGAACAAACAGCCAGGAGCTCTCTGAATTCAAAACCAAATTCCAACAGTGATATTTTAACACCATTTTATTAATTTCTCACCTTCAGTATTTTTCATTTGCTGAAATAATGCTAATGGTACCTGTACCCACCTCATCAAGGTGTAAAGAGGATCAGCTGAAGCTGGAGAAACCCTCCATGAGTTTCTTGGAAAAAAACGTATGAGTAACTGAGTACTGTAACATCCACATCCCTCCAGTTCTGACCCATGCACAACTCCTGTCTATTTGGGATTATGCCTTATGAAACACAGTCTGAAATTTGCACCTGAAATGGGAAGTTACATACCTTCAGGAGGGATTTCAAGATTTAGCTTATTTATATACATACAAATCCCTGTTTCCCAAGACAAAACAACAAAGCTGTTTCAAACAAAGTCACTGAAGGAAAAGAAACTTTTCACAAGTAACTAGGAACACAGTTATCTCAAGATACAGAAATATATTGTTCACATATCTTTGCCACCTCAAAGTCTGGCTTTCTTCCATGCTGTGATATTTGATCTTGCAAAGTCACAGTCCTGACCTACATCATGAAAGTTGTTCTCCAACTCTCCGAAGCACACATACAAGGCAAGGCATTTGGTACATAGGTGATTTGGAAAAAGCATAAAATAGAACCACCTCTTCAAAACTCCAATGAAACCGAAGATTCCTAGAATCAAAAATGGATGAGTTTCTCCTGATAACTGTAAACCAGTAACCAGAGATGAAGTTCTTTCCTTTATCAGATCACTGGATTTCCTCCAAAAGAGTTCAGAAGCAAAGGACAAGAAACTCACTCAGAACTTGGGTGTAGCTAACGGGTTAAAACAGCCAGCAGGAGCCAAGATCCTAAAACTAGATTTTTATTGGACATTGCACTAGCCCTCTGCACTGTAGTTTAGTTTGCCAATCTGAACTGTAAATGGAGTGCTAGCTACTGTCCCTCCTGAGTTAATCTGTTTAACCACAGGTTTATAAAGTAGGTTGAAATGATTTGATGCTAAATAAGTGCAAAAACATAATATCTTTGCTCCAATTACCTCATTTTGCTGCTGCTTTAAAGAACAGTTAAAAAAAAATCCAAATTTCGGCAATTGCATACATATTTGAGAGACTTAAATGCTGCTTTCTTTGCATCAGATCTGACTTCTCCAAGCTTAATTAGGTACACATTCCTCAGTGAACTATGTTATCCTTTCAGGATTCCAGGCCTATTTGTTTTGGTATAATCCCCATGAGAAAACATGCTTCATTTGCAAAGTCAAACAAATCTTGCAACATTACCAGACAGGGAGGGCCCTAGCAAGCAATGGGGATACAGTTCCATGGACATTTCCCTCTCCCGAGGGAACAAACTACCAGCAGGAATTGGATTTTCTTGAGCAGAAACAAGCTGTGCACCAGAGCTGTTGTACACAGTCAACGGTATCAGAAGTTTGAGGAGGAGGACAGGAGCTTTGTCATGACAAACTGCAAACGTCAGCCCACAGGTTTCACTGCTTCCAGTGTGCCTCTAACATCTCAGACAGATAGATGTCCATCAAATGGAAGTATTAAAGATAACAGGAAAGCAATATTTAAACAATAAACTTAGGTTAAAATGGGGGGGGAGGAGTGTGTCTTTTTTTTTCTTAAGAGATATTACAGACAAGAGGGAAATGTGGCAGAGAAGGAGGGCTCCAGAAGGCAGCGATGCCAGTCTTTTCTACTCAACATCACAGAAAGATATAAAAGGCAGAAATCACGTCAGACTTGCTGGTAAAGTTATGAGGTTTGGGTGGTTTTTGTTTGCTTTTTTGTTTTATTTCCCTAGAGTCGAAAACCCTCCATCTGCAGGATGACAGCATCTCACTAAGGCCAGTTTAATGCATAAATGCATGAAAACACAGTAAGGAAAGATAGCTCTTTGAATCAGGCAATCCAAAGATAGGTACAGCAATTTAGCACAGGCCTGGTTTCAGTCTGTGATGGAAGGTCTGCAAGAGTCACATTGAAGAGGCAAAGTGACCTCTCCAGAAGGAAGTTTACAGAAATCCTTTGGAAAAGCTGTTGGACTACACTGCTCAGCAAGCCAAAGGAGGCCAAAGTAGCCCAAAAGGTTGTGAACCAAGGAGGAACCTTCCACTTTCCCACCGAAACGTATTCTCGCATTGTAAAGAAGGAATCCCTCTACAAGGCCCCAGTTTGCCCGTTTTTGAGATTGAAAGCACTTTATTGGAGGCTGACAGGAATGCACTGGAAGTGCCTGAATTTTATTACAGTATTTCTGACTTTCTTATATTACAATCCTGACTTTCATAGCCTCCTAGTCATTTTAATAAACTTCCCTATTCTAAAAATATATTAAAACAAAGTCTTAAACATGTACATTCCAAATATACCTTCAATTTCCCAGCTATTCAGAAAAGAGATAATGCAATGAAAGGGTATAGAATGCTCTCCCTATGAGAGACTTAAATGCATATTTTTTTATCATCAAAACTAGCTCTCCCAAATGGGGGGTTTTCACTAACATTGAATCTGCTTTATCATGCTTTAACCGTGGGAGGTATTTTAAATGTTTTCTTCAGCAAGACAAAACAAGACAAGGGAAGCAGCCTTTTAGAAATAATTACTAGTAAAATACTATGAAATGCTGCATTATCACACAGAAGTCATAAAAGCAAATTCTAACAAAGCTTAGACGTTTCAGCTTGCTGATACTACAGTCAGTACTTCCAGGATGGAGTTCAAAACCTTCAAAACACATAGCACTCTCATTCTGTATTTCCACAAAATTGTGGTTATTCATGATGATGTCTGTAACTCAGTTGCCATTCTTCCATCAAGCCAGTAAGGCAACTCCTTGCAACTTAAGGCTGGGGTGCTTCAACTTTTCGAGATGCAATATTGCAAGAGGGAATTCAACCAGTTCCTAGGAGTACGCACTCTTCATCAAAACCCCCAGCAAAAGCAATGTAGTATGACACAGCAATGGTGCAAAATGCTATACATCATTGGCCATTTTGCCTGCTATTCAATTACAGCCACTGTTGATGTTCTGAGTACCCTTCAACATGTTGCTATTGCCTTTAGCTGTAACAGTGGACACAGAAACAATGCCTCTCATGTAAAAGCTAAGAGCATCACGTACAGTAAGGGTAAATAACTTGTTATAACAGTAACTCACAAAGAAAGGAGTGGTATATTCTTGTAAGCTACTTGATTCCCATTTTCCAGAGACAAATGTAGCATGTGCTATGTCATGCAACCTAAGGGAGCATTCCAGGCTGCAGCAATGTAAAATGCATCATTCCCGGGTTCTTTGATTCCACTTTAAAAGGCTGACAAAAGCCTTTCTAACCTCTCAAAAAAAAAAAAGTTACACAAGTTACAAGTCTCTGTGAGATCTCCTGTATCTATACAGAAAGGATCAGAACTAGCAAGAAAGTAACTGGACCAGTAAGAGATCCTGCCCAAAATCAGCCAAAACGGGACAGGGCATGGGAAGGAAAAACAAAGAAACCCCAACTCTCCTAAAACATCCTAAGATTTTCCAGTGGAAAGTTCACATCTGTCATGAAAACGTAACCTATCTGCATTTTGGTGGTGAACAAAGAAACCCAGAAATTGTTTTGTTTCCTTCCCTCACTATCATCATCTTAACCTCTTTTCCCCTTGCCAACAGCTAGATTTATTTTTAAAATAAAATCAGCAAGGAAACAAACAAACCTTGAAGTTGTACATGTACCAGCTGGGTCTTGCACAACACAGCCAGCTATCTGAAACAGTAAGTCTAAATGAGAGTTCTTATCTGAAAACACTAGCATACTTAAAAATACCTTTTCATTTTTGGAAAGCCCCAGCAAATTAACTGCCAAATACACACTGCTCCACCACAGCACTACTGCTACTTAAACAATGCCAGGTTTATGCCCATAGAAAGCAATTTCAAGTCCTCATGTCCCTCAATTGCTTACAGTTCTGGTTGAATCTGAATGTTTATTCATTACACAGTTCATTACATTGATATTATATCTAACAGAGGGCAAAATATTTTGCAGACAGAAGGATCTGCAAAATACTGCTTCTGGGTACAATCAGGAAAAGTCTGAAGACCCCCTGAGCTGCAAATGTCAGTTACAAAACTCATACAGTAATCCCTTGGACTTCAACTGCAAACATTTTTATTCTAGCGCAATGCCAGGCAGCACTAAAAGGGTTGTATACACTGTAATATAACACGCTAAACACTGCCCATGAATTAAAAAAAAAAATTCTTTGAAGTCTTCAGCCTTATTGAACATGTTCGGATTTATGCATTCCCACAAAAACATGTCAGCCACAGAGGTTCATTCACACAGTTGTCTCCTGGAAACAACATGACATGAGTTTTCATTTAAGTCCTTGATTCCCTCTGCCCAAAATCTGAGACAGTTAAGGACAACCCATACTGAGATTAAAAAAAAATGAACAACCCAAACACAAACTCACATGAACCCATTTGAGAAGCAAAGTCGACACTATTTGGTCCACTGCTGGTCATTACAGTTTTAATCTATACTTTCAACAGTGCCATATTAACTAAGGTGTAAAAGTTGACAGTATTTTGCTGATCTCAGCAAAGCAAATTCTTCCAGGTTGCTCAATTATTTTAAGAAGAGCTTTACTTCAAAATCTCTTAAAAATAACAATGTAATGATCAACAAACCCTGGGCATTCAGATGAAAAGTTCTGTTTGTGAAAATACTCTGTTTGTGTCTTTTCCCCAAAGACTGCCTTTATTTTTCTGAGAAAGCTTGACACATTATCTGTAGTGCTTGAAATGTAACTGAGTGTAAGTATGAAACAAGGTTAAAAAGTTCAAGAGAAACACTATGTTTAAACTGTCACTACCGAAGTAGCAGCCGTCTCTTTAAAAAGTAATACACATTTTGACATCTTGCAAATCTGGCTTCTGCTCTAATTTTGTATTGTTTTAAACATTCAAAGAGGAATTCTTTCCACCCTTTTGAAGACACATGCTGAACTCCCTCAATAGCAAGCTGATGCAGCATGCAAACCAGAGAGAAAAGAAATAAATAATTATCACCATCAAAAAGAGAGAACATTGGCAACAGTTTGAGAAATTGTAACAGGCAAGATATAGTTGCTCCCCTTTTCAAACTGGGCAAGTATCACTGTGAATATACTGGGCCAATCTTCATACCAATTTCAGTGCAGTAATCAAAGCAGCAGCAGAGATCAGACACTAGCAGGAACACAGTAACCTTGGAAGCCTCAGTGACTTCCCCCCCCCCCCCCCCCCCCACCTTGGAAGCCTCAGTGATTTCCTCCCCCCCCCCCCGCCCCCCGCCTTCATTTGAAGGCAAAGTGCCTCACCACCACTCTGAAGAGCCCAGCCCACTGCTTACTCACTTCTGCTATGAGTCTCTTCCCTGGTTTCACCTTCCTAATGGAACTAGTACTCTAACAAGATGGACCAGGGTCCACTTAAATTAAATGCAGTCAGTCCCCTTGCCTGCAACTACAAGTCAAAAGTATTTCTTAAAGTGCTAATATAAGTCTAGAGAGGTGCTCATTTACGTACCTTACTCTTCAGCAATGAAGAATAACTTGTGTCCTGCAATCAGGACATACCATGCACTGCACACAGAGTGAGAAGTCATCACCCTTCTGCTCACATAACTTCAGTGCAATACAGAGGAGCTAGAAGTGAAGAACTTTTAAAGAGAAAGTGTTCTTTCAAATCTTTCTTAAAAAAAAAAATATCAAAGAAAGCCAAGCATGTGCATTTGACATTAGGATTTAAACTAAACTCCTGATACAGGAAGCATAAAAGTAAAAACAGAAGCAGAGAGGAAAATGTGCAAAACAAAAATAGATTCAGTATTCTTAAGATAAAAGAGGACTAAAGGTAAAATACTTGGGTTGGGTGAGTGGTTGGGTTTGTTTTCTTTTCATTTAAACATGATTTACATAAGTAGTAGGAAAACATGAAACTAATCCACAATCACAAATAAACTATAGCTTTGGTTATTACATGACTAATAAGAATGCATTGTCCATAACTCAATTCTGAACAGTTAATTGAGCTGTTTAAAAGATGGACCAGGGTGCACTAATGTTCAATTCAGATAATGGTGAATTTCTGATGAAGTTCAGGGGACATTCCAGTTACAATGAATTACAGTGCATTACATCAGACCTCTGTTTACAGAGAAGCCAGACTGGGGGGGGGGGGGAAGGAATACCTCACATAGTTGCCTTGTTTGCACACGTGTGTATGTTACAAAGACAAACACACATAAGAGAGGGAACGTGAACATGCATACCTCAGCCACTTGGTGGGAACTATTACATTAGACATCATTTCAGGAGTCTAAACTAAATTTCAGGGAAGGTAAACGAAGCAATAGTCCACGACTTGCCTTGGAACTCTTGGAAAAGGTGACAAAAAATATGCCATCTCTCTTCTTGAATCTTACACAAAAGGATATTTCCTTCTCGCTCCAAAAACGCACAAGACCAATTGTCATATGGCAGTGCACCAGGTACTTCTCTCGTAACTGTCTGTCCCACTGGACTGCCAAGGGCCACTGATTCTCTTCACAGGGTGGAATTATCTGCCTTCATGCCCATCCACTGCAATAGCCAGAGCCCAGCCGTACAACCTTAATAATGCTGCCTCAAGCAAGCCCAAGGTTTATTCACAAACCAGTCCAAGAAGTACCCAATTGACAAAAGTCAATAGAGCCTTTTGAAAGCCAATACAGCTTGCACTTTAAATCTCAAAACTGGAAATATCTGACCAATACTAGTCTCTCCATATATACAGATATATATAGATAAGAAGTTCACAATACAAGTTGAACATGCAACCCAGGACCAACTCTTGCTAATTTTTATTGCTGTGATTACTGTCACTCTCCCTTCTATAGTGCTGCTAGTCATGTTTTTTACAGTAATTCAAGTTAAATTTTTGTTTATGTCTATGCATTTTTCTGTAATCATGTTCATACTCCCTAGACTGTTAGAGAGACTAAGACAGAAAAAGATTAGGGTGTCACAAGGGACTATGGATTTGGGGGCAGTGGGGAGCCTTCTTTCAATCCTCTTCAACCAGCAACAGCTTAAACAGTTTAAAGAAAAAGGAAGAGCAGGGTCAAGGCAAGAATTACACTTTCTCAGATACAAATGCCTAGAATAAACAAATTAGAAAAAAACATGGCCTTTGAGAAAAGTAGCAAGACAAAATGTCACATCAGAGTTTATACCTTTTATGATTAAAACAATTTTGGTGGCTTTATAAATGATAAAATGCTAAAAACATATTATAAATCTGTTATTTCTCTACAAAAAATAAACTACATAATTTGAAAGTAATAAATTGAATACTGGTAAAGCTAGACCAAACAAGTGGCACACTACAACTCAGGAAACTAGTCTAAACAAGGATTTTAGACCATTAATACAAAATTGTGAAGCTTTGATTAAATCTACACTCCATTGAGATGTCTAAGACAGCTTCTTGAAAGGTGAAGGAGTAAGCGTGCTGAATTAATCTCTCTGGAACCGGAAAAAGCCATAGAGCCATCTGTCTAGGGTATTGGTTTCTTTGAAACATCATTTCAGACTAGCAAAGAATCAAACTGTATTATGTAAAGAAAATGTCTTTTTGGCTTAAGCATAGCAAAAATATCTTCCAGGTTAAATTAAGGATACATGCAATGTTTGCTAGGCAAAGGTATAAAGCTGGATCATGCCTGATTCAGCAAAAGACTTCAGCAAATACTTAAGCCTACTGATTGTAAGAGAATTTAGGCATTTTCTTACAAATTTAATAAAATCAATCAGTTCTCAAAAGGGAGAATTAGCATACAAGAAACAGGTCAAGAAAATATGGTCAAGAGGTTCCCCCTCCCACCTTCAGTCTTCCCACAGGACAGGAGATAGAAACTGGTTTTCAAATTCCCATACTTCAAAGAACGAAGTTTGGCTAGACTGATGAGTTGATGCCTTTCAGTGCCCCAGCTCTATACTACATACCTAACTGACAGAGTAAAAGATGGAAAAAATGGTATCCCAGGACAGAGAGCTAAGCGAAAGCCCTGTGGTGGGCAAACAAGTATTCCTACATCATACTCAGAGACACATGCCCCAAGACAAAGCTATAAAACAAAGGAGACAAGTTCCCAGAGCAAAGTCCAGAGTAAAGCCCTGGGGCATTAGACATGCTGTAGCTTCAGAAACCTCAGGGAACTTCAGTTATGTACATCTGAACAAATAGACATACAAAAACATTTCAAAGTTAAACACACACAGACTGAGGCCATACAAAATAGTAATTACCTAAATGAACTGGGATTTATACAGCAAAATTATATCAGAATTCATTCTTACGACGTTTTTCAGAGTGAAAACAAAGACAGTGCCTTTTGGAGAGAGTTTTAAAATACAGTACATACAGGAATCGCAAACACTTTCCTCTAGAGTGGTTTTCTACCCCCATCACTTTAAAGAAAAAAGCACATATGACTAAAGCACAAAAAAGGTATTTTTCTGGTAAATTGAGACAGTATTATATGCTGGTATAACATAACAGTTTGAAAGGTTGGCTTCAGTTCTAAACAAGCCTGCTGCAAAACCAAACGTATTATAATAGCTTAATCTATGCAAGGTCAATGACAACTATATGAGGGCTTCCAGTGATCAGAAGAGGCACCACCATGGTCCAGCAAGTTAACAACACCCCCGTACTGTTCAAGAAGGGTAGCATTTTTAGGCTCTCTTTTCTATCAACATGCAGAAAAGTATGGTTCATCAGGCCTCCTTGATGAGCGCACACATATATGTCACACCTCACTATGAGCATGTACAGCCAGAACACTAGAAAAGTCACATTACAGATACAACCATGTGTCTTTCTATTAACATGTATCAAGTTTCTGAGGCTCAGAGCAACAGGGCTGTCTTAGCTCAGCACTGCCAATGCACACCACTCTGATGGGTGCGGAAGCAGCTCATCGAGCAGTACACAGGCAAAACAGCTGTCCTGAGAAGCTGTAAAGAAATCAAATGCTCCTACAGACCCCGGCAGACACCAAGATCTCTGACATTGAACTGGCAGGGATGCAGCAGACAGTTTCACAAATAGGTTATGAGAGTTCACACAGGCTACAACAGTTGAGGGACGTCTTCAGAGCAGACTTATCTACCAGCCGGTTTACAGCACAGCCCACTCAGAGCTCTATCTCCAAGGACACGATTAGATACTTCAGTCCTGAGTAACCTCACTGCTTTTTCATCTGAATAAACTTGCCTGGGAGACTTGTTCACATATTCATTGCTCTCTGTGTGAAATACTGCTTCCTGACATCTGTTTTGAATTTGTGGATCCTTAATTTCCATTAATTCATCCCTGTAGCCACGCACCCACCCTCCCCTTCAGGGCTAAATTGCAAACAGCAACCTGACAGAGATGGATATACCTCTTAAGATTTTATATCCAGACATCCACTATGTTCACTTTTTTGTTTGTTTTTCTTTCCACAGACAACTCCAAGACAGCCGAGTTTGGGCTTTTGGCACTTTTTTTTTTTGGTTGGGTTTTTGGGTAACTTTCTTTTACAGCTTATCCAATTTTCACGCTGGTATCCATCTGCACCATCTAGTGCATTTATGCTACATAATTTCAAATGTTATAATCTTTCTGCAATGATATAGTGGCATCGGATGCAACAGCCTAAACTGGTGCAAGCTAATCTCTGCTTCTTTTGGTTTTGTAACTTCAGGTTTTCTTCCAGTTGTGCCCTAGGTTTTGGAATAATACTGCAGTGCTTGCCTGCATTTGTTATTCTGTACTCACTGTTATGTCAGAGGCAACTGGAAAATCCTCACAGAACCAATTCAGGGTTCATTCTACAAGGCAGCAGCTGACATCCCAAACAATTCCAGAACATGATTCTTCCTTCATTTGTACCTTCTGATCAAATTCAGAGTCCCCTTTATTTTCATGGATGAGTTATATAACAAGAAATTTTTGGTTTTCATTTGCAAACATAATAGTGGTATTGTCTTGACAAACTCTTGAAAACCTGCATTGTAGTGTTGTCAGTCTAAGGCCTGAGCTGTTATTTTTACCTGAACACATTTATGACATTATCTGTTTTGTTATGGGGCTTTATGGCTAGACTTGCACATAACAATGCTAATAATAATAAAGAACACTCATGACCCCAGTAGTCTTTCTAGTAATGCTTTACCATGCTGATGCATTATTCTTTTCCAAAATTACTACAGGATCTCCTAAGTGCAACATTCCTTGTTCTCATTCACTCCCTTTCCACATGACTGTCAGCTGACTAACTGCTTACACATTTTGCCTTGGGGGGATGTTTAACTAATGCAAAAATAGTTACTCCCCATAAGCTGTGGACAGGGTAGTTTTATAGAAAATGCAGGGAGTAATGCTTGTCTTGGAAGTAAAATATATTCTAGGGAGAAGAGACACTTGTGGATCAGCTGGAGTCCATGAAACTCTTTTCACACACATGGATGGGAATCAGTGCACATGATTATGGCTACAGGTATCCTCAAGGCCACCTGCAACATCCTTAGATGGTCTTAGTATATTCTCAGTCCAGCTTAAAAACCACCAGAATCATTCCTGCCTTAAACTGATAACCAAGTGAAAATACAGATGCCATTTTAGGCAATAAAGGCAAAATTCAGATCTGAATTGGGATGAACAATGTAACAAGATTTTATACAACATTGCTGTGAGCCTCATATAAGTAGTCAGAAAAGACAAGACTCGTAGAAAAATTCTGTATTTAAGCTATTTGTTGGCTTACTACTTCACTGAAAATGAGAAAAAAAGCCTCTTGTAAGAAATAATTGATTATTATTTGGTCTTGTTCCCATGCCTTATTTTTCTATCTTCCGTAATATACATGCTAGTAATTTTGTTTCAATTCTTTAAAAAACATAAAATACACCAGTATCTTGATGATAGTTACGCTACTGTATACTTTTGGCACTTCATATATTAGTCATTTCAACACTCAAATGCCTGAGAGCATAAATACTAATTGAAATACAGTTTCCCATTTTTAATATATGGCACACGTATGAAACTATTTGTCTCCAAAACAACTTTAAAGAATTTCTTACCACAGTCTCCAGCATCATTTACGTACCATCACTTCTGGAACCCCTAGATCTATGTAGCACCTATGCAAGCAAATCTGCAAGCTACCAACACTATCAACAAACCAGATTCTTCCTCATGGAAGCTGGCAGAATTCTGTACTGCAAGTGCTATCTGAAGAACCAAAGCTACTGTGCAAAGAGGGATCAACTATATCATCTGGTCTAATAAAAAGTACTTCTTTCTACTAAACTGTTTCCCTTCTACTTCTAGACCACCATTACTATAGTATTATTACTAATCATTATTGAACGTACATAGTTGATGAAAACCTTCAAAAGGTAATACCTTACTTGCAAACTTAATTACCACTGTGTGCACTTTATCATCTTATTTCATGAAAAACCAAAATTCTGCATTTATTCAGCATACCACATAACACAGTGATTTTCAAATGCACAAGTACCATTTCCACTCAAAATTGGAGATGCTCAGCCAACTGACGCTTGTATTTACTAGAATTTCCCCAAATGGCCTGACAAATCCCCAAGTCCTTCACTAAGTAGAGATTCTTCTCTTGAATTTAGTTATATTTCTTGGAAGCACTGAAACAAACAAATCCTTCCACAAGGCCAAACATCAAGTCAACAGCACAGGTAGTAGGACTAGATTTATGGTCTCCAGAAGCTCAGTGCTCTAACTACAAAAAATGCTGTCTTCATAGACAGCAAGGACTAATCAAAAGTTTTAGTTAAAAGCATGGAATATTATCGCATGAGGGCAGTTCTGGTAAAATATAGTAAAGCCCGCCAAGACTGCTAGATTTAGCCTGCAACACGCTGTAATTGTGTTTGATTTACACATATCTAGGGATGGGGAAATTTTAAGGCATCTGAAACCATGGAAATACTGATCTCACCTTGTGTGAAAGGGACTCAGATTTTTAAAAACTAACAAAAAGCTAGTAATGAAACTGAACTGGGTGGAAACTATCTACAGTAGACACTGAAAATAAATTAATAATATGCTTATACTTTTCATAATCTAATGCCAAAAGTTTGCCTTTAAATCTCTGTTGCTGTAAAAATTTCACATATATATAGGGGTGTGTGTATACATATATACACCTTATTCACTCAGATACATTTTCTTCTCTTTTGGTAGAACTGTGTTTTGTACTTCACCCACTTAACTTGCTCTTTTCAACTTGAAACATGTCCTCCTGTGGGAGGAATGAGAAACTCAGCCACTGGTGCAGATGTTTTGACTACACAGGGACCTGGTTTTTATTAATGGCAAGAACAATACCCCAGCAAAAAAAAAAAAAAAATTCTTTTTTGACAGCTAGGCATCTGATGTAATAATCACCTTATTCTTAGTTAGTTAATACAGCTTTTGTAGTCTCAACTTCAGATACATGTGGATCAACAGCAAGAAGGGAAGCAAAAAAAATATGCTTACCTTTTCTTCACATTTCCTGTGGCAGGCATACTTGCAAACTGAAACAAAAGCAAATAAAATATATGAGTAAAAGAGCGGGTGGATTCTCCCCTCCATTTCTGTAGATCAGCTTTCTACTAGAGATCTGGACAAAATTAAGTCTGTATATATAAAAGTATTGACATACTTCAAAACAAAACAAAAAATCCTAAAAAGACATGCATTTAGTTTTTACCCATTCCTGAAAGATTAGTTAATTACAGCAATGTTATCAGATTTGTGCATTCCATCAGCTTCTGATAACATGTCTGGTTAAACTTCATGGGCTGACTGACACCTACCTTTACAATTTCACATGTACCAGAAGTGGCACCATCTAAATAACACAGAGAGCAAGATCAAATTGTTCCCAATGTAACCTCTGAATCTTAGTCATATCAGCAGTTCCAGAGACCTAAGAAAAGCAGGGTGACTTCAAACTCACAAGCAACCATGGCTTTAATTCAGTTTTTCATTTCTGGTTGTGAAATACAGTTTACACAGTGTTGCAAACATTACTTCCAAGAGGTAAGCACTTGATTTCTTTTAAACTCCTGCTGACCCAAGAGCAGGAAAGGATGAATCATACTAGCAAGTTTAGATTCAGAAAACAGAACTTTAATTTAAAAGTAGCCAGGTGAGCAGCAATGTAACTATGATGCAACAGCATAACAGCTAGAATCTGACACAGTCTGGTTTTAATAGATTTTCCACTCATATACACTTCCTTCTTTACTCTGAAATCTGCTTTATTTCCATGCAATATCTATCCTTGGGGTTACTGTAAGCTAAACTGTATTTTAAATTCAGGAAGAATTTACCTATTCAATCTCCAAGATCAGTAAGCCACAGAATACCATAGAGGTTTACCTGGAAGATTAACTGGGGCCTAGCCTTAGACCACTGAAGCCAAAACCCATGCTCATTTCTTGGTGCTTGTACCAAGAGAAAGATATTCTACAGCCTGACCCAACAGGAAAGATACAACTACCAAGATGTGAGGTCAGCAAATACTCATGCCAATTTCAGATTCAAGTGCACTGACTGCTGAATGAAAAACCCTCATGCTCCAGTCACTTGTCAAGGGGCGGGGCGGGGGGGAAGTAAGGCTTACTGACCCATTTTCTTATGCAATCTTGTAGGTGCTATGTTCACTTATTTTCCCCAGGTGTAAGTTACAAATGAGTTCTTTGTTCATAGTGCTTCATAAGATCAAAATTGTTTATGCTAAAAATTTATTAGTGTTCACACAAATACATTGCTCTAACTATTAGCATTGATAATGATAACAACCACATACCACTTACAAATGCTATCAACCTTAAAAAAAATGGAAGACTGCTTTTAATCCATGAGGAAAACCATCATTTTCTTGCGTGACAGCAAGGGGGATGCCTAAATTCATTAAGTGATTTCATGCACCAAAACTGCATATTTAGTAGAATCTGTATTTTAAATCAGCATGATCAGCTTTGACTTTGCAAAAGGCTAACAGATGCTCTAAAAATATGCATGCATACTATCTGTTTCTTCTATAACCTACTTTGACATCTCCTGCAAAACAGTGAAACAAAAAAAAAAAGGAAAGGTACAACCACAAAAAGTAAAGAATAAAACAGAAAATCAGTCAGGTAGCCCTGATATTACAGACAAGGTTCTCATCTTCTTTACTGATACTTAAGCCTAGATTTCAGGGGGCAAGATGAAATTAAAAAAAAAAAAATTTCATTCCATGACAACTTCCATGATTTTGCTACTGGGTCATGCAAAACCGAATCACAAACGTCACCAACAATACACAAAATCTTTATTAAACGCGTAGATAACAGTAAATGCAGCCAGTGAGTTTCTTTTCCAGTTTCCATGTACATGAACAGTCAGAATTTGCTGCTCTTTTGTAACACAACAGTATTGTCTTTGCTGGAAAGAAACCACTGAAGTCAGATATGAGTTTAGCCTGGACAGCAACAAGAAAACTAAGTCTTGCAGCAGCATCCCATTCGATCTTATAAGCACCACAGAAATATGGCGTATGAACTCCATACATAATTAAAGGGAGAACACTTTACAAACAAAGCATTGCTATATTCAAAGGAAACAAAGACTAAAGCCTCAAGAGGTAATTAGTCAAACATACATCAGGCAGAGCTCTCCAGCTGAAACAAATTGGGTATTTTTTCAGGTATTTAAATCTATCATATTCTGAGGATAGAGATCCAATTCATTTATAAAGACAGCTTCACTCCTCAGTATACAGAAATACCCTATTCATACCTAAATCCAGCACTTTCACGGGTTAGACTGAGTTAAGTCATTACCTTCTCTCCCTCACTGTCTAATAAAGCTGATTATGATAATAAAATTGGATAGAAATAAACACTCTGAAATGAGATCACTGACTGTCCAGATGCTGGGAGCAAACAAAGCATTCCTTTATGCTCAGAACCAGAAAGGAGATTCTCCCTCTTCCCTCTTAGATGAACGTCAAACTGCTCATTGCATACATTGCTCCTAAAAGGCACAGCAGTGACATCCTAACAGCAGAAATGGATCCCCAAGCGTAACAGATCCAAACACCAATTCCCTTTTCTTGACAGGTCTGAATTTCACTAATAGACCAAACCTCTGCCCAGAACAACACCACTTAAAATGACTTAGCCCATTTCGACAGACCATTCTTGGCATTTACCAGATGCTCAAGTGTTCAAAGCATTTCACATAATCTAGGTATGTCCCACTGAGGTACAGCAAGTGTCACAAGTTTTCATTTGCTGGTAAGGTAATCTTATTATGTATATAAAGAGTGTGTGTGTATAAACATTTACAAATACACACATGTGTGAACATATGTACACAAATATATACATGCATATGTACACATATACACACACTCCAAAAACCACAATTCTTGTTTGTAGTAAACATACAACCACTTGCTAAAATCAACTAAAAAAAGCAAAAAAGAAAAAGGATGGTAGCACAGAACATTGCTTAGGAATTAACAACTGATTGGAAGAAAGTATGACTACCTGCATCCAATGATCAATCTCTAGATGATAATTCCTACCAACAATTTCATTGCTAGTGTGGTAGTCATGAGAATAAGCTTCAAGGTTGCTTGTGAAGTACAGCTAGAGTTAAGTCGGAGCACTTCTAAATTAATTCGTCCTTCTATTTTCTTGTCTCCTCTATTTCCCACACCCTCAGTCCTTCTCCAGAAAGAAGGGGAGAAAAAAAAAGGAAAAAACCCAAATGGGGGGGGGGGCAGGTATCAGCAGCATTTTGAAAGAAAGGGAGGTATCAAGAAAATACCATAAATTGGGTATGAGGAAGCACGCAGGCACACAGAGAAAGAGTGAATGGAATAAGGGCCATGCTGCAGCAGCCAAACTCTCCAAGTATCTGAGCACAGAAGAGTTAGTGGAGAGAAGCACCACTGCCTTTCCAGGCACATCCTTTTACAATGCAATTCATATGGATTTCTCCATTATTGCTGCTAACATCATGAACAGTAAGAGATCCCTTCACCAATACTAGCAAATTAACCACTCGCCCACAAAGAAAAATCAATTTGCTTGATATTTTGTTACTTAGATCTTGCCACAGCTAATGCTACCTGGATAGTTCTTGGGCTGGTTTTGTCTCAGCCCAAGCATTTACAGTACTTGCAAGACATGGATTACCTCAATCATTAGATTGCCAGAGAGACTGAATCACATTTCAATATGCCAGCTGTTTTTATGGAAAGCCTTGAATAGTAGACACACACTTTCAGAAAACTTCTAAGGCCAAAAAAGCAGTATTATACCACAATTGTGTGACCCATACCTTTTCAGTGCAACAAACATGCAATGCAAAAAACATATGAACAACTAAGCACACTCACAGCACATCAATTGTTAAGGAAACTACATGCAACTTACAGTTAAAAGATCTCAACAAGCAGTTTCTGCGGAATGCTGGCATTCTTCAGGCAAAGCTTAGAAGTGAAAGAGCACTCAGCTCTTTTCAGGACTACAGCCCAAGTGTATTAAAATTTAAAAAAATGTGCCTGAAACAGTCCGGAGGACTTAATGTCACACTCAGCAGGGCTACTTCAGTTCTCCAACTGAACAGCTGAATGTCTGCATCCCACACATCAGCTCTCGTCAAATACCAGACTTTCCAAATTTGTGTTTAAGGATTGTGGCATCAGTTCCAAGAACAACTGTCCCAAGCTGGCTGGCAATGAAATGGAGGCCAAACCATATTTAGTCAATTTACTACACTTCAAAACAGTTCCTAAACAATAGCTCTGAGAATCCATTTTTTTAAAAGGGGAGAAAGAAGGGGAAGAGGGGAAGGAAGACATTTCTTTGCATCAAAATGAAGATGTTAACTCCTGCACATTAGCAATACTGCTGCCAAGGTAAAGACAGAAGGATAAGCATAGTGAATCATATTTTTCTGACTTAAGCTCCAAAATGTTTATGAAATGAAAGTTCTACTTGTTACAGTCACACATGTAAGATGCTCACTGAAAACCAGTAAAAACATATTTACAAAGTAAAAGAGTCCTTCTGTAAACTAGCCACAGAATGATTTATGGTTTATCAGGACAAAGAGTTTAAGTTTTTCTCTGTGTGGTAAGGGCTACTCACCTTATCACATTTTAGCATTTAATGGACATATGGTATGGCAATATATTCCATACAAACACTCTGTCACACTGTATGTGCAATGAATATTAAAACGTGACTAATCTGTAAGGACAAGCTCACACTTAACCACAGGTTTTATCAAGTGATTCTCCACGGTGGTTTTTTGTGTGTTTTTAAACAACTCTATGTATGGCAAGGATACAAACAAGATAATTCAGAAATCCTCTTGGGGCAGAAACTTGCGTATAGAGAATCTAAGAGATGTAACTCAGTTTAATACCTTACTGATCCTTATGAAAGATCACTTGCTCCAAAAGCATATAGTATACAGCTCTTGATATTAATTTTAAACTTCCTGGTGACAAATAATAAATTAGGATATCAAATTACAGGCCAAGCTGCTTGAAAGATGCTTTCTGTCCCTCAGCATCTCCAACTCAGCTTCCCCACACACATGCTATTACAGCTATTTTTTGACAGTAATGAAAGAGTCCTTGATGAGCCACAACAAAATGTAATCTAAACCAAGTATATAAAAAGATTTGTGTAATCAAGACTTAGTTTTTATAGTTCCCAATTCCAGGCTTCTCTCTCAGTGCCATGGAAAGATGGGTGTCACAGTGCCACAGGAGTGGTAAAGCCCAACCATTTTAGCAGCTAGGCTAGCGATACCACACTGAGCAACATCTCCTTCCTGCAGGAAATATTTTGCACAAAATCCCAGGTCTGTCATTGGCGCTAAAGAAAAGATGTTTTTCTTTTTTCCAGAAACCAATTCAAGGTGTTTTAACAAATGCATAGCAAGGCCACCACAACAGGGTCTTCTCCAGGCAGAGCTTGGTACAGAAAGACCATGACCAAAATGTCCCAAATGGAGAGAGCTGTGCAATTTGCTCAACATTTATATTTTGACAAGGGTTTAATAACATTGTGATCAGATTATTAGAAAAAAAAAACCAAACCTCTCACCAACACACACACACACTCTTCTGCTGACCTGTTCCTACCAGCTCTGCAACAATTCAACTCAAGATAAAGATCCAAAATGAAAGCAGTATGAAAAATAGACACATGGAAATTATTAACTGCAGCATTAAAAATAAGATGGCATGCAGTTTTGCATGGAGCAGAGATACCTTTGCATGCAGGGTGGGGGAAGAGTCCTCTAGCTGGTAATATTGGGCTTTAGCTGCAAAAGTAAACACTGCTATTTTTAAGAAGTTAGTCACATGCCAAAGATGTCGCAAGTCTAACAGGCACACTACAGCAACATCTGCTGGTGCATTTCCTGTGCCTCAAACATTTTCCTAGATTTTCTTTTGTTCTTTTTTCATATTCAGCCAACCATTGTCTCTTCAGCTGAATACTGCTCCCAGCACTTCATGACAGGGACTGCAGACATTGTTTTTGAAGATGAAGGCTAAAAGATAGTTATAGGAAACCTGTGCAAACCTTCAGCATCTTTTACTTGGGGTGGCTATACAATAAAAAGTGTTGTGAATGAGCTTTCTCACAGATTCCAGTTGCTGTAAGAGAACAGCAGTAAGAGAGAAATATTTCCTACAGAAAACAGAAGTGACAAAGACCTTCACCAGAAGAGAAAACAATATAGGCTATGCAAAGGAGGTCATCAACATGATCCTTCAAGTACTTACACAGTTGTAGGCACGTTTTCCAAGGGTATTTTTTAAATCTCATTAATGACAATAGATGGGGACGCTGCATAAAATCAGCAAGCAACTCCCCCTCTTACCTATTTACAGGGTTCAGATCCTGAATGCGTCTAAATGGAGTTATGTTTGTACCCTGGCTTAGTTTCTTGAAGCCTTCTTCATGTACCAGAACAAACTCTTCAATATTACTTACAACAGATTTCTTCACCCATCTCTTCTTTATTTAAATTTTATCTTCCTATACATTATTTCTGTCTCCCATGGTACTTGTCCGTCCCCCTCCTCCCCCCACCTTGTTCTGAAGCCAATTAGAAGTGTGAGGTTTTAGCCAAATGCATGAAGATTTACTCTGAGGTTCCTTTCCCCACATGGCATATCAAGTTCATCACACTCAAATTATACACTCTAATGATGGTAGCATTTCATTTCAGATTTTTGGGTTAGTGCAGATAATTCCAACTTTAATTTACCCTTAGGAATTTTGTGTTCTCTTGAAGTGGGCTAAGTTATAAAACTGCAGGCATACCAGATCACATAGCAGTCATTGGTTTTCCTGGAAAAAATGCAGGGGGGGTGTCACACAGGATCACATTTACTTTGTGCCTCTTTTTGCCTTTGTATTTTATTAGCTGTAATGAACAGAAGCTGCAGCTTTTCAGAAACTTTAGCGGTTTGAGCTTCAAAATAAAATTTATAACCACAGATCAAATTCTGGCACGATTAAGTTGGTCCTTATGAGGTAAAAAAATAAGGAACTCCTATTTTCACTACAGACAACTTTCTGAAACATAATCTCTGTGATGCAGTTTGGCTGGTATGAACATTAAACATTCCACTAGAGGTTTTTGCCTTGCACAATTTTTATTTTTAAATTAATATGAACTTACCTTAGAGATTTCTGCCAAAATTCCTCCCCCCTCCCCCAGTTCCCACTGGGGTAACAACATGCCATCAAAGGATGTCAATTTTACAGCTTGTCTAAGCTCCAGAGAGGGCTGTGTTCAGCCAAGATGCTTATGTACCACTTGTGTAATGCCTACTAATTACAGTGGTTTCTTCTGTATCTCTGTATGCTCCAGTTAGTCTTTATTCATCCTTCCCTTTCATGTCTTTGCTGTTGTTATGCACATAGCTTCCATGTTTCACTATCTAAGCTCTGCACTAAAGTATGAATGCATAGGTTGTACAGCTGTGTTAATTAGAGTACATTTTACTAATCCGGTGGAAGCTGTTATTTACTATGTGCACCTTTTGTCTAGACAAGAGGGGCTGACCCTCCCAGGCTTCTGGTGTCTCAGATAGGCTGCAGTCCACATTTCTCTTTCTAGCCTCCTCCTCCCCAGAACAGTACGCTTTGTGTCACGCATGTCCAGGTCAACATCCACCCATTTCTGAGGGGTTCCTAAACAGACTTCTCTGCTGCCACTAGACCAGTTCCTGCAGTCTCCCTTGGACATCCTTTCAAACCCAAGGCTGACAGTCAAATGAGATTTTATAGCAGTAACCTGGGTCCCTACCTAACCCAGCCTTGCCTGCACATTCCATAATCCCTCTTCCTTGGAGTTCACAGCAGCTACAAGCTATTAATCTGCTCTAGGAACAACAACAGACCAGACTCCTTGGTCCTACAGCCTGCATACCTTGGTTTACATGCAGTTGTCTGTCTGTTGTATCTGAAAATATACAGTGCTAGCAAAAAGAAATTCCAGGTCTCATTTTCTCACAAGTCCATATACCTTTTAAATTTGGAGGTAATTAGCAGTTAACTACTTAGGAAAATAGTAAGATTTTCCAGTTTGTTTGTTTTCTGCTGTTCCTTGATGAGTCTGAGCCATACATACAAGCGATCCATCAATACAAATCTTAAAAGCATTCACTGAAGCAGTTATCTTAAAATCTTCCTAAAACAGTACCACAGAAAGCAATACAATTTGCTGGAGCAGTGGTTAAGAAAACATGTAAGTGTACATACAAACATGACACAAAGCAAGGGTGATATGATGAAAAACTCCTTTAATTTGATTACAGTCTTTTCATTCTCTCAAAGATCTCCTGCATTATAATACAAACATAATTATATGGGTATGCCTATTGCCATAATTAACCATCTTATGGTTAATTAACCAATGCCTATTGCCATAATTAACCATAAGATGTTTATGCTACAGTTATGTTGAAATTACAGTTAATATGTATCTTATATATAATGTATTATAAGATCGATAGATGGACATCTCATAATACACCCATGTAAGTGCCTGGCAATACAGGATCTAATTTCACAAGGATCACTCCATGGAAACCAGGGTGACACAAACACCCCTATCCCACAAATACACACTACATGCTTCGCCATTTACAGTAAACTGTAATGCCACTGGACCAAACAGGATAAATATTCCTTCGGCATTTCTAGCTTTCTAGTTTGTTTGCCAGAACCGTAACCACAGGCACGCTTTGCACATTAAGATACTAATATGTTATTATCGAATGTAGCACTTACTGAAAGATAGAGTATATACACCTGCTATCATGCAAGATTAAATATGCATAATTTACACACACAGTATGCACAAACAAGCCTTAAGAACAGTTTGTCAGCTCCAAATGAGTCTCAATATAAAAATGTAGTTTGTCTTGCCAGAAGCAACGAACATTCATTTAAAAACAGAGAATTCTTTGTATTGGGTAACTCCAACTAACCCAAAATGAGATCTTAAGTGGATCACTAGCCATGACCACAAGCACAATCACAAACAAGCAGGTGAATTTCAAACAGAAATATCAAACCTCTTTAAGAAGAAAAACAGCCCCAATTGTCTTCAAATCCTGATCTATGATCTGTAAGCAGCTGGAAGCTCTTCATTAAACACAGATATTGTAATTTCATGAGAAAATATACTTTCTACTATCACTTCATACTAAATGCTCAAGGAAACAGTCCAGAACTTACTTACTGTAAGCCAATCAACACTTGTATGACACCATATTTTAACATGGCTTACAAGACAGAAGTTATTATACAGATTAATTTTAAGTAAAGAGGGTAAACTGTATTCTTTATTGCACTCCGCTTGCACACAACACCATGGTAAGCATTTCTCTGCTCACAATATAGTTAACAGTACATGCCAATGTAATTTAACACCTCTTTGCCTAGCATTTATACACAGTTCAAAATATCAGGAAGAAAGCAAAACTCACATGTAGTCAAAACATCAAGGAAAAAACCTTTCAGGAAAAATTAAAAAAAAACTGAGGAACTAAAATGCTACAAGCACACCTACTGGGATTGCTCCAACACACATTCCCAAAACCAACATATTCATGGATAGGTTAGATTAACAAAAAGATACTCTGTTCATTCAAACTACCATTAATTGCTTTAAGTTCAAAATCTAGTTCATGGAATGCTTTGTATTGCACGTAAAGCCTCACTAGCAGCACCGAAACACGTTAACTTAATTGTCAACTGGAGGAGAGGGGAGTTTCATCAATAGAAATGTGTAAAGTGTTTCAATTCTTCATACTTATTTCACCCATCAATGCTCTAAGAGCTAGGAAATAATACTGCATTATTTAACAGTACTCAAATTTCCCAAATCTGGTCTCTCGTTTTTAAATTGCCAGAAAAATACTTTCTAGAGATTGGGAAGATTCAGAGCATTTTAAAAGCTCTCTGCTCTACGCTAACAGTCATAACAAAGATAAATGATAATTTTAAAAAGCAAAGGAAAATAAAGTAAAAGAGAAAAAGAAATTTATATTTTACATATATAAAAGAAATATCACACAGAAAACACATAGAAGTTATTTGCAAACAAGCTGTCATAAATTAAAAAACTGAATATTCAATATCTAGGGTAAGTAGCTTCAAAAAAAAATATCAAAAGGCTTTTGTAACACTGTAGCCCTTTGACTAACTATGTAAGTGTGCATGATTAGGATGTATATTTGCTTAGCCCTCAATTAAACTGTACTGCAGAGAAGATCAAACCAGAGCTCAAAAGCATTTGAGTCTAAGGTAGTGCTGAAGAGACATGGGGAGTCATGTTGTCCTTGGTTCACTGCAGAATGTGCAGGTACTGTAGAAATCAATCAACAGCTGTTTGTTCTTTCTTCATAATGAGAAGCTGCATCAAAGACACAGCCCAGCTACAAACATGCTTACCAGGCAGGGAGACAGCCAGTAGCTCCCCCTTCTTCAAATCTGCCTTTCCTTTTTGCCACTGTTTTTGTAGAGCTTGTTAATAGACTCACTGTAACTGAGTATGCTTTACTGAGGTGGACTGAAGTATACAAGGACAAAGGGACATCACCATTCAAGCATACCTTTCAGACAATCATTTGTTTTCCATAGAAACCTTTTAGGCACTCCATTCAGACCTGGCTACTAGCAAAGGACACATTTTGCAAGACAGGACTAAACAACACACGCCCCCCAAAACAACTGGCACATACTAATGAAAACTTACCTAACCAACACAACACCCAGTTAGGGCTTTTTGGTTTTTTTTTTTTCTTCTCCTTTTCTCTCTTTCTTTCCTCCCTCCTTACAACAAATAGATGATTCATTGCTAGATAAACGCAAGTACTACATAGTGACCAATATGGAGCCTCTCCCCTCATTTCTCTTGACACGTAACTTTCCCTTACCTGATAAGATACTATAGTCTGGAAGGAACTTGCAGTCTATACAAAGAGCTATTATTTTCTGAGGAATTTTTTTCTGTTAAAGAGCAAGATTTTCTCATTAATACACAAAGGAACTTTATTTCTTCTTCACTAAAGGCTTTTCTTCTCCATTCCTGCAATGCCAACTTGCTCACTTTCATTCAGCAACATCAGGGAGAATTTACCAGAAGCAGCAGCACCAGGATTTGGCTCTGAAACAGCTGGTTTATTTTTCTTCATATTAATAGAGTTTCACAGTACTAGGGTACATATCAAGTACTGCAGTGCTGGCAAGAGAACAGACAACGTTTAGTTCTATCTTTTCCAAAACTCTGCTTTATAAAGCCGATGCTGTAAGTTAAAATACAAACAGGTTCTTATTAAATTGAAACTATGTGGAGTCATCACTTCACTCTGTGCAACTCCTATTGCTCCCATCCCACAGGTAAGTATCAAGCAAGTAACAATCAAAGTCCACCATGTCCTGGTTTCGGCTGGGATAGAGTTAATTTTCTTCCTAGTAGCAGGCACAGTGCTGTGTTTTGGATTTAGTAGGAGAAAAATGTTGATAACACCCTGATGTTTTTAGTTGTTGCTGAGTACTGCTCATGCTAGTCAAGGACTTTTCAGCTTCCCATGCTCTGCCAGGTGCACAAGAAACTGGGAGGGGGCACAGCCAGAATAGTTGATCCAAACTGACCAAAGGGCTATTCCATACCATATGACATCACGTTCAGTATATAAACTGTGGGGGGTTGGCCGGGGAGGAGCAATCGCTGCTTGGGAACTGTCTGGGTCTCGGTCGGCGGGTGGTGAGCAATTGCATTGTGCATCACTTGCTTTGTATATTGTTATTATTATCATTTTACCTTATTTCAATTATTAAACTGTTCTTATCTTAACTCAGGAGTGTGTCTCACTCTTACTCCTCCAATTCTCTCCCCCATCCCATCGGGGTAGGGGGAGTGAGCGAGCAGCTGCGTGGTGCTTAGTTGCTGGCTGGGGCTAAACCACGACACACCAGCAGCAAAGAAGAATGGTGGGTCTGCCTAGTGCTCACATCAACAAAAGGGGCTATGTGGTACTATCAAGGGAATCCTGAAAATTGCACCCAGAAACCTAGAGAAAATTATCCCAGACAGACTTACATATGGACACAGATGTATCATAGCCATGAAGGTACTGGTTTGGGGAATATGCTAGAGGGATCCCAGTAGGAGTGCTTGTAGAATTTTAGTTCCTCAGTTTTTTTGTCTTTCCTGAAAGCTTTTTTCCTTTATGGTTTTAATACATGTGAATTTTGCTTTCTTCCTGATATCTTGAACCATGTATAAATGCTAGCCAAGGAGGTGTTAAATTACACTGGCGTGTACTGTTAGATTCTGTATTTGAACCAAAGCTATTACACATTGGGGCAAAAGGAAAACTTGCTCAGACTCATCCTAACCTCTGACCTGTTTACAAGACATATAGTAAAGCTCTTAGCACCTTCCGTAGTTAAGCACACTGACACAGCTTTTGTGAATTTGAGACTTCCAGCTCTGGGCTGTGACAACTCAAATCCACAGTAAATTGGCAAACATTTTTTTCTATTCCCACCCCCAAGGCCTTTCCCTTCAAAGTACTGATTCTCTCCTAGTACAGTGCTTTTTACACCGAACCTGATCAAGAGGGTCTTCAGGCAGTTCCTTCACTAAGCAGGCTTCCTTCCAACATTACTATTTCTGCTCAGCTGAAAACAACTAAATCCTAAGAACTTTGAAACCAACCTCCAGAAGGACAGACAGAAGAAATATGTTAAAGAAATATGTATATAACTACCACTGCTACAATAACTGCAATGCTGAACAAGTGAGGTACTTTAGATTTAGCTGTTCATCTGCAAAGTCTGCGCCTTAGCTCAGAAAACAGCCACATTCCTTCCACATCCAAATCTCTCACCTCCCTCTCAAACCCTCAGAGGTATCCTAAGGCGTCTGAAGAATATGGGAGGGAGGGAGAGAGGAGGTGGGAGAAAGAGACACATCTAGAACTGGGAAGTGGTGCAAACACCTCTAGGTGAAAACAGCAACTATGCTCCAGATTAAGAGACAATAGCATTCTCTTACTAGGAGGTAAACCACACATGCAGCAAGTAGAGACTGTTCTATTACCGTGGAATAGAGTTGAACATTAACCAGGCTAAACCAGTACAGGGGATTGAAACCCCTATGCCCAGACAACTTGCAGAAAGGACCTACTGAGCTTTCCCAAAATTTAATTTGCCACGGGTATCCCATGGAGAAGAGGCAACTATGCTCAATTCTATGCAGCAAGGGAGAAGAGCGAGTAAAAACAGCAGTAAGGAGCAGGCAGCAATGCCAGAGGCAGCTGAGACTCTGTAGTCTGTGCATCCAGGAGGATGATCTCTCTATTGTTTCTGTGAGTGATTAGACTGAAGGACTAAGGATTAGACAGAGCATAACGCAACTGGAAAAAGTGAATAAATACATTGCTGCTCTTGTGAATTTTTGCAAATTTATGCAGAGAAAACTTTCATGCCTCAGTGAGTGAGGGTCACACACTTCCTCATTTAGAGACTGAATTCCAGAGGCATCTGTCACCCACTGTGCACACATCACTCACATGCTCCTCAGAGAGCCTCCACAGGCACTGCCTTATTCTGGAACTTGCCTGAATAGCACAGCAATAAAAGCACTTCGTTATACAAGTCCAATTACCTAGTACAGCACCCCACTCCCTGACAAAAGCAGGGAACATTATTGTACAAAGGAAGGAAATAAACCAAAGTAACATTTATACTTAGTCCAGGTAGAATTCCAGAAACATGGATTGCTAGAAACTTTAACATTAATATAAAATTAATTTCCTTTACACAGCAAGAAAGTAAACAGCACATCATACATTACTCACCTCTGCAGGAAACGCCTTGGCTATCAATTACTTGTTTGCAGATTCCACAAATCTTGGATTTCTTAAAAGGCTTGTTTTTGAAGGTGTGAGACCTTGAAGCTGTTTCTTGAGGCTGGAAGCAAAGGGAATAATATCAGACCTTCCCTCATCTTTTGAGTCATGCTTTTAAGTGAAATATAGATAATTTTAAATTAAATATAACAGTAGCGTGTCAGTAGTATAATAGTAGTATGTCAAAGCACTCTCTCATCCTCACTCTTATTCAATAACACAAGCTTTCCACTCTCAAGTGTGGGAAGCAACAGAGTGTGAGGAACTTCTCACATAATCAGGACCAGACATTGCAAGACATTTTATATTGTAACTTCAGAATTCACCCTATGACTTATCTTTTAAGAGGAAATACAGAATAATCTCTATGATATAAACCAATAACCTCCTGACCTAAGGTCTTATCTACATAAAAACTTGCATTGGTTCAGCTTAAACTGGTTAAAAATAAAGTAATGCTCTATCACAGTAGCCAGTTTAACTCATCTGGTGCAGAAGGCAGCTTGGGCTTTTCATTTAATAGAGGAAAAGCATCCATACAAGCTGACTTCGGCACAGATTACTAACTTGAAAATAACTTCTGCTTCTTTCCTGCATAAGAAAAGTACACTAGTTTAAAGTAACATTATTTCCACAGTGTGTCACAGTAACTGAAATATCATGTTAAAATAAAACGCAGTAATGAAATTTCTAATTGGGGACAGAACTGCAAAAGTCAATACCATATATGTGATGGATATTATACAGCTTCTATAACTTAGGAAACATTTAGGTAACACAACAGAGGAGGCTACCAAAAGCCTAGTACAGTCAGTATCTCCTCTGGAGGGGTGTAACAAACTTTCACTGGCAGAGTTTTTGGTAATATGAGTTACCTATTCAAAAACAAAAATCTGTTTTGCCAGACCATGAAAATCCCCAAATGATTCTTCAAGTTCCTCATTTTTATTTGACATTTGCACCTTACTGTCCTTAAATTCAGTACTGCAAACGCCCTTGCATTCAACACTTCAACACCTGCACTGAGCTTTAGCAGCACAAGTGTCTAGAAGCAGAAAGCTGTCCCTCTGCACACAGCCAGGCCAGGCCACCACAGCACCAGGCTTCCACCCATACATCCAATGAGAAAGTTTCCCAGCATGGTGCAATGCACAAGTCTATGGCAATAAGGTAACATGGGATTTCTTTGTGGCTTTGAGCAATTCAACATGTGGGTCTATGCAAACTGTTTACTGTCTCCAGAAACATCTGTAACACAGCTGCTTGGCAGGTACAAAACAGCCATAAAAAACAATGTCATCTTCCAAGTACTGCCTCCACATGGGCCTACCCGAAACTCCACAGAGGCCCCAAGGAACACAAATGGCAGCTACGGACCACCCTGAGCAGACCTGGGTGCTCAGGCCACGCTCACCAGTGAGGATGCACAGTCAGCCTGATCTTAAGAATAGCTTCAGGGAACATTGTTGGTCTCACCCACAGTGTGAAGCCAAGATAATTAACATACTTCCATAAACACCATGGTAGGAATTACTTGGGCTGAAGGAATAAAACTCAGGCTGGACTCTCAGGAAAATCTTTCTACCAGTGAAATGCATTAATCAGCAGAAATTAGTGAGACAAATAGTAGAATAGCCCACATCCTTGAAAGGCTGAAGCAAGGGATGAAACACTTGAGAAATAAATTTGAATTGTAATTAGAATGCTTCATTAGACCCTTCGATCACTCACTGTAAAATCCAAAGTCACAAATTCCCCTGTATCCCCCACTGCTGACACCTGCACCGTGTTACTTCAGGTTAAATCAAAAGATGTTGTCAGAATTATGAGTCATATTACAAGTAAACCATAAAGAAAAAGAACAGCTGAACTCCAGCATTGTATAGCAACACACTCAATGGCAAACAGATCAAATTTATTATTTTTGCAAAATCTCTGTCATCATTGGGTTTTTTGCATTTGAAAATATGGGAGATGTTTTTGAAGAGACAGAGGTCTAGGGGAAAGGAAAAGTGCCATTACATCCAGGTAACTTGCCCAAAGAGCTGAGAGTCCCTCATCTCCACAGCCTCTTCTACTTTAAAAAAAAAAAAAAAAACCCCACACTAAAACCAAAACAACAAAAAAAAAAACAACGCAGCAATGCCATCATCTCTGCTGGTTGCTGCAGTTTCTCTGCTTTGTAGATATATAGACAAAAAACAGAATTCTCATTTTAGAGTTTATCCACTCTTCTTCCCTGCAGAGTTCTACTTCTGGGTAAAGTTTACAGGACATGTCTGCAACTCTCTCTGGAAAGGACAGTTTTACAGAGCTTGCAGTTTTGGATAAACTTTAAAGTTTAATCTGTATCTAGGCCTGCTTCTCCTTATTTCCTACCTCCCAAATGTTTCTTCACAAGCTTTGATGCTTGCACTGTTCCAAAGCAAGACAACTGTCATAAGAACTCACTGTTTAGATACTGGAGTTTAGTGTAAGTAGGTCTTGACATTAATTGATGAACTAGTCAATCTGTCCATTTCATTTGTAATGTAAACACCAAATAAAGTTGTTTTCCTCTGTGGCATTTTGGAAATTTTCTGCAATGCAGCCTTTGCATCTGAATTTTAAAAAAATATGAACAAAAAAAATTTTGTTCATTTCAAGTATGTTCCACTATGGGCTCTACAAGCAATTCAGTTAAACGGTTCATTTAGGAGATCCAGTACTCACAGCCATTTATACAAGAACTCTGCATAATCTACTATGAAGCGTAGAGGAACCTAGACCAAGGTTTCTTTGTTGTCACCTGGTACAGCTTTTGTGGTTCTCCACTAAGGAAGATGCCAAGGAAAAAGAAGGGGGCAGGGAGGGGGCACAAAAAAAAAAAAAAGGAAAGCAACCATGGTAGGCAGCAAGCAATGCTACTTTCATGAAGCTCAAGACTGGAATCTAAACTACATGTAATTGTTCAGAGCAAAAACTGAAAGAAAACAGTGAAGAACCACAGGTTGCAGATTGAGTTTTTGCCAGAGGAAGAGGCTGTAATTATGTTTAGTCTCAATTGCTAGCATTATGAAACTCTCTTTTGTTTACCACACAAGGAAATATTTCTGGCCATGCTCTGCTCTCTGTGGCACACAGAAATCTAATAAAGCTAGAAGTTTATCCCAGACTTGCATCAATGTGGTGCAGCAGACTGTGTAAAGATTTACATGGGCATCCTCAGCTATTATGAATTTCAAATACTCCTCATCACTGAGCATTTTCATTACGTAGCAACACACTGATCACCATCAGATAAAAAAAAAATTCACAGCAACTCTGTCAAAGACTTTTGAGATACATAACATTTTGAGAAGAGAAAAGCAGTTTACACAAAAAACACTCTCCAGATTTCAATTAAGCCAATACAGACTAAAGCACTCGAGATACACAACTTGGGTTTTGGAAATACCGATACAGCAATTCCTCCTTGGCAGAGACTTAACACTGGTTCATTACACCTATGGAAGAGGCATTCACAGTGCTATTCCCAAATACCATACTACATCATAACAGTTAATTATTCAATGAAGAACAGAACCAAGCAGCATTTATTTCAGCTCCATGTTTCCAACATGTAAACTGCAATTGTGATAATGGTTCATTCTTTAAAAAGACAGTCACAGGGCTTAGATCTTTTATCAAAGAATCAAGCAAATATTATAAAATTAAACCTGTTTAAATAATGTTCAAGAAAAGTGTATAACAATATTCACATACATATATGCTCTATTAAAAAAAAAGAGTAATTAAATGTAGCTGATTATTTATTACTTCTACAGAATCAGTTCCCTCCAAAGTCATTCAGGCAGTGACTAAGTTATACTTACAAGGAAATACAAGTCTCAACAAAAATAATTACACCTTTAAAATTAAATCGTTAACTCCAGATGTTACTCTATGTGGAGAAAAAAAGCCAAAAACTGTTCGTACATTATTTCTCTATCTCCAAAACTTGTAATAATCCCTGTCATATATTCCAGCTAAGAGAAAATGACAAACATACATGCAAAGCCTCATAAACTTTCCGTATGTCAAACTCTACTGCTGCTGAATTTTACATGGCCCATAAAAACCCTCTTAGCACAGCAGCAAAATCATATAAAGCAAAAATGTGTTTTGTTCACTTCCCGTCCATGGTCGTGCAAATATGACCCCTTTTCCCTATCCTCTCTCTAAATAACTTACCAACCAATACTGCAATTTCTTGGGACTCTCTTTGTGCATTCTTCTCCTCTCTAAAGTAGCTTTAAATCCACTGGCTGATATAATGCTTATGACTATTATTTTGAATACACGGAGAGAGGGGGTAGCAGTGTATTAGCAGAATATTGCACCACCTTTTATAGGCTAGGGAAATGCCCATAGGGGATGTCCAGAAGAAAGTTCAAATAAGGGATTACTGAAAGCAGCCCTCCTGAAAAGACTGAACCCCAGTTAAAAAAACGTTGCAAAACTAAGCCATATATCTATTTCTGTAAGATTGTTCCAAAAATAAATCACACAACTAAGGAAAAAAAACAGCACAGCTAGCTGAGGGGAATGCCAGACAGCACACCCCCTTTCAGCCCTTTCTGTTAAGGTTACTCATCATTACTTCTGTCACCTCTCTACTTCCTCTCCTCCCATCTCTTACATGAAGTCTGCACAGCAACAGTCCCATTATTTCCTCACAGCTATTTAGAGCTCCCACAGAGAAATCAAATAATAAAGTCCCATCAGGATACGCACTGTTCCCTGTAACTATCATTCCTGAAGCCAATACTGATGAGACAGGACTGCCCAGAACGCAACAGTTGGTATTACTGATAACACAAAATAGTTTAGAGCTTTCCTCTTTCCTCCCCGTAGTAAACAGCATTTTTAACTTTTCTACTCCTGAACCACTGTTCCACATGTTTCAGGTTTCATTTCTGGAAAAATATTTAAGAGTGCCTACTGTGCATACAGGCCAAGTTAATAGGATATTCTCCATCTACCCTCTAAAATGGCTTTTAGAACAGGGCTGACCACAACTGTTTGGTAACTATAAAAGGTGATTATGTCAAAAGTCTCACTCAGACAAGATGAATACATGATGAAAAATTTTCCAGAAATAGCAAATATCATTATCATGTGAGATTTTCTGCAGCTCTTCCATATGAGAATAATTTCTTGGAAAACATACTACTACTATCGCTTCAAAACTAGCACAGTATTTTAGCCAAATAACATTAACTGAACACAGCACACACATTTAAGTACATACACAGCTACCACTAGTGAATATGTAAGTTTTGCAGAGCCCATGCTACATGACAAGAATACAGGACAGTGGCAAAAAAATGAAAAACACCAAAGGATTTTTACACAGACTGAAATAAGGCATTTCTGGCTGCTTCACATTCAGAGATAATCTCTACAGTGACAGACATAGCACATCTATTTACACACCTACGCACTAAAATATACACAAATAGCTAGTTATACTACTATGACTACCATTTACTACTACCAAATAACTTCAGAGGGATTGCAAAGACAAAAGAGTATTTGTTAAACACCCCATTTACTCAAGGCATTTCACAGAAAGACAGACAAGCAGCCCAAGCTAGAGAAGCAAGATTTGACCCAGGGTCATGCAGCTTGAGCTGGCGATATCCGTCCCAGTGGAGTCTGCTCCTGACTTGTGACTCAAGTGAGGGCACATGGAGAAGCTGGTGAGGAAAAAAGGTCTCATTGAACCAACTGAGTAAAGTTCACATCAAGAGGAAAAAAATCCTCTGATTTGGTAGTACAAAACTGCCTTACTGTATGAGCATAAGGGGCCAAAGAATAATAGAAAATGACAGATAAAAAGTACTTTTTTTCCCCCCTTACTTAAAATATTTGGTGCTATAATTTTAAGCAGCAGAAGCCTTTGTAAGTTTCTCAGACAAAAGATATCGGGGTCTTCACTGTTTTAGTAAGAAACTCTGCTTAGGTACCAGGGTTTCAAATCTATACACTTTTCCAAAACAAAACTAAAAAGGAAGTTTCTGTCCAAATGACCTTACAGGACCCATGTAGATTTAAAGAAAGAGGTCAGAGATGTACAAAGCACTTAAATTAAAGGTTTACTCAGTGCATCAACAGCCAATTGTAGAAAATATCACTCAAAACATAAGGTATGCCTTAATGGGTCAGCACAACATCCATCTCACCCACACAAGCACTTCATCCCTGTGTCACAAGGAGACACTATTCAAACAGAGCAAGCCAGCCCTGCCCCTTGTGCCCCCCTCCCTCCATGTACCAGGGATGCTGGAAGGTCCATCCCTGACCCATCCTCTTAGTATCTGTTAATGGACCTGTTTTGCACTAATTTTCTCAAACTCTACTTTGAACGTGCTGGTATTATCTGCCCCACAACCTTCTGCAGCAGCAAGTTCCAGAAGGTCATACTCCCCCTTGTTTAAAGTACCTTCATTTGCTCCTTTTAAAGTAAGCTCCCACCAATTCCGACACTTGTTAGTTTCTGCACTATGGCACTGCATGAGTAGTTCTAGTTCAACCTACCCACCATCTTTATGTTTTTGTAAAACCTTGATCGTATTCCCCCTAAACTTTCTGTTTTCCAAAATGAAGAGTCCCAGTCTTTTCAGTCTCTTCCCAAAAAGCAGCTGTTCGATCCCCTTGACCATTTCGGTCATCCCTTTGTGGACATGCTCTCATTCTACCATATGGTTTTATACATGCTGGGACCTGATACATGATGTTTCAAAGTTTCAAGTTAACAATTGAAAAGGATAGATTTGCTCCACAGCCTGTTGAATTCATACAGCCTAGCACTTGGGTCTCTAGATCTAGATTTCCAGGTATAGCTGCTTCTAATTTCAGCTGCCAGAAAAAAAAACATTGGTCATGAGATGAAAGGAAAATTGCACTGGCTCTCATGAACAAAGCTTTTCACCTTAGATCTTTCACGTACAGCTCTGAACTAAAAAGGTAATAGCCAGACGGACACAAGGCAGTGCAAGAGGCGATAGAGAAGCAGCAGCACAAACCTAGTCCGCCACAGGGTTCTGGAATGGGGGTCTGCAGCCTCAGCCGCCCTACCAAGTGACCCTCCTGGCTAAACGTAACAGCCATGACTCAACATAAACAGCAAGTTCACTGCTCTCTAAACAAGACACAAGACCTATGCCTCATGTATTATTCTTTCATGCCATATACATTTACATTTGCCATCAGTAGACAGTTCACCTTGGAGGAGGGGTCCTTCATCTAGATCATCAATTGCATGTGCTCTTCTCAAAGTTTTAAATTCTTGAGATAAAGCAGTATCAGCTTTGAGAGTTGTTTTCCACAGGATGCAGAGGTAATATAAGAGAGTAAAAAGTGTTTGAGAAAGACTGATCACCAGATAAATCTGATGTATCTCCCCACTTTAAAGATTGAGGTTGGCCATCTCAAACTTTAAACAACATACAGGGACTTTTTCATATTTGCTTTTTTCCAGACAGTTTCAAGTCCTTCCGCTTATGATCTGGCTGTGATTTCAGTCCAGAAAACGATAGGTCCAGGTCTGCCTAGAGGTGGGTGACACGCGCTGAAGAACAACAGAGCACAAGGGTGTCTGAATGCATGCCCATTAGCAGCCCCAACACTCCTTCCAGCAGGATGCAGATAGAGCAGCACACCTGCTGGAGAAAGGCAAGGCAGCTGCCTTTCTCCAGCCAAATCCTCACTGCTCTCCTTCATCCAAATATCCCTAGGAATTGGTTGCCTGTAGAGAGCAGTGGTTCATCCTCTCTCCTCCCAGCAGGAACAAACGGGGGCCTGTGGTCATTCCTCACTCATAATGTAAAATAGCAGCAGCTCTCACATTTTTCCATTTCACCATTTCTTTGTGTTTTTGTTTCAACACCTTCACTTCTCCACTGCACATGAATCTGTGTTGGTGGAAAAGCAATTAGGAGACAGATAGAAAGTCCATTAAGACAATGATTACTCTAGACACTGGAAAACTTGTCTTTTGCATTCTCATCTCATTGGCAAACCAACACTTTGTTCTGTGTGGGAAAATACTGTACAAAGCAAATGCCTGAAAGCAGCAAAGGACTATGTGCAATCATGAAAGCTCAGTGTTTGTCAATGGCTTTTTTCTTTTTTTGTTAAATGAACTGGCCTTGACATCTCTGAGGCTGTAACACTGCTTTTATGACAAAGACTGGAACTCCCACATATTCAGAGCTAGACATCTGAAGACCAGAATTCACATCTTTAATAGGGGAAAAGAAGCTATTTCTGAATATACCTGGTTTATCTTCAGTTCACAGGAAAAAAAAAAAATGTTGAAGGGCATAACAAAAGCAAAAATTCAGAGTCATCAGGTGTCCATCCTTGAAATGCTGAAAGTTGAATTTTATTTTTTTTAAAAAAATCATCTTCACCTAGAATGTCTAATCTAATCTCTTAGCACTGCAGATGAATTCTTGCAGGTACACAAAAGCATCGACCAAAGTACATGCTTCTATGCATATCTCCTCCCTCTGTCTCCATTGTCCCTAATGAACCTGTTTACCAAAGCAACAAACGAACAAAGGACTGCAGCAATGTACAACCTAACCCTCCTGTGACATGATGCAGTTAGCTACAAGGCCAAATACCAAGGAGCTACCAAGAGCTATGTCTCATGTAAACAATTTCTGGTGTGTTAAGAAAGAACCAGATATTAAAGAAGAAAAAAAAAAAAAAAAAAAAAACCAACCCACAAAAACCCAAACAACAACCAGGAAAGTTACCAAAATCTGCAAAGCAAGTGGAGAAAGGGAGAGCAGAAGCAAAAGAAGAGGTCAGACCCAGGTTAGACCAAGGACAGATGGCAGCAGCTGTGTGCCAGAACACTGACCAGGAGAAACAGCTGAGAGGGATGAAGATGCATGTCAGTAAATCAGTCACCAAGAAATGGAAGAAATATTATTAATGCTAATGCAGTAAATTATTTTAGCAATTTCATATAGGCTAATTTTGCTACATAGCTTGAGCTTTCCCTCTTACCCTCACAATCCTGCTTGAGGCAGTTGTGCTACACTAATACATACTCAGTTTGGCACTGCAACTTGTATGCAGGTACTCCGTTGTCAACACTGCTACCTTTCAGATATATCTTCCTTCCATGCCATCCTCCAGAGAAAGTCAGCGTCCAGGCTAGAAATACACAGAGGTAAGCAAGCTGATAGTTGCACACTTCATATACATGTGCATTTAGCAGCTGCTGTACTAAGGAAGCCTGCACACTGAAGGTGCATGCATCAGGGAAGTATCAGTCATCAGTCAGGATCTGCCTTCTGTAATAATCACTGCATTGCATCTTCAAGAAGTAGAACATGACATGCTTTCTAAGTCTGCAGGAAAATCTCATTAAAGGTGATTCAGTAGAATGGAAAAATGGCAACCTCAGTTCAGTTTCCTCCTCTCCCCACACACATCCTTATTTAGCTACTTTATTTCAACCCAGTCTATCAGTGTGGCTCTTCAGACCTACTGACACAGACAGTATTAATGACTGTGTGAAGTCTACCTGGCCATTGTACTTTGAAAGGCTAGAGTTACATTAAGCAGGGAACTAAATGCAGACCAGCACCTGTGTCCAGAACATCTTAGAATCACAGAATCATTTGGGTTGGAAAAGACCTTTAAGATCATCCAGTCCAACCATTAGCCTAACACTACCAAGTCCACCATTAAACCAATTAAGGGTGGAGTCATAATTTCATGTTTCCTGGCTTGGTGGCTGCATTATTTTTTAATGAAAGTAAAAACTAGGAATCATTAAGGTTGGAAAGGACCTCTAAGATCATCAGTCCAATCATCAACCCAACACCACTATGCCCACTAAATCATGTCCCAAAGTGCCACATCTACCCGTTTTTTTGAACACTTCCAGGGATGGTGACTCCACCACCTCTCTGGGCAGCCTGTTCCAATGCTTGACTACCCTTTCCGTAAAGACATTTTTCCTAATTTCCAACCTAAACCTCCCCTGGCGCAGCTTAAGCCCATTTCCTCTTGTCCTATCGCTAGCTACTTGGGAGAAGAGCCCAACACCCACCTCACTACAACCTCCTTTCAGGTAGCTGTAGAGAGTGATAAGGTCTCCCCCTCAGCCTCCTCTTCTCCAGACTAAACAACCCCAGTTCCCTCAGCCGCTCCTCATAAGGCCTGTTCTCTAGACCCTTCACCAGCCTTGTTGCCCCTCTCTGAACATGCTCCAGCACCTCAATGTCTTTCTTGTATTGAGGGGCCCAAAACTGGACACAGTATTCCAGGTGCGGCATCACCAGCGCCGAGTAGAGGGGGACAATCACCTCCCTGCTCCTGCTGGCCACACTATCCCTGACAGAAGCCAGGATGCTGTTGGCCTTCTTCACTCAACACCTATGCTCCCCACCCCAAAGTATGTACTTCAATTTATTCCCCTAGGCAGAAGCAATGGTATTCCAAACACGCCTATTCAGTATGTAAACAGCTCTAGTTAAACACGCAATCCCATACAGATTACCATCTGCACTAATGATAGTAACTCCTACAGCAAACAGCACTCCATGTGTGTGTATGTATGACCAAAATTATGTCCTTAACTATTTCCTCATATTATGAAGTTATCTTACTTGATATAGTTAACACTGTTCCAATCAGTAATCTAAAACAATATCTTCTGTAAAACAACTTAGAATAGGCACATTGTCTGCTCTTCGTTAAACTCGAGGATTCAAAATTTTGAATTCAGCAATTTAAGAAGTAGGGGAGAACCCCATGTGGAACAAAAAACTTCATTGTGCACTTCTGGGTAGAACTTAATTTCTGTCGTAACATCTAGTTTCACTTTTTTGCTGCTATTTTACTGAAGCTTTGCCATTTTTTTTTTCCATCAAGTCATAACCAATCATTTTCGGGAAACAGAACCAAACTAATATTACAGAGACTTCTACAAAAAATTTTTATAGGATAATGTAAGTGCCACTCCAAAATTCAGAAATGTTTACTCAACAATCCTGCTCCAGGATGTAATTCATTACTTTCATTGGACAGCAGACAACTTGCTGTTTAGCCAGTTATTTTGTATTTTTCCTGGTGTTCCTGAGCAGTCTTGTCAGGTGAGTCTATGGGAACACAAGCTGATGAAAAACACTCTATTTGCAACTGTAGATTTTGCATATGTTCTATTTATTTTACTCTGATATTACAAGATTAGTTGTACCAACCACTCTGAACATCTCTCAGTGTGATAACAGTATGCTAAATCAGAAAGTCTCAATCATATTCCCTTATTGCTACTAACCATAGATGATATTGTACAGAGTCCATGCTCACCTAAGCTCTAACAGGCAAATCAGAGGAAACTGAGAGTGCAAAGGCTAGTACTAGGTAGGTTTGTGTTTTTACTGACGAACATGAACCACACACACACAAAAAGGGGGAGGGGAAAAAAAAGCAAGCAGCATCAAATATTCCTGTTAAAACTATCATTCATACTACAACATTACTTTCATGATGCACAACTATTGAAAAAATGCTGAGGAGGAATCAAGGTTAGCCTGACAGCAACAGATACATCATTCACTGCGGCAAACAGCAAAATAAGGCTGCTTTTCTGATCCTTCCACTGCTTCCAGCTCTAACCATCTTTCCCACTCTGGTACCTGAATCAGTATTATGTAAAACAGGCTGTTCAGGCTCTGGCAGACATGCCTAACACAAGATGCAGTCACACTCTGCCATGTCAGATTCAAGCTTTGCTTTTATTTGAGAGAGGAACTCACATTAAATGTATTAAATTATGTAATATACAGTTCATATATATATTCTGATGTTTGGCCTGCAGCTCTGAAAGTAAGAAAAATTCAACAGCAAAGCCGACCATATTAGGGTAAAAGAATGTGTCTACAGCAAGCTAATCATCATAATTATACCTACTTCTGCTAAACCACAGATTTTTATACCTAAAAAAATTTGAATTAAGTTACCCTTACCTCCATCTTATTATTGTAACCATTTTCAAAGTCACTTCAGTTACAGCCTGGAGATAGGATAATACCCTTGCCTGCCTATCTGAATGGTCTCCACCTTTCCAATTAGCTATTCCCAATCAAAAATTAACCTCTAGTAGGAATACAAGAAAATAGCCATCTTGACAAATGACATCAATTCCAGTCACTGACTAGTGCAGGCTGCTACTAACTGGGAACCCTGCGTGCTCCCACCCAGCCAGGAAAAGATTTGTTGCTACTGGCCTGAGGCTTGGAACTTCAATTCCTCTCCTCTACCACGTGAATGAACCAGGGTAATGTAAAATGACTTAAGCACAAGGATCAGGTTCAGCGACAAGATCTAAAGCTCTTGTGGAAATGGAAATCAAACACAATAGACATTTATAAAGTTGTTATACAATACCTGCTCTGTAGCTGATTAACTTGCTCACTCACCCAAGGACAAATAGTTAAACTATTACACTGAGAAAAACAATTACATAAAATGCAACTGTTACTTAACTCAACTGACCTGCTCCTTCCTTGTAGCTCAAAACAACTCTTCACTTTAAATTTCCAAATAACTATCCTAGTTATTGCCCTGGCAGTAAAATTGGGATCTCTTATCACAGTGAGCAAAGAAAAACTCACTAAAATGTATGCTGAATTTGACTTTCACGATCCTTTTTAAAGGCCCACAGAATCCACTTGAAATCCTAAATTCTTCCTTCCAGCAACCATGAAGCTCCAGAAACCCTTACTCTTCTCATCAAATACTCTCCAATCACATCAGTAGTACTTCATCAGTGTTCTTCAGCTTCCATTCTCTTGTCTGTTGCACCAAGGGTACTTTCATATTAGCACACTGGAAAAGTACTCTGTCCTCTCCCCCTTCTCTCAGGACAATGAGTCTCCTTTAAACCATTCGTAATTTTTACTCTATTGTAGCTTAGATTTCTCTTCCTTTCACTTTTAGAGGATTTAATTCATTATCACAACAGTTACTGCTCCCACTGCCCCACAGAAAAAAAAGAAAACATTCCTAGAACAGATTCTTCAAATAAAGCAAATTTCTAGATCACAGCAATTTACAAAATGAACAGTCCCATGGTACTGTCAAAACCTGAAACAGTTTCATGGGAATGTACAACAAAATACAAGTGTGACTAGAGAACACTCATTTCAAAAGCTCATCCTGGTTCTGACATCCAGTTGTTCCAGTACTTTCATTATTACAGAGCACATCATGTAGTATACCAATGCTGATACTGAAATCAAATAAAACTTCTGAAGTATCTTCACTGCCTGGACATGTTTGTTTGCAGATCTGTTGGCTGGTATTTTTATAAATGTTGTGAAGAGAACACACAAATACTGTTTTTTCAAGACTTGGGGTGTATCTATGAATGTCTATTAATGAAGAAGAGGTAATCTTTCAAAAGAAAGCTACCAAGTCTCAGTCTAGCCAAAAGTGTTAGTCAGCAGGTATTCATCACTCAACAGATTTCACTCAGAATGCCAGGACAGTCAGAAGTTTTACTCTTTCAGGTTCTTCGATCTGGCAAAGTAGGCTTCTTCACAAACAGCAAGCCGTTTCACAAAACCAAGCCACTACGAGCAATCAGTGATACCACAGCATTGGGCAAATATAACCTGCAACCGTACAGTTAGCGATTGAAGATTTGTACATTGGCTTTTTAGTATTATGTGACTTTCTTCATATAATGCAGTTCAGAGCAGGAAAACATGTAAAATTTTCAGTCTGTTTTTGTTGTTCAACCTGACACTATACATCAATGTAGCCCTTTCCCTCTCCTTTACAGCAAATGTACAATTTCCAAACAAGAACCCACTTTTCCACAAACACCTAAAACCTTATGGAACAAACAACAGTCAGAACATACACTGTTCTCCCAGACAAGAGCACACACAAGAGAAAGGGAACAAGAGAAAGAGAGGAGAACTGCCTCTTGCTAATATTCTTTCAGCAAAAATTTATAATCCCTTAATTTTGCTATTCAAACAAACCTGATGCCTCCAGCCATAAAGAGCCTAGTGCCTGTATGCTTGTTTCATTTGTTAATTTTCATTACACACAAGGCTTTAAGGCAATAAAATTGTTTATAGGCTGCAACCCTCAGCAGCAGAGAAACCACAAGGAATTCACAGATGTGATTACCTTCTTCCAAGTTAAAAGCATTACTTCAGAAACATCAGCATATAAAATGGGTTGAATTGCTGAGGAATGAACATACCTTGGTCTGTCTACCAGCCAACTCTCCAGACGAACTGTTGTCAGCCTGGTTTGAACAAAGGGTTGCTTTAATTAGTGAAATATTACTAACTGACAGGGCAAATTCCAAAAATACTTCACTACAATTAGAAACCTTTTTCTCCCCATTAAAACAATTTTTAAATAACATTTAACCCCTACACGGCCACATGGGTGTGCTCTAAGTATATCCATTTCTCCTCTGTACATCAAACAACAGTTAAGTAAGCAACAAAAATGCTTCCCAAAGCATCTGAAAAAGCTTCCCAAAATTATTACCAGAGGATCAAGGCAACATTTCATTTCAGTCCTGGTTTAGATCCCACTGGGGCTAAAGTTCTTCCAGTCTAGCTCTGCATTGAGTTTAGCGGGGTGGGGGGAATGTATTGAGGAAATCAAAATGCCAAACAACTGTTCAAACCAGTTTTCAATTCAGGTTAAGTCCAATTCACAGCTTATTACTATACTGACTGTAGTTGCCACCTTCCCCTAGCTTTCTTTCACCACTTTGAGCAACCTAACAGACCACAGTTCACCACATGGCCATGAGACTACAACATGTCCCCACACAGTCCCCCACGCAGTCACCAGCATGTTGTGTTTATCCATGATAGCAACTTGAACTGTGGAAACCAAAATCAAAACTTAGTGCTGACAAAACAGGTAGTAAGACATCAATGCCAGTGCAGATCTTTTTAAATCTTTAAATGATATTTAAAGAAATATAATTTTGCAAGCAAATAAAGGGTAGAGCTTAGCATTTTTTTCTTAGAACAAGCGATAAAATCCTTTCAAGTTAAGCCAAACCAAACCCTGGGATTTAGTAAACCTGAACTACCGTACTCTATATTCTCAAGCACAACAAATTAATCTTTTCCATGCAAAATATGCACATATACACAAGATATTAGCTGTATAATACCTGTACAACAACATGCAGATGCCCTTTTTGTTCTTATTGCTTGCATGTGCTGCATGTACAGACAGATGCCTTCAGACTAAATGAAATGTCTTGTCATAATGACATTTTGTAGAAAATTTAAGATCTTTCTATTACTCTGCCTCTTTGGAGGATGGCTGTGTTTAACTGTCTCTCTGTGACTGAGTATGGTCACAGGAGCATCCTCAGTGAACGGGAGAGGACTGCTTACAGACTTCTTGGTTTTTGTGAGGTATTGCCCAAACATAAGGCTCCCTGAGCTGAGGTTAAGATTTGATTTGTGCAACTCAGTGTTCCAGTGACCCCAGTCCCAGGCAGGAAAGGTGATCCCATAAGGTCATCTAAGTGAAAATTTCTAGCAGAATCAGACTACCTGAAATTTAGGCTTACAGTTGTCCAACTCATGCCATTATTTATAGCAGCCATAATTTCCAAGCATTACAGACAATATGACCTTGTGTAGCTTATAAACTACAGCAGTGCTTACTTACATCATGACCTACGCTCTTCCTCTTCACTGTTGGCTGATCTATCTAAATCTAGAAGCAAGTATTCCACAGAGAGCGCAACATGCAATCATCCTCCAAGGACCTCCGAAGACCCTTATATAAAAGTCCCAATATCTAACACAGTTCTCGAAAGACTAATTTTTGCAGCTATTACATAGTTAGTTTTCTTTCACTCACTCAACTTCCTTTAGTCATCAGCTTCTTTTGTTCAAGAGACATTTGTTAAGAAAGCAATTCAATTAGGAACCACTCAATGCTCCTGTAAAATGGTGGGATTTGTTAATTTTTTTTTTTTTTTTTAAAATACTACCATATTTGACCTATGAAGGTCAAATGCAAGACCTCTCAGACATAAAAAAAACCCATGGCCAGACCTCTTGGTCAACCACATTTATGAACAAAACTCTGTGAGACCTTAAAGCAATCAAAGAGGGAACTGCAACACTCCAAGCCAAAGCAAGCTCCTAAAATCTTTAAACGTAGATGTATAAGCAACACAGGGAAAAATTCCACTAAATAAATACTATAAGCTTATGCCAGGTCTCTGGCTGTTACATGCTGCTATTTTCTACCTTGAACAATAAATAAAATCTTCACTTGTGGCATGATACACCCTCACAGAGACAAAGCTCCAAGTGACACATGCACACACACAAACCTTTCCAAAGCATCTTCTGGGGTGGGAGAAGAGGTAGGATATCAGATCTCTCTGTAACCTGACCAGTGCTATCTTACCTGCAGGATAAGCACACAGGCAGAATTCTGAGAAACTCCAGTGTGAAGAAAATCCTGATACTATTGGAAAATCTTGACTTAAGAGCAACTTGAGAGGAGGCAGGGCAATATGAGTTCAACAGAACACAAATTTAACAATCTTTAAGGCGGCTGGTTGAGAAACAGAGCATAATATTTGATATTACCAAACCCTCGTCTACTTTCAGGTCACTGAAATATAATCATTCCTACTCATATTTAAGATGTCTGAAGTTGAAATAAACAAGAAAATCTGATGATGTTTGTGAGAGTGTTTAACTATTGTGGATTATTGATGAAGAAAACTTTCTCTAACCTCACTGAGGTTTCTACACAGTACCCATGTCCTACAGCCAACCACACCGTTATACGCTGAGGCACAGGGGAAGCTGAGAGCGCTACTGAGCAATTTTACTTCTGTCATCCTGCAGAATACATGGTGTTCTGGATGCAAACACAGATGGCTTAGTGGCCATTTCTTCAGGAATCATAGCTTAAGTAAGAGTTGTGTAGCCCTGCTTCCCATCTAAGTTTTTCTTGCATTCCCTCTATCTAGTCTGGAACTCCAGCTCAGCAGACAGAGAAATGTCTTCCTGCAGGCAAGAATGAACAATCTCTCCCCAATTACAGAGCCATGTGTGGGCTATGAGCAATTTTCCAAACATAAAAGGAAGGAGGGAATTTGCTATCCATATATTAACAAGCTAAAACAAGCCATCCTGCAGATGGAAAGGATCAAAGTGTCTGTTTGAGTCACCTCAAAATTAATCCCCTCCAGGAATGTTCACCAGCTCCCTCCTCCCGCGCCACTGCGTCCCCCCAGTCCCTTCCGAGCAAAAAGTCAAGCTCAAAGAATCCATCTAGCTCTTAGATTAATATGATACTCCCGAGAATACACACACCCTCCTCTTCTCCTTGAAAAACTATGTTCTTTCCCCTCCATCCCCAAACGTGCACATGCAAATAGCCAAGAGAGAATTTTATTCCCATTGTCTATCAAACATGATACTATGCTTCATCAAAAAGATTCACTACAGGTTCAGGTTGGAAATGGCACCTGCATCACACAGCAATATGACTGTCCTTTCCAAATGCTAAAACAGCAAAAGTAATATTTATCATCTGTAATACAGATTCTTTGAAGGAAATTTGCTTTATAAACAGGGAAAAATGAATGTGAGAGGCTAAAGATATTAGGAAAAGCAAATATACACATTATGACCAGTAGTAGTTCTAGTACTTCCAGGATATTCACATTTGAGCTGCCACTCCTCGATTGCATTTTGCACAATTCCTTAGATGTCAAAAGGGCATCTGTGATGTCAAACTCCTCCACACCTTTCTCTTAGGCAAGCTGAAAACTGCCATGACTTGGAGAGGGCCTGAAAAGAGATTCTTGTTTTGCTAAACTATGGACAAAAAAAAGCTACATTCTTCCCAAAAAAGCCAAAAAGACCTTAGTGTTAGCATAAATGGCCTAGTCTCATTCTTACAGAAGCGTCAAAATTCCCATTTTTCACAAAGTGTTAGAAACAGGAAACCTAGTAGCTCATGGGGTTGGTAGGACCTACAAAAGCAACATTAATACAGCCAATTCTCACCACATCAGAACACTGGCCAGATTAAGGAGGCAATGCTACTGAGAGTTTACAAGAAAATCTATCCTGCTGTCACCTACATTACATACATCAGCTCCACTATACTGAAGAGTGTGTAATTTGGGAAACTGCCACGTACAGAATGATGTGACTCACTGACAAGCAACATCAGTTGCTCCAACAACTCACAAAACAACATGAGTTGTGCCAGGCAGCATTAACAGGAAGTGATGGTCTGGGAACAGGGGCTTTACTTCCAAATTCCACCTGCTAAATCCATCCTTGGGCTTTGAAGTTCTCTCATTTCATTACCACTCACAAATTTGCCCCTGCCTCCTTTGCAGGTAGGCTATACACAAAATAAGATAAAAGGGAGCTAAGACACAAACCATTTCAGCTACCATCCCACCATTTGGATCCCGGAAATGTCAAAAGCTCCCTGCCTCACCACAGACCTCTGGACAAACACAGGCAAATGGCTTAGTTTTTCCATGTAGCTGTGCACCACCTCAAAAAAAAATGGTGTCTCAATTTTGGAGATTGGGATGACATGCAGCTAAGTGACTTTGATAAGGAACGTAAACTGTCCAGATACCACAGTAGCATATAATGTAACAGACAGGAAGGAAGGTTTATATATTTGTGCATGAACGTACTTGAAGTGTCAGCAGTAATCCAGTTTCACTACACTTATAAAAGAAAGCTAGCAATAAAGGAGCAAGTACTCAGAGGACTGGTTTCTAAAATTATATCACATTTTTGGAAGCACTGCTATGTATAGAACATCAGAATTAATAGAAGAAAAGGTTTGATTTTTCTTCAGTGAGCTAGTATATTTCTCTTTCCCCTTTAAGAAGTTTCAGTCATTTGGTTAGGAAACAAATTTGTATGCAATTATTCATGATTAATCAATAATCTTGTTGCTACAACATGGGTAACTAACAGAATACAGCACACCTTAAAAAAATTATTCAACTACAAATAATGAAGAGAAATACAAAAGGCATCTTTAAGTACTTCACCACCTGGTACAGACCTTATAGCCAAATAATGTATTATTCTTAAAAGCATCTTGCTGAAATCTGTATGTGTAAAGTTCATCTGCCATTGTCCCTCCCCCTCAATTTATTCATTACAAATACATCATCCTAAAAATTAAATCTTGATTCCTAGCAAGAGACAAATAACTAAAAAAGCCAAAACACAATCAAGAAACACTCTTCTTACTCCTGAAGTACAGAACAGTCTGGGTTAAATGACACGTAACTCAGGTTTGCCAATTCTTAACCTCCGTCAACATAAAGGCATAACAGCATACATAGACTCTGTGGCCCCACAGTGATCTCAGCTGTTGCATTTTGCAGGCACTCTATACTCAAAGACCTATGCAAGCTGAGAATATTGCCCCAGAAATGCTCTTCCCTTTCTTCTCTAGGCCTTTTCATATTGCTTTTAAGTGGGAATATTTTCATTTTTCCTCTGCTTTCCCAACTGATCGCCTCTCTTTTGAATACAATACAAGCAATTTTCTCTTGCTGAATGCTGCTCAGCAATAATTACAATATCTAGGAAATTGTCTGTGCCTCTTGGCAACATGCCTAAATCTGTGAAATCCTCAGTTTGTATTCTTGTAACCTCAGTCAGGTGAATTCATGCTTTTCCCAATCATTAAATTTCTTCATTAACTAATGGATCCAGCTACACCTGAAATACTTCATTACATCAGCCATATCACACTAAAGTTGCACTCAATCTTCATGTGAGCCTAACATTTTTCTTTCAGAAAGTGCAAAAGAACTTCAGTTCTGAATACAGTAAGTCAGAGTTACTTGAATTGAAACTCGCAAATCTATTAGCACATAGAGCAAATTTCATGGCCATGCTAAACAAGTAAAACTGGTGCCCAATTTGATGTCATTAAGAAATAAACGGAGCAAGCTCACCACTCTTCTGAGAGCTGTCAAAAGATAGTTAATGACTCATAGGAAAACCTTGATTTGTTCTGCAAACATGCTTCATTTCCCCCACCACTTCAAGTACAACAAAGTGAAAAATTCTGCCTGCTTGAACACTCCTACTCTATTTTGAAATGTTTTTCCCTTCTCACATCTACAGGTCTTTGGAGCATTTACTCATTAGGGAACAGCTACAAATAACTGTAACAGCACCCATACGGGTAAGCCAAAGCAAGTAAACTGAACAACCCAAAAATGTTTATACAGACAATGCTCCCTCTACAAGCAAACTGTAAAAGCAGCATCCATTTCCTTGAAAGACTTGAATGAGAAAAATTGTTCCAGGGTGCCCATGAAAGGAATGACATTCACAATACTCAGAATGGAAGCTGAAAGCAGAGGAACACGACTCAAAGCTCAGAAGTGCCATCAGGAAAGAGAAACCCCATTTTCTCACTGGCAAGGGTCTGATTCTCAAGAGCAACAAGGCCCTCCAGCTCTCAGCTCTTCCTAAACTCCAAGATTTAAAGAAACTGCGATGGCTTTCTGCCTGTTAAAAGCTCACCCACCCCTATTAGCAGAACTGCCCAGCCTCCCCAAGCAAACACACTTCACTAGGCCTGCCAGCAGGCAGAGCCCTTCCCTTCCTCTTCTCCCACAGCAGTAACACCCACAGCCCTGCTCCAAGCACAGGATGCACAATTCCACCTGCTTAAGCAACAGGCATCACCATGCAGATGACACCTGAGAACCTGAAGTTGCTTTGCAAGAGGTAGCAGTGATTATTGCCTCCAAAAAGACAGAAAATAGATCCCAATCAGGCTAGGCATCAAACTCTCTCACTGTGTACAATTTTACTTTCAGGCTACATTACCAATGACAATACCAGCATGAGTCAGTGGTGTGGAGAACATGTAACAGTAAAGTCTGCTTTCCTTGAATTTCATTCCTATGCTCCAAGCGTTAGTCACGTATTCTTTAAAAACAAAATAAAACCCAATTTAAAAAAAAAAATCTATTAAAAGGAAGCAAATCCATTACACTTCACACCAGCTCAGCCTAACCATGTTTTCTATTAAGCAGAATAATTATGTTTTCATAAAATCTCACACCTGCAGGGAACACAGTTTCACTTAAAAGGACAGGGATAAAGCACTAACCAGCTCAATTGTGTGTTTTTATGAAGTGTTAATTCATTAAACCAAGGATGACAAATGAGCACAAGCCATTAAAAAACAATTCTCAGAGATGCTTCTGATTATTTATCAGTTCCTCCTGGCAACATATTTTTTTAACCACACGATCAGGGACTATTTTGATACTACTATCTTAAACTAGACTATGAATCAACATTTCAGTCCTTATTTTCCCCAGAAGTGCTGTTCTGTACTTGCAGATTCCAGATGTCACAGCTGAAAACTGACACTCTTTCCCAATTAGCTCCCAAATTTTCTTTCTTGGGGAGTAGCACACTATCTCCTGCAGGCCATAATCAAAGCTGGGGTGCCTCATGACCTAGTCCCTAGCTTTCAGGAAAGGTCAGCTTGTTGACACACTGTCTGCCCCAACATACAAAAAGAACAGCTATTATCTCTTCAGGACAGAATGAGCACCTGCATTTCAAAATAAAATTGGGAGCAAGAGCATGCATATACACATGAAACAGTCAAAGTGTTTCAGTTACATAGAAATAAAAACTCAAAACCGCATTTTTAAAAATTACTGTTTTCTTCCAAGTACCTTTGCACAGCAAAGAAAGCAGGTATTTGACAAAAGAATACTCACAGCAAAAGCCAAAAGATTTTGGCACACAACTCTTGTGCTTCCTGGGGCATGGAGTACTAGCCAGCTCCTGGCATAATTCCTCTAGAGATTAGTTTCTTTCGAGAGAACTACAAATCCCATGATGCAGTTTATCAACGCTAACGATAAAACCATTGTGCTTCAAGAAAGCCACTACTCGGAGAAAAGTCCAGGAGTCCCCAAAAGAGAAAAAAAAAAGAAAAAAAATCAAAAATGAAGCATATACCGTGAAGCAGAACAGAAGTAAAAGCAAAATACTAGACTGAAAAAGCAATTTTTTTAAGCCTCAGAAGGCAAGAACTTTGTGGAAGAAAATTAAGTTTCCAGCCAGAATTAAACCTATTTCTTTCCTTGCCCCATCATTAAGCATCTTGAAACATGTATGTAATTTAATATAGACAGATGAATCTTAACATAAGTTTCAAGCCTACACACTTAAGTATGCTTTCGTACAGCAGACAGACAAAGGAGTGGCAGGAGAGCTCCAAAGTATTTTAAGTAACCACCATACGCAAGACAGAAAGAAGTAAGACCAGTAAAGGAATACTGCCATCCATAAAAATACTGCAGAACATGAAAAGCTCTCCAAATAATGCAGAACAGCTGGATTCAAGCCACAGCAAGGCCACTGCTGAGTATCTGCTGAAAGGGAACACCTGCAAGGTTACAAAAAGCACAAAACATGGAACTCTCTTTGAAAATGATTACTGCCAGTCACTTCTTTGCAGAGTCATAACTTACAAAGAAGTGTATGAGACTTGCCAATATTTACTTGTCGTATTTTACTTACAGATTGAAGATGCACTTCTAAAACAGGTATATTGCTGATATTTGAAAAATAAAATTTTGCTTTCAACAAACCATAATCAAAGAGCAAGAGCAGCAAAGACAGAATAGCAGTTTTTTAGATGCTCATAACCTTACAGCTCAAAAAAAATCCAGTATTTGGATTAGACAGGAGAAAGCAGAGAAGACTTTTAAGAAACAGACTAATAAAAATCTCAGTGCTTTGACTGAAATCTACTAATCTAAAAATTTATTACTTAAAATTCAGTCTACTACTAAAAACGTACATCCTCCCCCAGAGTTTGATCTTAAGGACCCTAATCTATTGAAACTGTCACTGGAAATGCCAGGTTTCCCAGAAGCTGCAGTAATAGGTCATAAATCGTACTTGACTTTTCATCTTCCAAATAAAATCCATCTCAACTGAAAATACAAATAATTCTGAAGGCTGAGAGTTGCCGATAGCTGCAAGAATACGTGAATGACTACAAAAAAGATAGCACACCTCAGGAAAGGCTTATTTTTAATTAGTGACATACCTTGTGTTCATGAGGAAGTGTTTTCAGAGGTTTTTCAAACACAAATTAAATTGATTACATACTAAAACCAACAGCAATGAATTTAACCATAGGCCTAGTCAGTTTCCAGGCTCTCACTTCTTGACCATAGCAACAGGCTGTGTGTTTATGAACTAAAATCAGGTAACAACTCCTTTGTCAAACCCAAAGGGAACAGTTTGTTACCAAAATCCAGGCAGCTGAAGTTTCTTCATATATATAAGAAAGGCAAATTACCCGTACCCTGGCAAAAGTACAATGTCAACAATTCATAAAAAATTACATTTGGATTGCAAACACTATAGACAGGCTCAGATACACCAGGTAAACAAAACCTAACACATATGTTCAGGAAATCACACATTCCCAGACGTACAAGCACACAATACCCACAAAGATACTCTTTGCTCTCATAGTTACTATTTTCAGGACACTGTAGGAAAGTATCCGGTAACAAGCTACTATCACCTATGAATCGTTAAAGCTACACAAAACAAAAGTTTAGATGCACACAAGTTTTGTTTCCATGACCAATTCCTTTACAATTTGGGGAAAACTCATATAAGGCTGTGGAACACAGATCATGTCTCCCTCTTCACTAGCCCCAGGAAGGGCAGAAAACAAGGATGCCCACACGGTACAGAGGCTAACACTGCTAGAGCTAGCTGTTACAAACCACCCTACCTCCAGAAGAAACCTCTAATGGAGTAACCATTAGCTTGTGGTTGGTATCAAACAGCCAGGAATATCTGAGCTATGCCTGGCCAGAGCACCTCTTAGTGTCTCCTGGTACAGCAATTCCACTTCATACTAAAGCACCAAAGCGGGAAGAGGAGAGTCTGCATGCACAGCATACAAAGAGGGACTGTAAGATCTCTAAGTCAGTACACTCTCCTGTGACACAGAAGGCTCCTGCTCTCCTTTGCTTCCACATTGCAGATGTGCACCGCAAACACAGTGCTACAGTATCCGTCTCTTCCTGGCTCCATGAATACTGAATTATTTACTACAATGGTCTAGTCTCAGATCCCCAAACCAACTCCTCCCTCCTTCCCAGTGGGATGCCCTCAGTTCCCCCCACCCTCCCAACTACCAACTTTTCTGCCCAATAGCAACAAGTCGTCTCTGCTGGCCACTACAAACCCAGCTGCTGCCCTGAAACAGGAGGACTTATGCTAGCCAGCAGAGAGGACTGAGCTACTGACACTGCAGCTGCCAGAGGACAGGAGGAAGAGGAGGCAACCACTTTTGCAAGAACAAGAAGCAACAGCAGCAACCTGACACTGACAAGCAGACTGGAAGGAGGTGCAGAACGTAGCACACAGCTGTCTGGAGCCTCCTCATGCCCTCCAGAGAAAAGGTGGCAAGCCAGATGGAAGTGTCCCTTGGGCCACTTTCAACTGCAGCCACCTGCCGAATCACTGAAACAGAGATACAGAAACCTGAGGGCAGTAAAAAAGCCTCAGAACGTATTAATCAGGATGAATATGCGTGATTAGGACACAAAAGTCTCCTAATTTGGCAATCAAGAAGCCTTGCAAAAACCTGAAGTTTTTGTCTGAGATATTTTCATGCTGAAAGACAGAACGTACAATATGCTTTTTTTTTTTATTATTGGTGCAAAGAAACACTGCTAGAGAAAATATTTCTGCAGAGACACTCGTATCCAACAAAACACTATTACACAAATGTAAGTAGCCCTCATCAAATTACACACTGGTGGCTTATTTTTTCACCTTACCTTCTCAAATGAATTTTAGTAGTACTAGCTGCAGAAAGAGGGCAAGTATAGCAAGGCCTATGGAAGAAGGAAGCCAACCCATTTTACTTCAACTAAAGACGACAGCTGTAACTACACTTCTTCTATTGATCAGTGGGAATATGCTTATAAAACATGCAGTCTGAGAAATGGTAGACAAGGGACAAGAGGGCAGAATGGTGCATTGAAAGTTTTATATACGGTCTAATGATTTTTTTTTTCCCCAACACAAGGAAGAACTACAAATTCACTTACATTACAGGATTCCACAGTATACCCAACTAAAATTACCTCCTTCAAGACCAGGGGAAAAAAAAAAAAAAAAACCACAATAGCAGCATTTTAATTGAAAGTAAAAACATATGCCTGCAGGTTAAAGTCATGATCACTCACTTTTTCACTCTGTCTACAAGCCTACAGCCTTCAACAAACTGGGAGGAAAAAGGATGACTTTAACTCTTTTTCTGTTCATTTCTATGGTTAAGCCTAAAAGATATCACCACCACCTTTGTCTTTCAGTAAATCAATGTAAGACTGATAGGTTAAATAAAAAGCTAAGCTCTAGAAGTGCCTCCTGAATATGTAAACCTAATAGACTGCTCTCCAACCACCACCATTCTCTTTCTCATTCCCCAAAATCACAAATAAATACATTCCTAAACGGATTAACATCCTCTTTCTGCCATCCCCAAAGCCAAGGGAGTGTCTATGTAGCTTAAGCAACTACAAAGACATAACAGCATCTTCTCTTCCTCTGTCTCTGAAGCTGCTTGATTTCCTTAGATCTTTTCCAGTGGAGGTACACTGGAAGGAGGCTGCATCAACACACCTGTCCATTAGATTACTGCAAATCAATCTGTCACCTTATGCCTCAAGCAATTCATTATCTCAATTCTGTTATCACACAGGTCTGTACCCAGAGGGTAATTAAGACAGTAGCATGGGCGGGGGGGGGGGGGGGGGGGGGGGGAGTGGAGAAAAGAAAAAAGAAAGGTGAACACCTAGTCCCTGTGAAGCAAGGCAATGTTAATTTCCTATCACTGGCAGATCACTAAAATGGACCCTGCAGGCTATGGAAATTCTGCCTTAAATACATCAAGCACAGAACAGCTATACCCCCTTCCTGAACTTGTAAGTCCTGAGTGTGCAAGTCCAGTTATATTCTTAAACTATGCAAAGGAAAAAAAAAATTAGCAACTTTAAAAGCACAATTACATGGTGAAATATATCAATACAGGAGACTACCAAATGAAGTGGGGGGGAAAAAGGGAGAGGGGGCACTTACATGCACAAAGTGTATTACCATTATCACTGCAGATTCTCCCACACTGTCATAAAGATAGTTTAAATGTAAGAAAACCTCCTCATTCATTTATCAGACATAGCTTATTATGCTTATTCTGCCATTCCAAGGACTGCACTAAAGGTTTAATTTTAAAAGCGAAAATGAATACAATGAAGTACACTCCTGTCAGAGTGCTAGGGGTGTTGCAAGGAGCAGGGTAGCAGACTGCTCTATCCCCAGGTGAGAAATATCACCTTCCACGCTGTTTTTCTGAAACTCAAGTTTTCATACATAATCAAATGGTAGGCCTCACTTTGGGGACACTGGCCTGCCAAAACTTTTAACAGCTTTGTCATTTCCAGGACACTTGCCTCCCCCCACCTTATCCTCTACCCTTCACTAAAATAATTTGCTGCTAAACACCTGCAAATACTTACATGCAAATCCCTATTACAGGCCTGCTGTGTAAGAAACAATTAAGCAGGGACCAAACTGACTTTCAGGGAGGGTGTGCAGTCACTTGGCTTGCTTCTCGCCTTCCAGCTACAAAGGTACTAAGGCCAGGAGAAACAAACAACAACAACAACAAAAAAAGAACAAACCCACACCAAAAAAACAAACCACCCACACCCAAAAAAAACCAAACAAAAAAACCCCCCAAACAACACCAAAAAAAACCCCAAACACAACAAAAAAGTCTGAACCACTAACTCGCTGTCCCCCACCTCTCCTATCACACACATCTTCCTTCATGGCTGGAGAGTCTCCATCAAGAGGGATTTTTCAAGAGAAGGTTTTTCAACAATAGCTCATGCATGTAGTTGATACATAAAGACTCTTGTTAGGATTTGGTAACTTCTGGTTACTTTCAGTCCTGTATTTCAGCCATCTCTATGGAAGGCACAGGAGCTGAGGTTAACTTGACCTGCAAAGGTTCTTTTCTAGGCTTCACTGCCTTGTTGCTCGTCAGTCTTAACCTATCGATCCAATGTAGTGCTAAAAACGTCTGACATTTCTGGATGGTAAACAACAGGAACTGGTCCACAGTGCTATTTCACTAAAGCAATTCATTTTCATTCTTTAACCATCAAAATGAGGTAAATGAGTACCTTAACATCCAGATAAACAGTTCCACGGTGATCTTCCCAACTTTATACTCAATGATTGAGTGTCAGTATTAGGTATCAGACTACCCATGCAACATTTTAGGTTGCACCTAAAGTCCAAAAGCATGACAAAGCTGTACTTACAGCAACATATAGCATTTTTTATATCACAAGAACACAACAACAAACAGTAATGTGCAAGCTGTTTCAGTACTTTTTTCCTCCACCCAAAAAAATAAAGCTCTAAGTTTCTGACAAGTTTTGTGAGGCTGACAGATAAGGCGCATTCAGCATTCATTACTACAGAAGGAACTGTACATTCTCAATAGGTACTCAGTAAGGATCAGGAGATTCTTCCAGTGTGCAAATGAGTTAACAATTTGATTCTTCAACCAGCAGCCAGAAAAACACTGCTACAAATTCTCACTAGGAATCAAACAGAACTCTAAGCCCCAAAATTAAATGCCTAACCAAACATTACGCTTCTTGTAGTGTTTTTAGTGACTTCTAGATTAATTTCCTTGCATTGCAAATGTTTGACCACATTTGGTTTTCCCTCATTACACCTATTCTGCAATTTTAGCACTGCTTGCTATTTTGGTTACCATCTCTGGTTTTGTTTTTGTTGAAGAGTATGTTTAGGAGACACACAAGTAATTATATTAATAATGTTTTACTCAAATAAGCCTCACCAATGTCTCCAAAATACCACCTCATTCTCTGTTGTTTTGGTCATTTCCAGAGAAGGAAAGTCAGACACAAGAGAGATGAAGAAACTCTCCATTAGCTTTGTCAGACGCAAAAAAAATTGCTGTATTCTTCCAATCTTCTGCACTATTATATCACTATCTTCGTGATACCCCATCTTGTGCCAGCTATAGAGCTTATGGTCAAAGAGAGAGATAAGGTGGAGGGATGAACTCACATGCCATTCTGCAAGCAGCACAGCCAGAGAAAGAACCCACAACAGGGATCTTTTTCTGTGTTCCAGCTATAAATATTTTCTGCATGACCAGGAAACAAGAGCAGGCCAAAGAAGGTAATGCCAATGGTAATGATATCCCAAAATATCGCAGTTGTTCAGTAAAACAAAGCATGGACTGCAGAAAGGTACTTTGGATTAAGTCAGAGATTGCAAGGAACACTGATTAAACCACTTGTGGCCACTGCCTTCTCTAAATAATCATTCCCTGTGACACATACACATCTATGTTGAAACAAAATGGATTGTTTTTAATTTAACCCATGGAAAACTCTTGGCAACGCAGCACTGATTTGTGAGCACCTGTACTTCCAACAAATCAAACAACTATTTAAGCCTTCCAATAAACATTAGTTATTAAAAGTAATCAATTTAATTACAACAAACAGAAAACCCTTTTGGCTATACAGGATGAAAAAGCCACTACTTCCAATACTTCAGAAGTTCTATTTCACAGCTTCAAAGTCATCAGGAATCTCATTAGTTTCAGCAAAAGCCCCACTTGGCCTTCTATACAATAAACTTGACTAACTGCAGCAGTTTCTTTTAAAAATTAGCCAGCTTAAGACATCTGCAATCAGTCATGGTGTTGAGCAGCATCCAGAAGTTTCCTATCAAACATCACATAAAACAGACCCAAAGTCTCGTTCATACAGCTACAGTCCTTGTGGCTCTTGCCACTGTTTAATTTCATACCTAGTAAAATGTAAACACTATTACAAATGTAATGACTACCACCAGGCATTCCTCGATACAGAAAAATAATATACTGTTTAACATGTAAACAGCATTCCAAAAAAAAAAAAAGCATTTCAAATTACACAAAATGCTGTAATTACCACCTACTTCTAGGCTTGGAAATGAGACACTTGGTTAAGGCACAACTCCTTACCACTCAGGAGACCATCCTGACTTGGAGGATCACGGCTCTGGAGCCTGAGCCGTCCGGCCTGCGCTCCTGGTCAGTGCCGATGCCAAAAGCAGTTTACAACCTGGGCAGTTTTCAGAAGACACACAAAGATCCTGAACCCTGATCCTCCGTAAGTATCATTTCTCTAAGAAAAGCACCAGTAAACAACCAGAGATTTTGACCCTTCTGGGGGTCAAAAGACAGCTGGCAGTTTTAGCCAGTGATAGCAAACCACTGCCAACAGTTAGAAGTTGGGCATCGGGAGAGATTTGGGTGGCTACCAAAGATACCACCATTTATCACAGACACCAAACGGATGCGCTGCAGCAGTGCAGGGCAGCCTCAGCAGGGGCTGGCAGCGGACGGCGAGCCGAGAAACCGAGCGCGGGAGCGGCTCCGCGCTGCCGGACGCACCTCAGCCCCGCACCCAGGGTTCCCCCTGCCTGACAAGCCCGCAGGTTTAAGTAACTTTCCAGGAAAGACACGCGTGCCTTGCCGCTAAGCTGCCCGGCACAGAGAGACCCAGCCCGGCTACAGAGACGCAGTAGCGCCTTCCCGGCCCCTCGGCCGGCCCCCGCCTGCGGATGGCGCGGCCCACCGCCGCCATCCTGCCCTCCCCGCGGCGGCGCTCCGCCACCTTTGCCCTCCCCGTAACACGAACCCTTGAACGCTCTCCCAGCGGACGGGCCTTCGCGATCCCTCTCGCCTGCCCCAGCCTCCGCCCGGCCCGTACCGGGAGAGGCGGGCAGGCCCCGGGGGGCGCTCCGGCCCGCCGCCGGAACACCACCCCTCCCCACCCTCACGCGCCCCGGTGGCGAGAGCGCAGCCCCCCCGCCCGGTGGCCGTCGGCCCCACAGCCGCCGCCGCCTCCCTCAGCCCCCGCCGCGGAGGCACCGCGGCCCGCCGAAAGGCCTCCCCTCCCTGCCGCCGGACCTCCTCCGCCCCACCAGGAACAAAGCCCCGCGCCGCCGCACCGCCCGAGCGCGCTCCCATTCCCGTAGTTCCCGACGGCCGCCCAAGTTTACCTCGCTTCCCCAGCTCCGCGGCAGAGCAGGGCGGCTCGGCTGGGGAGCGGGAGGAGTGATCCCCCTCCCCCAGCGCCGCGCACACTTGTTTTTATTTCCTACGGTCCCTCCCGCCGGGCAGAAACCTCCAGCGCCTCGATCAAGGCTGAGGAGGCGGGGAAGAGGCGCGTAGCACCGCTCCCGGCTTGGGGAGGGGGGGCGCGGAGCAGCTCCGCCGGGCCGTGCCCCGCTGCGCTCACTCTGCGGCGGCGACACCCGCCCACCCTCGGCCCTGCTACCTGGCGCGATCCCCCGCGGCCCCGGGCTAGGCCCGACCCCCTGCCCGGGAGGCTCCTCGCTTGGGGGCGGGCGGGGGGGGCTCCGGGCCGAGGGGAACGCCGCCACCCCCTAGGGCCCTGCAAGGCTGGGCTTTCCCAGCATGTGCCCCGGCGGCTTTGACCTTAAGTGCAAGGCTGGGAGCCGCAGCTCTTGGGACGCGAGCACTTACTTCTCTCCGGGACGGCCAGCCATGGCTGCCGGCAGAGGAGCGAGCTTAACAGCCCCGGGCAGCCACATGCAAAGCGGCCACAGTAACGAGGCCAAAACCAGTTGGGTGCTGAGGGGCCTGTGCCGGCCTAAGTTTCTTAGCGCAGCATCTGAGGTGCCAGGATGCTCCCCCAAATCACAGCTCAGCCGTTGCCTAAGGCCATAGATTCCCTGGGTACACGTGTTCATGCAAGTACAGTTCTTTATTGTGCTGACATTTATGCTATTTACGCACCAAGAATTAACTCTCCCTTGAGGTAGCTCAAGAAAAGGCAGCTCTGCACCTGGAGTTCCCGCAGGATCCACAAACCAGGCACTGTCCTCTGTACCTGCTGGATCACAGCTGCTGCCACTTGCAGAAGGGAGTAACTTGCATGATACAAAAAACAGCCAAAGAGCAGGGCAGGGAGGAAATAGAGGTACTACTATCTTTTTGCTCAGCATTTCAGAAAGCAGAGGTCTCGCCCTAGATGCAAGAAATGTCCTTCCTGTGGTGAAGAATTTCATCCCCAAAGTTACCCTGAAACAGGCATAACCTGAAGCTTATTCCTTGCATAAAAAAAAAAAAAAAAAAAGTAGAAGCCAAGTGGAATTTAATTAGCAGGACTGAGATGCCTAACCTGGATCACACTATCAGCTGATAGCTGGGGAGGTGGATGCATATCACTAGAGACAAAGGAAAGGATTTGAACATCCCTCTTATGACTAGGACCCCATGCAAGCGGGGTGTCCATACCAATGTGACCTCACTGTAGCCTGATCCAGAAACAAGCTCATGGAAGTGAATCCTAAGAAGGAATAGATACCTTTATTACTCTTGGAGGCAAGATCTACAGCCAGCCCATTTTAGCATTAGGCATTTCCCCCTGGCTGATTTAGGCAATACAGTGGTTAATATTTGCAAATCCTTTGCACTGAGGAGAAAGGACCCCCAAGAAACAGAAATCTCTAAGAGATCCCAGAGCTGGGCTTCAAAGTTCAAATCTAAGTCTGTTCTTTGCAATGCTTCATATTATGGGAATAGGCAGACAGGTGACCATAGGGAAGGCAATGACACTCAAATACAGATACATTACTTACTGAGAGAGAGCAATATAATGAACACTGAGCAAAGAGAAGACAAACCAGGTCCCAGACATGCTGAGTGTCTCACTTGGGCAAGACGATATTGTATTGCAAGGAAAGCTCCAGCATATTTAGAAGCTAGACATAATCAAAATCCTTTATTCATCATCACATCTTACATCTCTTCTCTCCCTTTGTGCCAAACAGAGAAAGAGAACGTGTGTTACAAACCTTTTAGACATGTGCATCTCACCATTCTCCAAGACAGTTTCTCTTAAACTTCCTGCTGAATCAATGCCATCTGCATGACACCACTGTATAGCTCATATTTAAATAATAACTAATGTGTCCCTAAATCAAGCCAAGAGACTCTGGGAACAGGCTCGAGCTCTTAATCAGCAGTGCACAGGTGCACACAATCAGCACCTTCAAAGCCTCACAACATTCGGTGTTTTTCTTAAAGCCTCATCACGTGGATCACATGATTACCTGAAAATTTCACCAACAAAACAAAAAAAGTAATTACAGTCAGCTTCTAGTTTTCAAGCAAAAGTTTCAAAACTTGAACCCCAAGGAAAGCAGGCAGTTTAAATTTTTTAAAATATAATAAATTTCTATCATGTGATTTAGCACTCTGACACGTGATTTTGAAATGCTCGCTCTTTGGCAATACTTCATATATATGCAGATACCAGTTCACAGAGGCACTTTTTTTTTTTAAACACATAAATGACACTAGCCAAAGAAAAAAAGTACTTACTTTTGCATACCACCTGCAATACAACGTGAAGTCTCAAATGTCAGAAAGTTCAGTATGTAGGATTACTGCCACAGTGTTAGCTTAGCATAACTGCATGTTCTTTGTATTTTGTAACACGTGACTTTGACAAACAATCTCTTCTTATATGTTTACATGCCTAATTATCACCTCCGTATTATGAAGTCCTCCCCTTCTCACTTTTCCTAGGAATGGGGAAGAATAGGAAAGGAAAGAGAAAAATCTGTGTTTTAAAGAGCTTTAAATGTATTTGAACCTGCCTAGAGGTGTAGTCAATGCCAAGTTAAACATTCATCTCAGATACACACTTGCTGAATCAAGGAATCTCCTGTGTGAAGGGAGTTGCTAAGCTAACCAGCTAATCAAAATAGTCTTGCTTTCTACTTTAATGACACTTTTAAAAATTCCAAAGAATGGAGTAAGAGGAGTGATGGTAGCGACTCATACCTTTTACATGCTGGGGATCACTTGCCCCTGATTTTGCATGGTGCTTTATTCTTGCTGGTTTCTACAGAAGGACCCAAATTTGATTAATATATCGGGTAAACAAATAAAGCTTTTAAATCAGAATGAAGAGGGACTGCTTATTCAATCATCACTGAGCTGAAACTAACCATCCACACTTGTCAGCAACAAAGAATTTGGGAGAGCAAGTTATGCAGAAATCAGGGCATAGAAAAATGTTTTTCAGCCCTACCTACCTGTTGCTATTTTGCTTAAATAACACAAATCCAAACCAAAACAGTATGCTTTCATGTGCATAAAATATATACAGTGATGACATATGCTATGTTTATAACCACTCATAAAGCATACAGATACATATCACATTTGTGTCAAGAGTACTTGTCATATACCAAGTTTCCCTTGAGCAAGGCTCCTAAAACTTGGTACACTCTTTCATAGCAGGCCACTTAATACAAATTTGTAACCTGACTTCAGTGTCAAGAGACCACAAAATAGTAGTTTCTTTGGAGCTACTTAAAGCTACATAACAAACAGTAGCATAAGAATTTAGTGTTTCATAAATGTCTCCCCAACAGCTCTGTATTCTGGCATGAATAACAACCACTAAGTGAGCCTGTAGTACAGTCTGGGATTATTCTTCATGCAACGCTTATTTTGCTGCAATATGATTTTACCTTCATTGGTAAGGCTTCTTCCCAAGATAACAAAGACAGGCAGTGAAGTTTTACCTTTCTGCTAGAGTATTTTATAATGGAAGAGTTGTAAATTAAGTAAATTACTTCATAGAAAAAACAATGTAAAAAATCCTCCAGATGGTAATATAAGAGAATATTCAATTGATCGGCCCTGATTTTCTTAAATTTGATCTACAGCAAAACAGTTGGTTCCCTCAGGAAAAGAGAAAATGGTTCATGGATTACTCTGTTAATACAAAAATAAATTATAATCAGTAGCTCAGAGTACTGCCAAAATGTGCATTAGTTTCCCACATAAGCAGTCTACCAAGTTTTCTTTCAGGGGTACTTTTCTATGCATCTGCAAGTTAGGCAATTCCCGGAACCTACTGCTCTGTTTTGGAGAAGATTGCTAGGGAACTATCTTACTCAGATGATAGCTTAATCTTAACAAGAGACAGTGAGAAACAATTTCAAACTTAGCCTAAACTTCAGATTTTAAAATTATTTCCATAAGCAGTCAGTGAAAAAAAAAATAAAAAAGAAGCACAAATTAACAATGCTTACATTTTTATTTGCAACAAGAAAAAAGCAGGTTCTCTGTTAACTCTGTTAACTAGGTTTTGTTTTCTTTCATTTTCAGTAAAACAAATCCTTATAGCTGCAGTGCTGTGCAAGTAATAATCATCTCATTCATGTACTCTTTACAGAACTGCCCCTGCATATGTCAACTTTGGGCACTAAACCGCAATTTCATGTGTTTTCAAGCAGCACACCAACTGACCATATTTAACCCTGTGTTCTATGTTCTAGGAATCAACCCACACAACCTATTTTCCATCATTGATTTACTGGTACAGAACATGGTATCTGTGGTGGTCAAAAAGCTCACATTAAATCTCCTGACTGATCAAACACACCACTGGTTGTGTTACAGGTGCAGCAATGAAACATCAATCTACCTTAACCTTCTGATACACTCAACTGGTACAAAACCAAGAGAGAAATACAAAATCTCTCTAAACCATATGAATCACACCTACAGTGTGCAGCAGAAAAATCTATCATTAATCTGATTCTCATTTGGTACTCTGATTCTTTATGAAGAATGGACAAGGAAAATAATCTTGCACAGTACTTACAACATTTTCTCCTTGTACTAATTTACCACATTTTGCTAATAAATGATTGCTTTTTTGCAGGTTCTCAGCTTGCAAGGCAGAAGTAAGGGCACGTCTATATCACCCACTACAGGATAGTACAGGCATGCTGAAAATAACCATAAAAAGAAGAAGTAGGACTACACAGTTTTAAGGTAGGCTCATTTATGTTACAATACAATGAGCACTGTGTGTGTAATTATTCATGTCATCCAATACTTAATGCCCTGTGATACAGCAAAAAAATGCTTGGTCCTTAACATGATCTGATAAACTTTGCTATTCTCCAGTTTCCTAGAACTGTTCCTCCTTTTTATTTTTCTTGAAAGTACAAAAAAGCATTAAGAAGAAACTAGTGAGAAAGACTGCAATTGGCAAGTTTAAAAGTGAAATTGTGAAGGCTGCAGAAAAGCCTCTGAAGCATTGTATAACTGATGCTTTGTATAACATATACTAGCACTGCTATAGTCCAGAAAAAAAAACAAACCCCAAATAACTCCAGAAGGTGCTTTCAACACAAGTGGTGGTACTGAGTGAGGGAAGTCAAGTATTACTTGATACAGAGAAAACTGGTAGGAAAGAGAACTAAATGAAAAGTAAAACAGTTGCTGCTTTTTACTCTTCTCAGAACTCAGTCAGTTCCTCTCATAGGACTTAGACAGAAGTTCCACACACAGGGATCAGTTGCACAATTCTTCAACTGTTGTGATGGGAGGCAACGATGAATTAAATGCCATGTGTCACATACTCAGTGCAACGTGACTGGAAATTTAGTGCAGAGCATACAAAAATTGCTGCAACTGGCTACACAAAGTTCAAGAAAACAGAGAACCAAGAGCATGATGTTGTAACACATCAAACCTCAGTGCATTGCTCTTTGTATACTCTAAGCACTGGCGACTGCCTTTTCTTTTGGTGGCATGGGAGCTTCAAAATCATACATTCCCCCTCCTCCACCTCCCTTCTTCACACAGTGAAACAGGGTCCAACTCAGAACAATGTGTAGAGGACTTTTTATTTTTGAGATAACAGCTCTGAGACAGAATCTGCTGTACATGTTGTGTGCCTATGAACAACATTACTATGTATATACACTAATTATTAGTGGAGATGGGTGGATTTCCTTAAACCAAATAAGAAAGCAAGCTTTCTCCAAGCCTCTGTATAGCAACCTACCTCCCAGATATGGTCTGGTAGTATCAGTTACCAATTATCAGTGAAGCCATACAATACCTTGCAGACGAGTAGCCACAAGTTTACACATCCATTGAGACCCTTCACAGACTGCAGGTTAGCCACCACTGTTTTCTAGAATACAGAGCCAGGGAATTGGGTTTTCAGGCATTAATTTGAAAATAAGATTCTTTAGCTAAGGATAGAAAGAGCCACACTCTTTAAATACTATAAACAGGAAATTTATTTAACCAAGGGTTTCCGTATAATTATCCCTTCTTAAGCGTAGCATGCGATGTCTCTGTAATACATAAAACCAATGGCTGTGCCCCAAGGAGCCTAAATCTTTGTCCAATGACTCCACTATTGCGTGGCTCCTTTTTACAGACCTACATACCATCTCCAGTTTAAGGAAGTTTCCTCAGCTTTCATTATAATGTCAGCTGTACAAAAGCATTAAGGATTTGAACGGCTCATCTATCATTCACTTAGATTACAGGGCTGGTAGTTACTCTCCTCAGGGAATATGATGTCTTCTTTCTAATTCACAATGACATGATTCAAAGAAGAGGTCCCAAAGAGTGGAACCTAACCTGTAAATGTACATTATGAAAGGGAGATGCAACAAGACCAAATTTTTTATAAAATATCTTCCTGTGAATTTACAGATGTCTGCCTCCAGGGTCCAGGCACCAAATCCTGTTTCAAACTCCTGTATCCTTTCTCCTCTACACTCCACAGTTTATAAATCAAAACAGTCCTTTCCTCCCCACTTTGAATCATATGGGAAGAGGGGAAGACACCAGTTTCAAGTCTGGCATGGGCTTATGTTGTCCAATGACTCCAGAAGAGTTGAAGTAACATAACTGTAGTCACAATGAATTAGGAAAATATCTCAAATTAGCTATAACAAATAGAATAGGAGGAACAGTATTACTCTGCATGAACAAGAGATACAAATAAGCCTGTTGTATCTTCCCAGGACTTTCATTCAACTCTGCAAGACAAACCAAAACTATGAGAGTTGAATGAGGAGGAGGAAAAGTTTCAGCATAGCAGCAATTACAAAGCACAGGGGATCACATTAGCTAGTTGTGCAATACCAAATCTCAGCGTAGTACCAGCCAAGAAAAATTCAGGATAGAAACCAAAAAAATTCTCTCATTGAAATCTGTCATAGGGATGGAGAATGCTTTAACAATTTCACTACATCTTTGGTACTCATATTGTCTCACTGTACTCAACAAAGACAAAAAAACCCCTTCTTACAATTCAGCAATGGCTATTTTGGATCATTCCTATGCCTACTGCAATGGCAGACAAATGTACAGTGGTAGCCTAACTGCATGAGTCAGATTTTTGTGACTGCTCTTTCCAAGGCTCTTCCCCTTTTCTTCTAACACTCAGTGCTGCAATGCTTAATGCATTTAGTGGAAGAGAGAGGGTCTAGAAAAGGAACCTTGGTGGGCTTCTAAGGTTCTGTTTTAAACAGCCCCCATAAGAAAGGTACAAAACTCAAACAACTTGAAACACACCAAAGGCTGTGTTTTGAGATCTCAGTGTTGTGTTTATAACTTCAGAGAATATCTGAAGCCAAGTTATCAGGCCACCATGATGCATGCTAGGAGTAAGTTAAAATATAAGCAGCAAGCATGTCTTAAGATATGTTAGTTAGCACCTTAAATTTCAAGAGGACTTTTCAGCCACATTTGGATGACTTATCTGAGTGAACATAACTAAGAAAGCATAATTCTTTGGCTCATCAGAAGAGACCTCTTACTACTGGCTCAGCAACAAGGCAACTGTTGACCTTTAACAATTTATTCATATTTCTGCCTGGGGATAAATTGTGGGTATATATTTATACACACAGAGACACACTTATAATCCTTGTGCCATTTAACCAGATTACACAAAAAATGTTCCCCAAGGGAAACAAGATAAAAACACAACATTTATTGTTTGCAAATGTGGCCACAGAAACCTCAAGTGTGCACACCATGCAGCCTTAACTCTTGTGCCCTGAGGAATTCTACTAACTACTGCTCTGTAATTTATAGATATAAGAGTGGAGAGGAGATCTCATGCACACATTTTGATGACATTTTGGTCTTGAAGTATTTATGCCACCTCTCTTTGGACTTCAGCATCCACAGTGCTGCAGGCAGACAGCTGTAACACTGCCAGCAGGGTCTGGATGTCCCACAGACAGTTTCTGTCACCGTCTTCTGCAGCTCCATAGGCAGCTATTAAATGTATGCTACTTGTGTATCTTAAGATACACCACTGCATACCTTAAACCATCTACTTCCATTCAGCTCATGATATAGCCTCACATATGCCATGCTCCCTTTCACTTAAACCACCAGGAAAAGACATATTCAAGACAAATGTGCCTAGTGCTTCACTGTGCTATAGGACAACAAAAATCACTGTGAATAAAGACTGAGAGGGAGGAAAAGAATTTAAAATTACAGAGAAAAATAAAACATCAATCACTTTTCTATTTACACAAATACCATTCTCACCAAGAAAACTTGGAGATATAAATAACAAAATAAAGGAGTCCCAACTAGTAATAAAAAAACCCCACCATACTTGTAACATGAATTTAGCCACTGACACCTGGAATACACTGTGAGCCTGACTAGCTGTGTCTCAGTTGATTACATGGGAAAGCATTGGCAATATACCAGTAACTCTAATATGAAGGACACAATCAACACTGTATTGTGTCAAAGCATTCACTTTCTTAGTATGGTGGAAATGCAGATAATTATGGCTGACACTTGAGAAATGGATCTCCTTGAAAAGATTAATTGCAGTGACTCTGGCCCTTCTCTTCCAGTAAGGCCATTCATATGTTTAACCAAATCATCCTAATTTCTGAGGCTGTACTGAGCATTTTGATGCAAGTGTTTTCAACTCCTGTCTCAAGCTTGCCAGTCAACAGCTTGCTTCTCCCCGAGGGATAGATGGGTCAAATGCCACCTGCTTCAAAAGGTGAATCTTTTACTGTCTCTAATAATCAGCTAGAACAATTAAAATCAGAGTAAAGTTACCTAAAGTTTTATAGTGAGATAAAGATTCCAGTAGCACTTTTGCCTGTAACCTGGGTATTTTTTATAAAAAATGTTTAACAGTAATAAAGGTTTAATTATCATGAAAGAGGATGTAAATGTGTTGAATTTATATATACTCCTCTTAAAAAGTACCTCTCAGTAGCACCAGAACTGCCTGAGGTTTTTAAACATGCCTATTACAGAGCATCCTCACGCAAGTTTGCCAGATTTCTCTGACTCAGCTTTGGCTGGAGCTTTCATTTATTCCCAGAAGCCTTCCAGCTTATTGTAAAACATGTGCCTGTTTAATGCTTGTGACAAGCTGAAAGTTCACAGCAAGCTGTAGTGTGAGAGGCAGCAGATCCTAAACATCTAACTGCAAGCAAGCAGGCCATGGTAGCCTTGCACAATGCATTTGTCTTATTTTTAGCTTGGTTTCATAACTATTACTTGTGAGTACAAAAAGCACCTTGCTTTAGATCTCTGTCTTTAGTGTCTTCTCTAGCAGTTTTTAATCTCTGCAACTTCAATCCTGGATAGTTCCTTCAGGTTTCCTGAAAACAGGAGTTAGCTGGAGGATGCAAACTATACTAATGCTCCATCAAAAGAATACTATAATGAGAGCATATCCTTGCTCATCAAAGATTCCACTCAAGAGACTGACTTCAAGACACTAAAGCACAGGAAAAACAGAATTAATTAACTTTGCTGCTTACAGAAATCTTTTTTTTAAATGCACTTACTACTTCTCTTTCCTCCTTTCCCAAACCAAAGGGCATTCATTTAATTGTCTCTCCACAGCCCAAACCACAGTAAAGAAACACAAGCTTCAGCATCTAGAACACAGAAGAGAAAAAGTGTTTGCCAGAGCTGAATTCAAACTTAACATTGTCCTTGGGTGATAAGAGGGACACACACCAACAGAACAGTTCTGCCTTTCACAAACCTGCCAAAAATCTGGCCTCTGCCTCCCCCTCTCCCTCCTGCCAGTTGCCCTGTACTGTGGCAAGGCTCCATTAATCACCCCATTCCTGGTCAACAAGGGCTCCTTCCCCCTCACTACCTCTCCCTCCAGAGGCATGACAGTAGCTGGGTGAAAATCTGGACAGTATCTTTAAGACAGCTTAAGTCCTCTGATTGAACTCTGTGCTAGTGAAAATTCTCCCATTCTCTTTTTCTTCATGTTCTAAGCAGAAGCTAGCATTAAACAGCAACCTCTGAAGGAAATCTTCACCACCTATGTTTGTGTGTTGTGTTGACCAAGACCCGTATCAAATTACAAGCACACCTGAGGGAAGAGAAGCTTTTCTGTCTCGTTCATTTCCTCTGGATTACGAAAATACTATGACACGAGGCAAGATTCTGTCAGTGGTGAACATGCCATCTCTGATGTTTTGCTGCTCCTTTTCTAGTGCCAGCAGAATCAAGGACCAGTCAAATTCATGGAGAGCTATAAAATGAACCACAGCAGAGATGTACAGAAACCAGCAGATAGAGACTAACTTGTTTAGGGTCAAGCAACAGCAGTGGTAGCCCAAGGGAGGGGATGGAAGGGGCCGTGGGATTAATGGCAGCATGCAACAGCTCCTTCAGACTGCAGAATAGAGGCTTGTTAAATGTCACACACTGTATAACAGTGAGCTTGACAGCTGACACAACTTATTTTACGGAGATAGCTTGCTTACACGTTAAAAATCAGCAGGAAAGGAAGCTAGAAGGAGTAATAAAGCAGGCATGTAATGCCGAATATCTCTGTGCTTGCAAGCCATTCAGAGTCACTTCGGCTGTCTTTCAGCAGTGCTGCAGTAGAGCTTGAAATGGCTCAGAGTTTGACAAAAATGGAAGTCAGGCTCTTGGGCATGTGACACCTGACCCACAGAGACCTCTGCCCAGTTCAAACAGCTTTCATCACACATGAAGAAAAGAACACCTGGTATAACCAAAAGCAGGATATATTACAAAAGCTATAATTACCACAAATGTTTCTGTTTCTGGAAACATTTATAAAATTTCTGTTCAGATTGTGGTCTGATAGGTCCCAGACTTTCTCTTTTAAGCACTTCCATTTTCAGCAGAGAAATCATCAAGTTAAATAAATATACACTTTTCAAGTTACATATTTATTTAGGATAGCTACAGGTCACAGAGGAGCTATTTATAGGCCCAAGGAAAAGATATTTGCATTTGTTCTTGGTGGTGAGTTTGGGGTTTGGTTTTGCTTGCCTTTGGGTTCTTTGCAGGAGCATCCTTAATGTTGGCACTTCCTGATTTACATAACCATTACCTTAAAATACAGGTGGTTTGTATAGGATTGTGTTATGGTTTTATTCTTTCATTTTGGTTACAATAAACAAACCAATACACAGTCACCCTGAAAAATAAGGATAAAAAGGAATGTAAAAGCATACACAGGGAAATAAGAGGAAGCGATGGTTAATTAGGGAGAGTGAAAAGGATGGAGTAATAGTGAAAGGAGATCAAGTCACAAGCTGTTCAGGGTAACCACTATGAAAACACGTAAACGTGTAAATACTGGAATACAACTAAAAAGAGAGTCGGCTTAATTAGTCCTAGAATGAGGAGGAGCTAGCTTTCTGATGTTTAAAAAAAATACACACACGTTTTCTCCTGCAACTTAAAAATATCCCAGAAATGAGGCCGTGCCTGGGGACTGCCTAATGTAGCGAGAGGATTGCAGTGCCCTCCCGCGGCCGCAACAGCCGCTCTCCGCAGGCTTGCCGGCCAGGGAGGGGACTGCTGCCTGGGCTTTTCAGAGCCTCTCCTTTTTACACCTCCGCTACAGCAGCGGATGACAGCTCAATACGCTAACCCTGCAAAACCCATCTGCTCTCTTCTAAACGCACACGTTGGTCAGAGTTGCTAATAACTAATAATTGATCGATTTTTACTTCCTCCAGGATCAGGTCAGAGCATTGGCACCTGACAGATGCTCATACAACAAGGTGATGCTGTTCTGAGCAACAAAAGCCACCACCACAGCTTCAGTGAGCACGAGGGTGCTGGCTGGGCGGATGGGACACAGGACAAGGGAGGGCTACGAGAACATGCTGCAGGAGTGTCCAGAGAAATAGTTACACGAAGTTTCAATATGGAGGATCCAGGACACAGGCACGTATTTCACTTCTTTACAGACTTCGTAATAAAAATCACCAAACACAGGCCTGGAATCACACAGGAAACATCGAAAAGGATTTTTGGCTAATCTGTGTCAGGATGTCTGCTAGGCTGTACTGTGCTAATTTCATTTGTGTGGTTCAGTTTTCAGAGATGTAGAGAGGAATACAAAACATTTAATTCCAAGGCCGTATATTCCAGTTAGTATTCTTCTTTCCTATGTAAAATTTTGTTTGCCTACTTAATCCTTTCATTTCCCATGGAAGTATTCTAGATCCTACTTTTTTGGTGTTTTAATCTTTCACATAAACACAGTAATCGCATTGCTTTTTTGCCTTAGCACAGCCAAGGCAAACATCACCATGTACTTCTGGCTTTCAAGTAAGAAGGTACATAAACAGAGTTAGTTGAACCTAAACCCTGTGATGGTCCTAAGAGCCCAAGACTACTTGCAGCATTTTAGCAAAATTATTTATACTCAGACATTTTCTAGTGGGTCCCTACTCAGAGGCTCAAGACTTTTTCAGGGAAGCAAAAAGTTCCCGATACTTTACTTTGAAACAACAGGGAGTGAGAAACACCTGCACATAAGACACACACTTAAGTGTGGCAGAAGCACATGTGTGTATGAAAAACTCTTCATTTCTCCCCTCAAAAACAATGTTTTTTCCATAAGCATCACAGATTAATGCAAATTAATTCAAAGCAATGCTTTCCGCTGCTCCACTGGCAGACAAGCTCATAGCTTTCAGTGCTGCTAGGTAAGTAATTAGAAGTCAGATGACAAAGAAATGTATTAAGATCCCTTATTCACATTGAATAACAGTAACTAAGGTTTATATTCTCAGTCATGGGAACTGAAATTTTGGGAGATCATAATTGCAAGCGTGGAGACTGGGACAGCTTATTAACAGAATTAAGTTTCTTGTTGGTCTCTTCTCCCAAGTAGTCAGCAATAGGACAAGAGGAAATGGCCTCAAGCTGCATCAGGGAAGGGTTAGATTGGATATTAGGAAAAATTTCTTCACAGAAGTAGTCGTCAAGCATTGGAACAGGCTGCCCAGAGAGGTGGTGGAGTCACCATCCCTGGAAGTGTTCAAAAAAATGGGTAGATGTGGCACTTTGGACATGGTTTAGTGGGCATGGTGGTGTTGGGCTGATGGTTGGACTGATGATCTTAGAGGTCCTTTCCAACCTTAATGATTCCTAGTTTTTACTTTCATTAAAAAATAATGCAGCCACCAAGCCAGGAAACATGAAATTATGACTCTACCCTTAATTGGTTTAATGGTGGACTTGGTAGTGTTAGGTTAATGGTTGGACTGAATGATCTTAAAGCTCTTTTCCAACCCAAACAATTCTATGATTCTATGTAATCACAATTTTTTTTTTTTGGTAACCTCCATTCTAGGGCGCTGTGCTCAGAGACGTTTCCTATACTTACATTTACACCCTCACAATTTGCCAAGATCTCTACGGAGCCATTAGAGTTGATTCTTTAGTGATATACAAAGCATACACACAATCCAAACGCTGTTATATTCTTCGCACACAGGTGGAAAAGAAAGTATAACCGTCAAGCTAGATTATTTTAACCTAAACAATTTTTCCTTCCCACCAGTAACGGTGCTGACCTACAGTTCCATCCTGATCCTACAAGAATGCCAAGATCTCGTCTCCCTAAGAAAGCCACATCTTTTACAGTTTTTAAAACAAAAATATCCAACTCTAATACAGTAAGTAGAAATAATTTCACCAAACTTTAGCCAGCTAAAAGCTGGCCTTCAAGTTTAAGCTGAGCTCCCTCTGTAGTCAGCAAACAGCAGTAGCCAATCTTAACATGGGTTGAATAAATCATCTTCTGGGATACTTAAGTAGGAAGCCTAGATTCTTAATGGCCTAGATGCATAACTTTTAGATAAATATTAATGTAAGCCAACACATACATATTACAGGAATTTATGCAGCTTGTGGTAAGTTATCTCTTCTTGTTTTTTCATCTTTTGCTCCTTCTCCCTGTCTCTTCCCCACCTCATCTGTAATTTCCTCAGCTATTTTTGTTTCACTTCTCGTCCACTTCACAGCTTTCATATCCAGCTTCTGGTCCTTCCTGCTCAAGGTCTCCTTTGCTCTCTCCCTTCCTTTTTGAATCTCACATACAAATAATTTGCTCCCTGCCTCCTACTTAAGAGTCCTCCCTACTCTATCCTCTCTCTTTATTCCTCTCTCCCAGTCACCAAAGGTTTAAGGTCAAGAGAGAATTCAAGCAGCAGCTTTGTTACACAGATAGGGTAGGAAGAAAGGAGAGGGAACAGTAGTATCTGTTAAAGATCAGTTTCTATTGAGAGCCAAAAAGAGACTCAGGACTGAGCCTGCTTGCACAGCTACCAGTCAGTAATTTAATCAGTAAAATCTCTTGCTTGACAGAACAGTGATGCTTCCCCAAGTCTAATATAGGTGCAATTAAAGAAGGTATGTGGCTTTGGATGTGTTAGGTTTGTTCTCTGATTCCTGATGCCAAAGACCCTGAGTAAACATAAAACATCTGCTTCTCTGGCATCTTTAGATGTATAAACCTTGTTTATATAAATCTGGCATGGCTGACTGGACCAGCAATCAAAATTGTGCATTTCAGGAGGGCACCAGATATCAGCTTGCAGGCAGATCAGGAAGTCAGGAATAAGATACTCTTCCTGTAGTAACTCACAGAGTACAGTTACAACAGCTGAAAAGGAAGGAAATTATTAATTTTTTTTTTTCACTAAAAATTCAAGTCTGCTAGAGCAGGATGTAATTTTAAAGCAAAAAAATGAAGTTATGATAAAAATTAGTTAGAAACTGAACAGAATTTGTTTATTCCTTCCAGTTTACGAATATATTGTAGTTCAGGGTCCTCCTCCCCCCCCACCACCCCCCAATACAAATTAAACTCTTAAACCAGGAACAGCCAACCTTTGCGTAAATAGTCACAGTTTCAGTGAAACTTTTCTGAGGATCTCCAGAATCAGTTTCAGAGAGGTATCTTCTAACTTCCTATAGCAACTTATTTGTACATTACAACAATCAATCCCACAGCAAACAGTGTGTGCATTACAGGGGGGGAGAGAAAGGCTGAACAGGAGGAAGGCGGCAGCAATGGGACTAGTTTTCCTTTGTTCTTCTCTGACAAAACTGTTATGACCAGGTATTAGACATAGTTAAAGCATACAGAAGACTTTCATATTTGTTTCCACGGCTATTTCCCTTCACCTACCGCTGCCAAAGGGTTTGGCTACAGCAGACCACATCACATACAAACGCTGGGGAACTAATACAGTCTTCAGCGGCCCTCTATCAGTGTAACTCTGATGTTCCCTTTTCTTCTTTTGGTAGTTAGCCTTAACTATGATAGATTAATCACAAGCTGAAGTATTGGAAAACATACTGTGGAACTCTTCTTAGATTCATTTGCCTTCATCCACTTCTCCAGGAGCCAGACTTTCTCAGACTTCATTTGCTCTGTTTTCAGCTGGCGCTTTCTCATACAACTAGATGGATGGCCATTGAACTGGCTGTCAACCCACCCACCGCCCCTGCTACATCTATCTGGAATTTGAGGGGGGAAGGGGAGCAAACAAAAAAAAAATATAATTTCTGTATCACATAGTGAGAGGCCACAGCATATGTAAGAGTGTCTTACGTGCAAGTATGCATGGTAATTCCAAATGGCCCCATGTGGCCATGTTTGGTTAGAATCATAGAATCATTTAGGTTGGAAAAGACCCTTAAGATCATCGAGTCCAACCATTAACCTAACATTACCAAGTCCACCACTAATCTAATTAAGGGTAGAGTAGCAATTTCATGCTTCCTGGCTTGGTGGCTGGATTATTTTTAATGAAAGTAAAAACTAGGAATCATTAAGGTTGGAAAGGATCTCTAAGACCATCAGTCCAATCATCAACCCAACACCACCATGTTCACTAAACCATGTCCTAGTGCTGGACCCACGCTGGTCAGAATCACTGGCTGCTGCTGCTACTACCCCTCTGCCCCAATTTCATAAGGAAAGCACAACATTCTCAACCCACACCTCCTTCCTAGCACTGGAAAACTTTCACCACCAGCAATGCACATTGCAAATAGATACCACAGCTATTCAGGGATATCCAGATCAGTAAGAGCAGTAACAATCAGAAGAGCAAGAACCAGTTACAGAGAGAGGCCTTTCCTAATGAAAGGTCTGGGGTTGATGTTCTGGCTTTAGCAACCCAAGCAGAGATTTGCCACTCTGGGGGAGTCAGGATTTCCCTCCCTTGATCTTTGTACTTGTCTTCTAGATAGTTTTCATAGAGGCTAAAAAAATAAAATAATTCTCATCTCCCTGAAAATTATTTCTGCACCTTTATAAACACCTGTCCTTTCAGATGGTCATAACACTAGGAGAACATGTGCAACGTGCACTGAGGCAGAAAAAGCCAGGGGGCAAAAGCCAGAGCACTTCTTTGCTGACATTGATTATTCAGCTCCCAAGGTTTCAAGAACGTACAATAAATGCAGTAAACAACACCAAACTGCTGCACCGAATTTTTTCTTAAATCTGTCAAAGCAAGACATTACATTGCCTTTTGCATTTTTTGCAACCAATAGCACCATACCGTCTCAAAAGCCTAAACTCTCTTCCTGGTTACCACTGCAGCTAAACCCAGTTCTGTACAGAATGAAAGTATGTCCCTGTGAACTTACTTCTGAGTGCACTCTGCCAGTTATGTTTGCAACCTATGATTTCTGCTACATCCTGAGAGTTGTATGTATCTGACGCTGTAATTATCAACTCTTTCCTCCTCTTGCACTTTAATCTGAGATCTCAGAGGTCATCCTTTTGGCTCAGAACAAGCCCCTCTCTACAGCAAGGTTTCTGTTTTTCCCACACTCTGAATGGTATTCAGCTGTAAGAACTAGGCTCACAAGTATTCCACAGCTCACAATCACAATGTTATGTCCCAGTTAAACATTTTCATATGTGATTTAAAAGAAAAACAAAACAGGTTATAATCAGACATGTAGGTTTGTACCTTGTCCTAATGTCATTTGCTACTCTTGTGTAGGTTTTTACATGACATCTTTCCAGTCAATAAAAAGAGGTCAGTCAATGGAAGTCAGAATAAGTGTGCCTTAAAATATATATAGCCCATGAGACTATATTATAATCAATACTTTGAGGTGCTCTTCCAGTCACCATAATTTCATGGCCAGGATGCACAGTTACACTGGTTACAGTATTTTTCCTCAATCCCCCAATCTCTGTGTGCCTCTGAGGCATGTACAGCATGACTTCAGCCAAAGGAAAGAAGCTCCCTCTTAGGCAAAAAGGTCCTGTAAGCATTTCCAGCCCATGTAAGCAAAGACTGTACCCCAGAGTCATTCCACTAGTGATTTAGACACTACCAGATCAATTTGATCTGGCCACTGCTAAAACTGGACATACTGCAAAAACTGTGAAGGAAGCAGTGAGTCCAGCCCTCTCCAGAAGCAAGGCAGCCTTTTAGCAGGACTTTGGGGGAACATGGTTTTGGATGTTGGCATCCCAGCTCCTTAAGTTAAATACCTGAGGTTTGAAAATTAGTTGAAAAGTCTCTCCAAAAGAGTAGGCTATAAGCCAAGCAAGGTGAACAGACAAAGTATTAACTGATGCTGCAAGTATCATTTTAATCTGCAGGTCACACACATACAGAAAGTTTTTCTTATGTGGTGGGACCAGAAGATGGATAGATGGTTTCAAAATTATTGTTATTATCAACGACAGCAGCAGCAGCAACAGCAACAACTCACCATGTAAAAGGTACTTGGATTTCTAATCCATTGCGCCCCATCACCAACACATACACTGAGAGAGTTAGAATAGGGTTCTCCTGTAGTTTCATTTAAGAGAAAGATATAAAATCCAACATTCTTATGCTGGATGTTTATGCTGAGGTTTCTGATTTGTAAGTCTGATACTCAGTATAGACATGATACACCACACTATTTGGGATATACTCTAGAAAACAAATAGTTAAGCTAAATCTAGGACACATGTAAGGAAGCATATGACCCCAATCCAAAGATCTTCCTTCACCACTGAGTGATACATCCCCTTTTTGTCACTATCAAAAACTGCAATCACTATGGCTGCGTTAGTCAGTCAACCTCTGCCTTTTTTCATGCAAAGGACTGAACACAGAAAAAGGACACAATATGAGGCTAAACCAGGACCCTACAAGGACTCTATTATTCTTCAATTGTTCTTCTCTGTACTGAATCTCTGAACAATCACATTGTTTTTATTTATTTAGAGTGTCCAGAAAAGAAAAAGAGAAACCTCAGGAAAAAAGCCAGTAACCCATCTTGTTGACGAAGTAGTAACACTTTACTGGCCCTCCTTTCCTAAGTAATTCAATTTTTATATCCATTAAGAACTTACCTTCAATGGAAACATGATGAATAGTCACTATGTGTCTTGCTGAACACCCTGAACATTTCTGCAGCTCCTACACTCTATTAGATCAATATTTAGTCTACAAGAAAGGGCATACATGAAAAGTAGCTTACAAAGAGCAGGCAAAAGTCACATGGAGGGTGAAAATGCACAGCCTCTAAGAAGTATTAGAATTATTTATATATGAAATATTTTTTCAGCATGATTGTGTTTTCTTTTTAAAATTTAGCTTAAAGCAAAATTATCCCCCTTCAAATAAGAAAATAGTATTAATATTTGGATCAAGTGAGATGCAACTATAAATTCCTCTTCATTCCAGAATCCAGTTGTCCCCAGCTAAAAGGACAGTTTAAGGGGTGGAGTGGGGGTGGGAAACCACCTATGCAATATGATTTCTAAGTTTTGCCTTATATACTGAGGGCAGTCAAATTTCTTAGCATCTAAGAGAATATATGATCCACAGCTCAACGTCCAGCTTGCAAGGGTTTGTTTTTTGTTTTTTTTTTTTTTAAATTTGCAAGTATTTTCAGAAGAATGCTTTCAATGCACTCTGATTTTCATAGAGTTTAAGGCCACAATATGAAAGTAATTAGAAGCGTAAGCCTTCCAGTGACACCAGTAATATTTTTCAGCTTTCTATTTTTAGGATTTCTTGGCAAGGTTTCCTCTCTAATCCTGGCTCTCAGTTTCTATATAATGGCCCAACCTGCCAACAGGATTTTAGAGGAGGAATGCTTTGTGGCAAGTTTTTTCTGACTTATTATAGGAAGGGCAAAATGTGATTCTCCCCCCACTGTTAGCCAAAAACAGAGGTTCAAAGAATTTTCAAGAATCCAGCAACCAGCAGTTCATTCATCTGCGTCAAATCCCTGTGAATTGATGCTTTTTCAAGTCAGGATCCCAGCTTCATACCACAAACTCCCAACTCAAATGTTCTTCTCAGTAAACACAAACTGAAAATGCACTTTTCATATTTGCTGTCGGTGTTTGACACGTATAAGCCAGGTTTTAGTTTGCAGTCACATCCGAGGTACAAAAGTGTTGAAGGCAATAATTCAATTAAGTAGATCTTTAGCTTTAAAAAGTTATGGTGATAATTGATCAAAACACTGAAGATAGCACTGAAATGCAATTGCAGTAGTACTAACAAGGATTCTTGCTATTTATTTATTCCTTGCTTTTATTTTTTGTGACAAAGTATAATACATACATTTCTTAATGAAAATTTCTACAGTATGTGGAAGCAACAGAGAGAATATGAATAAGGAAATTATTAAATCCACAGTGTATTTCATAACGGCTACCACTATTTTTTACACAATCCTGTAGCAAGGTTAATCGTTTTCATCCTGTTTTCTCATTCTTACCATGTTTCAGCAAACAGTTAAGATTATATTTTTAAATCTTGTGAGCCAGTCCTTTGCAGCTAACTTTATCTGACTTAGAATTAAAAGGAGTTTAAAACAATTTAAACTGATGATACTGTATTCTGGTGAGTTCCACATAATTCATTTTTCTATCTAATGCCCTCCAACATTGCTGAAACCAGTTCAGGTTTGCTAAGTTTCTAAATGACATTCCAATGCTGTTACACTGACAACTTCAACAGAGCTGCAAAACCCAAAAAGAAGCAAGCATTGCTGGAATCTCAGTCAGAGCTACCTAAGGCTCAGCTTCCACCCTTCTAGAAGAGCCTCTGCCTCTCAAGATGGGGGCCTTCCACAACGAAACCAAGCACTTGGTTCTGGTCAATTAATTCTACATTTTAATGAATATTTAGCATCAATGGCCTTTCAAGATGGATTGCAAGGGAGAAATAAGATAAGGAAAACATCTTTTTGCTTTCAAAACAGTGTTCTTCCACTTGTCCTTTTATGGATGTTCAGTGCATTCACTGATCCCAGCTGATACATTAAAAACACGCTCCTTTTTCTGTAGCTAAAACAGCAAAGTCTGGTGACACAGCGGCTATCCCATCACTCCTTTTGAGAGTTCTGTCAGTGTTCCTTTTGTCTAGACCCTCACATCTTGAGAGTCTTCATGCTACATGTCTAAATGCATTCCTAAACAGGAATTCTTTCCAAATGAGGGCTGAGGAAAGAAAAGCCATCCCCATACTGTGGACATGGTTTAGTGGGCATGGTGGTGTTGGGTTGATGGTTGGACTGATGATCCTAGAGGTCCTTTCCAACCTTAATGATTCCTAGTTTTCACTTTCATTAAAAATAATCCAGCCACCAAGCCAGGAAACATGAAATTGCTACTCTACCCTTAATTGGTTTAGTGGTGGACTTGGTGATGTTAGGTTAATGGTTGGACTCGATGATCTTAAAGGTCTTTTCCAACCTAAATGATTCTATGATGGTTCCACAGATAAGAACACAGCTTTTGCTTTCAGATCACTGGTTTTAAAACATCACAACCCCTAAAATCCTGCAGGTTTTGTTCAGTTTGAGCCAACAGATTCTCTTCTTTTCCCAGGTGGGGACACGCTTGATGCAACTAAAACTACACAGAAGTCAGTAGGAAATACGTTTGGAATGACTCAGGGAAAAGTTATGCATCAAATGTCTCATAAGCAGTTAACAGAAGACATGCTTTTTTGTCAGAGTAACTGCGAACCTCAGCTTCCTCCTACTTAGGCAAGTTACAACCACAGGACCTCGGGGCAACAGATCAGCCACCAGACTTCCCTCTGCATGACTTCAGCTCTCCTCAAGTTAGCACTACCACTGGTGCCATGGTGCTGGAATAGCCGAGTGAAGCGCTATACTCACAACCATTATTTTCACGTGAATATAGTTCTTCTTACAATGCCCATCAAAAACACTCATGCACAAAGTAGCACTTTCTCCTGCTCAAGCACAAAGGCAAGGAAAAAAAAAAACTATTGCAAACACCTTAAAGACAGGCTAAAAATACAACCCCCTTTGTTTAACCACCCACCAGAATTACAGCTGTATGAAACCCAAGTCAAAATCCCCAGCTTGAACTCACTCATCTTCTGTATCATCCTTCTTTAGCTTGCACGTGTGTGTGTGCACACGCACCCACGTCTAGTGCCACTGTGCACATGCCTAAATGAAGCCCTTGGACCACTGCATTCAAGACCAGAACATGACTGCTGAAGCATCATACTGAATACACGTACTGAAAACCCATGAACTGACATTGCAATAAATCTACAGAGAGCCTTCATAAATTGTATGGGGAGCCTTCAAGGACAAAGGCCCAAATAGTTTTAAATTCCCTCTAAGTGATAGCCATAGTTAATACCAGATTTGGCAGGAAGCAGGCATTCCATGCCCGTTGGGCTTCTACGGACATGAAAAAGAGTTTATGTTTGACATTTGCTTTAAAAACATAATGAAAACCTTTTGCTCTTTCAAGTCTCAAACTTGCATTAGTTTCTGAGAGTCTATTACTTTCAAAAAGCATCTGTTGGCTCTGATTGCTTGGATAACTAACAAAAAAGCATTAGGAGTAGGCTCTTCATTAGTGTTCTGTAGCTGGATGACAGAGAACAGGGAGCAAAAGAAACAAGATGCTGAACAGCACATTTGCTCTCCGTCCCACTTACAACTGTTTCTGATAAATAAAAAGTTGCTTACGACATCAAGCTCTGATTCATCACTGGCAGCTCTCCATCAATTAACAGAAAGGAAAGAGTATGTAGTATTTCCACATATTGCCCCAATTCTCACCACGTCTTTTCTCCCTGAGTGTCACACACAGCCATCTGCCTGGTGCCCTGGTGGCACAGCCAAACATTATGGCAATTATTGGTAACAGTGGAGATCCAAAAGCAACAGCTCATTTTCCACCAGCTGTGCTCCACATTCCTGCCAGACATGTAATGGAGGCCTAACGCCTCCACAGTGTTAGATGCATTTGGGGTAGGTCAGAGCTGGGAAGGTTTGTGGATGACAGTCTTCTCAGGGCAGAAGATACAAAAGGGCCAAGGCCAGCTAGTTGCGAGAACAGGAACCAGCAGTTTAATAGAGCTCTTGCAAGTCCCACAGTCAAAACATAACCAAGTTGGTACCTCCATCCTGGAACCTTTATGGGAACCAAAAAGACACATCTTGCTCTACATGTCACAGCTCCTGAAAAAACAGCTGACTTCACACCATGTGTAAGGCAGCATATATAGAGGCATAATTCAACTGTTAAAAATCATGACCTAAGGAAAGGAATAGCTCTGTGGTGCACCCTAGATCCATCAGGAGCATGACTTACTGTTTTATGTTACATTACTTAAAATTAATACACCACCAGTTTAGCCATGTGGTCAAATACCTCAAGTTACTTGTGAACCCCAGAATGTATGAATAACAACCAGTGTGGGCATGTGAATACATTTACGTATGTACTCTCACACGTACACATGCAGAATATGTGCTGCATTTTGTAAAAATATATGTATTCTTTTTTTTAAAAACTAAACTCTTGTTACAGAAACTGCTCATATTCATACCCAGGGAGTAAAGGTGCAATTAGGATTATCATGATAACTTAAGTGTCCAAGAAGTGACAGAGAAGTCCTAGCTTTGGTGACTTCGAAGGGGATCTGGGACATAAGTAACTTTTCTTAAAGCCCACAGGGTTCAAAAGGATTTTAGAAAACACTAAGTCACCTCAAGGTGAGTCTTACATTATCAGCTCTCCTTACATTACCAGATGGATGAGGTTGGAAGCCAGAAAAGACTGGGATGGAATAGGGGTTGGCCCTTCCCCAGAGAGGCAGTAACTTGCATGACCAGCTGGACCAGGGCTAGCAGGAAGATCTACAAGTACAGCAGCATGACAAATCTGTGGATTAACAGCAGCATTGTCAGGGAGCAAGGCATGCTCAAAGCTGGTCATCACATGGGATTTGGGAATGAACTCTGTTTTCAAAAGCCGATTCAGAAATACCAGACTGAACCACCTCCTGACCATCATGATTTGAAATGGTCATCCTTGCCATAGTGAGCTCTTGAGGTTTGATAAGAGTCCTTACAAGAAAATGTACTGGATGGCTGATAGTAACTAGGAATCTCAAAGACTTTGAGATAAACTTCACTTTACCCCTGTCACCTTAAAGATGACTTCTTTTAGTTTTATGTATGTGTTATACAATGAAACAGGCCAGGACTGAATGAGAGCGTCTATTCACTTCGGTTAGCTCTGGCTTCATTCAATTTTTCTCCCCAGATCTGGAACAGCTCTGATAAACGATAGTGGCAGTTGACTCTCTAAAACTTTTCACATCTACGTTATTTGTGATAGCTGAAACAGCTATTTACACCCTTAATCCAAAAGGGAAGATCCACAAGGCAGTGGTATTTGGCTTTAATTGCAAAGACCTTATAAGAATAAAACAACTAGCCAGGAACCCATTATTGTTGTCGTGGTTTAGCCCCAGCCAGCAACTAAGCACCACACAGCCGCTTGCTCACTCCCCCTATCCCGATGGGATAGGCGAGAGAATCAGAGGAGTAAGAGTGGAAAAAAAAAACACTCCTGGGTTGAGATAAGAAAAGTTTAATAACTGAAATAAGGTAAAATGATAATAATAATAATAATGATAATAATAATAACAATATACAAAGCAAGTGATGCACAATGCAATTGCTCACCACCCACCAACCGATACCCAGACAGTTCCCGAGCAGCGATTGCTGCTCCCCGGCCAACCCCCCCACAGTTTATATACTGAGCATGACATCATGTGGTATGGAATAGCCCTTTGGTCAGTTTGCATCAACTATTCTGGCTGTGCCCCCTCCCAGTTTCTTGTGCACCTGGCAGAGCATGGGAAGCTGAAAAGTCCTTGACTAGCATGAGCAGTACTTAGCAACAACTAAAAACATCAGGGTGTTATCAACATTCTTCTCCTACTAAATCCAAAACACAGCACTGTGCCTGCTACTAGGAAGAAAATTAACTCTATCCCAGCCAAAACCAGGACATTGTAGAAAGAAGTATTGACTGATGGTTAAAGCACAGATAAACTGAAGTACGAAGATCTGTAATAGGCTGTGCTACCAAGTTGTTTTGGGTAAGTGTCTTTTCACCATTCCATTTATTTCATTACAACCAAGATGAAAGAGTGCTGTGTCATGACAGAGACAATGGAAAATCTGCAAAACTGGAATCAAAATGATGACTTAAAAATTCCCATACTTCTTACAAGTGACATCTGAGGTTGTCATTTGCTTTGTTTAAAAAAGAACCTCTAGGACTTTACATACAAGTTTTATTTTGGATATGCTACTAATTTTGAAGGTAGACGTATTCTCAGTGATAATCTGAGCAGATTTCAAACAGAACTTTTAACTAAAAGTAATTGTTTCAGACATAAAGCATAAAGATGTACATATACATTTCAGGTGATTCTCATACTTAATCCTGCTATCCTTCTATGGTGATAAAATTTGTATTGTGCCTTCTAGGTCAAACTTCTTTTCCCATTTGATCTTACAACTGGCAGGTCATTGAACAAGAAAACACAGTTTCATAAAAACACCCCATAGTAATTCTCCAGGAAAAATGAGCTATCAGTTAAGCAGAATAATAATCTGACTCAGAAATCAGTGAAATAGTAGGGCAGAGACTGCATAGAACACTAGACAACAAATGCAAGAAGTCCTGGACTACTTTAATGCTTTTTTCTAAGGACAAAAACATTATTTGAGTCCTAAATGGGTGAGCTGCCAAACAGCATCTCATAACGCCTTTAGTTGTCACGCAGTGGAGTCAAACTCCTCTCCCCACCATCTTGCAAGGAACTACAATGGGCACAAATTAAGACAAGAAGAATCTCAACCCCTCACACACATTGAGAAACACCTAGCATAGTCATACAGTCATCACTGGGCACGTGCTTACTTTTTACATACCCACTGTGTTTACTTGAGTTAGCATGACAAAATCATGTCTAGCCAGAAAATCTAATCCCAGTTATTTTGGCTCTTTATGTATTAAAAACAGAGCAAGCTGAAAGGAGAAAAGAAACAAAAAGTTAGTGCACTGCTGGTTTCTATTCATCTGTTTTTAAGAGAAGGCCACTTCAAATTTGGGGTTTTTCTGGCCATGTGGAGGGGAAAGGTTTTCTCAGAAGTGATCAATTACAGAAAGTGGCAGGTCACATAAAATGTATTCACAACATGAAGGTAGCTGCAACATCCAGCCACTGGGACTCAGTCTTGTCATGTACTATGTACCATAGCCTCCTTTCTAATGGTCAAACCCAGATAATGGGAATTCACATAAATAAAGCAGGAGTACAGTATATGAGCTTACAGAGTTTCTTACAAGCTGTTAGCTGGCTTCTAAGTTAAATTTCCTCCCTTGGTCCCTCCCACATATGCCTCCCCAGCCCAGCCCATATATAAGAAGGTTAACATGAAGAATATTGTTAACTACCACCCATGCTAAAGATGAAAATCTACCACCCCTGAAATCTAAGTTTAATTTTCTGCAGGGTATTTGTATTTTAACTGCGAGGGCACTATATCCTGTATAAATTATTTCCTGGGTAAGAGGTATCTTCACTTGCCTGGAGTTTTTGAGCAGTCATTATCAGCTTTGTATGAGACTGAATCAGGATTCTTAAACCTTATGTATGTGTTTTATGTTGCACCGGTAGTCTCTTATAATGCTGTAAGAGATCCACAAAGAGCTGGGTTTGCCACTGAAAGTTCTGTTGCTCTAAGAGCCATAGAATCAGACCCCAATTCAGTAACTGCAGATATTTAAACCAGGGCCTATATTATACATAAACAACTAAGCATGTTAGAGTATGAAATATCAGGGTTAAACAAGTGAAAAGTCTATACCAGGATACATCACAGACACAGTTTCACACCCAAGCATTGTGTGATCTATGTACCCACATTAGGGGAAAAAGGAGGGCAGTGGGCAAGAAAGCTGGTTTTGTATCTGAGAGGATGCAACAAAACAAAAGGAAATATTAAGTAGTTATCTTTTTGGAGGAAAATATAAGAGGGGATAATGGTAAGTGTTGTTATGTTTGGGGAGGAGAGGGAAGTTTATCATACATGCATGGGTCACTAGGGGATTACACATTCCTGAACTTCAATTCAGTAAAATATCTTAAGTCATTGTTAAAATTAATTTTCAATTTCTAGAGATGTCAAGATTACATAAGCCTGTAAGTATTTTATTGTATAGGAACAGGCTTAAGAAATTGCTTAACGCTCAGGTGCTTTGTTGAATGAAGAACCCTGCTACTGAAGCTAAGTACACATTCAACCACAGCAGACTCATGATGATTCCTCAACCACTTACATGAGTAGAGCAGAGTGGAGGAGGAGGAAGGGAAATGCTGCTAACGTTCTACTTTTTCATGAGAGAAGCCAGGACTGCTCAGGCACCAGTGCTACTCAAGCATTTATTAAAATCAGCAGGAGCTCTCTGCTGTTGGAGGGCCATGGGATCTGCATCAGCCCCAAGGTCAGAAGGAAGGACCAGCTGGAATGAAGGAGAAATAGGAAAAGGAGAATGAATGTCATTCTACATATCATAAAAGAACTCACATGTTTTGAATAACAATTATGATAATTTAATCATTGGTTTAGATTATTAAACAATGTGTATGAGTGATGGAATTGTGATCTGAACCATCTGTGCAAAGAAACAGCTTTATGAAATGGTGGGGTGACTGAAACTATTTAACCTCCTTACTTTTAACCAGCTAGATTTGAAGCAGATGGTACCTACTTATATGCAGTGCATTCATTTCTCCCTCACTGTTCTCTGAGACTTTTATTCCATCAGTTTTCTGGATAATCAAAGACTGTCCAAGATCCAGGAAACTTTCCCTGGTAAAAAAAACCCAGAAACAACAGCAAATTTCCTTTTAGAATAATACAATTTAACATTCATAGTGTGTGGGAAGAAACAATTCTGAAATTACAAAGCAACAGCAATGCTCAAAGTAACCCACAAACTCTAAAAAAAAAAAGAAAAAAAGTGTTTTCTATTGTAAGTTTCATGGGAAAGTTGTTCATCTTACTGGACATCACTTGAGGGCAGTAACTCATTTGGAGAACTTTCTCTTTCCTACTATTTACTTAATATTCTTCTGGAAGGAAAAAGTGTTTTAAATCCTTCTTTCCTTATCAGTTCCTCTAAGAAATTATTTTTGTTAAGTTTTGAAGCTGCATTCATGTTTTTTATAAAAATCTTTACTTCCCTCTTGCCGAAAACCACTATAAAACTGGATTAAAATGACTGAAAACTATCCAGCCCATTTTCCACACAACATACCACAGCTGTCAGACAGAAGGGAGGATACTAAAGTGAGGATGTAATTCTTTCCAGTAACAGCCATTATGTTTCAGTGTACTTCACCTGTCTGAGACCACTTGGAAACTAACTGATGCAGCAGCTAAAATTGCTTGAGGTTTTTGAAAAGCTTTTTCCTTTCCTTGGTCATTAAAAATATGACAGACAACTTGCACTTAAGGAACATTAAAGACATTGTGCTGAAGACCTTGAAAAGAACTCCAGTTGCATACTGTTATGTAGTCTGTATTAGACTAGCTTCCACTTTCCCTATGATTCTCAGGTACTAAATAACACTAGCAACAGGGACATCATTACATGAATTAACCTGACTGGTTAAATAATAATAATGGAGTGGGAGCAAGATACATAGTCCAAGGGATTTCCCATCTACATGTGATCATAAAAATGATGCCACTTTCCTCCAGAAAGTATTCATTAGATGAAAGAACACATTTATTAACAAAAGGGTGATTGGCCCACAGGACTGGGGCTACAGCTTCTTGAATAGGATTTCACTAATAACGCCCCCACTGGCTTCTACAGTTGTTGTCATCTCGGCCTGCAGTCAGCACAGAGGACCTAGCACTGGCAAGAAAAAATATATTCTTAAGGATTCTTGTTGTTTTATTCTGACTTTTCTGTTGCATAACACAATACAAGGAAATGATGCTAAAGACTTCTGAGCTTGTGGGCATTTTGGGCCAATGCTGCTATTTTCTTAGTATTCGATCCAAAAACCCTTTAAAATCTTTCTTACTGGAAGAACTACTTTTCTTCCTATTCTTTCCATCTGTACAAATAAGTCATCAGGAGCAGAAGCCAGAATATTCCTGCTGGGAGATTATGGACTGCGTAAAATTGGTGACTGCTCTCTGATGTAGAGTAGCATCCTCACATTTGCACACTTTCACCCAGTCAGAGATACTAAGATATAATATGGAAGCCTACTGTACAGAGAAGACAGTATGGAGATCCATCTGGACTGTCCTTTTTCCTCGCTTTGCACAAGTGACAACTCGTTGCTTAAAAAGTAATATGCTTCAGTGGAAAAGCATTACACTGAGGATCAGGAAACCTGAAGTTTTTTTACGTATTTGCTGAGCAACTCTGAAAAAGTTACTTTACTTTGCTCTTCAGTTTTCACTATTGCTTTTTTGCTTGCTGATGTAAGAGAGCAGGACTGAGATACCTTTTTTCTTTGTCAAGAGAGTATCAGCAATGCAAAACACAGGTGGTTTTAATCACAAAATGTTATGAGCTGTAAAAACACCAGTCCTTGAACTGAAATTATCAGAAACTATATGCAAACAAGTTCCTATCTCCCACATACAACTTTGAAGGGAAAAAAAAAAACCCAAACCCCAAAACACACATCCCAAGAGTTGCTCCTCTAAGAAGTCTGACCTCACTACAGATTGTTCAGGAAGTCTGACCTCCCTTACAATATTATAAACAAAGAAAAAGAAATTAAAGATGTGTTTAAAAAGTAAAGATTAAGACAATGAGTTTTGAGGTAACATTGGGATCTGCTCAGGAAGGACTGCCTACAGAAACTGAGCCAGGGCTGGTGCTTGCATTCAGTCTGACTCCAGTGCAGACTGAATGGGGAATTCAATAGTCACTGTCACAGCAGCCCCTCACAGAAAGCTGATAAACCACCCGAGGATGAGACCTAACCAAAACACATAACTGCAAACCTGTGGCATTAGCGCCAATTTTAAGTTAGCTTCCATTGATTCCAAGAGAAAAATACTTGTCTAGTGTAATCATACTAGAAAAATCTACCCCCCCTTGAAAATACAAAACAAACTCCCTCCCTCACTCTTTAAAACACCTTCCTGGTTATACAGGTGGGTAGTGATGAGATTACAGAGAGAAGTCCTAAGGCAATGAGAAGGGACTTCAGGGCGCTGGGGTGATTGGTCGCAGGATCAGGAGCGCAGGTAGTGTTTTCCTCAATCCCGTCAGTGGCAGCAAGGAATGCTGAAAGGAATGGGAAAACTCACCTGATTAACAGGTGGCTCAGAGGCTGGTGCCATCGGTGGAATTTTGGGTTTTTTGATCACGGGGAGGTCTACACGGCACCGGGCCTGCTGGCGGCTGATGGAGATCGGCTGTCTCCAAGGGGGAAAAGGATTCTCGCCCATGAGTTGGCGGGACTCATTGAGAAGGCTTTAAACTAGGTTTGAAGGGGGAAGGGGATATACACAGGCCCGCTAATGAGGGGCCCGGGGCAGCACGACAACGTTGGGGGCGAAATCGATAGCCCAGCTTAAGTGCATCTACACCAATGCACGTAGCATGGGCAACAAACAGGAGGACCTGGAGGCCCTTGTGCAGCAGGATGGCTATGACATAGTCGCCATCACGGAAACGTGGTGGGACGACTCTCATGACTGGAGTGCTGCACTGGAGGGCTATAAGCTCTTCAGAAGGGATAGGCAGGGAAGGAGAGGCGGTGGGGTGGCTCTGTATGTTAGGGAGTGTTTCGACTGCATAGAGCTTGACAGTGGTGATGACAAGGTGGAATGCTTATGGGTAAGGATGAGGGGGAAGGCTGGAAAGGCGGATGTCCTGTTGGGAGTCTGCTATAGACCACCCAACCAGGATGTAGAGGTAGATAAGGCATTCTATAAACGGCTGGCAGAAGTCCCACAATTGCTAGCCCTTGTTCTTGTGGGGGACTTCAACTTGCCGGACATCTGCTGGAAATACCACACAGCAGAGAGGCAGCAGTCTTGGAAGTTCCTAGAGTATGTGGGGGATAACTATCTAATGCAGCTGGTAAGCGAGCCTACCAGGGGAGGTGCCCCGCTTGGCCTGCTGTTTACCAACAGAGAAGGGCTTGTGGGAAATGTTGAGGTCAGAGGCCGTCTCGGGCTTAGCGACCACGACATGATAAAGTTCTCAATTTAGAGTGATGCTAAGCGGAGGGGCAGCAAAACTATTACCATGGACTTCCAGAGGGCAGACTTTGGCCTCTTCAGGACCCTGGTTGGGAAAGTCCCTTGGGAGGCGGTCCTGAAGGGCAAAGGGGTCCAGGAAGGCTGGGCCCTCTTCAAGAAGGAAGTCTTAAGGGCGCAGGAGCGGGCTGTCCCCGTGTGTCGTAAGACCAACCGGCGGGGAAATCGACCAGCCTGGCTGAATAGGGAGCTTTTGCGGGGACTCAGGGAAAAAAGGAGAGTCTACCACCTTTGGAAGAAGGGGCGGGCAACTCAGGAGGTGTACAGGGATCTTGTTAGGTCATGCAGGGAGGAAATTAGAAAAGCAAAAGCCCAGCTAGAACTCAATCTGGCCACTGTTGTAAAAGACAATAAAAAATGCTTTTATAAGTACATCAGCAATAAAAGGAGAGGCAAGGAGGATCTCCATTCTTTGCTGGATGTGGGGGGGAACATTGTCACCGAGGACAAGGAAAAGGCTGAAGTACTTAACGCCTTCTTTGCCTCTGTGCTCAACAGCCAGACCGGTCACCCCCAGGGTACTCAGGCCCCTGAGCTAGAGGATAGGGATGGGGACCAGAATGGAGCCCACATAGTCCAGGAGGAAGCAGTTAGGTGACCTGCTACGCCACCTGGACGCTCACAAGTCTATGGGGCCGGATGGGATCCACCCAAGAGTACTGAGGGAGCTGGCGGAGGAGCTTGCCAAGCCACTCTCCATCATCTATCAGCAGTCCTGGTTAACAGGGGAGGTCCCTGATGACTGGAGGCTTGCCAATGTGACGCCCATCTACAAGAAGGGCCGGAAGGAGGACCCAGGGAACTACAGGCCTGTCAGCCTGACCTCGGTGCCGGGGAAGATTATGGAGAGGTTCATATTGAGCGAACTCCACAGGCAAGTGCAGGTCAACCAGGGGATCAGGCCCAGCCAGCATGGGTTCACAAAAGGCAGGTCCTGCTTGACCAACCTGATCTCCTTCTATGACCTGGTGACCCGCCTGGTAGATGATGGAAAGGCTGTGGATGTCATCTACCTGGATTTTAGCAAAGCTTTTGACACCGTCTCGCATAATACCCTCCGCGGGAAGCTGGCAGCTCACAGCTTGGACAGGCATACTCTTCGCTGGGTAAAGAACTGGTTGGGTGGCCGAGCCCAGAGAGTTGTGGTAAATGGTGTTAAGTCCAGTTGGCAGCCAGTCACGAGCGGTGTTCCCCAGGGCTCTGTTTTAGGGCCAGCCTTGTTCAATATCTTTATCAATGATCTGGATGAGGGGATACTGTGCCCTCAGTAAGTTTGCAGACGACACCAAATTGGGTGGGAGTGTCGATCTGCTGGAGGGTAGGATGGCCCTGCAGAGGGACCTGGACAGGCTGGATCGATGGGCCGAGGCCAACTGTATGAGGTTCAACAAGGCCAAGTGCCGGGTCCTGCACTTCGGTCAAAACAACCCCATGCAACGCTACAAGCTTGGGGAGGAGTGGCTGGAAAGCTGCCTGGCCGAAAAGGACCTGGGGGTGCTGGTTGACAGCCGGCTGAACATGAGCCAGCAGTGTGCCCAGGTGGCCAAGGAGGCCAACAGCACCCTGGCTTGTATCAGGAATGCTGTGGCCAGCTGGAGCAGGGAGGTGATTGTCCCCCTGTACTCGGCACTGGTGAGGCCGCACCTCAAGTACTGTGTCCAGTTTTGGGCCCCTCAATACAAGAAAGACATTGAGGTGCTGGAGCGTGTTCAGAGACAGGCAACAAGGCTGGTGAAGGGTCTGGAGAATAGGCCTTATGAGGAGCAGCTGAGGGAACTGGGGTTGTTTAGTCTGGAGAAGAGGAGGCTGAGGGGAGACCTTATCACTCTCTACAACTACCTGAAAGGAGGTTGTACCGAGGTGGGTGTTGGTCTCTTCTCCCAAGTAGCTAGCGATAGGACGAGAGGAAATGGGCTCAAGCTGCGCCAGGGGAGGTTTAGGTTGGATATTAGGAAAAATGTCTTTACGGAAAGGGTGGTCAAGCATTGGAACAGGCTGCCCAGAGAGGTGGTGGAGTCACCATCCCTGGAAGTGTTCAAAAAATGGGTAGATGTGGCACTTCGGGATATGGTTTAGTCTAGTCTACCCTTGATTGGTTTAGGTGGGCTTGGTAGTGTAGGTTAATGGTTGGACTGGATGATCTTAAAGGTCTTTTCCAACCTAGACGATTCTATGATTCCTAGATTCAAATTTGTGCTATTTTCCCCTCAACTTTGTGTTAAGACCTTTTAGCATATGCTGATGCAGAATGTCTAATATTGCAATTATTTCACCCACCCAGTGGTAGAAATTCAGATGGCCTATTGTATAATTATGTATCTTCCTGCTGGAAGAGAAAGATCAATAGAAATTCAACAACATAGCAAGATCCTATTTTAAGCTGTTGCTTGTTGCCTCCTTTTTCATGTTCCAGATGTAAAATAAAGCCACTGATGTTAATATATCCTGCCCACGTGTTTTATGTTCCATAATAGCAGCATAAATTGGAGCCGAAACCAGCTTTGTAGACCACTCCATCATTTGAACTCGTTTTATAACCAATATTTTGAGAATTACTGGCCCAGCTACCCCTATCACTCATCCTAATTTAAAACAGATGAAATGCAACTGGTTTCAGAGAAGAAACTCTTGATTTATACTAATATATAATAAGAGAAGAATGCAGACCATCCATTTCATGGAACTCATGGTATGAGGGTGGTGAAGCTCTGCTTAGCCCCAGCAGTCCCTGCTATATCCCTATGGACTGGTGCTAAGGAACTACCAGGTTTGTTTATCTTGTTGCTTGATGTTACCCTCTCCCTGTCCTTTTAAGTGTCACAGGAAGAGGAGTTTAACATCATTTGACTTCTTCTCTTGCTCCGGGGTTCAATGCTCAGGTTCACTTGATCCTTCAGGATATCGTAACAAGGAAAGGAAGAATCAAGAACAAACTTGGAAGTAAAATCTAGCTTAAAAGGAGTTACTCCTAAGCCATATTAATAACATTAATTAGCTGGAGAGACTTCCGAGCAGCAGACTCTCAGTTAGCAGCCCTAGGCAGCCGCAAAGAAAAGCAGGAACCAGAGTGTGGTGTGGCTGAACTGTCATGGTGAACAGGTACCACAGCAGTGTGACATTTTTTCTGAGCAATAGGGTTACCCATCCTTAAGTAAGTCCTAGTAATATAAGTGCTGGCATGAAAAAGGGGACAAGGCATGGCTTTTGCTCCCAAAGTCATATAGTGTGGAACATTTTCTTAACATGTTTCAAGAGCATCCAGCAACATTGGAGTCCTGGTACCAACTGAGTCACTGTACAATGACCAATTAGTAATCTTCCCGCTAGTAAAGCATGATTCGTTCAGATTCTAAAATTGGACTCACAGTGCTGGAACTGAAAGTTACTAGAAAATTGGTATTTATCAATCCCTGAAAAACAATGTTTGTTACAATAGTTTTTCTTTCCATTGTAACATTATGATTTTCAGGTTTAATATTGTGCCTAAGGTCACAGGCTAATGTTTCTTTGGCAAGAGATCACTGGAGATCATTGTATATGCTTTCAAACGGAATAAAGCTCCTTCTAATTCTGAGAGAAGGCAAAAATTTCAGCCCTTTAAATGAGTCACTTGTCTACAACTGAACACTGGCCATCTTACACCTCAGAGGAAAGCAATTCCAGCAGGAAAACATACACTCAAGATATTTCCTTGGCAGCTTTTTATAATAAAATGGTTATTTGAAGCTGCATGGTTGGAAATGTTAGACACAAGAGTGACGCAGATGGTTTCACAGATAGAGTGCGCATGAGATGGTCAAAGGGAGTTTGGAAGCAGTAAAGATTACTTAGTTCATATATCCACAGTTTACCACTTGTGTGGTATATTATTCATGAATTTCTGGGAAACTAATCCTAAAAGGTTTCAACAGAAATGGTATGTTTTCAGAAGGGATTTGAAATGAAAGACGTTGCTCACTTAAGCATGCAAGAGGAGAGGGAGACTACTATAGCATGCTGAACCCGAGTCAGCAAAAACATTTAAACATATGCTTAAAATTAATTTAAATCCGTTGTTGAATCAAGCTTTCAGAGGTAACCCGCAAGGAACAGCATGAAACTTCAAAGGTCCAGAGGTTTGTTTAGCAAACCAGAAATAGAGATGCTTGAATGAGCCTCTGAAACGAGCTCCATGTCACTAAGACTTTCTCGGCTAAACCTCGAGAGGTTTCTGGTACTTCTTACTTGCAGCTGTGCTGAGAAGCTGCAATTCTGCCAGTTTCTCTGTTTTTGTCCACCACCATAAAGTCAAAGGGAACCCATCACTGAGATCAAATGGGTTTAAAAACCAGAATTATTTAAAGTTGATCAAACTTTCATATCCGTGAAAAGCTGGCATGTGTACTTCAGGATTATCAACCCATCCTCATTTTTGGACATTTCTTTTCCGTAGCTGCCCCAAAAAGCCATTTAGGCGCCGAGTCAAAAGTAACGGCATATTCACGCCAGAAGGAAGGCGACCGCACGCTCCGGCATGTGCCAGCCGCGGCCGGTGTCAGCGGGGAGCAGCACGCCGCGGACCGAGCCCCGCGGGCTCAGCACCCGCGACCGAGCCGGCGCGGCAGGAGAAGCGAGCTGCCGCCTACGCGCACCGGAGCCGAGCGCTGCACTGCGCCGGGCTCAGCCTGGGCGCCGGGAAGCTCCCGGCAGGACTTACGGAGGGCGCCAAGACGCCGCCCCGCGTACCCGCGCCTTCGCTCTGCTCGCCGCCGCGGAGAGGCGGGCGCTGCCGCTGCCACGCACGCACCGCGCAGCCCCGGCCCCCGCCGCCTCGGGCGGTGCGGAGCGGAGCTGGCGCCGGCAACCCGCCGGCCAGGCCCGGCGGGGCCAGGCGAGGCGAAGCGATGCTCCCGGCGCCGGACGCAGGCACCTCCCCGCGGCCCGCCCTTCGGCGGCGGCAGCCGCGGCCCCGGCAGCGCCGAAACCCGCCCCGCCGGCCCCCTCCACGCCGGGGGCTGGGGACCACATCCCGCGTACCTGAATCATCGTCTCGGCCTCTCCTTGCGCCGAGCGGCGACGGGGCAGGGGACGCAGCTCCCTCCCGCGGCACGCCAGGCTCGCCCGGCCGCCCATGGGGCACTACCGGCCGCTGCTCGCCTCCAGCGCGGCCCCGGAGCTCTGCCCGCTCCTCAGCCGCCGCCGGCAGCCATGGGCCCCCCGCCCCTGCGCGGCTGGTGCTGGACTTCCCCAGCCGGGCTGAGCTCCACTGGCTGCCGGCCGCTCTCCCAGCTCCTTCCCTCTCCGCTTTCCCCTTTTGTTACCGGGCTCCCGAGCTGACCAGACCGTGCCCCCTCCGGGGCCAGGACGACAAATCAGAGAGCCGGTGCCGAAAGCCAGCAGTCTCCAGCTGGGGAAACTTAGCCTTCCCTATCCTGGTGGGAGGGTTTTTGGATCATCGAGTGGTATGGATACAATAACAACGAAACTAGTAACTCGCAAAACAGTCTGCTTCGGAGGGTGCGCTGCTTTTGTGCAGAAGAAAAGCGAGCTTTCCAGCAATCTGTCACTAAAGCAAGCTGATAGTACCCAAGTAACTTGAGCAAGAAAAATGGGTATCTAAAGTTGACACCCAGAATGACTTTGAAAACAGTTTCAGAAGGGGAGAGCCTACAGGAATTTCCTGCTGCTTTGTGTAATCTGCCTGCCTGTGTGCATTAATAAATTGCCTTTAGTTTTTAACATAAGTTATTTTCCCTGCCTGCAAGAGGATGCATACTGCTAAGGGGCAGGAAGGATAACTTGATGGAAGCATGGCTCTGTAAGCTTAGACACAGGGTTTCTGTTTCCCACTTTGCCAAAGACGTCCGCTATCCTGTGCAATTTAAGTTTGCAGAAATGTGCTGTAACTCTGCATGTTTTAATTTTTTGATCTCCAGCTTTAGGAAAGTCACAGCTGCTTTACCCACAGTGCTGAGAATGTGTAGCTCCCACCAGGAACTAAGGGCATAACGCTGGATAACTCTTGCTACTATAATCTAGGGATCATGGGCAAAAACTTTAAGCTGTCTTCTCTTTGGGTTTCCAAGTTTCCTCGTCTGCAGAAAAGGACATGTTCTAAATCAGTGCTTCCCTGCCTGTGATGCGTCCTGTGAAGTTCAAGACACATTTACTTGACTGTCATGCTGTAAAAGATGTCTGTAACTGAGCAGCAGAGAGACTTCAAACATTTGAATATTCCCAAATATTTGAATTCCAGTGTTCTAGCAGAGGCATCTTAAAATGGATGTGGAGAAACTGGGTCAATCAGCTTTGGTTTTCCTCAAGGAACAGAAAAGACAAGAAATCATTTCTGAACATTTGTGTTGTGATAACATCTGGCATGTTATGATTTAGGTCAAAACAATATGTCTTTTATACAGCTAAAAAGGAAAATTAATTAGATGTTTTTTAACACTATTATTATTTATTTGTACTATTTGGATGTTCTAATTGAGTACTTGGCCCCCATTATGCCAGGCACTTGACTTCATAAAATGAGTTGATCTTGTGCACGAAGGAGTTCAGGTATACACCGAGTAGCCTACATACGGTCGTTTCTGGGCTGTCAGTTTATTTTCACTGCATAAATCTTCTCATGTTTCTCCCCCCGCCTGCCATTGCTTGAACTCTGTGTTCAAAGAGCCTGAATGCACAAACGGGTATTTCTGCAGGATGAGGAATAGGTTAAGGGAGAAAGGGTCATTGTACAGGAAGAGCTATTCTTAGATAACTTGAAGGTCTGATATTGTCATGTAAACTTTTCCTTGAAAAGTCACAAATCATGACTAATGCGCTGTATTTGAAATAACCCAAACTGACTGGAGTCATAATATGGGAATGTGTATGTGCAGGTGACTTCTATGAGCTGGTCAAAAGCAACCTCTCCAGCTGGAAGTTGTACTGGCTGACCCACTCCAAGGGGAGTTCGTCTGGGCCTTGTTGACTGATCCACAAATAAAAGGCAGGAAGAAGAGAGAACTTCAGTCAGTATTGTTATTTTGACAATACAGGAATGGCTATCAACAGGTTTGAAATCCCTCTGCAGAAATGAAATGATATAAATGTGGAAATGTCAGCCCCTTCTGAGAGACTTTTCACTGTTCTGCCTTACTGGAATGATCACTTCCATTGCTTTAGTGCTTTGAGCCTACTTTTAATTACTGTCATCTTCTAAATGTGACTTGGTATGTGTGAAAAGGTTTGCAAATCTTAACTAATCAAGCCAATGTTTTGTTGGCTCTGCTGTTTGTTCTGGTATTTAAAAAAAAAACAGTATTTGTTTTCTCAAAACCAAAGTAGAATCAAGAATTAGAAAGGGACAGTCATGCTGCTGGTAGATAACTAAGGTTATAGCTTTCTTGATTAGTGCTACCTCTTCCCTTTGTATATAAATTCTTCAAATGCAGCTGGGCAGCTTGTCAGCTAACCTTGCAAAAGAGATCACAGAACTTTCTTTAACAGAGGTAACCAAGAACATTTTGGGACTCAAATGCCAAGTTCCCCTCTGGATTAGTCCTTGACTCTGGCACCTGTATGCAAAAATATTCAGTGCTTATTTGTTTGTAATTAGAAGGGAATTTTATCTGTGGGTTTCACAAGATGGTGACCCTGTCCTTGACATGTCAAATGCTCTCAACTTCCATTAATTGGTAATTCAGGGAACTCATTACCACAAACCTGATCCGGTGTGGTACCTGCAATGAAAAGGGTGTCTTTTTAAAGAAAGTAGTAAATGTGGTTTTATTTATAGGAGGGGCAGGCAAGCATTAATGACCTGTCATTATTTAAGTAAATAGGAATGGAACAGAGTTTCCTTAACCATTCAGTTCCTCTCCTACTTCCTCCACTATCGTTAGCAGTTAGAAGAGACAGGTTTCAGCCTTGTCACTAGCAAGACCAGAGGGAGGTTGGGGAGTACTAAGGAGTGTGGGGAAAAAGTAACAAAAAATGCACAGATGTGTAGTGATTTCAAATTAACTAACTGTGGCTAAGACATTGATCATTTCCTAGAGAATAATGACCACAGCCCGAGGCAAAGCTAGGCATATTAGTATTAAGTCTGCCATTAACTCTCCAGGAAATGGACCAGTCTGAAGTCATTAATGAAATTACAGCCAGTTATTTGGTGGGAGAGGGATTAGTCAGGCAAGAGGAACGTTTTCCTTGTAGTGCCGTTATTTTTACTGAGCAGCACAAAAAATTATATTAATTTATGACCCTGCTTCCATGTTGGAACATCTACAGAGAAAAAATGGATTGCACAGAAGTTATTCTAAATTCTTTCAAAAGCTAAGGGACTATTTAGCATTGTTGCAGTGGGACTAGGAGCAGCTCCTAAATTTTACACATATTGTCAGGGTTGTGCAATTCTCAGCCTTCTGTTCTTCAAATACTTAGCTTCCCTCTGTACTGAACAGTTTTGTTATTCCAGTGTATGACTGCCAAAAGACTCCCATTACCCTTAGCAGTATGTGTTAACAGGCTGTTTCTTATTATTCAGATTATCTGGACATAACAAAAATTATGTTTTCAGAAGAAAAATGTCAGCCAGCTCATTCTGCTTGGGCTGACAAAGAATAAGTATTAAATAGGATAGATCAATCTATGCCAGTTTTGAACAAAGCTTAATCAACAGTGTTTCATGAGAGCAATAATACATTGCATTTAATGCATAGTGCTTTAAATGGCACAATCTAAGAGCCAAGCAAAAATAAGAAGGAATGTGCTCTTCTGTAACACTTCACATTTTTCAAAGTCTGCACAAACAGTGCTGCTTTTCGGTAAGGAATTTAGAGGTAGTGTCCAGTTTAAAAGGCTGAAGAAACTTAAGTACTCTCTTCTGGAGGAGGTGAAATGGTACCTCAGCTATGCAGAGCTGTACCTAGACCCTCTGACACCAGTGGAATGAGTGATGCACTGGTGTCAGTCATAAGCCCTGAGTCTGATAAATGTGCAAGAGCAGCACTGCTGTTAATTTTTCCAAAATGCTGGTTTTTCCTGAGAAGGAATGTGAGCATGCAGAGTTGAGGGAAAATTAAGTTTATCATGTTTAATATTTCCAGAGTGAATTCCAGACTCAGTATAATAATCATTAAATACTAACTTGTCACAGCATCACAGAGTGGTTGAGATTGGAGAGAACCTCTGCAGGTCATCTGGTCCAACCTCCTTGATCAACCAGCTCCCTCAGCACTCATGGGTGCTTCCATGAGGGCCCATGGATTTATCTCAACAAAAGTTACTATACGTTACACTGTTTGGCTCTGGTATTAGCAGCATTTTATGCTGACAGCAGTAAAGAGCTCTGCCATGGTGGAGCTGATACCCTGGCTATCCTAATCAGGTTCCAGATGTGAATACAGCATGAGTATGCGGGAGGTAGAATAAAATAAGCCTGAATCTCATCTTGACACACACATATGGGTAAACTGTATATTAGAGCCAGAAACTGAAAGTTCCCCAGGACATGCATAGCCTCCTTACATTATTACAATTCCTCTAATTCTGCTGTTTCTCTTATAAAGAATGTATTATATATTATTATTGAGATACTTTTAAAAACTGAGCTTTGTTTCAAAAAAAACCCCGCAATTCCCATCAAGAACAAAGAACTGAATCTCTATGGCCCACTTATCCAAGACCTGTGACCAGCATATGCAAATAAACTAATTCTGTGGATTGTTTTGGAGAAAGAGCTGAACAAATTTCACATGTCAAAAAGAAACACTCTGGCTGTTCTCTTATCTCTATCCACTACCTCCATTAACCTCTCCTTTTAATACCCCAAAAATAAAACCTAACCAGAAGAATTTTCCCCCCAAAGGGGCCAGTGTTAAAAGGCTTCAGAAAAGATGTTATTTATCGTGCTCTGCTATTCAGCTGCAGGAACACCCCCTTTCCTGCTCTGCCATCCAATTATGGGGGAAACACTGCTCTTTCACCCCAAGCCAAAAATGTGGGAGGTCGAAAAAGGACAGACAGATGTGGCAGATTTAACAACTATGCTATGTCTGGGAAACATAATGAAAAGACATGTGTTTTATAATCCCAGTATACGTGCCTGTAAAGATTAGAAAGAAAAGGGGGTTATGCTAAACCATTAGTTATGTCCTTAACTCTCCCACCCCAAATAAAGCCTCACCCTGAAAGTAAATAAGCTAAGAGTATCGTCTTTTGTCAAAAGCCGCTTTACAGTGGGACTCACACAGCAGAAAAAGGCAAACCTCTGCATAAATACAGATCTGAATGAGAATTGTTTGTTCTTAAATCAGCTTAGTTATTCATGAAAAGTAAGAACACATACTTAAAACTTACTTTGGTATAATGTGGAAAACATTAGCCAAAAGCTCTGGTGGTACCTTGAAAAGAAAGGAAAGCTAAAAAAGCCCAAACATGTTACATAACTGGGCCAGATTTCCAAGAAAAACACACAGCCATGCAACAGATAGTTAATGTCTGCAAAATTCCAGTTTTGGGTTTTTTTTTTTTTTTTAAATGCCCTCTGCAGCCAATTTAATATTTTCCAGACCCTGCCCCCTCCCACCTCTACTTGTGAAAAAACAGCAGTGAAATACCAGGAAATGGTCCTCAGCTGTGGTAATGTTTTCATCTGCTCTGTATTCAAGCTTTTGAGCTGTTCCCCAGTCCCTCTGCCCCAGCCGTCTGGTGCTTTTGGCATTCCAGGAGCAGGCAGGTGACTTGGGCTTAGCTCTCTGCCAGGCTTTTGTTACTCACAGCCAAACTCAGCTCTGCAGGCTGCCTTCAGAAAAAATAAAAAACCTGTGTGCAAAGAGTGGTTCTGCAGAACTGGGGACAGTTTATACAAGCAGCTCCCTTTAGATATCCAATAAACTTTCCCCTTGCAAGGCTGTCTCCCCACTCCTAAACATATCATCAAAACCACCCTTTCTCCTATGTGTATGATCAAAACCACCCTTTCTAAAGACATTTGCTTGCTTACACCAAAGGAAAAAAGAAAAGCTGTGTTTGATATCTTTAGCCTATTATTTTTAAAGCAAAAATATTTGGTTCTACTCAAAGGTATTTAGCTTTTATGGTCTCCTATGGATTGTTGAACAGGTGGTAAGATAGGTAAGTCCAGAGCAGCACTGCTAATGAAGTCTTACAAATGTATGAGAATGAATACACAAGAGGAGGAAGGAGAGAAAAGTGAGATTTCAAAGTTAAAAAAAAAAAAAGTAGCTTTTGATGGACAAACTATATGCATTATACTGCAGGCCCCAAACTGCAAGTGCTTACACATGTGCATAATGCTGCTCTTGAAGTAGGTTCCAGTGTGAGCAATCCTGGTAATTTAATTTGTGTGTGTATTCATGTGTCTCTTTTGCAAAGCTGTCAGGCAGAGTCCTTGATGTAGACAGCAGAAAAGCCACCAACATTGGGGTCTGACTAACTGTGAAGGCTGCAACCTTAACCTTTGAAAGTCACTATTCCTCTGCTTTCAGTCACCCTGGAGTATAGCAGTAAGTTTGTCTGTGTTACTCTTTCATGCCACCAGTCCCCTCTCAAGAGTCACAATTAAAGAGGCTGGGAGGGGCCTTGTCCCCTCCTCACTTTGCCATCTTCAGGTGAATCCCAGCTTGATGCCAAGTCTTCACTTCCCCAGAGACAGAGATGGAGGAAAGAGAGCCTGATCCGTGCCATTCCAAAGGGTGCACACTCATCACTTCAGTCAGCTGGTTCTGGAGCCTCGAGCCACACAACACTCTACCTCTGCAAGCTAACTAGTTTTTATGTGAATGCGTGTGTGCTGGCTCAAGGGATAAAACTTCTGACCCCTCCAATTTTACCCTTGTCTTTTCCCATCTTTGTAATTTTGCATCTAAGTCCCTTTGACTCATACAAACCAATGTGGTTCTACTGTCTGTTCCTGTAATCCATATGCTCCTGAATTCTCCCAGATCTCTTGCCTGCCAAATGCAAGGTCAAAAAGCTTTCATTGCAGATGCAAAAACTTAAAGTCAGTTGACGTAAGGGCATCAAGAGAGACTACAGCAGGCTAGGTTAAAGATGGATGTGCCAAGCTGAAAGCAGTTGTGCTAGTTTTGGCTGGGATATAGTTAATTTTTTTCAGAGTAGCTAGTATGGGGCTATGTTTTGGATTTGTGCTAGAAACAGTGTTGATAGTACAGGGACATTTTAGTAATTGCTGAGTAGTACTTACACAGTCAGGGCCTTTTCTGCTTCTCACACCACCCCACCAGCGAGGAGGCTGGGGGTGCACAAGAAGCTGTGAGGGGGCACAGCCAGGACAGCTGACCCCAGCTGATCAAAGGGATATTCCATACCACAGAATCATAGAATCATAGAATCATTTAGGTTGGAATATGACATCATGATCAGCATATAAGGCTGGGGGACTAAGAAGGAAGTGAGGGGGGGATGTTTGGAGTGATGGCGTTTGTGTTCCCAAGTAACTGTTACATGTGATGGAGCCCTGCTTTCCTGGAAATGGCTGAACACCTGCCCACCGATGGGAAGTAGTGAATGAATTCCTTGTTTTCCTTTGCTTGCATGCGTGGCTTTTGCTTGACTTATCAAACTGTTCTTATCTCAACCCATGCGTTTTCTCACTCTAACTCTTCCACTTCTCTCCCCCATCCCACTGGCAGGGAGTGAGCAAGCAGCTGTGTGGCACTTAGTTGCTGGCTGGGGTTAAACCACGACAGCAGTCCATGTCTTTTAGCTGCTTAAACTTAAATAAATAAAATTAATAAATAAATAAATAAATTTCAATAAATTCCTAGTGCAGCTAATATGTTAGAAAACAAATTTTGCAGAAAAAGTTTTGCTTCAAAGTCATACAAACAAGCCCCCGCTCCCACCCCCCGTAATCTTAGTACTGCAAAAATCTCAGAACTGCTCTGGCTGTGTAACTGCAGCCTGGGACATTTACTCACCACTACTGGAGCAGCAATGCCAGCGTTTCTTTAGTTACTTTATTCCCAACTATTCCACTGCAATTTCTAGGACATATTCAAATTTCCATTTGATAAAAGTTAAGTCATTATTTCCTCTACTTGGACACTGTCAAATAGCAAAATGTTTAGGCTTTTTGCACATGCTAAAAGTATCTGAATAACGAGTCAGGCTATGCGAAGAATGAGTTTTCTATCTCATGGAGACTATCCATAATTTCTAAATTTGCCTGAAATCCAAATAAAAAAAAAAAAAATCAAACCCTACCATGCTCAAAAATCTCTGTGCAAAAAAAAAGCCACCTTTTTATATATACATCTTGGGGATGAGTCTCAAAATATGTTTTCTTCAGCAGAAGCAAACACTGTCTTTTGGTTTTGATTTTTTAATCCCCAATGGTAAAGTCAATGAAAGTGAAAAGTCTCTCCAAAAATAAGAAGTTAAAATGCTGAATTAAAAGAGGTCTGAAGTCAGAACTGTAGTTCCCAAATCAAAATTTGAAAGAACATTACCTACCTTTATTAAGCATTTAATTTAAAATGTAACCATGTGTCCTCACACAGCAGGACTTTGTAAAAGTTTTACCTTCTAACTTTGTACAAAATATTTTATTGTCTTAAAATTTTAAGGGTAAAAAGACTGATTAAAAGTATTGATTATAGGGAAACTAAGTTTTTGCAGCCAGACTGTGTCTAGATCTAAAACAAAGAAATAATTAAGATTTTGAAAGATTTAAAGTTCTTTTTCCCTCAGCTGGTCTAAGACATAGAGACTAATTTTGTCGAGTGCCACTGCAATCAGAGAAGAAATAGAGTGAGTTGCAAGTGTCCATACAAATTCCTTAGTGCATCTAATTTTAGTCTGGCAAGCTTCACATTAGGGGGTCACATCCTGCATCCCTTGTTCCCCCAAAAGCTCATTGAAGTTTCCCTGCAATGCTGAATGACCAGATTCTCAGAATGTTTAGATATCTGGTTGAGTGCAAATAGTAAGCAACATATGGAAGTGAGTTTGTATTTCTTTGTTCAGTTGTCATCAAAGATAGATTGGGGTCAACCACCTAAGACTTATGTTCATTGTGATGGTTAATACAGACTATGTTTTTCCTGCATGCCTGTATTTAAATAGAGTAAAAAGAATTTAAGAAGGTAGTAAAGCCACTAAGTCTGTAGAAAATAGCCTTGCTCCATCTCTTCTTACAGTATCTTCTGAAAATGTGTTTGGAAAGTAGTAAAACAGTATTAGTAAACAAAAATATTAATTATAAAAGATGAGAAAAAAGTTTTTAAGTATTCTGTTTCCTTTTCAATAGTTGGCCAGTTCAGTTTTATTAGTGGCCATAAGTAGATACTTGTAAAACTTGTACCACTAGAGAGGGCTTAGACCTTCTGAAAATTGGACCACTTGTTAAGATGTCTAGTTTTAATCATCCCCAATTTTGCATTGAACCTATCTGACCTCGTTTCCTATTTTGTGAAGTTGGCATAACACTGCAGTATCTTTCACACACTTAACACAGTTAAATTAATGAGTGTTTCTGCGACACTTTGAAAATTCCAAATTAAAATAATACTCCATAAAACCAAGAACTAATGACTCTTGAAAATCCATTAAGATGCATCCTTTTGGATCTGATAGTAGTTTTTAAATCTGTGTGGCCCAAGTGAGGCGGAGATGGGATGAGGGGCAGTAGGTTCAAAGGGTTTCTTTTTTGTTAGTTTCTTATTCCTTAAGATGCCAGAAGGACGAGATGTCATCCAAAGGGACCTGGACAAGCTGGAGAGGCGGGCCTGTGTGAACCTCATGAGGTTCAACAAGGCCAAGTGCAAGGTCCTGCACCTGGGATGGGGCAACCCCCGATATCAATACAGGCTGGGGGATGACGGTGTTGAGAGCAGCCCTGCAGAGAAGGACTTGGGGGTACTGGGGCATGAAAAGCTGGACATGAGCGGGCAATGTGCGCTTGCAGCCCAGAAAGCCAACTGAATCCTGGGCTGCATCAGAAGAAGAGTGGCCAGCAGGTCGAGGGAGGTGATTCTGCCCCTCTGCTCTGCTCTGGTAAGACCTCATCTGCAGTACTGCATCCAGCTCTGAGGCCCTCAGCACAAGAAGGACATGGACCTGTTGGAGTGGGTCCAGAAGAGGGCCACAAAAATGACCCAAGGGCTGGAGCACCTCTCCTATGAGGCCAGGCTGAGAGAGTTGGGGTTGTTCAGCCTGGAAAAGAGAAGGCTGCAAGAAGACCTTATTGTGGCCCTTCAGTACTTACAGGGGGCCTATAGGAAAGATGGGGACAATCTTTTTAGCAAGGCCTCTTGTGACAGGACAAGGAGTAATGGTTTTAAATTAAGGAGGGTAGATTTAGACTGGATATAAGGAAGTAATTTTTTACAATGAGGGTGGTCAAGCACTGGAACAGGTTGCCTGGAGAGGTAGTGGAGGTCCCATCCCTGGCAACATTCAAGGTCAGGTTGGATGGGGCTCTGAGCAACCTGATCTAGTTAAAGCTGTCCCTGCTCACTGCAAGGCGGGTTGGGCTAGATGACCTCTAAAGGTCCCTTCCAACCCAAAGCATTCTATGATTCTATGATTCCATGAAGACCTCAGTCTTCCTACCATTAGTGTGTGTAAACGTTAGTGTATATACTTATGAACTAAAGCTTCTGTGAACACATAAAACAGAAGAGGATGCTAGCTAGTGTACTGTTCAGCAGTGTAAAGAGGAATCTAGTTCACATGGTTACACGCCTTCAGTGGCTGAAAAAACGTAGCTTCTGCTATTTTCTATGTGTGCAGATTACAGTTTGGTGGGGGGCACATGCATTTTTAAGCACATACACAGCTGCTGACAAAGGAGGAGGATAATGCATTTTGCATCCCCCTAGGATGACAACAAGGAATAAATGGGTTTAATAAGCAGCAGCAGTATAAATTGATGTCAGTCATTAGGACAAATTTTCTACTGATAAGGATACCCTGGACTGGACTAGATTGTCAGGAAAAAGAAGGCTACTGGAAGTCTTTAGAAACACATCAGGTCAACATCTGCCAGAAGCAGGAGCCAGGTATTCCTGCTTGGAGTCAGAGGCTGACCTACAGAGAGGAGCTCCGTCTCTGCCACATTATTTCCTAGTGCAGGTTGCACAAAATGCTCTTTCAGGGACTACTAGAGAGATGGGATATATGGAGTATTCCCTCCCCACAGAATTATCCTTTTCTTTGTAAGGATTACCAGTTAGTTCTCCCACTTCAGGTCTGGACATGAAAGGGCAGAGATTTTTTCTCCATAAAATGTAAGCATGAAACATGCAGTTAGACTATGAACATTAGTTCATAAGATCTATGACCCATCTAAGACCCATCATAAGATAGACTGGGCATCATTCACTATGTAGAGATTGTTTATGGTGTAGTTTGGCTGAGCGTTCCACTTAACCCCCACTCCAAAGCAACAAACCAAAAAGCAGAAGGTGAATGTCCTGTAGACAAAATACACTCCTATTCCAACATGCCAACACCTGGATTTTTCCCCCCTGGAAAACTAATATATTACTGATTATTTTTTTCATCTCAGTACCTGTCCTACAAGCTACTATAAATAGCCTTTAACATTCATTGTGGTCTTCTCTCTTGGTGGCTTTAGAATCAGAAAAGAGATTTTTGGCACATCAGTACAGAAGGTATGTAAATATAGTAGGACTGAACAATACATTAGTCATTTGGGGGCAACTAGTTAAAGGATGATACAGCACCCTGGGGAAGAAAGGTAAATGCAACCAAAGGGTGCAGGAAGAGAACAACCCAAAGGAAGATAATATAACCTGTGTGATTTTCTCTTTCCTTCCTTTCCACTTTGTTCTTAGATATGTGTAGTGTGTCCTGGAGAAGCAAGGGGGGACATCTGGCCACCTGCGGCGGAAAGCCACCACCATATCTGTGCAATAATAAAGGTTTTCCTGGAGCCCAGGTGATAGCAATTTTGGCTGTTGCCTGTACTGTAATACACATAATAATAAACCCTCTCCTGCTGTGTCTTCAGCTGAGGTTAAATTCATTCCAGTGCAAAAGTTAAAAAGCAGAGAGCAGAGGCTTAAAGAACCCATCTGCCAACACTCAAGATACACCTACACAACATGTGAGACCTTCTGGTTTATAAAAATGCCCATGTCATCTGGTCTTCTGTTGGAATGCAATTTCCAGCAGGTCACAGGAAGAATCTCATTTTGCAGATGCATGGCCATATTGAATCTATGTTGCAATACTAACACCAACAAAATTTACTTGCAGACCTTTTGTTCTTCACAAAGAGCTAAGATGTACAGCTACGTGCTCCAGACCACACACATGGAGTACCACCAGAGAGATTCTCCTCTTTGCTCCCAGAACCGGAATGAGCAAAAACAAGTTATAAAAGATTCATGTGGTGAAACGTGGCAATGATTTCAGACAGGAAAAAATACATGAGATTATAACAATTCACAAAAGAATGATGCATTTTTGCAAGAGTACCTTGGAGCCCAATGAAAGAACCAGTGTTATTTTGTTGGATTCTTCAAGCAAAACTAAAGCTGTCACTTTTGCCTTTTTAGTACACCAAAGCACAGATATCCCAAGGGCCCGAGTCTTAACCATAGAAAGTTTTAATAATAAATGACATACTTGTGTTCATCTGTATAAATGCTTTGCAAGGGCAAATCTCAAAGGAAGCAAGTAAAGAATATGTACTACAATAGAAACACAGTGTATAAGAACAATGGTCATGAAACTATGTGAAAATTCATTGTTGTATTTAAATAACTTGTAGAGGGGGGGATTGAGACCAGGACAGGCCCTTATGCTTATAAGCAGCTGTTCTTAATTTGCAAGAAACTGTAAACAGTTTTTAACCTCCTAAGCAAAACAAGAAGTAGTGAGGGTTTAAGTACTCAAAACAATGTCTGTTCTTGCTTTTCTCCTCACATTTAGATATTATTTTTCCTAAGTGAAACCATCAACGTTTTCTATCCTAAGTGAAAACTCTGTGGGATTCTCTGGCGGGGAGAACAAAATCACTAAGCTCTGCTGCATTGCCTCTGAATGGTAGACCTGAATGTCCTTCTGGGAATCCCCTGCAGTCCAAGCTGGGATTAGGTCTGGAAGTTAGATAGAAGAAAATAGGAAGGGTGGAAGAAGACATAATTCCCCTATTTCACCATATAGAAGTTAAAGATGGAAAAATACAGCATCCTATGGCTTGAATGGAAGTCAAGGGGCTGTGATCATAGGGAATGGCTATGAGAGGCTTTCTTCTTGTATATGGTAAGGAAAGAAGAAAAAAAGTTCACACAGGTTATATATCTTATGAAATACAATATCCAGAACCCCTCCCTGAGCATTCATTTAGCATACCAACTATGCAGAGCTGCATGTACCATCAACCGCAGACAGCTTGCTTTGATTTTTGTTATGCACATTTTTCTCCTGAAGATGAAATTGGAATTTATGCTTTCATAATTTTTCTGCAAGAAATACCAGAAGATGATAGTACCTTCCATGGTTTTGCTAGCACAGATGATGTTAACATGAATGGAAAATGAAGTTATCTATGGCATAGCTGCTTGCTGTAAGACTCTGTATCATCTTACTCTCATGCCTGAAAAAGTCATGTTATCAGGTTAACATTATGAAAGAATGTGAAGGTGGAATTCATCCCTTTATTAGTGTTAAGTTATGGATAATTCAAGGCATGATTATGGCAACAAACTTTTGTTTTATTTCAGTGTTTTTTTTAAGATGGATTTAGTTAGTAGATTAAAGCTCAAGCAAAATGACTGCATAAGAAACTGTACGTTTTCCCACTATCATACCTAACTTAATTAAGCACTACATTTCTCCATCCACATTTATTTTTTATACTTGAATAAATACATCCAAAACTGTTGCAAAATGTTATTTGAAGAGCATTTAAAATAAAAGACCATATCAAAATTTGGCATAGCAAACCCAAGCATGTCATGTTGAAAAAGCATACTTTTGTACATCTGGAAGTTTTGTTTGGGTGGGTTTTGGTTTTTTTTTTTTTGGTGGTAATACATGCCTGCATTTAAAAAGAGATTCCTATTGAGTCCTCTTTGATGAGGAAACTGCGAGGCACATAAAATAGGCATCGGTCCATCAATCCAGCCTGTCCAGATCCCTCTAAAGAGGGATACCTCAAGCAGATCAACACTCCCACCCTACTTGGTATCATCTGCAAACTTACTTGAGGTGTACTTGATCCCCTCATCCAGATTGTTGATGAAGATATTAAACAAAACTGGCCGAAATACTGAGCCCTGGGGAACACCACTTGTGACCAGCTGCCAACTGGATTTAACTTCACTCATGCCAACTTTTTGGGCCTGGCCATCCAGCCAGTTTTTTACCCAGCAAAATCACATCTAAAAAACAGAGATGTTTTTGTTACCTTCATTACTGTTATGAATCAGCCCCTGTTTCTTGCTTTCAGTAAATGCTTTGGGTTTTTAATCTTTATTAATATTATATCCTAGCTTAATGATTTACTACTGGCAGAAGTCTGCACCTGTGTCTGACCCTTTAGCCCTCTAGACACTGAGACTTAGGTTAATGTGTTTGCTTTGCACTTGTCATTGATCAAAAAGCATGCAGAGTCAGTCACCCCAGTTCAGCTGAAAGGCAGTGCTTTGATTCAACCACCATATTGTAATTGTATGTCTCAGTTCTATGTAATCGGGTAGAATGCAGTATGGGCTTGACCTGGACAACAAAAGCTGCCAGGCAATGCATCTTAGAGTTTCTGATGTGAAGAACAAACAGGTTGTTCCTGAAATCTTCAGAACAAGCCCCAAGCCTGGGAGCCAGCCAAGTAACCAAAGGACTGTAAGTTCCAGTTTTATTTTCGCCCGTGGCTAACATAACTGTGCAGGGGCTATTACAAGATGAACCAGATCAATGAAGATAGGTGTGTAACAGGAAATTTATGCGAATACTTATATAAGAAGGATGTAAATAGGACCTTATGTTAGGCTTTGGTGCCAGCATTAAGAATTCTGGCAGCCACCTGCAAAGACCCCTGGAAAACCAGCACAAAATACATCTGCACTGGATTCTTCAGTCAGCTACTAATTCTGTGGGTCCTGGAATTAGTGTGCCCCACTGAGGGAACTGAACAGCTCCTCCACACCTTGGAGGTGTGAGCTAGCCCTTCTCTTTTTACCTGAAGGAGGGAAAGGTTAAAGGACACATCCGTCTCTCATTTCCAAATTAAATGTCTGCTTTTCAGTTTTGGGGAAAGGGAGTGCATCTTAACCAGCACTAGACATCTATGTTTAGGCAGATGAATTGCTTCCCTAGAAGCTGTCACAGTCCCATGTCAGTCCTTAAGCCTCACTGTGGAGCTGTACTGTAGCCCTGTTTTCCACATGTCATTTCACAAAGCAGGCAGTTCCTGCAGGTTATAGTACACTATTCTGAAGCTTTTTCACATTCTGATTGTCTTAACAAATGCATCTGCTTAATTTAAGTACCAAATTTAAAACTATTTTAAAAGATTTTAAGAATTTGTATGTGTATATGTATTTAGAATCTGATGAAAGGACTGTCATTTCCTTATGTATCAATAAATTGCATAGCTCAGTGATCTTTCACTGGAGCCTTTAAGTCTTCTTAAGATCTAAGGAAAAAAAAGGTGAGTAGATAATGTTACAAATTAGTCCAGTTTATGTATTTGCAATGGGGTCATTAGGTATTATACTGATTGTGTGCAAGCGTGAAGCTGAACTATTTCCACTAGTTTTAGTGTATTCTGGATTGCCATTGTTGGCAGCAGAGTCTCACCTTGATATTTTCATGTTCAATACTCTGAACATCAAAAGTTTATATATATGTCAAATTGTTTATTTCTTTAATTTATCTAAATAGTTACTAATTATAGCATTTTGAAACAGAGTATCTCCTTGGCTTGCTGAAGGCCTATGCAGAAAGCGATGATCTTTTCAGTAATTTGGTTTTCTGCCTAGGATTCTTTGGCTTCTTTTTCTTAAACAAATTTACTTACAAATTTTCTTAAACAAATTTACTGAAAAAATGCCTAGAAATTACAGCTAAAAGTCTTTCATCCAGTTGTCTACAGAAAGAAATAATTTCAGGGATGATAAGGTAAGTCACATACAATCAGGGTCTACTTTATAATGCAAACTAAAGTTTTTTAAGCTCTATAGGCTATACTAAATGACAGTCTGACATTTAATAAGAAGCCATAAATAGCTAATTAATGTCAGGACTTGATGGTTTTTTTCAACACTTTTGTCTTTTAAGAAGAATAAGACCACCCATCCAGACAGCACTTAAGCACTTGAAAGAGTAGTTGTAGTTTCTTTAGTACAAATAAATAGGAAGAACATTAAAGCTAATTCAGAAAAGGATAATTAAATGATTAAAAGCAGGTCTAAGCTTCTATACAACAAAACTGAAGGCTAAGGGCCAGGAGTCTTACCCAAAAAATGGGTGATAAAACCGCCAGTGACTGCACTGAAAACAGGATCATGCTCTAAATCTTGCACAATTTTCCCATTTGATTACTTCTACTACTGCCAGTGATAAAGCAGAAATCTGATGAGAACTCTTAATCTCCTGCTTCCCCTTCTTGCATGTTAATTAGAAACAAAGTCCACTTCCAGTTACATATTTCATGGTATTTACCTTATTTTTATTTTTCTTGCACTGTAAACTAGGAAGTTTTTCAGAAACTTGTAAAAACATATCACATAGAGGTTAAGACTTAGCCAACCTGTATGGAGTCAGATGAATCTAAGCTTTCACATCCTGTTTCCTATGTTTACTTAACAAACAATGGCCTATGGAAAAACAAGGTAAACCGTGAGTGGTGCCATCTGTCTCATACTGGAAGAAAATGTGCTTCAGTGGCCATGTATCCTCACCTGCCTTGCGGATTGTCAGAGTCACCTCATGCACGGCTGGGAAACTAGAGCTGGAGGGAACTGACTTGCTCTAACACAACTGCTGCTGGACAAGAGGTCTGATGCAAACAGAAGTTATTTAACTTCTTCAAAGCACAGGGCTGAGTTTGAAAACATTTCAAAGGCGCCTCCCAAATGGTTACAAATTTCTCCTGATAGAAAAAGTGTATGTTAGCTTTGCTGATTTTATCCAGTGCTATGTAGCTTGGAATAAAGTATTATGCTTTAGACTGGTTTGGCCTAAAGTGAAATATTTCTGCTTAGCACCTGTTTTATTTCATGCTATTTTAGTGTTAAACTGCCTTGGTTTACGGTGATACATGGCACACAGGAATTGTGTGACAGTGCTTCAGCCCTCTCTTGGCCTGGGCACTGGTGTCCTGTAAGAATCTCCTCTGAGCTGCAAGAATTCAGCAGTAGGTTCACTCCCATCCGGAAAGTTTTACTGCTTGGATTTTTCTAAGACCGAAGGTCATATCCAACTTGTCAGTCTTGTCCAAAATTCTGCATTGAGACTTTGTGGTTGGAAAGACATACTACAAAGCCAACTGAGAAGTCAAGATCACAAATATGTTATCTCTTTAAACCAGTGAACTATTTTTTTTCCCTATTTTCTCTAGTTGACAGTGTGGCAAAGCTAATAAACTTCCTATAATAAAAATGTGTGCTCAAACTTCTCTGCTTTCATCTATTTTTCATTACCAATATTTTCAAGACAATTTTTCCACAAGCATTTAGTACTGCTCTACCTCTGGTCCAGATCAAGTCAACAGTTTTTACTACTGATTTCCACAACAGCAGAGTTATGCCAACAATGAATACATTTGACCACTCATCTGTTACAAAAATAATCTATTAATTTTTAAGAATCTGTGTCTAAAGATTAGAAAGAGTATAAAGTGTTAAATTTTATAAAAGGGCCAGTTTGCTTCAAGCATTTCATCTGTTTTTATTTTCTTCTTGCAATGCCAGTTAAAACCAGTCTTCTCTCTTTCCAAGTTACTGCTCAGAAGGAAAATGAATACACAGAGAGTCAGCAAAAATATCTGGGCAGTTATCCTGGCTACAGCCAGCCACAACAGGAGCACAAGGGATGTAACAGCTGGGACTTCACAACTTCCTCAAGATCTGATTGAGACTGCGACCCTCTGTGTTAAGACACATTGAGATATAACATGTAGGATCTTGTCAAACCAGCAAGCAGCCTCACTTCCCCAGCACTTCTCAGTGCTCCCATGAGGCAGCATAGCTTTCATGTGTCTTAAATACTCCTCTAGTCTCAAAATACCTTGACTATCACTACTGAACCATTCACTTTCCACTTTCCAGATAAAAGACACAGCACATGATTCACCAAAAAGATTGAACCATCTGCGGGTGAAAGTGGAGAAGTGGTTTGGAATAATCCCCTCAGCTACATCAGTGCTCGGTTTCTCTGTGTTCTAAGCTGCTTTACTTTGCATTTAGCAAACATATAGGCAGAGCAGTCAAGGAACAGGGAGAATCTTTAAAAACACCAAAGGCAAGACAGTAATGCAGAAATAGTGCTAAAATGTTTAAAGGGACTTTAGCAGCTTTCACATATATTTTAGCCATTCAGCAGGCTCAGGGTACAAGACTAGATGTCAAAGGGCAGCCTTTGGTATGCTATACAGATGCACAGATCTCAGCCAATTTGCTTCTGCAACTTTTTCCAAAGGTTCCTCAGCTTGCTCCGGTTGTTGAGCAGCCTGTTCTCACCCTTTGGCATCCTTGCACAATTAATATATTTTCTATCTAGTTGTATTATACAAGTTCCTGACAGGTCATTCAATAAGATCATCCTTGTAATGTATAATGGCTATTTCAGGCCATGAGATGCCATTTCTTATTAGTCATCAGTGATAAATATTCATTCGGAGAGAGGGTTGTATGCCATACAAGGTACCATTGCTAGAGTTCATATCTGTTCACTTAGAGATAAATGAACTGGAAGACTAAATCTTTTGAGCAATGTTACTGCTGTTTATAAATTCCACTGGAGACAGTCAGACTTGTAGACTAAAGAGAGGGCTGAATTGTTCAGCAGAACAGCCTAAGATGTCAAAGAGCTCAGTTCACATTAATGCCTTGGCCTTTTCTGTGTATCTCATGACTAAGAAGGACAAAAGAAACTCACCATTAAAAAATGTTTCATAAAGCAGGGCAAGGCACAATGCCTCATCCTATACTGTATGCAGTTTAAAGCATCATATGAAATGTGGCAGGTCTCTTCCGGAGAGCTGTTGCCTTCCCTATGCATGTTAAAGGATCATATGCTATTGTACTACTTGTACATTAAATCAAATCAATATTTTCCCTGGTTTTTAAAGTTGTGAAAATTCTACTCTGTTTGAATCCAAATATTACTAATGGGTAAGCAGAGTTGTTATTATTATTCAGTTATTGGAAAAAAGAATATGTAGGAAAAACTCTTTGAAGTTGAAACATTATAACAGAAAAATTAAAACAGACTGCTGTTGAAACAACTGAAAGGCACAATCCCAATTGAATCTGGGATTTTATTCAACTGAAATTTTACCTTTTTATCAGCTTTTCTTTGGGCTTAAGGGATGTTGAAAAAAGGCAGGCATTAGGTTTTTTTCTTTTGTTTTGAAATACCTCCAATATATCCCCCTACTACTGCCCTCTCAAAAACATCTGCCCCCTTTCTCTCTCTCTTCACAGATAAGCCGCTCTTTTGACAGACTAGACTTTTAATGATCTGTCCAAAAGCTGTCTGTAAATACTTTAGGAGAACAGAATATGAAGTGTTTAAGTACAACTTGAAAAGTCAAAACATCAATACCCAAAATATAAATTTGCTTCCCAGTCACCTTACATGTAGATGAAATGAACAGTTGAAGTGTGTTATGGCTTCAAAGCAAAATCTTAAAGCTATGCATTAAGGTACATATGGTACAGGTACATATGGCTGGGGCTGGATCTTTAATGCTCGTTGTTATGAAACATGGTGCTAATCTACTTTGAGGAGCTCTAATGACTCAGCCAGAAAGCTCACTTACACTGGCACCCTGCTGCTTCTGATGATGTAGGCTCTTGCATGAGGGAAGCTCTCAGTTTAAGTAGTCACCATCTGACTATCACAGCCATTAAGCAAATACCCTCTGTTACATGTTGGTTATAGATGCTGGCTTGGTTGGAGAAAATCTAGTTGTGCACCTGGAAGGGCAGTTACACTGTTTGGAAGTCCATGCGCTGGCAAGGCCTTTGTTTAAAACAGACTCAATTAAAGAGCCTGCCTATGGTTGTGACTATTGCTTATTGCACTTGAAATGACCTGCCAGCCCACCAAATACTGCTTTTCCAGCAGAGTGAAAATTATTTTAATGCCAAACATATGAAGGAGATGACCTGGGTAAGAGGCAAGAGACAAGTTTCCAATGCTGAAAGAAAGCTCAGAAAAGGCCCCCTAGTCCTCCCCTGGCAGCAAGTAGGAATGATGGCTGTTTCTTACTAAACCCTCTCAGAAATGCTCTCCAAGAGCACAGGAAAGAGCTCCCCCTTTACTTCTGCCTCGACTTTCTGTAAGGCTGCCAAGTGCAATCTTCCACTCTGGCAAACTACAGAACTATGGGAACAGTTATCACATTAAATAATAAGTAAAAGCTCTCATTAAGAGTTTATGACATGTATGCACTAAACCAAACCCAACAGGAGTAAAATATAATGGGATACAACCAGATCTCTTCATGCATGTTTTATCAAAATGGATTTGTTAAGGAAAAAAAATTAAGATATGAAGTTTTTAGTCGTGTCTGTGACTGTCAATAGACAAAAAATGTCATAGTTTCTCTCCAGACTACCCTTTAAATTAGAGAAGGAGCGAAGCAAGTAAGATTGTGAATGTGAATTGCGAATGTGAATGTGGGTGTGCATGAAGTAAATTACGTGCATGGATTGGAAAATAATTAGATTGAATAGAGGAAAGGATGAAGAGAAGAATAGTCATTATTGTCATTTCACAGAAGATGATCTAAAGCCCAACGTGGATGAGAAACTTCTCCAAGAACACACAGGAAGTCTCTGGCAGAGCCAGGGTACAAACCCACAGTGTATAATTCCCAGCACTTGGACCACAGGCTTATTCTTCATCACTGAAGAATTTTTTTCTCCCAAGACTTCAGCTGTTCCTATTACATATGCCCCAGTTAAGCCATAAACTTACATGCAGCAGCATGGCTTGAATTTCCGTTCTTTTCCCATAAATCTGAACATTTTTGTGGCAGGCACCAGAATGATATAACTGCCTGTGTTTCAGCTATAAAGCTTTTTCTCAGGTCCAGGCCTATAGTAGACAAAAGAACTCATTCTTCACCAGCAAAATATTTATTTTTCCTCCAAGAAGACCCTGTATTTAAAACACTTTCACAAGAGGGGGAGGGCTTCTCTTCTCTCTGAAAGAAATTTGTTCAAATTCAATTAAAAAAAACACGTCAGCTTTGTCAAATAGTTTTCTTGTGACAAGTATCAAGACTTGTAGTATAATTCCTAGTAAAGAAAATATGTTAATGACATTTCACTATGGAAAGATAGAAAGATGGATATATTGAGAGAAAAAAAAAAAGCTTTTTCTGCCTCTTTACATGTCTTATAAAGTGGTTTTTGGGTTTGTGGTTTCTTTTTTCTTTTTCCTGCAAATAAACCCCCCTCTAGTAATTTGTTTGGGTGAGTTGTTTTTAAAAGATTTCTTAATTTCCTCCAGACATTAACATAATCTTTTCATGCCTTTTAAGTTAGGAAATAATTTACTTCTTGAAAGGTGTTTAGTGGCATTTCATCCAGAAATCTCTGACCAGGTGCCTGATCTGCAAGTGCTCTTTATAAGAACTAATGTTCTCTTAAAAAAAAAAAAAAGCTCTTTGAAAAGAGCTCAAACCCCAGTTTCATAGTTCTTTTAAAAACTGGGCTGCTGTCTACATTTAGTACTGCCTTTCTACACTGGGTAAATTTCAACAATGATTTGACAGGACAAGGTTCACAATGACTAAGTCACGACTCCACTGAATTCAATCACAAAGCCCCCACTTGGCTTCAGCAGAGCCAGGATTTTACTCCTGGTAAATATTAATACAATAGGATTGCACTATCTGATGGTATGTCATGTCAAATCTTCCATAAATTATAGGTGCCTTTATGTTTATTCCTCTTTCACTGAGTGATATATTGGGCCTGTTGATTGAGAGATGTACAACAGCATGTTGTCATCGTGCAGGCTTGAATCACAGCCAGAGCAACTGGCACACTTTCCCCCACAAGTCTGGAAGATGGGTTTGGAGACAAAAGACACATGCTCCAGGACGCTGCTGCCTGTATATGAGCTCCTGCTCCTCAGAAACAAGTTTTCCAGCATCCTACACCAAGTCAAGTTGCTGCTTAGAGCAGCTAATTGTTCATTCATGAAATTGTTTATCATTTTTCTAATTCTATATAGGAAAAGCTGAGAAGAAAAACTTTTATGATATGCATATAGGGTGTGTATAGGATATGCATCTTGTATTTCATTTCCCACACTGGAAGCATTTTCAGCAGTACATAACCTTGGAGAGGCTTACATGTGCTTACTCTTTTGTTTGGATTCCTACCCCAAGTTTTAGAACATGTTAGGTTCATGCTGCAGACTGATACTTCTGCAGTGAGCCATACTGAATCACAGGACATGGCTCAAACACAGAGCATCATCTCGAAGGGAATACGCAACAATGATACTATTTCACTGCTGTGGTAAGAGTATAGTTATCTTCCTCTTCATATTCTTTTATGAAAAGGAGTTTATGAAGGGCAAAACTCGTGTGTCCTCCCCAGGATACTTCTTTAATATTCACTCAGTTTGCCTCAAATCTTGACATCCCTTATTATCAGTTATTAGCTTTGCCAAATGACAAATTATCAGTGGCATCTCACTGGCAGAAAAAAGAAGAGCATTTTTCCTAGTGGCAGTCACCCTTTCTGATAAACCTGCCATTTGGCAAACAGGTTTTGCTCTTCCCATTCACCTGTGATCCTCCTCCTCCTCGGTGGGTCTGATATTGGTGGTAGCTCACAGCCTGCTTGAAAAGACAAACGGCATCTTCACAACAAGCTAAACCTCATCTGTATCTGCTCAAGTAATCACTCACACCATGATGAAACATCTCTTAGAGAAGACTAGACTAAGCAGAAATACCATGTACAGCTTAGCAAGGCCCAGTTGCATACACTAATTGTACATAAAGCCATCTCTCATGTACTCCTGATCCTAAAGATACTATAGGTGAGTACAGGAAGAAAAGGGAGTTTTCAAAGATTAAAATAAAGTTTCTCATAGGGGAAAATTGTATTTATTTGGATTAAACTTTCTGAAAGAGAACTGTGAAGACAAGGAACTCTGCCAAATACAAGGGTTGAAACATGACTGAAAGGTAAAAAGCTACAGCAAGCAACAGAAATCAGAATCATAGAATCATAGAATCATTTAGGTTGGAAAAGAGCTTTAAGATCATCCAGTCCAACCATTAACCTAACATTACCAAGTCCACCACTACAACAATTAAGGGTAGAGTCATAATTTCATGTTTCCTGGCTTGGTGGCTGCATTATTTTTTAATGAAAGTAAAAACTAGGAATCATTAAGGTTGGAAAGGACCTCTAAGATCATCAGTCCAACCATAACCCAACACCACTATGCCCACTAAACCATGTCCCAAAGTGCCACATCTACCCGTTTTTTTGAACACTTCCAGGGATGGTGACTCCACGATCTCTCTGGGCAGCCTGTTCCAATGCTTGACTACCCTTTCTGTGAAGAAATTTTTCCTAATATCCAATCTAACCCTTCCCTGATGCAGCTTGAGCCCATTTCCTCTCATCCTATCACTAAATACTTGGGAGAAGAGACCAACACCCACCTCACTACAACCTCCTTTCAGGTAGTTATAGAGAGCAATAAGGTCTCCCCTCAGCCTCCTCTTCTCCAGACTAAACAATCCCAGTTCCCTCAGCCACTCGTCATAAGGCTTGTGCTAGACCCTCCACCAGCTTTGTTGCCCTTCTCTGGACATGCTCCAGCAACTCAATGTCCTTCTTGTATTGAGGGGCCCAAAACTAGACACAGTACTTGAGGTGCGGCCTCACCAGTGCCGAGTACAGGGGAACAATCACTTCCCTGTTCCTGCTGACCACGCTATTCCTGATACAAGCCAGGATGCTGTTGGCCGCCTTGGCCACCTGGGCACGCTGCTGGCTCATGATCAGCCAGCTGTCAACCAACACCCCCAGGTCCTTTTTTGGTCAGGCAGCTTTCCAGCCACTCTTCCCCAAGCCTGTAGCGTTGCATGGAGTTGTTGTGACCCAAGTGTAAGGCCCAGCACTTGGCCTTGTTGAACCTCACACAATTGGCCTAGGCCCATTGATGCAGCCTGTCCAGGTCCCTCTGCAGGGCCATCCTACCTTCCAGCAGATAGACACTCCCACCCAGTTTGGTGTCATCTGCAAACTTACAGAGGGCACACTCAATCCCTTCATCCAGATAGTTGATAAAGATATTAAACTAGACTGGCCCCAAAACAGAGCCCTGGGGAACACTGCTTGTGACCGGTCACCAACTGGATTTAACTCCATTCACCACAAGTCTCTGGGCTTGGCCATCCATCAGGTTTTTAATCCAGCAAAGAGTATGCCGTCCAAGCCATGAGCCACCAGCTTCCTTAGGAGAATGCTGTAGGAGATGGTGTCAAAGGCTTTACTGAAGTCCAGGTAGATGACATCCACAGCCTTTCTTTCATCCACTAGGTGGATCACCAGAATATGCAAGGAAGAGCGCAGAGAAAAGATTTAGGGAACAAGATGAAGGCTAAGGGGAAAAAAGTGGGTTTGTTAGATGAAGAATTATGTTAGTGCCATTCTGACAACACCACTTTGTAGAAAGTGGTATTTAACCAAATCAGAAACAAGAAAGGATTTCAGGGTGACACACAATAGAGAAAAAGATCAGTTGTGGACAAGCAACAACTGAACAGAAACCTGGCTCTGGGATACATAGAAATGACTGTGCTGTCCCTGGGGTCTCCATGAGCAGTGTCATACCATCTCCAACACTGGCAAGAGGCTTTACTGCTCAGCCATAGCTGGCCCTGGGCCCCTTTTTTTGCAAATACAGCTTGGCAGTATTGGTGGCACCACAATTAACATGTCTGGTGTCCCCCTGCCTGTGAATGTACCACGTGCCCAACCCCTTAACTATTTTACTTTTTGGATAGTCAAGTTGTCATAATTATTCCTTGTTTATAGCAGTGAAGAGCAGCGAAGAGCTCTTTTGCTATAATTACAGAAGCTACTAATAAGATAATTGCATTCCAGGTATTCTAGGAAAAAAAAGAAATTCTTTTTCTTTGATAGAACATGTTTTAATATGTATTTTCTTAAACTTGATATTACTGAGCAAACAGGATCTGGGGGAAAAAAAAAAAAAACAACAGGGCAAATATGTACAAAAGCCTGCTCTCCACACTGAGGCTCACAGGAAAAATGCTTCAGGGCCCTATCATGCAGAGCTGAAGATTGCCCTGGCTGGCCTTCTGCTGACAGATTGAGACCGTATGCATCAGTTTCCTTTTCTTCTAAGGAAGATCTAAAGCATTTTGCCAATTAATGATGACAAAACACTGCAGGGGATCATTTAGGGCAAGACACTGGAGCAGCTAATTATGATGGGGATTATCCTATTCTGTGAGATAAAATGGTAGTAACTAATAAGTGGCAAGATTAATCAAACAACTGGACTTGGAAAGGGCAAGAATGCATAGTGAGGTATGGGTCCATTAGTAAGAGTAAGATTTGGGAAGAGCAGGAGACTGGGTACTCTCTATTTGTTGTCCCATCTTTCCAAACACAGCTATTTATATGCACATGGGCACTGACTGGGGAAGCGTTCACTGGCACTGTCAGTAAAAAGTGCAAGTCTGAAGCCAACCTGATGCCTTATTTTATCTTCCAGGATTGTGGAAGGACTTGAAACACTGACTAGCTAAACCAATCAGAATGGTTAAGATTCATGAATCCCTTAATTGCCATTTTTTCTTAATTCTCTAATGATTGTTTAAAGGTAACCTGATTATTTTGTTTTGTAAATTACTTTATTTTCATTTTAGCTTCCAAACCTTTAACTGTTTTGTGAATACTCACTTCTTAGTCAATTTTATATCTCTATCAAAATCAAAATGGAAGGGGAAATGACCCATTTGCTCATGGGTTGTGAGCTTTGCTAATAGCAGTACCTTGATTTTCTTTCATTACCTCTGTTTTAAAGCTGTAGTAGTTTTTCTAGCCTTGCTGCTGAACAGTTACAAGGTCTCACAGTAATAAGGCTTAAAACAACAGACTTTAAAAATATTACCCTACATATATATCACCATTCTAAAAGCCAGGGAAATCTGTGTCTTTTTAGCCATGTATTCACGTAAAGCCCACGTAAGGCCCTGTAAGGTACCTGTTTCAGCAGATATTTAAATCATGGGAAGAAAACTGAGAAAGCTGAGACCCCTGCAGCTATAACCTGTATGGCTTCTTTCTCCTGAGGTCATGCAGTTCTGGACAAGGCAGTCCTTCCTTGAAGGGAACTTGTACAGATCCTTAAGACAACTCATTCTGTGCTTGCTCTATGAAAAGTTATTTAAAGTGAGATGCCACTGAATTTCATCAAATTGCCTTAACACTATTCTGTGCCTGGCTTGCACAATCCCCTAAAAGACTTTTCAAACACACTCAGAAAGAGGTCTCTGGAAAAAAACAACACAGAGTTGTAGTCCTGGCTATCTGGAGCTGTGCTGAACCTGTTAAGAAAATAAAAGCAAGCAGATATTGCAATTTCCTTACAGATATGCATACAAAATACCTTATCCTGGCTGATAAGTCAAGGCAGAAGCAGTTTTTCCTTGGAAGGCAGCAGGTGTACAAGCGTGTGTGTGCATGTGTAGGGGAGGGGGGTCCTGCTTCAAAAGAGCTGAGAAAGATGACACTACAACAGATCTTGGCACTCTGAAAGGATGTGTTCGGTCTGACGGAAAGATGCTGCTCACATGTTATGCCACAAAGGAAAAATTACAGTCAGCTTATTCAGCTTAGAAATCAGATTTTTTAAAATGTGTTTTCCTTCCTCTAGTGCATTAGGATTTAATTTCTATTACCCTTTCCAGAATTATATTTTTTATAAAGTCTTCTAATAGAAACTGAATCATCCCTCCTTCACTGTATTCACAGTATCTATAGTAAGTCTATGTGTATGTACCCCTTTCCCATATAATAAAATGTTTAAAAAAGTCTCAAGCTCATGAGTATAGGCCTGCAAGGCTTTAAAGAAGATGCTTGATTACTTTAAAGTCACCAGTTTATCACAATGCTACTTCATGTTGCCATATCTCTTCTGATTTTTTGGGGGGGGGGACAGGATGGAATTGGTTTGGGGGGACATGCTTTTTTTTTAACTTCTGTCTGTGCTGCCTGATCTCCATAAAAGGAGACCCATGAGAAGCATTTAAATAGCTTTGCAGTGCCTCATGGCCGGGTAACACTTCCAGGACTCCAGACTTCCTGAAATGTAATACTTTCCAGGTTGCATAATTGTTTGGTTTGTTTAAGCCCAATATAAAAGAAGCCCTGAAAAGGAAGTCATTCAGCACAAAGTTCTCTCTTCCCTCCTCTAGGTGTTGTACATAGCGATTGAGGGAGGAATTTCTTATATATTCAATTTAACTTTTTTATATTGAATTTTTATATATTCAATTTAACTTCTGTGCTTCTTTTATGTGATAATAGCCAGTTAAAGCATCCAATCAACAAATTACTAGTATCAGAAATGTTATGTGTAACATTGCACAGCTTCAGGGGAGGAGGGACAGTTATATTAGTAATTGCAGCCACAGAAACTTGTATGGCAAAATTTCCATCTAGAGTGAGATACCCAGTCGGAGACTAACATGACTGTACAACAGCAAGTTCTCCTCACTTTTCCTTCAATATTCATGCTCCATGCAATATTCAGCAATATTTTCCTGAACTTGATTTTGAAGCCAGGAAAATTAGATCAGTACTCCTTAATTTAATAAAACCCATATCTTCCTCTTATATTGGAACAGGCAGAGGAAGAACAACTTGTTCTTTTAATCCATTCTCCTATTACACTGTAAACATTTTTTGCCTTTCTTCCATGTATCTGTATCATTATCCATCATCAACTGCCCTTTCCTGTGCTCTCCAAGTTCCTTTAGTGGTAAATGAAACCAGAAGCATTTTTCAACCCTGAAAACTGGACCTCGGCCTTAACTAAACAGTCTCTTTATTAGCTGAGGCTTCTAATTTATGTCTTTGGGCCATTACATGTGATCTTTGGGGAACTCCAATGCATAAACTAAACCTCTTAATATTAGCAGCCAGCTGAAAAGCTGACATTCTCCCAATGTCTCTGCACATATCTATTTATCAAGTGTTGCCATGCATTGAAGTGTTCTTATTATATTGCCGTATATACTGACTTTGTTTAGGGCTTTCTTAGCAAATAAACTGTTCCACACAATGTCTGGTCATGCAAACAAGCGGGTTTTCTACAAGTTATAAAAAGTGTCTTGTTGTCTGTGTATCTTTTGCCATGCAAACTAAAACCTGTGGCAAGGATTATAAATACTTGTCTGTGCTGAGAAGGAAGGTACTGAAAAAAAGATAAATGTGGTGTAATTTTTGGGTGAGAGCATTCCTTTGCACTACATATACTCAGATGTACTATTTAGGTGTTGGAAAATGCATTTCTTCCACTGTTTTTCCCTTACCTTTGGAAATTTTAACACGTAATTACATTTGGAAGGAAAGAGCCCTGTAGTGGAGGAAGCACACAAGGAATTATTTTTGGAATGCTCTTTCTAATGATGAAAAATATTTCTGGTTTATTGACTCCTCTTTCCAGTCCAGTTTCACTTTAATCATCCTGCACTGAAGTCAAAACCCTGAATTATAATTCAGACACTGTTTTTTAATTCCTGAGCAAAGTGTTCACTTAGGCTGGCTCAAGGACAGTTAAATTTGAGAGGAATATTTAGTTCTTTAGCATGACTAGATCAAATAGGAGACGTAGGTAAACAGTAAGGTAGCAACTATGGTCTAAACTCTAATTGCTAACTTAATTAGAGGGAAAAAAAAAAAAAGAACATCCAAGAGTGTTGCCTTCTCACTGTACTGTGAACCAGGGTGATAGAGGCAGGCACAGGACCGTTGGCCTGCGTGGCTGTCAACATGTTTTTCAGAGACTAACACTGGAAGAAAGCAGTGCTTAAAAATGCTGCATCTGAGTCTGTCACATTCTGGCACACCTGCAGCCTGAGCCACCCCAGCCTGGCAGCATGGAGGGAACACCTCCACTGCCGGCCATTCTTCATGGTTCCATCCTGGGCCAGATTATTGTATGACACTAAATGTAGGAAGTATTAAAAATGTATGTATGTACCAAAAGTAAAGTATCAAACATGTTGCATTCATCCTGTCTTTCTTGAAGCAAGTTGTTTCATTCACCTTATAGCATTTACTAATAGTTATAATTGCTACAGGGCATAATAGGACTGATTCACCATTTTCCTTGATTTCCAGTGGTGATTTACACTGGGCAGTGTAAGGCATAAGGAATAATGAGGCATAGCTGTCTTTGGAAATTAATTATGTGCTTTTCCTTTTTAAATTTATTTGAGCTCATTATATTGAATTAAGTATGGAAACTAAGTTAGTGAGCATTACCATATCTTTCTAGACAGGACTAGCATTTGAGCCAAATATCAACAGTTTATATGGCTTAGGGTTTTGGTTTTCTTTTTAATTTCTTTTCAGAGCAATCAATTTATTACCACATTTTCTTTTCTATTCACTGAAGATCATGACTTTCATGTGTCAGGCACCTGACCAAAGACTATCGTCCATATTATAGATTGTCTCTAAGAGAGAAAGGACAGGGAGGAAATCAAGCATGGGCTGTGGAAGGAGGTGAGCAGTGAGAATACTTTGTCTTTGGCATCTAGAGCTACATTGGAAAACTATTAAATGGGTGCTCCAGTGCCACATTGTGCCTCAGGCCCACCTCTAGGATGACTGTGAGAAATAGGGGATTTGAATTTCGGCTCAGACACTACTTGTCTATGGAGACTGATTTCTCAGGGCACATGGAAACACATTCTCCGTAATTATGACTTGATTGCTTCTGAAGAACGGCACTTCTAGAAATGTTTCCTACCAGTTTTCCAAGCAAATGCTTTCTTTTTGGCCTGCCATCACCTTGAACATGGTTAAACTATACCATGGAAAGGCTTCAGGTGAGACAAGAGAATAAACAAATATTCATTCTTACACAAAAATCCCCCAGGAAGACACAGACACACAGCTGATGTCTCTGGTATAGAACTCCTCTCTCTGAGCTTCATCCAGTAAATGCAATATATGGCAGGGAGAGGTGGAGGCTCATTGAGAGCCTCCTTTTCATGCCCTGAAGCAGCCAAAATTTTCCATGCAAAGCATTTACTTTACCTCTCTGGCCTGTGCATTTAAAGCCAATGAGAAAGCCAGACTGAAGGGATGGCAAGGTGCCATGTGTTCAGGTGACCAGCAGGCTAGGTTGCCGACAGTCCCTTCTGTGTTGGGAACTGATGCCATGAGAAATCTCCCCAGGGGTACTGAGTTATCCTCTCCCCTGCCCCTCCTCCTCTCACTGCATCTTTCCACCTTAGCCTGCACTTAGAGGGGTAATTGACATCTGCATCTTGATCTAGCCCCAGCCTTTCTGAACATAAGGTTGGAAATGGTATCAAACAGTGGCTTCCGCTTCCCACCTGTTCTCATGTATGGTGGAAATCCTAATGAGATATCAAAGCAGATTTAAACACATTGAATAGAAATTGGCCAGACTGCTGCTTGCCGAAGTCAGGAAAGAAAACAAAATAAAACACAAACATTTATAAAGCAAATAAAAAAAAAGAGCAGTTAGAACTGCCAGTGTTCCATCTCCTAAGAAAAAGGTTACACAGAGAGATCTCTGTACACTTGTATCTCTTCATATGTGGCCCAACGTACTAATGCCTACCATATTGTATCTTTGCACACTGTGTGCAACATGAAACTTAGAAAGGATTAAAGGTACCAGATATATCTGTAAGAAGAAAAGATGTAAAAAAAATTAGGAAAAATTTTAATTTCAAAACATTATTACTGTCACTCATTATTACAATAGCATCTTAAATTTGCCAGGGAACCACTGAGTCACTCACTGTATATCCACAAACTGAAAAACAGACCTTGCTCTTTGCAGTGTACAGTCTAAGGAGATTTAAAAAAGCCAAATAGTGAGTGGCACAAACAAGCAGATTATTGAAAGGACAGGTATGGAATAAGATGGATGACAGATGTTGATTTCTGCTGTGTTGCAGACTGGTGTTGCACACCAGTCACATTGAAAAGAAATTGTGTCAGCATTATGTTTAATCAAGGAGCCACCAAACAATGAATAATTAATGGTGTTTCATTCCATAAGGAAAAAAAGGGTTACTTTGACATTAACTCAACATAAAAACATTTTTCTGCCTTCTACAGGAACATTTCTCAAGAGTTTTGCTTCATTTTTTTCATTTTGCATTTGTTATAAATCTTGTGATAACTGGTTCCTCATTTTACTTTCTGTAAAAACTTCAGAATTTAATATAAAGTAATATCTTTTTATAGATTTTTATTGAGCATATGTAGAATTTAATGACAAATTTGGTCCCTGCTCTCAAATTCAATAGACTGGTTCAAAAAATCCCAACACAAAGGAGACAGTCTTTATCCTTAGGTTTATAAAGCTCTACTGGTGCTATCACTCTTACATTCTGTAGGCTTTGTTTGTATATTCTGGATTAAGGTCTTCCAAAACCTCTCCGAATACATCTGGAAAAGGGATGTAATGAAAATTACCAGGCTTAATTTATATTTTGCTTTTGTTGTGCTGGATTCAAAAACATCCCAGTCATAAAGAGTGAAAAAGAAATAACATCACAGAAAAATCTATAACTGATGTGACTGAGAACCAATTTTTTTCCTGTATTTTCATTGTACCATGGCTGGAAAATATTAATCAGATAGACAAGAATTTATGGAAGTTTTTAATGGACCTCGGCCACATAACCATGATTTGTTAGTGTTAAACATATGGGAAAATATTAAAATCAACGATGTCTTAACTGGAGAGTATGAATTTTGCCCCAGCAGTACAGAACTGAGATTACAGACTGACAGTAATCCCTCTCATTTACAATTACACACAAAAGCCTGGAGTACAGTATGAAACTTCTGGGAAAGGGAAAAAGGAAAAAAAGAAAGAGGAGGATGCAGGTGATTTCGGAAAGAGACAGAGAAGAAGTTGTAGATAACATCAGAGGCATGGGGAATAGAGCTGGGATGCCAGCACAGATGAAGAGGTGCAGGAGGTAGCTCTTTTTCTTGGTAACACCATGCACAGTCCAGGAATTTCATTTCTGTGATCTTTGCATCCCTAAAGCAGAAGACTCAGGAAATGTCAGCACCAGTAGGAGCCTTGAGTACTCTGGTACAGGCAGGGAAGGCCAGCTAATTGGGCTTGGAGGTTTGTGAGCATGCAGTCCCCTAGCACTTGTGCTAATATGAGCAACGCTGTATAGCCCCACAGGCATCAACTCACCTGAGACAGATGCCTGCCTGAGTGCCAGTCCCTCCTCAGGCCACAAAAACAAATGGGAAGCAGTTCAAAGCCACACATCAGACACAGACTTAATAGACATGTGATACAGAAAATGCAAAGCACATTCAAATGAGGTGTACTGAACATCTGCAGTGACAGCTTTATGTTGTCCCAATGGAAAGCACCCAAGTGGGAGACACTGTCCAAAATAAAACAACCAAAAAATTATCTATATTCTGTGCATAAGATCATCACATCAGTGAAGAAAAAACCATCTATTTATCTAGTTTAGGTATGATGACATATTCATTAAAAAAACACAGAAGTTTCAGGGAATCACAGTGGCAGAAACAAGCAGCTAAACTATAAAACCACTGTGAGGAACAGGCTGGAAGGAGAAACACTTTCTAAGTAAAGCAGAAAGATAGAAAGTGAGGCTGCAGGAACAAGGGGACTGAGTGTTGAAAGTGGTTCAAAAATAGAAACTTTTACTGGTGACTATAAGCATAACTCAAATGTTGCTCTTGGGTTTGTTACACAAATCTAATTTTGTCTCTGCAGAAACATTCTGTAATGACTATGCAACCAGTGCAAGAGCTGACACCATAGCCTTGCCACTATTAAACCTTGAAAAGTTCTTCAGAATCAATTTCAAATCTAAGGCAGTCTTCATCCCATCCACCTGAATGCATAGTGCTAGAAGAAACTGATATGTACGAGTCAAGTAGCTAAAATTTCCTTCTTACCATATGCAATGAGAGGGCTAAGCTTAGGACACTGTGTTTGGAGTTTCATCCTGCAGGTCCAAATTTTGCTATTACTGACTGAAGTCAAAATGATAAAAGGAGAATCCAGAACAACTGGAATCTGATCTGAAACGCTTGCAGCTTCATATCTAAAGTAGCACTCCAACATTCACATGGGAATAATCACTGACAAAATACTATTAGAACAAACTAGATTCTTCATAATTCCTCCCATAAGCCCACATATGGCTCCCTCATTCCCAGCCTGAGACCCAGCTTTGTAACTTTCCAGCCACCTAAGCCTCCCTATAGCACTGTTGCAGTTATTCTGGCTAGAGTGGTATTTCCTGCAGTGCAGTCATATGGTTGAAACACTATTGTCTATAGTGGAACCATTCTGCTACTTGTACCATGCAATATGGCTATACCATACAGTATGACAGTATCATACAGTATGGCTACCTTAAAAATTTGCTGTATGAGTATCTCAGAAGACTACTTATTGCATTGTAACTGTCCATGTGACTGCTCTTACCTGAAAGTGACTGCACAGCAACTTACCCCTCAATGAAAGTGAGCTAAGCTGCAACAAGTTTACAATGAGGTAAAGTCCCCAGGAGCTGTAGTTAGCATTTGGTAAGTCTATATGGTTGCTTAGTTCACAATCTTTTGCATGTGCTGTACCCAAAATCAGGTAGATGCTTGAAGGCTTGAAGTTATTTTACCCTGAGAAGGATGAGGTTTTGTGCAGGCTAACCAAAGCACAGTCTAACCAAAAGTGAGGTAAAAATAAGGCAAAACTTGGAATTGCAGCATCAGGGTACATACTCTTAAAGCATACTGTTCTGTTGGAAAATCTGACTTCTTAGTCTATCATATGAGGTGTTGCAGTTATTGTGTAGTATCATCATTTTTCTGAAAGCTTTACACTATCGAGATCCAGCTACATCTGCTACAGAGAGCCTTGGAGCTTGCAGTTATCACTCCACTGGCAAAAATGTTATCTGTAAAGTGGTTACAGAGCTGAAAGTGGTAAACATAGCAGGAATTGCTGAGCTGTACTTGAAACCTAGATCATTAATGTCTTGAAAGAAAAGAACATCTGAGCATACAGCCTGTGGTTTTTTGAAGCACTGCTTTTTCTAGCCCCTACTAATGAGAATCTGATTGTCCTCCAAGGGGAAGGGGAAAATGTGAAGTAGAAAAGATAGATGGCATCTGTAATCACCAGGGGAAACTATCATCCTGCAGCTCAACCCGCCCATCTCAACAAACTGGCCCCATAATACATGGCACAGAAATACTTCAGTACAGGCACTGAGGAATGATTAGAGGGCCATCATTTGTACAAAGATATTTACCTTTTTCCCTAGATTTTGTCTTCAAGAAAACCCATCTGGAGTAAAAGAACAACATTCTGTCTGCTTTCTGAGGTGACAGTACACATACAAAACTAAAAATAGTATTCCAGTGATTAAAAAAATAACTTACGTTCAACATAAGTTACAAGCTCATGTTTCTCCTTTGTTTAGCAAAATGTTCAAACATTAGAAGGATGTGAAGACTCTGATTATATTTTAAGTATTTGGACTTAGCCTTGGCTATCAACTCTCCTCTCAGCCAACACTTTAGAGAGACATGGCATCACATCCAAATGAAGCAAGGCCTGTTTCTGTGAATCTGGCCTGCTGATGTGAGTGGTTGTAAGGATGGAAAGAATAACTGTAAGAAATAGCCATAGAAAATGGACATCAAGCATGACTGTGCATGGAATGTGTTCATACAGAAAAAAGGGCTATGCACGGTATATCTAGTAGTTGTAGAGTGTTTTCTGAAATGTAACCCTAGCCTTGGAGTGGAACGTAAAGGTCACATGCAGCCACAGTGTCACCACCAGGTAGGCAAAATAACAGAAGTAGTAGCCGTCCTACCTGTAAGTCCTGTAAGACTAAATTTGACCTTTGGTCAAACTCTGAGGTTAGCCTTTCAAAATCAATTGGAAGTCTGCTGTTAACTGCAGGATCCAGACTTTCACCCTGGTGGCAGTCCGTGTGACTAAGTGAACACAGGTCTAGAGACAGCTTTCAAAGCGCAGTTAAAGCATGGAATTATTTGAATACAGGCAGTTTTCCTTCATTTTACTAGACAAAAAGAAAACAAAAATGAACACCAACACCTACTCCAGTTCAGAATTTCTTGAGCTAATTTGTAACTCTTACCATCAGTGGGATGCATCCCACTTCCCTCTAAAACTGGGCTCTATAGCTGCAGCCGAAGCATAATCTTTATTGCATAAAAGGAAAAAGGGACCAGTTCATTCAGCCTGAATACAACCCTCTGAATAGTGAATGCCCAACAAACTGCTCAAAGCAAATACGGCAGAGAAATCCACAAAATATAACACTGCTACAGGTGTGGCCAGTGGCAGAGTTTGGTGTGGATCCTTCCCTTACAAAGAGAAAAGGCACTGGCAGCTGCATATTCTCAAACGAGGCCCCCGGGGTCTGGTATGTATTCCTTTCCCTTGGTTCAAAATAGCCTCAATTTGACGTACTTCCAGGCATGCTGCAAAAGCTATTTGTTTGATGAAGTGGGAGTGGGAGCACTGGGCATTTGGAGGCAAGAAGCTCTTCTGGAATGTTTCTTTCTCTCTCATGCCAACTGGCTGAGGGAAACTCCTATGTCGATGTAGTCACTGAAGGCTTCTGGGTGGCAAATTAATTAATCTGTAGGATACTTCAGAACAAATCTCAAGACACACAGGGGCCTGGCATAGATCTTTTTTCAATGTAAAGGTGAAGAGATAAATCCTGTTTGCAAGAAAAGTTGTTTAAGGAATTCTAAACAGAAAACAAATTTTAAAAGATCATATACAATTGAATCTTGCTAGTGAAACTTCCAAGACTGTTTTAATGTATCAAAAAAAGGTAAAGATATGAACTGACATTGTGGAAGTTTGAAATGAGAACTGAGAGGGGAGAAGGATAACAAGGATCTCCTCCAGTTCATTGCCTTGCTTAGAAGGCCCACGGTTTGCCCTCCTGTACCCTGGAACTTGATCTTTGAGACCTGCAAGTTTTATTGCATCTCACATGTCCTGTCGGGCAGGGAGATACGGGCAGAGCTCCATGTCCTTGAGACTGTACAAAGAAAGACTAGTCACTTACGCCAAGGGAAAAGTCAAGCCTTGGGATTAGGACAGACAATAGCTTGGACTAAGCTGAAGAAACTAAGCTTCTCTACTCCATTTTCTAGTATTTCACTAGCAGTGTTTATTTTTTACCACGTGGGTCCTCTGTGTAGAAAAAGCAGCTGATCAGTTATTCCACATTTAGATGTGCCAGATAATGCCGTATAGTAGAACACGTAAGCAAAAACAGTGAGACTTTTTGTAGCACTTGTTATCATTTCTGCTTTCCAAAAGCCCGAGGTGTGTGACCTTGGTTTTGTTTCTGTTCAGAACATAAACACCTCTGTCTTACAGACAAGATAGCATAGGCAGAGACTAGAAGAGAAACTGCTTTGTTAGTGTACTGCTAAGGAGATGCAGGGACCTTGCAAAGAACCAAAGCATTCATCCAGGTCATTTGGTCTCCTAAATGTCCTCTGAGATCTTTCAGATTTGGGGGAGGAATGATTTCCTGGGCAATTGCAGGGAAATTGCAGGAGACGCTCACTGAAATGATCAGCTCTGGTGCCGGTTTCATCCGCAGCAGAGAGGCTGACGGCAGCATTACAGGGAGGTTTCCTCAGCCAGGGAAACACCAGGTGAGTGAGCAAGCTGCCAGGAGCTGCCAGCTCTCGCAAGCAGTGCTATGAGACCTGAGCGGGGACAGAGCAACCACAGCCAAAACCCCATAGTATAAAAGGCAGCCCTAAGGAGCACTAGCGACCAGGGCACGGTGTGGCAGTTTGTGTAAGGAGAGCCACCGTCTCTTGCTGTTCACTGGTCAGCTTCATCTGCCTTTCTTAGTAGAATGGTGGGCACTTGTCTCAGAGTGAAAGCTGGGGTTTCTGTGGCAACAACCCCCAAGATGTCTGATGCTTCCACCCAGACAGAACTTCTAAGGAAGGAGATTGTGATGCAGACCTCAGGTTGTGATGAGTGTCCAGACCTTCCTCCTGAGGCACAGGCAACTACCTGTGAAAGATGCAAGAAGGTCAATGATGTGTCACACTAGGTAGCAGAGTTACAGGAGACAGTAAGAAGACTGCATGGTATTAGCAGGGCTGAAGAAGAGATAGATGAGTGGTTTCACAAGTCTGTTATGGTTGACACTACTCAGAATGAGGCACCATAGGCCCTGGTGAACCACAAAACCAGGACTCCACTTTCCACCCTCCTGCATAACAACCAGGAACAGATACGATGTCTTAACAGATGAAGGCACCTATGAGCAAGCTCTGTAGGGAGAAACCATACCAGCAGCTCACACTAGAAACCACAAAAAGAAACAATCAGTGCTTGTAGCAGGTGACTGTCTGCTAAGGGGCACAGAGGTACCCATTTGTTGGTGCTACAGGGAATCATGTGAAGTTTGCTGCCTTCCAGGTGCTAAGGTCTGGGATGTTACTAAGAAGATGCCAGAACTTGTTAAAAACATGGACTGTTATCCACTATTACTCTTTCATGTGGGCACAAATGACACAGCAAGACAGAATCTGGGCAGAATCAAGCAAGACTACAAAGCTCTGGGGTACAATTGAAAGGGATAGGTGCTCTCATTATCTGTTCCTCTATTTTAAAGGAAAGGGTGCAGGCAGGAACAGACACATCATACAAATCAACACTTGGCTACGTGGCTGGTGCTATTGCAAGTGTTTTGGCTTTCATGGTCATGGCACAGTCTTTGATTACTATAACCTGCTAGGGAGAGATGGGATCCACCTGACTAGAAAAGGCAAAAGAATCTTTGCCAACAGGCTAGCAAACTTGGTGAAGTGAGCTTTAAAGTGACAAGCCTGGGGGATGGGGTCCATAGTGTTGACATATGTGAAGTTGAATGCAACAGGGTAAAAAGCCAAGCAAACCAGAGCAGCCATGAGTGCTCCTTAGCCATCTCAGGAGGGGTAGGGCATGGAAATCCACACAGCAGCAAAGACACAAAGGTTGTTGATGCATTAGAAACCACAGAAGCACCTGAGAACAGTCACATAGCAATTAAAGCTTCTCCCCAAAAAAGGTGGCATGGTCAATATCCCAACTGCAGTGCATCTATACCAATGCTTGCAGCATGGGCAACAAACAGGAGGAGTTGGAATCCATTGTGCAACTGGAAAACTATGATATAATTGCAATCATGGAAACATGGTGGGATGACTGACACAACTGGAGTGCTGCAATGGATGGCTATAAGCTCTTCAGAAGGGATGGGCAAAGAAGGAGAAGCATCCCTGTATGTTAGGGAGAGTTTTGACTGTCTAGAGGCTGCTGATGGTTTTCATGACAGAGTTTTCAGTTCTCTGAGAAGTAAGGAGGGTGGTTAGCAGAACTGCTACCTTGGACTTCTGGAGGGCAGACTTTAGCCTGTTTAGGGGCCTGGCTGACAGAGTCCTGAAGGGCAAAGGAGCCCAGGAAGGCTGGACATTCTTCAAGAAGGAAATCTTAAAGGCATAGGAGCAGGCTGTCCCTATGTGCCGAAAGACAGGCTGGTGGGGAGGAAGACCAGCCTGGCTGAACAGAGAGCTTTGGATGGAACTCAGGAAAAAAAAGAGAGTTTATGACCTTTGGAAGAAGAGGCAGGCAGCTCAGGAGCACTACAAAGATGTCATGAGAACCTATAACTTAATTTGGCTAATGTGGTAAAAGACAACTTTAAAAGGTTTTTATAAATAACAACATTTATTTATGTTGTTTATAACAACAAAAGTAACGCTAAGGAGAATCTCCATCCTTTATTGGATGTGGGGGGAAATACAGTGACAAAGGATGAGGAAAAGGCTGAGGTACTTAATGCTTTCTGTGCTTCAGTCTTTAATAGTAAGACCAAAGGTTCTCAGGGTACCCAGCCCCTGAGCTGGAAGACAGGGACAGGGAGCAGAATGAAGCCCCCATAGTCCAAGGGGAAATGGTTAGTGACCTACTACACAACTTAGACACACACAAGTCTATGGAGCCGGGTGCAATCCACCCAGGGCACTGAGGGAGCTGGCAGAAGTGCTCCCCAAGCCACTTTCCATCATTTATCAACAGTCCTGGCAAAGCGGGGAGGTCCCAGTTGACTGGAGGTTAGCAAATGTGACACCCGTCTACAAGAAGGTCCGGAAGGATCCAGGGAAGGTTATGGAGCAGATCATCTTGAGTGCCATCACACAGTACATAGAGGACAACCAGGTGATGAGGCCCAGTCAGCATGGGTTTATGAAAGGCAGATCCTGCTTGACTAGCCTTATCTCCTTCTATGACAAGGTGACCTGCTTAGTGGATGAGGTAAAGGCTGTGGATGTTGTCTGCCTGGACTTTAGTAAAGCCTTTGACACCATTTCCCATGGCATTCTCCTGGAGAAAATGGCTGCTTGTGGCTTGGATGGGTGGACTCTTTGCTTGGTAAAAACTGTCTGGATGGTCGGGTCCAAAGAGTTGTGGTGAATGGAGTTAAATGCAGTTGGTGGCCGGTCACAAGTAGTGTTCCCCAGGGCTCAGTATTGGGGCCAGTTTTGTTTAATATCTTCATCAATGATCTGGGTGAGGGGATCGAGTGCACCTTTAGTAAGTTTGCAGATGACACCAAGTAGGGTGGGAGTGTTGATGTGCTTGAGGGTAGAAGGGCTCTACAAAGGGGTCTGGACAGGCTGGGTCAATGGGCCGAGGCCAGTTGTGTGAGGTTCAACAAGGCCAAATGCCTGGCCCTGCACTTGGGTCACAAAAACTCCATGCAACATTATCGGCTTGGGGAAGAGTGGCTGGAAAGCTGCCTGGCAGAAAAGGAGCTGGGGGTGTTGGTTGACAGCTGGCTGAATATGAGCCATCAGTGTGCCCAGGTGGCTAAGAAGGCTAATAACATCCTGGCTTGTATCAGAAATAGTGTTGCCAGCAGGACTAGAGAAGTGATTGTCCCCCTGTACTCAGCACTGGTGAGGCTGCACCTCGAATACTATGTTCAGTTTTGGGCCCCTCATTGTAAAGAAAGAAAGACATTGAGGTGCTGGAACACATCCAAAGAAGGGCAACGAAGCTGGTGAAGGGTCTAGAGCACAAGTCTTACAAGGACTGGCTGAGGGAACTGGAGTTGTTTAATCTAGAGAAAAGGAGGCTGAGAGGAGACCATATCACTCTCTACAACTACCTGAAAGGAGGCTGTAGTGAGGTGGGTGTTGGTCTCTTTTCCCAAGTAACAAATGATAGGATGAGAGGAAACAGCCTCAAGTTGTGCCAGGGGAGGTTTAGATTGGATATTAGGAAAAATTTCTTCACCAAAAGGGTTATCAAGCATTGGAACTGGCTGCCCAGGGAAGTGGTTGAGTGACCATCCCTGGAGGTATTTAAAAGAAGTGTAGATGTGGCACTTAGGGACATGGTTTAGTGGTGGATTTGGCAGTGTTAGGTTAGTGGTTGGACTTGATAATCTCAAGGATTTTTTCCAGCCTAAATGATGCTATGATTCTATCATTCTATGAAATGTGGTAGGGCTTGGAAACTAGTTAATAGAAATTTTAATAAAGAATAGAATTTAGAAGAGAGTAAAATGGTTATATACATGGACAAAATAAGCCTTACAGCTTCTGGCTGGCATGCTTCTGTGCAGCACACCAGATCATTTTTTTTTTTTAATAATGCTAGCCATTTTTTTATGTTAGCACACCTATGCCTGAATACTGAATGCATCATTTTATCATTGTCACATGACAGATTGACATCCAACAGCCTGACTGTCAGATTTAGGCCTATCCCAGTGGCATATATAACTGATTATCTTGATACTGACTTTGATCTGTAAATGGCCAAATTTCTCCATCCACGGAGCTTCAGCTTGCAAGACAGCAATGCAAATCCCCTTGTACAAAAGGATGACCCTGCAGTCATTCTTTGCTTTTCTTCAAACTTGGACATCTTTTCAGTTTGATTCACTGTGTTGTATCAATACTGATGTTCTCGAGGATTATTTCAGATGTTCAGTTTCATAGCCACCCATATTTTTTGTTTTCCTGGTGATTCTTACTTAATCTTGCTGTATCTTCCGTGCTGAGAAGTGCAGAGCATCCTGTTACTGCTCTTTAACTGAGCAAAGGGGGATGTGAAGTTTATTACCAAGACACAATAGAAGAAGGAAATTCTGAAACAGATTTAGCATTAGTCTGTTTTTGAAAATAGGGGTAGTCAATATGGGAAAAGGCACTACCCATCTTATATTCTAAAGAAAAAAAACAAGCCCCCCAAAAACCCACAAGATATCAAAGCACTGGATTACCATCACTTTATTTATCTCTACATGAAAAACGTGTTTTTTTCTATCTGCTTTTTGTAAATTACTCAAGAACTTTTCCTACAGCCCTACAGAACACAAACATCCTTTTTTTACAAAGAGTTAGCCAAAAGGTTCACGTAAATCCCACCAAGAGTTTAAGAGAATCACTAGCAATCATGGTATCAACATGATGGGATCAACACAGTCAAAAGGGAAGGGTCATGAAAAACTTAAGTTCTGTAGAATAACTTAAGTTCTGTGAGTTCAAGGAGATAGGAAAGATTTTTAGATAACAATGGGCACAATTATAAGAAAGGATTACTGTTTGTATTTACACCAAAATATTAAGAAAGAACAGGGCTTCCATCTGAAACATTATGTGGCTGATATTATTGGTTGTTTTACTAGTAACAGAATTGTCCATTTTGAACTTCCAGCAGTTCCCAGTTATGGCTTTATTGTTCATGTTATTTTTATTAATGGGCAAGCAGCTTTAATTAAACAGGAAAATCTAAGTTCTGTTGTGGAAACCATGCAAAGCCAGTTCGTTACTCAAGTTGCACTGAAGACCTATTATAAAGACACTATTCTGAAGGACTTCTGCAAAGAGGGAAATTTGCCCTGGAGAGGAACCCAGTATTAAAATCTCCTTAATTGCAGCTTGAAAACCTGCACTTTTAAAGTCTTAGCAAATTATGGCTTTATGAAGGGCTTGTTTGAAATAAGTCATGCCTCCCACTGACCTTTCTTCATGGCTTTAATAAGGCATCACAGCGAGGTAAGAATTATCCCCATTAGCTTGGTTCATAACAAGCTTGTTAAATTTCAGTTAATACATCAACTTTAGCAGAAAACCCAACAGGAAGCAGCTACATAGGTACCTGCAATCTGAGTGCCAGATCCAATATATACATTTATAATAGTATATTACATGTAAGTACATGTACATTATTACATGTAAGTTATGATTTTTAAGAACACCTCCATTGTCCCAAAATCAAGTGTAAGCTGAGACAGTGGATAAATAAACCACCCAGGTGATAACAGCTGCACCAATGCAAAATGCTTGTTTCCTGAAATAAAAGGGCACAGAGGCCTCAGGAGCCTACATCAAAGACAGTGTGGTACATGCTGCAGTTTGACACTCCTTCTTAAAAGTGCAGTTGAGCTTTGAAAAGTAAATAAAAATGCTGTAGGATTTCATCTTTGAGACCGGAATGATGATTTTATCCTGTGTGTGCACAGTTTGTAACTGAAGAACTATCTTTCCCAGTGCCAAGCCTTGTAAATGCAGCCTGAAGCTAAGAGCCAAGGTTGCCTTCATTCATTCTCATGCATCACTAAGTAAAAAGAGTTTCCTTTCTCAGAATATGTCCCATTAAAGCAAGACTGCAGTTCAGTTGCTGTTACTGGATTTATGCATGTGTAACTAGCCACAGCAATTGTAGTGAGGATATCAAGAATAGAGTGGACTTCAGCTCCTGCTTTCCTGTGCACTTAAGTGCACAGCCCAAGAAGTACTAAAGGAGTCAAGAAGTTACCACAAAATGTTGTTATTAACATCAAGAGTCTTGACCCAGCAACTCAGGAGGTGCCATTTCTAAATATAAATTTCATCACAGAATGTGGCCATAATGCCTTGCCAGCCTTCAAGTGGGGACAGCCAAGCATTCGGGAAGGGTCCCGAGAAATGCCACAGCTTCTCTGAGACGCAACCCACATGCCTTTGAATCTGCATTTTTTGTCTTGTGTGGCATCATGCTCCTGGAAGCATCTTTCATTGTACCAGCTTCTCCTACCTATTTGTCGTGGTTTAGCCCCAGCCAGCAACTAAGCACCACGCAGCCGCTCGCTCACTCCCCCTATCCCGATGGGATAGGGCAGAGAATCAGAGGAGTAAGAGTGAGAAACACTCCTGGGTTGAGATAAGAACAGTTTAATAATTAAAACAAAATAAAGTACAATAGCAGTAATAATAATAACAATAATAATAATATACAAAGCAAGTGATGCACAATGCAATTGCTCACCACCCACCGACTGATACCCAGACACTCCCCGAGCAGCGATTGCTGACCCCCGGCCAACCCCCCCCAGTTTATATAGTGAGCATGACGTCATATTGTATGGAATAGCCCTTTGGTCAGTTTGCATCAACTATTCTGGCTGTGCCCCCTCCCAGTTTCTTGTGCACCTGGCAGAGCATGGGAAGCTGAAAAAGTCCCTGACTAGCATAAGCAGTACTTAGCAACAACTAAAGCATCAATGTGTTATCAACATTCTTCTACTAAATCCAAAACACAGCACTATGCCAGTTACTAGGAAGAAAATTAACTCTATCCCAGCCGAAACCAGGACAGTATCCACCCCTTATTCTATATCATCTACATCATGCACAGGTTCTACCCCTTTCCAATGCATTCTAGTTAATCACCACCACTTTCCCTATCTTGATACATATACACAGATATCATTCCCTTCGTCTATGGGCCATCCCTCTAAAATGTCCATTGAGTTCATTTAGTCAATGCCTTTGGGTTCCATCTGTCATCACAGTCTTTCAGAGCAGGAGAAGTGGTGTGTGGTGTTGGATTGTTGCATACTTAAGCCAGATCTTGTTCCAACATGGTTTCAAAGTTCATTTTCATTAAGCTGGGCGATACTTACTGTAATACCATTGATGTGGCATATAACAACCATAAAAGAGAAAACATACAGTATTATATAGCAATTAACATCATACAATTCAGTTCATTGGCTATTTTCACCCAGAATCAAATCCCCTTGAGGTACACATTGGACTTCCCCATCCTTTCACATTACCCACCAAGTGCACTCAGGTCCTTGAGCAAAAGCAATCCCACGAATGGGTTTGCCTTTGCCAGAGGGGGAAGTAACCCAGACTGTCTTCCTCAGCATATTTATGTGCACTACAGGGACTTCTACAGTACATAAAAGTTTTGATTGGGTAGGGCCAGCTCGATTGGCAGATCCCCTAATGTTGACTAACCAGGTAGCTTTTGCTAAATGTGTATCCCAATGTTTGAATGTCCCACCACCCATTGCTCTCAGGGTAGTCTTTAACAGTCCATTGTATAGTTCAATCTTCCCTGAGGCTGGTGCATGATAAGGGATGTGAAATACCCACTCAATGCCGTGCTCTTTGGCCCAGGTATCTATGACGTTGTTTCGGAAATGAGTCCCGTTGTCTGACTTGATTCTTTCTGGGGTGCCATGTCACCACAGGACTTGCTTTTCAAGGCCCAGGATGGTGTTCCAGGCAGTGGCATGGGGCACGGGATATGTTTCCAGCCATCCGGTGGTTGTGTCCACCATGGTGAGTGCATAGCGCTTGCGTTGGCAGGTTTGTGGGAGTGTGATATAATCAATCTGCCAGGCCTCCCCATATTTATATTTTAGCCATCGTCCACCATACCCGAGGGGCTTGAACTGCTTGGCTTGCTTGACTGCAGCACATATTTCACATTCATGAATAACCTGTGCAATACTGTCCATAGTTAAGTCCACCCCTCGATCATGAGCCCATTTATATGTTGCATCTCTTCCTTGATGGCCTGAGGTGTCATGATCCACCAAGCTATAAATAATTCACCCTTATGTTGCCAGTCCAGATCCACCTGAGCCACTTCAATCTTAGGAGCCTGATCCACCTGCTGGTTGTTTTGATGTTCTTCAGTGGCCCGACTCTTGGGTACGTGAGCATCTATGTGACGAACTTTTACAACCAGGTTCTCTACCTGGGCAGCGATATCTTGCCACAATGCGGCAGCCCAGATGGGTTTGCCTCTGCGCTGCCAGTTGCTCTGTTTCCATTGCTGCAACCATCCCCACAGGGCATTTGCCACCATCCATGAATCAGTATAGAGATAAAGGACTGGCCACTTTTCTCTTTCAGCAATATCTAAAGCCAGCTGGATGGCTTTCACCTCTGCAAACCAACTCGACTCCCCTTCTCCTTCAGCAGTTTCTGTGACTTGTATAGGACTCCATACAGCAGCTTTCCACCTCCGATGCTTTCCTACAAGACGACAGGACCCATCAGTGAACAGGGCATATTGCTTCTCATTTTCTGGCAATTTATTATACAGTGGGGCCTCCTCAGCACATGTCACCTCCTCCTCTGGTGATATTCTGAAGTTTTTGCCTTCTGGCCAGTTCATGATCACTTCCAAGATCCCTGGGTGACTGGGGTTTCCTATTCGAGCCCGTTGTGTGATCAATGCAACCCACTTACTCCATGTAGCATCGGTTGCATGCTGTCTAGAGGGGACCCTCCCTTTGAACATCCAGCCCAGCACTGGCAGTTGGGGTGCCAGCAGAAGCTGTGCTTCAGTACCAGCCACTTCAGAAGCAGCTCGAACCCCTTCATATGCTGCCAATATCTCCTTCTCTGTATCCCCGACTCCAAAACCCTAGGGGTCGACCTCGAGTCTCCCCTGGTGCTTTCTGCCAGAGGCTCCAGGTAGGGCCATTCTCCCTGGCTGTGGTGTAGAGCACAGTTTTTATATCCTGCCCTGCCCGGACTGGCCCAAGGGCTACTGCATGAGCTATCTCCCATTTAATTTGTTCAAAGGCTTATTGTTGCTCCAGGGCCCCATTTGAAATCGTTCTTCTTCCGGGTCACTTGATAGAGAGGGCTTACGATCTGAATGTAATTTGGAATATGCATTCTCCAAAAACCCACAACGCCTAAAAAAGCTTGTGTTTCCTTTTTGCTAGTTGGTGGGGACATAGCTGTTATTTTGTTGATCACATCCATTGGGATCTGACGACGTCCATCTTGCCATTTTATTCCTAAAAACTGGATCTCCTGTGCAGGTCCCTTGACCTTACTTTGTTTTATGGCAAAACCAGCCTTCAGAAGGATTTGGACTATCTTCTTTCTCTTCTCAAAAACTCCTTCTGTTGTTGTCGTGGTTTAGCCCCAGCCAGCAACTAAGCACCACGCAGCCGCTCGCTCACTCCCCCTACCCCGATGGGATGGGGGAGAGAATCGGAGGAGTAAGAGTGAGAAACACTCCTGGGTTGAGATAAGAACAGTTTAATAATTGAAATAAAGTAAAATAGTAATGCTAATAGTAACAGTATAATAATGATAATAATAATAATGATACACGAAGCAAGTGATGCACAATGCAATTGCTCACCACCCACCGACCGATACCCAGACAGTTCCCGAGCAGCGATCGCTGCTCCCTGGCCACCCCCCCCCCCCCAGTTTATATACTGAGCATGACGTCATATGGTATGGAATAGCCCTTTGGTCAGTTTGGATCAACTATTCTGGCTGTGCCCCCTCCCAGTTTCTTGTGCGCCTGGCAGAGCATGGGAAGCTGAAAAAGTCCTTGACTAGCATAAGCAGTACTCAGCAACAACTAAAAACATCAGCATGTTATCAACATTCTTCTCCTACTAAATCCAAAACACAGCACTGTGCCTGCTACTAGGAAGAAAATTAACTCTATCCCAGCCGAAACCAGGACAGTTGTATTGCCCCACACAATGATGTCATCAATGTACTGCAGATGTTCTGGAGCTTCACCCTGTTCCAGTGCTGTGTGGATCAGTCCATGGCAAATGGTGGGGCTGTGCTTCCACCCCTGGGGCAGTTGGTTCCAGGTGTACTGAACACCCCTCCAAGTGAAAGCAAACTGGGGCCTGCATTCTGCTGCCAAAGGGATTGAGAAAAACACATTAGCAATATCAGTTGTGGCTACCACTTAGCTGCCTTTGACTCCAGTTCGTATTGAAGTTCTAGCATGTCTGGCACAGCAGCACTCAGTGGCGATGTAACTTCGTTCAGGCCACGATAGTCCACTGTTAGTCTCCACTCCCAATTAGACTTTCGCACTGGCCATATGGCCATATGTTAAAGGGTGAGCGAGTCTTGCTGATCACTCCTTGGCTCTCCAGTCGATGAATCAGGTTATGGATAGGAATCAGGGAGTCTTGGTTGGTGCGATATTGCTGCCAGTGCACTGTTGTGGTAGCGATCGGCACCTGTTCTTCAACCCTCAGCAACCCCACAATAGAAGGGCCCTCTGAGAGACCAGGCAAGGTGCACAGCTGTTTAATTTCTTCCGTCTCCAAGGCAGCTATACCAAAAGCCCACTGGTCCTTGAAATACCCTCTTTTGGGTCCTTGAAATACCCTCTCCTGAGGTAATCTATGCTAAGGATGCACGGAGCGTCTGGGCCAGTCACAACGGGGTGCTTCTGTAACTCATTCCCAGTTAGGCTCACTTCGGCCTCCAATACGGTGAGCTGTTGGGATCCCCCTGTCACTCCAGAAATACAGATGGGTTCTGCCCCTGTATAGTTTGATGGCATTAGGGTACACTGTGCACCAGTGTCCACTAGAGCCTTATACTCCTGTGGGTCTGATGTGCCAGCCCATCGAATCCACACAGTCCAGTAAACCCGGTTGTCCCTTTCCTCCACCTGGCTGGAGGCAGGGCCCCTCTAGTCCTGGTCATAGTATTCGTTGTTCACTCCTTGTAAATGTGAATCAAAAGTCCCTTGATTAAGATCAGAAGTAAAATTAGCCCTCTTGCTCTGTCTGGGGAACTGCTCACAGGAAACTGGAGCTGCAATTTTCCTGGGAGAACCGCCTTTTGTAATAGCTTTTCCTTGCAACTCATGCACCTGTGCCTCTAGGGTTGAGGTAGATTTTCCATCCCACTTCCTCATGTCCTCTCCGTGGTCATGCAGGTAAAACCACAGGGTGCCCCGTGGTGTGTATCCTCTCCATCCTCTCTCTTGAGCATAAGGATGTTGACTCCTAATGGCTGAGATAATGGTCCATACAGGTGGGGAGTAGGACATATCCTCTCTAAGTTGTTGGAACTCTCAGGACAGTTTTTCAGACAGTTTTTCCACAGCCGAGACACAGGCCCATAGAGAGGAAGAGATACTTTCTTCGTACTCCCGGAGTCAGCTAGGCACTTCATCCACCTTTGGTGCCTCTTCCTCTTTCCAGGACAGTATTGCCAAGGAGTTGGCATACGATGCTGGTGCATTCTGTACCACCTTCCGCCACATGGGTCGTGTGCACCTGACTTCATCTGGATCTTTGGGTAACTGCTCATCGTTCAGGTCACTATAAATCACCTCCAGCATGCCTAATTCCCTCAGGTACTGTATACCTTTCTCTGCAGTGGTCCATTTGCCTGGGCGATATATAACATCTTCCTTGAAAGGATACCTTTCGCCTCCAGAGGCTGAGGATTTGTGCCCCTTTTCCAATTGTTTTGTCAATGCCCCCTTCCCTAGAAAGGGATCCCAGCTGCTTGGCTTCCTTACCCTCTAATTCCAGTCTACTGGCCCCATTATCCCAGCATCAGAGCAGCCAGGTGATGACATGCTCGCCTGGATGACGACTGAAATCTTTTCGCATATCTCACAGCTCACTAGGGGTAGGGATTGGGTGGTTACTATCTCATTTATGGGTTCTTCCTCCTCTGGTTCTTGTGATGGCCCTGGTTCATCTTCATCCCTTACTAAACGAGCCGATTTTCTCATGTATTTTTTCTTTTGTATAGGGGCAACTGATACCGGCACGGGTTCGTTCTGTTTTAGCCACAGTGCCTGTCACTGGGGTTGCAGTGGCTGCAGTGCCTGTGGTTGGGGTTGGAGTAGCCGCAGTGCCTGTGACTGTGGTTGGAGTGGCCGCAGTGCCTGTTGTTTTGTCAGCCGATGAAGAGACCTTCTCTTTCTTTTGAGGGTACTGAATAGTGCTGACCACAGCTCAATAGGCATGGGCCAGCCCCCAGCATGTTGCAATGATTTGTGTCTCTCTGGAGTCGCCAGAGTGACAACACACTTTTTCCAAATACTTTACTAGTTCTTCAGGATTCTGCACTTGTTCACGGGTGAAGTTCCAAAACACTGGAGGTCCCCACTGCCCTAGGTACTTGCGCATACGATCCCACACACCCTGCCACTCATAACTCTCCAGCCTTGGGGCAGATCTCTGGATAATATTCTTAAATTGCGTACTAACCTTTGTCAAAACTGAAACAATATTCCCAAGAAGTATCAATAGAAGTATCTTAACTGCCCAGGGATGTTCGAGATACTGAAAAGTTATTGTAATGAAGGAGGAAACATCATAGAAGAAGGTAGCGAAGGTGCCATTCTGTATTTCCTCCATAACAAACGTCTCAGAGGAAAAGGTATAATTGCTTAACTCTCTCCATGAGGTGGTACCCAAAGTACAGTAATGACTTGTGTATGAAATCCAGGTACCAAGCAATGCTCAAGGTCAGAGTTTTGATGAGGAACCTCCCAAGCAAAATATCATTAATCGCTGCAGAGTATAACACACTGCACAAACCAACACCAAGCTTTAACATGTACAGCAAAAAAAAGAACATGGTACAGATCCAATGAACTAAAATCATGACCAGCAACTGTTAACAGATTCCTTAATACACTCTGGTTAATCTGTTATTTTCTCAAACCCTTCAGGCCCCGCGCTGGGCCCCAAAAAGGACTGTCATTGTTCCTGAGCAGTGATTGCTGCTCCCCGGCCAACCCCCTCCCCAGCTTATATACTGAGCATTATCATGCTCATATTATCATTATCATTATCATATTAGTCAAAACATAAAGTTAGATAGCTCCAAAAATGCAGCTTTTTTTTTTTAATACGCCATGATTTTTCTTAAGTCCATACCTGTCCTAATCCACAGAACACATTGTTCAGATGGCACATTATTTTGTAGAATGTTTCCAAAGTTCTCATTTCACAACTCTGGCATATACCTGCATTTCATCCTTACAGCACATGAGAGCCCTCTCATGTTATTTCTGTAATTTTAAGATCAGAAAAAGAAAGTTGGGAAATTTGTGAGTTACCATCCCAGGTATGGTGCTCCAAAGCATTCCCTGACATTGCATAGTGAAGTACTCGTGCAGCTCATGGAAACATGTTTTCTCATCACCACTTGAAGTGAGAATAGGCAGAGACAGGTTTAGGTTATGTGTCATTCAGTTAAGGATAGGGTGCACTTTCTGAGTGGAGTATTCAATAGATTATATAAATCCACTCATGCCAGGAACTTTGCTTTCAAGATCCCAGCATGTGGTGCAGTTAAGCAATAATCATAACAATAGCTGCACAAAATCAAAGCTTTACTTGCAGGCATGGATGCTCATGGATAATTTCTAATTCAGAAATAGTTATCCTTAAAAAAAAAAAAAAAGAATTAATCAGATAGGATTCTGTATTTTATTGTAATGAGTCATTTCCTTATAACAAATATTATTGATTATGACAGCAGTGGAACTGGCAGGCTCTTGGAGAACAGAAACTGTGCAAAGTATCTCATTATATAAAGATTTGTTCCTAAAAATCACAATACTTCATATGTATTCATACTTCATATGTACAGCTATGTATTCCTAGAAGACACATATCTTTGAAATGTTACCATCTCTGTTTTTAACAATAATAATGTCTAAGCATCCTGTTTAGTTAAATGTGTGAATGATGCCTACTCTTAGAAAGGGGAAAAAGGAGAGACAAAAATAGAATCTATGCTGTACAGAATAATACCTTATTTAACTTTTAGGTGAAGACCAAAGAAACATACCCAAAATACATCCAGAAAACCTGCAGTGTAACAACTGATTTTTATTTTTTGTAAGAGGGTGACCGACGGATGGAATATCAGGTAAGTACAGAAAGTGCTGTAATAGTTTAAGACAATGTACTGTGTATGTACCCATGTCAACAACATCATAAAAAGACATAGTATAAATACTGTTAAAAAATTCTGTAAAGACAAACACACATACTATATATGCTACACACACACTCATATACATAAAGAAGGTATTCCAGTAATGTGATTCCAGTTGCAGGCATTTCTTTCAGTATTAGTTTGCTAATAGCCTGCACTAGTAAAAGCTGAAGCAAGAACAAACTTCAAGAAAGATTGTAAAGCCTGGTACTCTACATTACAGAAGAAAGTGGATCCACTGTTTCTGCCCACTCTTGAATATAAACCTTCAGCTAGAGACAAAATGAGCAGCACTGTTACGAAGACTAGGTATGCTATAGTGCTTATTTGCTAGTGCAAACTCAAACAGCCTGGAGTACAACCCTTAACATGAGCATCTTAATTTAAAGGGGTGCTCCAAAGTTATTCTCTCAATAAAATTCCACCAGCAAGTCACGTTACCTTCTGAGAAAAGTGACTAGCTGAAAGTAAACCAGAATCCCTTTCTCATTCTGCACAACCTTTTCCCTCTCCAAATACTTCTGCAGGCATAAGAAAAACAATGAGTTAAATCTTTCATTCAGCATCTACTCTGCTGTTACAGACACCAGCAGCCCTACAACACTCCCTTGAGACATTTGAGAGTGGACTGTGCAAGATGTAAAAGAAGAGAGAGAAAAGGGATTATTGAACGTAATTTAAAATGCTGAGATGTGAATGTGTGGGAAGTACAGCACAACACAAACACACGGCTGGACTGTATCAGAACCCTCATTATCAAGCTGTCACTTTTGCTGCCAAAAGGGAAGAGATGGGCAGAGCCATGCACACAAAGCTGTGGAGGCTACTCCCCCCTGTACCTGTTTCGGACTGGGTTCCAGTAAAGGCAGAGAGCATTCCAGAGGGAGCTTGCTGCTGCTCTTCCTGCAGCAAAGAAAACTGACTCCTTGCATCTTCTCTGGAGGAACCCCACATGCACAGGGGGATGCCAGGGGCTCAAGGAAAGCCCACCTTTCCAGCACAACATCCCAGTCCATTCTGGGTGGTGCAGAGCAGTGGCCTCACTTTCTGCTGGTTAACCAAGGGCTGTCAGCCCCGTCCCAGCCCACCCAGCCTGATCCCCCCTGCCCAGGGATTGGCCTGCTCCCTGACCCCAGGGGTTCCCTGAGGCATTTCAGGTGTCACCACACATTTCTAACACGTCACCAAGCATCCGCTTGGGAGAGAACTCCATGCATACATACCCTTTCCACAGCTGCCCTGCCAGCTGCATTTGGCTTGCTGCCCTCCATGGGCCCACCTGAGCTCCTGAACACCCCCATGTTTTGCTGTAGGTTTATTTAGATGACACAAGAGGGATTAAAATTTAAGATTTACTTTCCCACTGGTGATATTAATCTTCAAGTAGCCTATAGGTACTCATTGTTCTCTGAAAAATGGTAGAAAAAACGGGAATGACTATCTGTGCTTGCTTTCCAGACTGGGAATTTTAAAAAGATACTATGTTTTTTGTAAGGGTTTGCCAAATTTTTATGGTTTTTGTAGTCAACATCTGCTAGATTCATGTGTGCTGGGTTTCAGGTACACATGATAAGGCACACAGAAGTGCTTCATTTTTCAGCAAAGAAAAGCACTAAAGAATGCATGATGTGCATGCATAGACAAGAGCAGCATCAACACCACACTGAAGTCCCCCCTCACAAGCAGCATAAACACCACATTAAAGTCCCTTCTCTGAAGAGGCTATCATGGCAGTGGTGAAACTTTTTCCTTTACCTTTTCCTACCTTTCACATTTCCTCAAGAACTGTAGATTGCATTTTGCAAGATGCAATTGCCAGCATTCTGACTGGCAGTTCTTCATTGCCCCACAGAAAATCATTGAACTTACTGTGAATTTAACAGAGCTTACCTAGCTTCAGTTATGGCTATGCCACTGCAAATAAAGAATCTGCCAGGAACTGTACAAATGTCAGTGCCATTTTCAGAGTACAGGAATCACAGCATATACTGTAAAAAGTCTCACAGACCATGAGACACTGCACCATGAAGTCTACTATGAACAGTGGCACAAATTAAAAATGTGATCTCCATTTACCACTACTTGGGATTTGAACAGATGTCAGAACTTCATAGAGTAGCTCTTGCCTCAGGCTGCTATGTAGAAATGACCCTTTAATGTCCAGTTCAAGATTAAGAGATGGAGACCTCATTTGTAAAAAACAAGTGATAGTTTGTGTATTTTTCATAAATGAAATTTCCCTTTTGTTTTAAGTTAATAAAGTTTCCCCTTTATTTTAAAGTGGCACTGGTATATTAGTCCCTTGAAAGGGGGAGTTCAGAGTTTCCCGATTCCATAGAGAAGTTTGCAGCTCAAGCAACTATGTGCATGCCATAGCATGTGCTTCTCTGCCATTTATAAAAGGGCCACAGACAGGTACAAACACATTTACCAAGTTCCTCTTAGGATATATTGGTTACCCCACCTCACAGGAGCTGGCTCCCAAGCAGCCTTAATGATAAAACTCAAGAGTCCTATTCTCTGTTCTTGTAGTGCCTGAGCATATAAATTTGATGGATTAGTGAAACACTGTGGAGTCATTCTCTAAATTAATGCTAGGCAACCTGAAGTTGTTATTTGTTGGGCTGACATCAAATTACTCCATTCAGAGCAGTCACAGACAAGGGGGTCAGTCTGAGGTTACCCATGTAATCAGCATTATACATGCTCTAGCAGATTACTGATATTAAATAGATTTGCTCTAACTAAAATATCTACCTAGGGAAAATACTAAGAGCAGAACTGTGAGCTCACTCCCGTGGGTGTGAGTTGGAGGAATCCTCAGGTTTGGGAAGGTAGATACTGTGTTTCAGACTGTCAGAATTTGAGCTCAGCATGTCTAAAGCACTCAGGTGAAGTGATGTCATTGGAGTTTGCTGCCCAGTTTGTTTAGTTTAAATCTCAATAGGTACCTAAATATCTTTATGAATATGGCCACTTGGTGCAAAGGGTCCTTGTTTTTCTGTGACTTCTTTATACTGAACAGTCTGTTGCTTGCTCAGGAAGCATAGTAAACCAAATGTGAATAACATACCATATCGTCTAAGAAAGAATAGTTTGCCTCAGTGAGCACTCTGTTCCTGAAAAGAGCATGCCTGGCATTATTTACAAGGCACAAATACTTAGATTAGTAGTTGTATGTATCCTGCATTTTTAATTTCAGACTCTAATTTGCATATCTGCTTAAGATAAAAGTGGCTTCTCTTACAAAGACGACATTGGGCAAAATACTTCAAAATAGAGTCAGGGAAAAATAACCTTGCGTTTTTAATTGGACAGAAAGTTACAGATAAAAGAAAAGCATGGCATAGCTTTTAAAAAACTATTCTTTTTTAAATTTGATCATTCTAAATTAAATATACTGTGTATTTTTATGACTCTGCTTATTATCTAAAATTTCTGTTGCGGCAAAATATAAGATGAAGCGCATATGATGAGAAACTTGCTCTGTGAAGGAATGTTAAACATACTAGTGCTGGCAGACAGTTTAGGGCACTTTTACAGAATTCACACATTCTGGCTTCTTAGAAAAGAAAATGAGGATGTATTACAGTATGTGAAAAAAATCTGTCATCCCTAGAAAACAACAGAAAAATTTCATTTCAGTGGAGATAAATTTAAGACCTTTTCCCAAAAGTATTTAGTGTGGCAAAGCTGCAGTACCCCTAAGGCCATGTATATTGCATAACAGACTAGAAAGAGATTATTTTTATATTCATTCTTGAGCTACAGAAGAGCTGAAACTATTAAACTCTAATCATATGTGAAGACTTTTTAAAGTGCTAAAGAGGAAATAGAAATCTAGATTGCTTCTCTGTATGAATGACATTTAAAGAAGAGGGAAAATGCACAAAATAAATTGATACTATTCTCAGGGGTACTTCAGAAAGAAAGCACAACATATTTTCTATTTTCTGGCAAACTGTGGAAGGATCAAGGGGTTATTTATTTCCTACTCTAATTTTAAGTAACTTGGATTTATGATGGGAGAGACAAACTTGGCCTCACACCCTTCCCAGCAAGTTTTGAGGTAAGAGACCTTCAGTGCTTGAGTACTGGAGACAGACAAAGACTGTTATTTACTCCACTTAAGTACATGTGATGCTCACTAAAGACCCACATGTGGTGTTAGACACATAAACTGTCAGCTGCTGCAATTACAGAAGGTATAAAGTGCAAGGAAAGCTAATCATAAGCATTTTGCCAAACCACACGATATCCTGTTCTTTCCTGCAATGATCAGACAAATGTACAATGTAGGCTAAATATGCTATGAAAAATGACTTTGTCTCCTTGCAACTAGAATCTTCTAAGAATGATAAGTTCAAAACCCTGGGAACAACAGGGAAAGAATCAGCTCAGAAGGTAGTTTTGAAGTGGCCAGGCTATGTGCCAAAAATCAAAATACATATAGAGCAGTAATCTTACATGAGGAACTGTAAAACCTGCCTCTTTTTGAAAAATAGCAGCTACTACACAGAAAACAGCCCTTACAAAATGTCTGAAGCTGCTTTCCTAGGTCATCTTTAAGGGGACAATCACAGAAAAGAGCATAGGAGCAAAACAAGTCCTTAAAGAAGCTAAACTTGCATTAATGAGAATTAGTAGAGACCAAAGAATTAAAAAAAAAAAACAACTTCAGAAAGGGTCACTTCTGTATTTTATAAATCTTCACCTCTGAACCCATGTATGAATACTCCTACACATTATTCAGTTACATTTGTGTATTGCCTGGCTTTTCATATAGTTCAATAAAGTTTGTGTTGGGGATGCATCTTATTTGCGTGTGTGTTTGTTTTAATATGTGGCTAAAAAATGTTAGGTGGGGGTGGGTTGAGAGCTTGTGGACATTGTGTATGTGCTATGCTAGGGTGTTCAGTGCCAGAACACCAGGTAACACCAGAGGGAATCTGGGTTAGAAATCATTAGACTGCAGTTTTTCAAAGCATTTTTATAACATGAATTGAGAAGGGAGAGGAACCTTAAACTATTCCTGGCAAGCTACTCTTCATTTGTCAAAACCAGTGCTTCCAGTTTGGTAGTAATTCCTGAACACTGTGATGAATCTAGCACAGGGACAGAGAACAGATATGAAGAATGGTATTCTGCCTGAGAACTGGAGTTAGCTTTGATAAGTAAAACTGAAGCAGGGTACGTCAGCCCTTGCCATATGTGTTGAATAGACTAGAATAGATTGGAAAGAATAGAATGGTTTAGTTGAATTGGAAGGGACCTACAACGATCACCTAGTCCACCTGCCTGACAACTTCAGGGCTGATCAAAAGTTTAAGCATGTTATTAAGAGCATTGTCCAAACACCTCTTAAGCATTGATATGCATGGGGCATTGACGACCTCTCCAGGAAGCTTGTTCCAGTGTATGACCACCCTCTCAGTAGAGAAATGTTTCCTTATGTCAAGTCTGAACTTCCCCTGACAGATGCAGTTTTGAGCCATTTCCACACATCCTGGCACTGGGTACCAGGGAGAAGAGATCAGCACCTCCCTCTCCACTTCCCTTCCTCAGAAGCTGTAGAGAGCAGTGAGGTTGCCCCTCAGCCTCCTTCTCTCCAAACTAGACAAACTGAGTGTCCTCAGCCACTCCTCATATGACATGCCTTCCAGCCCCTTCCCCAGCTTTGCTGCACTCCTCTGGACACATTCAAGTACTTTAATATCCTGTTTAAATTGTGGGGCCCTATTTACAGGATTGCATGCATTCCCCTACTGGATGGGAATATGGTACAGCTATAGTGACTTATTTCAAGGATGTGCTACTTCAGCATGCATTTGCCTTGTAGGGCACTTCACAAAGAGGAAAGCATGGTCTTAAAATGCACTGGCTACCAGTTTGTTTGCAAACATAACTCTAAACACTGGTTTAGCTTATAAACTCCATGCAATTTGAAATCCTTGCTACTTAAAGACTGTCTTTCTCCTAAAAGCCCTCTGGACAGGGGGCCCTCCTGGCAAGGGAATCTGTCTCTAGCCTCCCTGTGCCTGCTGATCCATCAGATGCACATTTGGACACACGCAAGGGCCTGAGCTTGCATCAAAATGTTGAGATTCTTTAACTGAATAGACATAGTCTGTTTTCTGCACTAATTGCACCAGTTTTGCAAACTAGGTACCAAGTGTGTGCTAGAAGATTGTTTTTCATAGTTTCTTTTATTAATTAAAAAAAAAAAAAAAGTTGTTCCCTTGTATCTGGATAATGTCATCAGGAATTTCATCACACCAACATTCTCAGGTAGTTTCAGGTGGGCGTATAAAAAGCAAAATCTTCCGTCCTTCTTTGCAGCTATCTTACAGGCGTGTAGGGCCTCTTAAAGAGACGCAGTTGCCTTTCAGTGTCAGATGGCCACCTGGCCAGACAACTCCTTACCCATACCAACATTATCAGGAACAACCTTCCCCTTCACTAAATACCTGCAGGATTCTTTTAAAAACTCAGTGACCTTTATTCACACTCCTGGAGAGTAAAGCATATCCCCACAGACAGCAGTGCCACTAACTGCATCGCACTGACCAACTAGTGTTTCATCTCCTGTAGCTTTTTCAGTGTCTGGGCTGATTTGGTACTTTCTCCAGTTAAACTTCCAAAATGGAAGCTCAGTTAATGCCAGCTGTGGGGTTTTTTTTCTTTCCTAGGAGGCAGACACCCATTTTGAAAGTGACCAGATAGACACCGCCATCTTCATGCTCAGAGCCCACCCACACAGTCCGTCTGTTGCTCACCCAACCAGAGGGTTGGATCTACTGGTCGTGACTGTGTGGAGCTGGACTCCAGCAGGCTACTGATGGGTGAAAGCCTCATTAACACATCTCTCAGGCTCCACCCTTCATGCTTTGATGCCATCAAATGTATGAAACAGTGAAGTTCATGGGCAGGTCTTTTGAATTTAGATTGCAGAAAACCATCAATCAAGATAAGTAGGCTTCCTGCCTTCTCCAAAAGATACATTCATTGTCCACATCCTATTCTGGATGTCATGGCATCCATGAACCAGGAAAAGCTGTATCTCATGGTATAGTTTTAGAGCCCCATACTCCATACCAGCTGAAGCTCTGACAGAAGAGATAGCCTCAATAAACCATGCATGAAAAACTGCACTGTAGAAATAGGTAACACAGTGTCAGGTGGAGCGCCATGAGTTTCTGCTCCAGTCTGGAAACATGGGAGTAGGCAAATGTTCCTGGAGGCAGGAGTAGATCACAGGGTGATTATGAGCCACAGATATGATACAGGCAAATGCATTCTTGTGTGTCAGGCAAGATATTTCCATAGGAAAGGCAAGCATTGTATAAAGGCCTGGTGAGAACTCACCTGTATCACTAGGGACATTTCTCATTACTCACATTTAAGAAAGATAAATAGCTAAATTCCATCTGGGATGAAGGCAAACAAAGACTAAGCAGTTGATTAGGGGCATGGAGGGCCTATAGAAGATGACTAGAAGGAGCAAGACAAAGGCTGAGAGGGCTGCCATCACTTTCAAGAAAGTTATCAAAGATGAAGGCCAAAGGAGGAAAAGAGCTACTGAAGTGCAAGGAAAAAGAGGGTCAAGAACACACAACAATTCAGTACTCTTTCGAAGAAGAAGACCTCACCATAAGCAGTGTAGTAGCAAATGTCACTTGGTGCATTGGTAAGGAAGGGTGAGGAAATCCTGCATGCACTCTACATCTCTGCAAAGTTCATGCAGAGGGAACCAAACCCCTTTCTTTCACCTCTGGCATCCTCCCAACCAAATGATTTTATATGATATAAATGCCCTTATTTACACAGTCTGAATGTACATACCTAATTTTAGCACAAACGTACAAAATTACTAAAATAGGACCTTCCTTACACTTTCAGTAGTCAAAATATTAAATCCTAAAGGAAGAAGAGACTTGCCAGTGTTTTCTATAAAATCTGTACATCTTCCCACAAAGTGAGGTAGGCAAATAACTCAGAAAAGTTAAAGTCACAAATGAGCTCTGGAAGTTTTACCCCGTGGCTGAAGTGCATTTTGTGTCCCATATAAACACAGCCAATGGGTGTGTTTAACAGAGGAGCTGCACAGCTTAGTTTCAGTGGGAAAAGAGGATGTGGTGGCAATAGCAGCAATGGGCTATCTTCACAGTTTGGAAGAGTCACTGTTACCCTGGCTGTGCTTTTGGTATGGATCCAAATGTTCTAGATCTGAAAATGACCAACCTTTTTCCACCACACCAGTGTAACCTCCACTCACTTGTTTTTCAAAGCCTGTGTTATTTCTATGGCAGTCTGTTGGCACCATCCATCCCAACATATGGCTCTGGTTACTCTTTCCTCCAGGCTGTGGCTGCCAAAATCATACCTACCCCACCAGAAAAGGGTTTGTGTCCAGCCAGATCAAGTCCCTGGTCCTCCTCCCTGCAGGGCCTCATGGACGTTAGCTCTGGCACAGAGAGGGGTTGGCTAATAGGGGTGGTCTCTGGGCTATAGGGTTGGTTTCTGCCATGGCCTGAGAGAAAGAATAACAGCACTGGGTTTATCCCTGGGAGCCGGGTGGCAGAGGACATGTTAGGGATGGCCAGCAGCTGTGCCCAGTGCATGGCCACCAAGGGCAGGGACGGACCCCTGGGCCTCCTGGGCACAGGGACTGCTTTGGGGCTGGCACCCCAAAGGCCTTCCTCCAAAGGATGCTGGGCGGAGGGGTGGTAGATGGGTCTGCACATGGGGGGCCCCGTCACCTCCATGTTACAGAGCCACCACCCTGCAATGCAGCAGTCACAATGTCCGAGGGCAGGATAATAGGGAGCATCCTCCCATATCCTGCTGCCAGAGATGGCCTGGGGGGAGCCCAAAGACATGCAAGAGGAAGTCTTTGAGGAACTGGTGGAATTACTTGGAGGGGGCTGAGTGAGGAAAACTGGAGGCTGGACGAGGCTGCTGGAGGTTCTCCACTGCAAGGTCAGCTCCCAGCAGGGCCACCTTCAAAGCCCATCTGATGGATGGAAATCCTTCTTCAGCTTTTGGTGAACAGACACCAGCCCCTCAGGGGCACCCAAGGCTGTCAGGCTTTTTCAGCTGGATAGCAGTGGTAAGACCAAGGGAATGCCTTCTTGAGGAGCACTGCAGAGCTTGCTGTCCTCATTCCCTGCAGAGCCAGTGGCAGCAGCCGTAAGAAATGGGATGCACAGATGTTGCAAATGGTCCCAGTACTTTGGACCACCCACTGGTGTCCTGCCAGGCATGAGAAGGATTCTTGCCCTCAAGGTCAATCAGGCCAGGGGCCTTTTTCCACTCTTGGAAGCCCCTGAGATGGCTCCAGGTTAGGGAAGAATAGGGATTGGGCACTTCCTGGGAGGCATGACCAGCCTCTGGGATGAGGAGGCAGGTCTTGCTCACATGCTCAGGGAATAACCAATCGCCAGTGCTGGGGTCAGGAAGGCATTTTCCCCCGGGACAGATTGGCCCTGGTCCCCAGAGGGTTTTTTGCCTTCATCTGTAGCATTGAGCACAACCACTTGTCAGGGCTCCTCTGGTCCATTTTGGCTAGGTCACTGCCTGCTGCTCATGCACCACGAAGTGACCTCTCAAGCCCTGTAGCCGGGGGGAGGAACACTTTTTTCCCCCAGGATGGGTTGCCCCAGTCCACGGGGTACTTTTGCCTTCTTCTACTGCATTGACCATGGCCTTTTGCCAGGGTTCTGCTGGGTCATTTTGGCTAGGTGCTTGCTGTTCATGTTGCATGAAGGTGGCCCTTGTGCCCTGCACTGGATGGGGAGGAAACATTCTTTGCCCCCATTCTTTGGCTGGCAACAGTCCCTCAGGGTTTTTTTCTTTTCCTCTGTAGCACAGAGCACAGCCCCTTGTCAGGGCTCCTCTGGGCTCTTTGGCTCGGTTCTTGCCAACTGCTTTTGCACTTCCAAGGCGCCACTTGTGCCCCAGCTCTCTCTGGCTCTCTTGCCCATTGCAAGTTTGGAGCGGGAGCAAGCTCTGCTCTTCCCTTGGCTCCATTTCCCCAGGTGTTCTTGCTCATGCAAAGCAGCCTGTGCTTGGAAGGGCTCCAGGCTTGCTACACCATCAGGAGGTGCCACTGTTCAGCTCATCCTGCATGCAATACAAGCACATGCAGGCATAAGAGAGCTTTTCATGTATCACTGGCCAAGAAGCACAGCAGGCAAAAAGTATGCGTGTCATCGCTATGTGTCATACTTTTGAAAATACCACATGGTACTGCACACCTCCTCTTCTTCGTCATCTTCTTCCTCCTCCTCTTCTCCTTCTTCTTCTTCTCCTTCTTGTTTTGTGTGTGATCAGTACCTATCTTCATTCTTCAAACTCTCACTCTTCAAGAAACAGGCACTGCTTGGCCTGTATTCCTGCTGCTGCTTTCTGTAGCTCTGTGATTTTCCCCTGCCAGACTGCAAGTGATGTTTTTTCAAGCTAAGCTGAAGGATGCATCAGCCTACTCCTGGCTACGCATGCACATTGTGTTAATGCTTGTGAGCAGTGGCTCTGAAACAGATTCAGAAAAATAAAATAAAAACCTGTTACCACATGTAACCTTTGTGATTTGTGTCCTTGAAAGTGTTTTTGGAGCTGAAAAGCACCTGGCATTTCAGGCAAATAACAGTCTCGTTATTTGATTCATCGTGAGTGCAGGGAATAGAATAGAATAGAATAGAATAGAACAGAACAGAACAGAATAGTTGAGTTGGAAGTGACTTACAATGGTCACCTAGTCCAGCTGCCTGACCACTTCAGGGATGACCAGAAGTTAAAGCATTTTATTAAGAGCATTGTCCAAAGACCTCTTAAATATTGACAAGCATGGGGCATTGACCAGCTTGCCAGGAATCCTGTTCCAGTATTCACTGTATCTATGCTATGATCTACTATCTTTACTAAATGCAGTTTGGAAATTCACATGCATAAAATGTGAATATGCAGTACATTTAATCTACATTCTCTAGTAGATGAAACATCTCCTGCCATATATGCATAAGTCCATCACAGCTTTTTTTATGGATACAGATGTTATTTGTCTCCTATTAACATTGCCAAGCAGTGGCACATTACATTTTATTCTGTCTTAAAAATAAAATAAACAAAGCAAAAAGGTTACCATCTTATTCCTCCTTCCAGATTCTTCATCTTTTTGATACTTGATTAAAAATAGTATCTCCAATAGTAGTATATAAAGCTTTGTGGTAATCATAGAATCATTTAGGTTGGAAAAGACCTTTAAGATCATCCAGTCCGACCATTAACCTAACATTACCAAGTCCACCACTAAACCAATTAAGGATAGAGTAGCAACCCCACGCCTCCTGACTTGGTGGCTGGATCATTTATAATGAAAGTTAAAACTAGGAATACCTCGCTACAACCTCCTTTCAGGTAGTTGTAGAGAGCAATAAGGTCTCCCCTCAGCCTCCTCTTCTCCAGACTAAACAACCCCGGTTCCCTCAGCCGCTCCTCATAAGACCTGTGCTCCACACCCTCCACCAGCTTCGTTGCCCTTCTCTGAACATGCTCCAGCACCTCAATGTCCTTCTTGTATTGAGGGGCCCAAAACTGGACACAGTATTTCAGGTGTGGCCTCACCAGTGCCGAGTAGAGGAGGACAATCACCTCCCTGCTCCTGCTGGCCACACTATTCCTGATATAAGCCAGGATGCTGTTGGCCGCCTTGGCCACCTGGGCACACTGCTGGATCATGTTCAGCCGGCTGTCAACCAGCACCCCCAGGTCCAGTTGTTGGAAGAATGTCTGGATATTTATATATAGTAGGCAAATTTGTCTGGCAGTAAACAAATATTAAGCAACAATGTTAATTGTTGTTAATTAAGCACATTTTACTGCACTACATCCAGATGTAATTTTTGGATGGGTCTTTGGAAAGCTCACAGACTTTTTATTGAAATTGAGTTAAAACCTGTTAGAATTCAGTGAAAGGTAACTGTAGATTGTTCTTAAAAAATCCACATTGCCTGAGATAGGATGGGACTGGGATCCAGTCCCTGCTTCTTTGTATACTGCAATTTTTTTATGCTAATAAAGAACTGGGTAAGACTGTAATGCAAGTCTTTCCCCTATAACTGTGTGCCATAACAGTAGACCATTCCAAGAAGCAGTTAATAGTATCCTTTGGAAGTTGAAATGCCTTCTGGAAGAGGGACTGAGTAGTTAGAGCCTGCTTGCAGATGCATGATGCAAAATCACATTCCCTCCAGCAACACCAGGTGAGAAATAGATGGTAAAAGCATCTAACCCTAGAAGGAGGTACTCTGAAGACTAGTTCAGGCAGATGCACCTCCTTGAAGTTAACGAATGCATGTGTACCAGGAAGGAGTACAATTTATGTCATACTCCTTTATTCAGCATTCCATTTTGGTTGAATTTGGCAGCTTCCTGTACAGTATAATCTTAAATGTGTTTACCATTCTCAGGTTCACTCATCTTCATGTATTACGCAGGAGGTGGTTTTGTATTCCCACCAGCTAAACTTCCATTACTTGGTGTTACTGCAAAGAAGGGAGGTATCTTGCTGGAGTGTGCCAGATCAGTGCATCTGCTCAGTGTTACTGTGCTGTTAGTCTAAGCTTTGGAACAAAATCAGAACCTTAATTAAAATCGTATAAAATATATGCCAGAAATTGGAATGGGATACATGAATTCAGGTTTATTCCTGGTCATCACAAACAAAGCTTGCTCCACGTCACTTGCTAATATTTACAACCAGCAGCCAGCAGCAGCTTTGTAAAAGCAGAGAAGAGGACTAGTGTGGGATGATGCTGGTACATCGTTTCAATCTTCTTGGAGGTCACTGATAATGCACTTACCTCTGTTTCCACAAGGTAAAACAAAAGAGAGGGTTGAAAGGGACTTTTTTTCTACTCAAGTGGGAAGAGAAGCAATTGCGTATGTGGAGGAGAGAAAAATAACCAACAGCAACACTTTGCCTACTAGAACTCCCCGACCTCGTGAGGCCCTCCGATTATTACCCGTTGCTGGTTATACAGGTGGGTAGTGATGAGATTATGGAGAGAAGTGCTAAGGCAATGAAGAGGGACTTCAGGGCGCTGGGGCGACTGGTCGCAGGATTGGGAGCACAGGTTGTGTTTTCCTCTATCCCGTCAGTGGCAGCAAGGAATGCTGAAAGGAATGGGAAAACTCACCTGATTAACAGGTGGCTCAGAGGCTGGTGCCATCGGTGGAATTTTGGGTTTTTTGATCACGGGGAGGTCTACACGGCACTGGGCCTGCTGGCGGCTGATGGAGATCGGCTGTCTCCAAGGGGGAAAAGGATTCTCGCCCATGAGTTGGCGGGACTCATTGAGAAGGCTTTAAACTAGGTTTGAAGGGGGAAGGGGATATACACAGGCCCGCTAATGAGGAGCCCAGGGGCAGCACGACAACATTGGGGGCGTAATCGATAGCCCAGCTTAAGTGCATCTATACCAATGCACGTAGCATGGGCAACAAACAGGAGGACCTGGAGGCCCTTGTGCAGCAGGATGGCTATGACATAGTCGCCATCACGGAAACGTGGTGGGACGACTCTCATGACTGGAGTGCTGCACTGGAGGGCTATAAGCTCTTCAGAAGGGATAGGCAGGGAAGGAGAGGCGGTGGGGTGGCTCTGTATGTTAGGGAGTGTTTCGACTGCATAGAGCTTGACAGTGGTGATGACAAGGTGGAATGCTTATGGGTAAGGATGAGGGGGAAGGCCGGGAAGGCGGATGTCCTGTTGGGAGTCTGCTATAGACCACCCAACCAGGAGGTAGAGGTAGATGAGGCATTCTATAAGCGGCTGGCAGAAGTCCCACAATTGCTAGCCCTTGTTCTTGTGGGGGACTTCAACTTGCCAGACATCTGCTGGAAATACCACACAGCAGAGAGGCAGCAGTCTTGGAAGTTCCTAGAGTATGTGGGGGATAACTATCTAATGCAGCTGGTAAGCGAGCCTACCAGGGGAGGTGCCCCGCTTGACCTGCTGTTTACCAACAGAGAAGGGCTTGTGGGAAATGTTGAGGTCAGAGGCCGTCTCGGGCTTAGCGACCACGACATGATAAAGTTCTCAATTTTGGGTGATGCCAAGCGGAGGGGCACCAAAACTATTACCATGGACTTCCGGAGGGCAGACTTTGGCCTCTTCAGGACCCTGGTTGGGAAAGTCCCTTGGGAGGCGGTCCTGAAGGGCAAAGGGGTCCAGGAAGGCTGGGCCCTCTTCAAGAAGGAAGTCTTAAGGGCGCAGGAGCGGGCTGTCCCCGTGTGTCGTAAGACCAACCGGCGGGGAAATCGACCAGCCTGGCTGAATAGGGAGCTTTTGCGGGGACTCAGGGAAAAAAGGAGAGTCTACCACCTTTGGAAGAAGGGGCAGGCAACTCAGGAGGAGTACAGGGATCTTGTTAGGTCATGCAGGGAGGAAATTAGAAAGGCAAAAGCCCAGCTAGAACTCAATCTGGCCAGTGCTGTAAAAGACAATAAAAAATGCTTTTATAAGTACATCAGCAATAAAAGGAGAGCCAAGGAGGATCTCCATTCTTTGCTGGATGGGGGGGGGAACATTGTCACCGAGGACAAGGAAAAGGCTGAAGTACTTAACGCCTTCTTTGCCTCTGTGTTCAACAGCCAGACCGGTCACCCCCAGGGTACTCAGGCCCTTGAGCAAGAGGATAGGGATAGGGACCAGAATGGAGCCCTCATAGTCCAGGAGGAAGCAGTTAATGACCTGCTACGCCACCTGGACGCTCACAAGTCTATGGGGCCGGATGGGATCCACCCGAGAGTACTGAGGGAGCTGGTGGAGGAGCTCGCCAAGCCACTTTCCATCATCTATCAGCAGTCCTGGTTAACAGGGGAGGTCCCTGATGACTGGAGGCTTGCCAATGTGACGCCCATCTACAAGAAGGGCCGGAAGGAGGACCCGGGGAACTACAGGCCTGTCAGCCTGACCTCGGTGCCAGGGAAGATTATGGAGAGGTTCATATTGAGCGAACTCCACAGGCAAGTGCAGGTCAACCAGGGGATCAGGCCCAGCCAGCATGGGTTCACGAAAGACAGGTCGTGCTTGACCAACCTGATCTCCTTCTATGACCTGGTGACCCGCCTGGTAGATGATGGAAAGGCTGTGGATGTCATCTACCTGGACTTTAGCAAAGCTTTTGACACCGTCTCGCATAATATCCTCCTTGGGAAGCTGGCAGTTCATGGCTTGAATGGGCGTAGTCTTCGCTGGGTAAAGAACTGGTTGGGTGGCCGAGCCCAAAGAGTTGTGGTAAATGGTGTTAAGTCCAGTTGGCAGCCGGTCACGAGCGGTGTTCCCCAGGGCTCTGTTTTAGGGCCAGTCTTGTTCAATATCTTTATCAATGATCTGGATGAGGGGATCGAGTGTGCCCTCAGTAAGTTTGCAGACGACACCAAATTGGGTGGGAGTGTCGATCTGCTGGAGGGTAGGATGGCCCTGCAGAGGGATCTGGACAGGCTGGACCGATGGGCCGTGGCCAACTGTATGAGGTTTAACAAGGCCAAGTGCCGGGTCCTGCACTTCGGTCAAAACAACCCCATGCAATGCTATAGGCTTGGGGAAGAGTGGCTGGAAAGCTGCCTGGCCGAAAAGGACCTGGGGGTGCTGGTTGACAGCCGGCTGAACATGATCCAGCAGTGTGCCCAGGTGGTCAAGAAGGCCAACAGCATCCTGGCTTGTATCAGGAATAGCGTGGCCAGCAGGAGCAGGGAGGTGATTGTTTCCCTGTACTTGGCGCTGGTGAGGCCGCACCTGGAATACTGTGTCCAGTTTTGGGCCCCTCAATACAAGAAAGACATTGAGGTGCTGGAACGTGTTCAGAGACGGGCAACAAGGCTGGTGAAGGGTCTGGAGCACAGGTCTTATGAGGAGCGGCTGAGGGAACTGGGGTTGTTTAGTCTGGAGAAGAGGAGGCTGAGGGGAGACCTTATTGCTCTCTATAACTACCTGAAAGGAGGTTGTAGCGAGGTGGGTGTTGGTCTCTTCTCCCAAGTAGCTAGCGATAGGACAAGAGGAAATGGGCACAAGCTGTGCCAGGGGAGGTTTAGGCTGGAAATTAGGAAAAATTTCTTTACGGAAAGGGTGGTCAAGCATTGGAACAGGCTGCCCAGAGAGGTGGTGGAGTCACCATCCCTGGAAGTGTTCAAAAAAACGGGTAGATGTGGCACTTGGGGACATGGTTTAGTCTAGTCTACCCTTGATTGGTTTAGGTGGGCTTGGTAGTGTAGGTTAATGGTTGGACTGGATGATCTTAAAGGTCTTTTCCAACCTAGACGATTCTATGATTCTATAAATTGCCATTTGCTGCTGGCTCAGGGAATGCTACCTTGGGAGGAGCCACTAGTTATGGAGCTGCTCCCCTCTTGGTGATGCTCAGACATTCTGGGAGATGTCCCCATGGGAGTCTGAAGATCAGCAAGAAAGGCAGTGGGGGAAAGAGATAGCTGTGGAAGGTGAACCTCTTGATTAATAAGAGGTCAAAAGGATACTGACAGGCTTAATTCATTCGCAGCCAGACATGGAATCACAAGACAGACCACGAGCTGGAACAGAAACATGAAAAGTAGTCAAAACAGAAAGGGGATAGTTTGGTAAGTCTTCAAAAGCACAGAGGTATTGTTTACCTCATTTTTCTGTGCAAGTTTGAGTGCCTAGTAACCCCTTACAGTTGAGACAGGTTCAGAATCAAATACATGAAAACATGTTGGAGTCAATGGTTTCTGTTCAGCCTCATACACTACAGCCAAAACTGGCAGTCAGATTTCGAACACCCATAATATATGTGTATTTCAAGTACCTCTAATATGTATGGATTCCTATTTTCTAATTTTGTCTTCAAATTGCAACTAAGCCTTTAATTTTACATAATAATTTTATATTAATTGTTATTAAATTGCTTATGTGTTATATAACTAGTTATTTTAGTATGTGTATTTTTTTGCATTAGATATGTAACACTCCTTTTTACAAACCATTTAGCATGAATGGTCTTTCAGACAATTGCTTTCTTATTTTGTGTGAAGTGGAAAAGTTCTGTATTTGTAAGAACTTGTACTGCTCCCTGTGGCAAAAAAAAAACACCCCAACCCTCTTTACATCTAAAGAATAGACCAAGATTCTTGCTGTAGACTCTCAACAATGTCCTAGCTATTTTCTACCTTTCCAAACTTGCCTATTTCCACATTTTTTTTTCTCTCACTGAAATTCAGGTTGTGTCAGCTATCTATCTGCAGCCGCATAGAGATACCAGGTTTCTGTGAACCTCATTTCAATTTCATAGAATCATAGAATCATTTAGGTTGGAAAAGACCCTTAAGATCATCAAGTCCAACTGTTAACCTCACACTGCCAGGTCCACCACTAAACCATGTCCCTAAGTGCCATAGATAATATTCACCGCAATTGGAACTCCTTTGCTCTCTGGCTTTTAGGATTGTGCCCATCCTAATCTCCTTTCCTTTCTAATAGCTGTTTTTCAAAGCTTCCTATAGTCCCTGAAAATACTGAAATACATTGCTGGCCTTGGTGTGGGATCAGTGGGACTGGCACCCATCTTCCATGGCCTCCCTCCAGCTTGATCTTTGCAGTAACACATGCATGACAGGTCTCAGCCTATGGGGAGAGAGAGTTGAGGGATATTTAAGAGAGCTGGAGCTTTATCATATCGGATGATGTGTCTTTAAAATCCAAACAGAAGGAAGTTTTCATGCAAAAGTAATTTAGTTAAAGGACTAACATGCCAAAGTCTTAATCTCTCTTTCATCCTACATTCAAGTCCACATTAGCCCTGAGTTTATTTTAAGATCGTGCCATCATTAGTTAATTGCTCAGAAGATTACATTTTTGCCTACAGGTGAGTGAAGACAACTCGAGTAAGGTGTAGAATACAAGAGGAAATAAAGATTAGTATGACTTGTAGTTAACATATACAACACAAAAAAATACAGAATTAACTTCAAACTGCATGCCATTTTACTTCACCTGCCTTTCTGCTATAGATGGCATTACTCAGACTGTCTACACATATTTAGTTACATGCTTTTGTACATTCTGAAAGTATATATTAAGGATCAGATCTGATTCAGGCTGCTAAAGAGAGAGATTACATAAATGTACACATACTTTAAAGCAGATCTTCCACCATTTGTTAGCCCAACTGGAAACAAGTCAGTGTAATGAAGCTGCATCTTTCTTACAAGGCAGCAGTGGTGCCCAGGGGAGTCGGAGTCCTCTGGCTGCCTATGGGAGTTGGTTATTAAACCACAACCTGTGACAAAGCTGAGACCTCAGTGTCATTGGCTCCACCTTTTGGACAAAGTATGATTGTGTCGTTCTACCTCTAATTGTAGAATCAGTCAATTAACACACTTATTAGTATTATTAGTATACTAATAATTAGCATACCAATTGATAATATTAAGACAATAATTAGCATATCAGGATAACAAAGGTATAGTAGTATTTATATACTATAACCAAATCCAGAGCAGTAGAAACTAATACAGAAATGGCTGATATACTTCCTCCCCACCCTCCTGGAAAGTGGCCAAATTTTGTACTAGATGCTTTCTGTTAAAATATTGTGATTGGCTATATGCAATTGATTCTTAGGCTGTCATCATGAAAATACTTAAGAATATGCGTAGCTCTACTGCTATGGCATGGTTTGATTTAATGATAAAAATTATTCAGGCTTTGTGCACTAAAATACATTAAGTGATTTAACATAGTCTTGGTACTGGATTGAATATTTCTGACACTATTTTTGCCATTCCCCATTAAAAGTACTGAGCTAAAAAGACATTTTTAATAAAAAACCTAGAGTAAGGACTTCTCTAGTTCTATAGTTTAACCTTAATTATAGGTGAAGAGCAAAGCAGACATTGTTCTTAACTCTTTCCCATGCCTCCTTTCTCTGAAGGCAAGAAGCCCAACAGCTGTTCATTCAAGATGGCATGTGTGCAGAGGTTTGCCTTGCCTGCTGCAGTGGGGACACAGCGCTCCTGGATGTTGATGTTGATGCTCCCAGGCTGTAGCACAAGCACAGCACAAGTTCAGTCGCTGCTCTGCTCCAAGCCACTGCTTTAGCTGTGGACAGGACACCTCTTTATCCAAATCCTCTTTGCTTCTCTGTGCATTGTCCATTAACCCAGGCTGTCAGTAAGCACAATCCCTTCACACTGCTCTTACTGGTGGAAAAAGCTATAGCTCCCTGCTCAGCATCACAGCTGATATCACATATCTACCTACCTTTGATAGGGAAGTTTATTAAAAACAAACAAACAAACCTGAATTAGCTGGAACAGCTGAAATAGTAAATCTTGGCATGTATGGTCTTGGTGAGTAAGTAAGGGTTGGTACTCTAACAGCTTTGCCAGTAGTTCTGGCAGAAAAGAGTAACAGATTGCTCTTGGGTGTAACATCCTTCACTGGCACAGTTAGATCTGGAAGATATTCTTTTTTCATTTATCTAGGCTTTTGAGGAATTGTCCTGTTCCTCTCGGCAAGGTTTTAATGTTGAAACATAATGAAAATTTAAAGACATTGCTCCCGAGGGCTCTAGGCCTATGTCTACATAAGGAATTTGTAAGCTGTTCTGTTGATTCCTGAATGCCACACTTTCTCTTGCCTATTTTGTTTTGCAAGTGGTGGATTTTGACTCACTCATGGAATTAAAATGTTTACTAGTACCACAACAAGCAATGGTGTAGTGCAGATGACCCAGGAAAGTGATTCACTTTGAGGGGTTTTTTGATGTTGTAGAGCACTGTTCAGTAGAGGAACCATTCATATGTCCTTGCCATAGCCATGTGCTGCAAGGAGTGCACCCCTTGCTAGGGCCCTCTGAAGCAAGGCCTCACAGACTCTAGTGTGCAGTGCCATGGACATCAAACAGGAAAGCGCTGCCCCTAGACACTTGAAGGAGCAGGACAGAAAATGCTTAAGCATCCCAAATTGCCCTACGTTTACTGGTGTGTGCCAAAGCCAGGAACTGTGTGGGGACCCCAAGAAGGTCGTAGGAGATAGGAGCCTAACTGCAAGTGTACTAACTCCAGCCCTTCAACCCAAAGTCACTGGAAAGTGTTGCTTTGATACTGAAAAAGGGGGCTTCCAGTCACCTTCTGGAAGCCAAGAGTCTCAAAAACACAAGACACAAAGACATTTAGGACTGGGCAAAGTCACAATAAGGCAATGGGTAAAAGGGTAAGCACAACCTGTTGAGCAAGACTGTGTCTAGCTGAGCAGTGACCCAGTCAGTGCACTGGAAATAAGAGAGGGATTTGAAGTATCCCATTTTGGACTCCTCTGATGCATAAACAGAAAAGATGACTGTTCTGTGGTATGCAGCTGTTGATGAATTGCAGGGAACTTAGGAGGACAGGAACGTTGGCTGGCTGGAGAAAAAACATAAATCTCTTATGATGAACCCTAAGTTTCTGGAAAGGCTGCCTGCAGAGGTCCTCACGAGGGGTGAGGAGATGGCCTTAATGATTCTGGGCCTCCTGCCCACACATCTCTGCGTGGGCTCCAAAAAAAAAAAAAAAAAAAAAAAAAAAAAGCAGGTCCTAGAAAAGATATACTGCTTTTGCTTAACTGAAAACTTCCTAATCATTTAACTGATCTCTGTAAAGCAAACAGTTACATAACTCACTGGGTTATAACTATAATATTTTATCTATAATCATTATACTGTGACGAATGATTGTATTCAAACTATCTGCATTTCTACCAGGAAAGAGTTTTGCAAGCTGAATTTTGCACTAATGTTTTAACCTACAAAATTATGGAATAAGGAGTTATATGCAACCATCCATTGTGGGTCAGTATGAATACTGTAAGTATGCTAAGTCTGTGAAAAGCATATTGTAAAAATGTTGCTACTGAGCCAGAATTTTTTTTAAGACACAGAAAATATATTTTAGCACTGTACCAGTACTTGAGCAGGAATAAAAATAATTTGTTCTGATTTAAGAAAATATTTTACTGTTTGCATTCCTGGAACCAAATACACAAAGATTGTTCTGTATCTGTGTGTGATAAGAGATTTCCTTGTCTTCACTGGAAAAGGCAAAATGGGTCTGGGTTGGCTTGGCCAAGGTCTAGCACAAGGAGCACCCCAACGCTGTCTGAGAGGATTCATTTCTGAATGGGACATGGTCTTTAGCACATTTACATTTTTCTCCTTATAAAGAAAAAAAAGGAGAGGAAGCAAGGGAATCACTATTACACAGAGCAGTTCATCTACCTGCATGAATTATGCTCTTGTAAAAGGCAGAGTACAGTGTAAAGGTACTTTTCTTGTTCTGTCTTAGCAATGTAACAGCCTTCTGGGATGCTGCTGTTCTATAGCAGATCCAGTTCTACCACATAGCCCTAATATTACTTTACTTCATTGCTAATATATTTTTGTAAGATAAAACCCCTACTTTAGAATCCCCTATTCTTTTGCTCTGTGACTACATGTAAAGGCAGCACTTTCAAATACAGGGGGAAGGGTTGGGATGCTGACATGAATTAAAAATGCATGCGTGGTTGAAATTAACTGAGTTTCCTCCATTCCCTTACCTGCTTCTCTCATCTTGGTTCCTGTGAACCCAGCTTGCTCTTTGAAATATGGACTGCATTTCCCTGGCACCACACTTCACATAGAGAGAATACTTAAATGAGTGCTCATGAGATATCCGTGGAGAAAAGCAAGGAAAAGGTGCATTTCCCATCATGTCTGGAATGCATGTCTGCTATGCAGCCTGTCATAAGGAGAATATGTCTTGGGGACAGCTTCACATCTCCTGCTTTAGGGACTTGGCCCAGAGTCAGCCTGCTACAGACCTCTCGTTTTGGCAGCTGCTGCTTTCTAACCCTTCTTCTGCTCCCCTGTTTCTCTGCTAGCCCATAACTTGGCTATCAGATCACTGGTCTCTTTCCACAGCCACCCAAATGTCCAGGAGTATCTCTATGGGCAGATCAGGCAGGAGCAGCATATTAAGCAATTGTCTCTTTTAATGTGAAACCTGACCTGTCTGTTCACAAATACAGACTAGAAAGAAAAGAGAGATTTTTAAAGGAGGAAAAAAAGTCAGGCATGTTGTCACATAGTGTCACTAATTTTCCAAACTGTTTCAAGAGTGGTCAGCGTTGTGAGACAGGGTGCAGGATTGCTAAAACAGACACGCTGCAGCAGGCATGGACAACTGAGTATCTGCTAGCATTGCACATACCAGGAGCAAACACGTCTTGGGTAGTAAAGTGGTGTTATTTCAAAGGCAGAAACACCCTTTTGGCTAGTTCACATTGCCATGTATGGATATCCCCAGCTGCAAATTTTGTAATGTAGATCAGGATTGGGGATGGTGGGAGGAATACAGTAACACAGAGAAAAACAAAAATTTCATTACCAGATAATCTCAATGTATAGATTTAAAACCTCCCTTTCACTTCAGTCCCCATGATGGACAAGTAAAGGTCATTTTGACATGGTGTCAAAAGGAAGTGTTACATGAAATGCAATGCAATGTGCAGAGGGCGTAACTGACACTTCTGCATTAAATTACTGTGACAGTATGACCTGAAAGTAATCAAACAACCTGAGAAACCAAAGAAAACTGTGGAGAGAAAATGGTAGAAGAAAGTAGAAAAATATTCACCACTAAAAATAAATACATGCATGCAGTATGATTCTTTAGCAATGAGATATTTGGAAAACAACCAGAATTACACAGATGTGTCTGTGGTATACCAATACCAGCACTGTTTTTCTCCACGGAGCACCCAACAGCAACTTGGCTCCAAAACTTATGTTCCCATACCATTTATCCTAACACATTACTCTCCTCCAGGAAATCAGCTGTGTGGCAGTGTTCCACTCAGTTAAACCTCCACGCCATTTGAAATACTTCTTACCTTTAGAATGGAAAATGCCATGGTGTAGTCTAATACCACACCACTGGCTGTATTAAAGTGGCTCTTTGGGGCCTCCACCAGAGAGCACAGCTCCTTTGTTGAAGGTGCTGTATAAACACATCAGAGCCAGTCCATACTTCAGGGACCCTCTGTTCCATGTTGACTCTCAGAGGAGTAATGCCTACAGCTCTGCCCTGGTTATTTCTCTCTTCCCTTTGCCTGCTGATGTCAAACATGTTTCAAACAAAAGCTGCTGCAAAATAAAGTAGGTTATTTCAAGTGTCCTGTCATATTTTGGGGGGGGGGGGGGAATTATCTGATGCATTCAGCCCGTGAAATACTTACACATGTACTTGATTTCAAGCTTGTGAGTCCTATTGATGCACTATGCATCTGCCAAGCACATAGTTTGTATTAGTTGGTAGCTATTTACAAATTTGGAAGAGGGTAATTACAGCATAAAAATATTAAATATTCCTTAAAGTGAATAGGTAAAGGGTTTACAGGTAGAAAAACCATTACTCTTGGCACTGTTATAACCCAGAGTGGTTTGCAGGAATAGCTCGCTCTCAGAATGAGATGCAGATTGTTGTAAACAATTTTTGTTATTTTTTGAACAGGTTGATTCAATTAAGGTGCAAAAAATATTTTTCATTAACAGAAAAACAAAGTAGCTGTTGTAGCTGAGTCATTACAAGACTGGTTTTGCCCCCTTTGTCTTGGGGTAATCTGCAATACAGTGTCCTCACCTGGAAGCAAAGAGTTACCAGCACATGAAATGTCATCTTCATTACACTTCAGAAACAAGTTTCACAGCAGGTCTTTCATAGAACAAAATATTATTCTCAGCTGCATCATTAACTGGAGGGAAACTGCGGTGGCTACACATGTATTTCAGTGGGTCCAAGTCAATAGCTGGACTCTTACATCACTTTCATAATACAAAGAAAGATTTACATGCTAATACACAGTCCCATTGTATTTGTACAAGTTTTATTTTAATGGTAATAATAGCTGGTTAAATGTGTAGCTCATGAAAAGAGGAAAAGTAAAGTTTCAGAGTTTGGACTTCAAAATCTTAAGTTCTTTGCCTTTGGATCATCTGCCTTTTTTCCCCCCTTTCTTACAACTTCTGAAAACACTAAACTAAGACAGACCTTGTGTTGTAACAGATGAAACCTCCAGGCTCCCTTGATTTCTTCAGTTCATCAGATGTGACAAGTTCAGCAAAGCATAGGGACCTTGACATTAAAAGTGTGTCATTCCCTATTTTCTGTGAAATGTAACAGAAGCTAGGCTAATTAACTATTATTGTGCACTTAGGTGGTCACTTTGTATGCAAGTTTATTGAACTTCTACATACTTCCAGCAGAGACTAACCTACACAGCTTGTACAAGCTGTTCATAGCAACAGTCAGTGAAGGAGCTGAGCCTGTTAGCAAACACTTTAATAATTAACAGACCCCAGAAGTGGAGCCTTTTTTTCCTCCTGCTGCTGTCTGCTGTGAGCAGCCCTGACAGCTTCTCAAGTTACTTTGGCTCCAGTGAATTATCTGCCCTGCACTCGAGCAGGAGTGAGGGGGAAGATAGATTTTGTCTGCTATGCCCCAGTCCATCTCCATGGGAAAAAAAAAAAAAAAAAGAAATCAGGAAATGGGGGGGTGGGGTGTGTGTGGAGTAAGAAGCAAACACCTGTGGAGACAGCTGAACTATTGGGATATTTTTAAAGGTTCAGAATGTGGAGGCTCTAAGAGGTTAATCACAGTCCTTGTTATTTTTTTCCAATGCAAATGCAAGAAGATGCACATTTAAGGTTATCTTTCTAATCCTCCTCCTTGAGAGAGAGGGCTGACATTTATGTTTTTAAAATTGAGCACTTAAACTATATTTAGATTTCTCAATAACATAAGTTTTCTGGCATGCCAGTCCCATGATACCTCTTAGATTAATGCTGGAGAGGTGACTAATTTTGCTATTCCATAACAGTTAGTATGCAAACTGGAATTAAAATTTGAGCCCTTGTTTTGTGGATTTTTGTCTTTAGTCTTCTCAACAGGGAGATAAATAGCTATGTTTCTGTCTCTTTTCCCCAGAGTGATCAGCCAAACTACCAAATGTATTGATATGCATCTACTGAGATCATCCGATCCTAAATTCCAGATACTGTAAATTAGGTGGATAACTCCAATCTGATGTGCTTTAGACAAGCCACCATTTTCTATTAATGTTCATTTCCACCTGTTAATGGAAAGGATCAAACAAAGCAAGAATACCTATTAACTTAATGCCTAGCACTTCCAAATATTATGATTATGCCTCACTGGTCCTATGTAATAATCAAGGATGTGGAAAGCAAAGGAAGGTGGTTAAATGGTTTACCATTTGCACCACCCAGTCATGGACTCCACTGTCTACTGTGGCATTTATAATAGATAAATGCATGTAGTGATACTGATGAAAAAAGGAGTAGTGAATTTACATTCTGCATCTGTCTCATAAAAATCAACCCTTACGTTACACTTTGTTGTGATGCTGTGACATTTCAAAGGAGTAGGTGGAACAAACTTCATGTTGTGTGTACTTCATTGTTTCAAGGCAGTTTAGGAACCCAGCTTTGCTCCAACCAGCAGGTTGATATTTTGCGCTCTTTGTTCTCATGATTCCTCAGCACACATACTCAAACCTCAAAAAAGGACCTGTTTTAACAGCCAGCCCTGTTGTCCCCCTTAAGTAAGGCTGTGAGATGCTTTTGGAATAAAAATTCTGCAGGATCAGCATTTCCCTTATTTATATTTGAGTTTCTCAATAGAATTGCTCACATCTAAATGAGGTATGGCTTTGACCTTGTTAATGAAACACAATAGCTGCATCATTGGTGAGTGCCATGGAAGAGGCTCCAGCAAACTCTGCCACAACCAGTGTGGTTCTGTGCTACTGAGAAGTAAAAACACATGTAACATGTTTTTGCTGCTAACTGCAAATATGCCATGTAGCTGGCAGTGTAAGAAAATGAGCTTACTCTGTAGAGCTGGTTCAAAGCAGAGCCTGCTTTTTTTAAACCTGTGGGTCCAGAATCACACCTGGTTTTACTTACTGACTTGGAGTTAATTCAGCAATGTCAGTAATATTGACTGGAATGAAGTTGCAACGCAGAAAAGTGCAAGATACAAGAAACAAGAAACAAAGTGCAAGAAATAAAAGAAAGCTGCTGTGTATTAAAAATATTTGATTTTAAAGGGAGGGAAAGTTTCCGAGTAGGATTTGACTTGCTCTTTGCACTTGCCTTTAGAGCCTCCTCAGAGCTCTGAGAACCCTGTTCCCTCACTGTCACTCCAGTCACCCAGGGTATCTGCCCAGGGTCACGTCTGTCTGGCTCTTCTCCTGCCACTGCTGAGCCAGGACAGATGATGATGACAACATCCAGACCTTTCCCTGGCACTCTCCCACCATGTCACCCCTGTTTTTAAAGTTGAATAGTGATGATGGGCTGTGTACTTTGCGTACCCTCTCACAAAGAAAACATTCTGCTTTGTCACTTCCACTTGACACTGCAATTTGTAAAGCCTTTCTGGAGGCACAGAGCAAACAGGAAGGTTTGGGTTTTCACTCAGTGAAAAGGGAAGGATGTTGTTCCAGGGACAATCCACTGCCAACCCAGCAGTGCTTGTATTAACTGCCAAAGCTTTTCAGGGAAAACTGTTCTGTTACATACTCTGTATGCCTATTAATTTTACCTCCATGGGTATTCACGTAAAAACACTTGCTCCATTTCAGTTTAGCTGCCTCAGTCCTTGATGCTGCCCACTAGTCCTCCCACATCCCATAGTTCTGCCCTTGCACAGTGTTGATGTCAGATTATGTCAATTGGGGGCTTTGCAGCACAGTAATAAGAATGCTTGTACATGAGTGAGCATCCCTGAAGATGCCCTGCTTTGATTTTCTATCCAAACTACTCTGCTGATGACAGACCTGTTTGCTCCTAGGTAGGGAAAGCAACATGGGAAAATAAAGAGTGTGAACAGCTCTATTGAAGCAAATAGCTTATCAAGGAGGAATGAAAACAATACTTACAATTAGATTAGTTAAAGGGAAAACAACTATGAGAAATGTCAGATTCTGTGCTTTGAAGCATAGAGTGATCATCAGGTAATGGCAAAAGCCTTCTTTCCCCAGCAGCCTGTTGTTCTGAACAAATGTATGGTGAAAGGAAAGAAAGTGATTTACTGAGAGACTGCAAAATATGTCAGCTGAGCAAGGTGGGGAGGATCCTCAGGTTTGCTCCGTCCATGTTTTATAAGACCGACTCCATCAGTCTTATAACCAGATGCAGTGTTTCTCAAAGATTTGAAAACACTTCACCAATAGCTTGAGATTTCCACCTTACTTCCTTACTCATTGGCAACCAAAAAATTAAATAGGTATTTATTTTTATGATTGAGTTACTTTTTTCTCCTCAGTCTCTCTTTTCCATCCCTTCTCCCCATCTCTCTCTCATTCTTTGACTTCAAATTTTATTTCCCTGTGGGAATGATATAGTGAATATTACATTTAATTTTGGGGGTGTGAGATTCACACTTACCTTTACCTCACAAATTAATGAGCACTTACGTTTCCTGAGAATCAGGGCAGCAGAGAGAGGCAGCTATTCCCAGGACATTCATCCCACGACACTCCAGCTCAGTTGACTGGATGCTTTCCATCTGTCTGGGAAATTCTGGTACTGAGTGAAATCCAGTTTTTGTGGCAGAGCCAATCTTATCAGATAAAGACTGAAGTGCCAGCCGCTTTGGGGAAAATGATGTGAGAAACCATCCATGACTAACTATAGTACTTTATTTTTAAATATAGACATTTGTATGAAGACTAACTGTTGTAACCTAGCCTGGAGATCCACAGAGGTCTGATTATTACCCATATTCACCAGCTCCATCCAACTCCCACCCTGGAAGGAGAGGTTGTGTTTGTAAGCAGCACTGTTTGAGCTTCCAGGAAAACCCATGGGTTCAAACATTGCCTGCAACTTTAGAGCAAGATGAAGAGCTGAGGACAGATACTCCTGGGAAAGCCTCAGTGTGCACTGAACTCTGTGATGAATCCACCAGAGCAGTTTAATCTCCATCCAGAGTAGGAAAGGAAGCCCAGGATCAAATGATTTGGAAGCTGGGGGAGAAGTATTTTTTCTCTACTGTTATCTCTGAATAAAGACAAGAATGTAAAATGAAACATAGTTCACTGTTTCCTGCCAGTGTATGGATCTTGTGCTAGCTTTTCCTTGCTCTCTCTCTGGTATGATTTTCCATCATTGCTTGTCTTGGAAAACTATCTGCTTCACCCCAAAGTTTAAAGGATACTGAAATTAATGCATCTTTAACAGTAGCATTATCAAACTTCCTTTTGTGGTAGTTTACCAGCTTTAGTATCTCTCTTCTGCATGACAGGGAACTTGAAAATGCTTTTTTACATGGCCTTTCACCTTTTGATTGTTGGATCATATTCTTACCAGGACGTAAGATGCAAAATATGACTATTTTAGTTGTGTTATTTCGGATAACATCATGTACAAGGCACAGACAGAAGCTCTTGCCAACTAGAATTGTTGCTGCCAAACAGAATTGCTGAATTACTATGTGGTGGGTCTTTCTACCTGCTCCAGCATTACAGAGATAACAGAGATTGGAGACATTCCACCTGACTTCCCACCAGCCAGATGGATCATTGTTTGCAGGAGAAGATATTGGCCGAAATCTTTTCCTGACCAGTCCAGTCTTAGGTTCTGAAGCATGGGTTGCTTTGTGGATTTTTCTCACCAAGCTCGACCATTTCTCATCTTTTCCGTGGTCATGGAACTGGGGGGAATCAGAAGGTGTCCCAGAAGGGGACTCATTCTTTTTGCCAGTTCATCCCATGGTTGTTGCCTACACACCAGGCTTGAGGGAAAAACTTTAGTTCCTTGACTAGACACAATGACTGCACATGCTAGAGTGATCATGGCACTGTCACAGTATGTGCCATTAGGCACTTGCTCAAGGGCAAGCATGCGCAGATGCTATTTGGGGAGTTATAACGAGATAAAGAAGTATAAGGCATATAGTTCAGAAACATTACTCAGGAATTATTCCTGCAATAGTTTTCACCCCCACTCCTCAATTCCATGCTCTTTCTATCAGGGACACTGGATGAAAAACATTAATACCTGAGCACAAATGAAACAATGTAATAAAGTCTTTTTTTTAATAAATCACCCATACTGTTTGCCAAAATTGACAACATCACTGACTTCAGCATAACATAGCCTTTCCTCTTCCGTTGGTCTGATTTTATTGTACTTTAATGTCCCTTTGTTTCCCAGGGAGTCCTGCACACCAACTTGAAAAATCATAGGAAATAGGGCCAGAAGGGACTTCAGAAGTTTGCCTAGTCTATCTCCAAACCTCATGACACACCACTACACCAATGTCATTTTGGAGAGATGATTACCTAAGCAGTTCTTGAAATCCTTAATTGATGAAAGTTTACCACCTGCTCTAGGTAATCGATTTCAATGCTTTGTCACCCTTACATCTACCAAGCATGTTTTCTAATGTCACAACTGGGACTCCCAAGAACACTTATCAAGAAATATATAAAGAAATAATATACCAAGAAATAAACAAATGGGAAATTTCTAAGTAAAAAAATATTTTTTCTCTATCCTGTATGGATATGGTCACCAAACAAGCACTGAAGAGAAAGAAACGCATTTACCACTGTCTCTTGTAAATGTATCCCATTTTAAGACACCATCTCTAGAGAAAATAACAGACTAATTTATTCCAGCCATACTTTCAAACTGTGCTTGAAGTAGTCAAAGCTGTCAGTTACTCAGTGCTTCCACAGGTGAATACTTCACGAGAAAACAAGGGTTTGGTGCATTGTGATCTAACACATTTCTCAACCACCTCTGTAAATACATATGCTTTGAGACAAGTGCTTTCCACATAAGCCCTCTGGGCATTCCGGGCGGCACATCAGCATCTCAGAATGTCTGTTATATGCACATGCCCCTGTGGACATTGGGCATTTCCAAATACAAGGCAAATCTAAATTTTTAGCCACAAGCATCACAGTTTAAATGGCAATTTTCCTTGCAACACTAAAAAGGTGGTTTTAATTATCAGGGCAGGAACACAGGCATCAACCTTCAGGATTATAACAGGCAAGTAATAGCTTAAATAATTATGACATCATGGCATGAAAGGTCATGTAAAATTATAGCACTGCCAAGACTACAGTGCCCTTGGGATTTGTTCACCAGATGTGAAAACCAGACGGCAGTGGAAGAAGATTGTTGCCATCTGAGAAGTTGAGACATTGCTATTAGCCTCAGTCCTGCACGCTGCTGAAAGAACAAAAGAGCAAGGAGAACAGCCTGGAGTATTAAATTAAGCAATATGGGGTGGCGGATTGGGTTTTGCAGTCACCACTCTTTTCATGTGTTGCAGGAAAACAATCAAGACGAACAGTTGCAGCTGCTCAAGGTGTGAACACATCTCTCCACATGCCCATCTATGAATGCATTAATGCAAATATTTTGAAAAGTGGAAAAGTCCTGTCTGATACAACTGATATTTTAATTCATGTGTTATGTTACAGGGAGCTTCCTATGTCACCTTAAGCAATAAATAATTAAACTCATGATTTAAAGAAGAATCCAGTCTGTACCTTCATTAAAAAATATATTCTTTTTCCTTGTTCCCATTTTATTATCTGACTACTCTTTAGTTCAAGAGGAACACAGAATGATGTGCTGAGTTACCCAATGGGGAACTCTCATTTTATTTTCAGGAAAAAGGCATTTGTAGCTGTAGGTAACTAGTGCTGACACATCCACGTGCATGAAAAGCAGGAGTTGGGACAGGGTAAATAAAAAAAAAGTTAAAGGCTTCTCTGATTTGTCTCATGGTTGTCTGCATCCTGGATCATGATTACAACAACTTGTATTTGCAGTAACTGAGTTTTAAATTTAATATTAGTTACTACAGTCATTTCAAGCACAGACATGATACTGGGGTGCATTCAGTGTTGTTTAATTAAAGAAAAAGACTTCGCTTGTCACTGGCACAGAAATATCCTTTGTCCATGTTGCATACCACATACAGAGAGGTTATTGTCATAAGATAGTTACTGGTAGATCTGGATTTTATATATGTCTATTTCCAAAAATAATTACAAAAGGCTACTCCCCTTACTTTAAATCCATAATTGATGGCACTAATTTGCACAAAGAACCTATGCAATATTTACTTTTGCTGTGACTATACTTCTTTAACTTTGCCTGCAGATTAAGTTCTCTTCAAACTTACACAGTCCTAAAGAGTAAATAGCCTAATGGATGGGTCGATAATTTTTTCCACTCTGTCAGGTACCAGATGTTGCTGCTGGTTGGGAAGACCTATGAGGATAATTTATTGTTTCAGGTAATATTCAAGTTTGTCACATACTTAATGTATTTTCACATGGATAACTTGCAGCCCTTTAAAATATCATTTCTTGAATATAAGTAGTCACACATACCTATAACCTGTTGCAGCTGTAAGGCTGTCCTGGAGGAGGCAGCTGTGGATGGAGATGCCTCCCTAGTGATCCTAGAAGACTGGTAAATTGCGTTGAAGGAGAGTTGAAGTTAGGGCAAAGGGATTTACAGAGGACCAAAGACCAGGAAGTATGGGAACGTTCCTGTGCAAAAGAGGGTCTTGAGTAAACTCCCCCTTGCATCTATCATGCATATTTATAACCTTGCCTACCATTCATGAAAAAACTGTTTGTTTTTAACATATGTGTTATAATCATGAAAACACAGCAATTAGTCTGACAACACAACTGAAAGATATGTGTTCAGAAACTTTATTCTCTGTTTCAGGCTTTGTCAACTTCTTTCAACTCCTTTCTCTGTTGTACAATTGCTAAGCCTACTTAGCCTTTTCCACTTTATCTTGAACACAGTTTGATTTTTTTATAGAACACAAAACGAGCAGTTGTTAATACACTTGATTAATTGACCCTTAGCGGTAGAGTTCTTTCATCCCATGTTAGTCTGGATACAGTTATCACCATCTCCCTTGTAAACAGTACATTCATTATGCTGATGTGGTTTAACACCATGGCTTAAGTGTCAAGACTGCTGACACTTCAAGTTGCAATTTACAGTTGCCTTTATTTTTTACCAAGGTTTAAATTCTTGGGATGATAATTTTTATATTTTATGTCTCTTCGGACTAAACTTTCCTGAAAATTTTCTGCAGTTTTGGAGAATTAGAGGGGGAAAACCCCCCATTCTTCCCCTGTTAAAAACTACCTTCTCTATAGAGCTGTGAGTGGCCCTGTTTGAGGCAAGCAAACAAAAACCATCTTTCACGTGCCTTTTATAGTCCTTATGGGAAAAACAAAAAGAGGTTGGCACATTGTCAGTTTGTCATATTGTCAAGAATTTCTGTATCTATTTATAATAAACCAGTCTTAGGATAAGCAGGGATTTTTTTTTTTTTTTTTTTTTTGTCTGTTGAGGGCTGGAACAATGCTGGACAGAAGTCAGAGTTATACAATGAAGACAATGAAGAAGACAATCTCGAAGTTATGAAAATAACAATGTAGGGGAGTGCATGAAGAGGAAAACATTATATAATTTTATAGATTCTTTGAAAAACTATATTCTGCTACAGCCTCTACCAAAGGAACTGCAAGGAGTCAATGATGTGTAAATCAAACTTATCTCATGTGGTCACTAATTGTGATCTTTATTGGCTGAGTATCTAACAGAAGACATTTCTGAATTTAAGATGTGGAAAAATTCCCAAATGATATTAAATCCTCTGAAAGCTGTGCTTTGAATATATGAATAGCTATTTTATATTCCTTTGCAATTCCAGGTCTTCAGTGTTCCTAACTGGGTGCCCAAAATAAAAAGTTGTAATGTGAATCTCTCCATTTGCTTTTATATCTGCAAAAAAAGTCATCACTAACAATAATAATAATAATAATAATAATAATAATAATAATAATAATAATAACAACAACCTGCTCTGAAGTAGAACTGATGTGAGTAAATAAGGCAGGGATTTTGGCCCCATATAATGAAGGTGGCCAAAAAAGTACTTTACTACTCCATGAGAGACCAACTTCTGTCCATGTACTGGCAGGTACCCAAGGTAAACAGTGGAACTCAGTGACATATTTATTGACTGTATCATAGTACACGTGCACAAACACACAAATCAGTTTTGTATTGTACCTCTAAGTCTGATATTGCCTAATTTAGGTGGGCTGGATTTTGTAATCTTGGCAGTGCTGTTGTAACCTGATTTTGTGCATGTATTTTTGTATTGTGCAAAGAAAAAGAATGAAAAGAAAATGAGGAAATTAAAAAAAGAAAGAAAAAGAAAAAATAAAAAGGAAAATTAAAAAGAAAAGGAAAAATAAATGTAAAAAGAAAGATAAAAAGGCTTTAAGTGAATAGCACCAGGTAATACAAACACAGAATGTTTTCTATACCAATAGGTTTAAAATGTTGGGGAGGGTGAATTGCTTTTCCTCTACATTACTGTGTTGAAAAGTCCTCTTTCAGAACATTAATAATCCCATTTATTTAACTGGTAAAGTCGGGGGTTCAGTGGATATGATGTTCTTATGTGGGCAAGGAAGAGAAAGGGGTATTCAAAAAGGTATCCCTGGTTTCTATGATTTCTTCAGCCAAGTAGAGGACAATTTCTAGCCACCTGGCTTTTAATTTAACCTTTCTGGAACACAAGAAAAAATTATCTTTAGACTGACTGTTTGCAAAGCAGAAGGGAATTTCTATATTCTTTCCTGTCAGAGATTTGTAAGACTAAGTTGCCTTCAGAAAAATAAACTTCAAATTTTCCTTTGGATGGAAGTTGTGTTAATGGTGGTGCCTTGTTCTGCAATAGTTGTTGCAACAGTTTGACAAATACATAATATCAAAGCCACGATACAAGGCAAAGTGATTGCTCATGTGGGGTTTTTTCAAGCTTCAAACCTTTGTTGTACAAAAAAAAAAAAAAGGTAAAAAAAGGTAACTACAGGCACAATCTCTTTTAAAAACATACAAATCCCTCACACTTTCCAACTTCGAGTTGCTGAAGGAGAGGGGAAGGTGAGCTGTCAGGGTATGCAAAAATTGATACCATGTTAAGCCATGGTGATGCACGGGAAATAACTCCCCTGACATTAGTAACAACATGCTTTATACTGAAGAAAGAAGATGGTATTACATGCCAGAAATATTTTATGGCATTGACTTACATTTGCTTTGGTTAAGTTATGGCTGACTGAAAACAAAAAAAAATTCAAAGCACTCTTCAAATGTGTTATATTTCTTGTTCAGAAATAACTGGGAAATAAAGTAGGAGCAACTTACTTCTTTACTGACAAGCACCAATGATTTGACAACTTATTCAAAATGTAGTAAAAATTTTTTCTATAGTAGTGGTGTTTTAACAAAGAAAGCTCTAAACTTTGAAAATCTATAAATATAATTGACCATCACAATTAGTCTAGACTTTGAATGCTTTTAGGATCTCCACAAAGCTCTTTAGAAAGTAAAATTTAAGTTGCAGATTCAATGCAGGTACACTTTACTTTTTTTTATACATGAACACCCTCAAAGGAGACAGTTGATAAGTAGATGCTCAATATCACAAGTGCTTTTGATACTATCAGAATATGTAATAAAAATAATAATAATTTAATAACATATGTTTTATAGTAATTAAAACTGGCATTGATGTTAGCCTTCCCAGACATTGGAGAGCTTCAAATCAAGATACAGATCTGAGGATTCACAGAAGGGTAGAGTCCTAAATGTTTCTCAGACTCATCCAAAGGGTGGAGTCAAACTGGAAAGAACTTTGTAAGTAAAGTTCATTGAGACTAACCATAACATATAATATCAACAGCAAATAATGGCTGAATAAGTACAATGTTCTCACCTCATCTTGTCTCCTGAATAAATAAATGTGAATTGTCTATAACAAGACGTTTTGAGAGGTGGCTTTAAACACTATAATCAGAACCATGCCGAAGTATGGTGCAGCTGGTATTTGAAAAACATCACAGCACAGGAAGAAATTGTCTGTTAACCTCAACATTTCAGAAACAATTTCCCTGTCTTTCAGATGGAAAGCATGTCTGCAGAACTGTGTGGAAGCAATTTGCTTCAAAGATGCTGCCCTGTTACAGGGCTCACAGCACACAGAGAGCCCATACTAAGCCCATGCTGTCAACTACAAAGTGGTGCCCTAGCCTACATGTACCTTAGCAGACAGAGCAAACCAGCAGGGGCAGATCTGCAGATCTGAACAGTGTAAGAGTTGGTGTTGAGAACGTGGCATCCTCACTGTGCAGTTTTTAATATGTTGTATTTGGGGACAAGGCATTCCCCACTCTCACACTAGCTTTAGAGGGGTCCCAAAGACCAAATGCCCACTTGTGATTTAAGTACTTGTCTTCTTACTTAGCTTCATCCAGAAGGAATCCAGTTGACGTGCTCCAAGGCCACACCACAACGTGAACAGAAGTGCTGTAAAAGCAGGCTATGAGGAGATTCACATCACAGCACCCTCCTGATCCAAACAAGCAGGCTATTTTTTTCTGTGTAATTACAGATGTTCACAGCATCACAGCACTCCCTTGGCATTTTGCAAGCTCAGGTGTCATAACTGTGGTAGTAATACTTCTGGAAAGGGCTTTGTTTTAAGACAAAAATTATTTCCCAGCCACTATTAGCCAAAAATTAAAAAACACTCCTTCCTAAGTATCACTATATTTTTATAGGAATTTATTTTATAAACACTATGAAAGTATTTTTCTGTAACACCAAAATAAATGATGCATAAATTTACCTTTTGTTTGTCTATTTAGTAAAACAAATGATCTATCATCCAGTCCCATTTGGTTACAACAGAGCAGTGCATTGCTGACTGATGCTTTACAGCACAATGACTGAGTTTTATGAAACTGATTTGTGTGCACATATGCTAAAATATAAAGCCTCTAGAACTACAGGCTGTGGGTAAAATGCTGTAGGCTAGGTGCAAAGCCCCTAGTAGTGTGCTGGAAAACACGGAGGCCAAAAAGTCAAGTCAAAACTAGGTAATGGGCTCCCTCATTACCTCTTAAGATCAAAATCTAAGTTTTACTTCTGATTTAGAAGAGGATGTTGTTACCACCAGACTGGGTCATTGGTACAATTCAAGATCAGCCAAAGGTCACATATTGAAAGCATCAGAATCAGCTCCTGTGGCACCTTAATTTTTTCTTGGAATTCACCCAACCAGTCCCAGAGAAGGTTTAACATTGCTTGGGATATGAGATCATTATAGCCAAGCTGGTGTGACAGCAGACCATAATAATGATGTTTCTGAAAAGGCAGATTGGGAAGACGAAACTTATAATCCAAATAAGGCAGTGATAAAGGAGCTTGTTCTTCTTCTTAATAAGAAGCACAGAATTTCCTGTACTAAACCAAATTAGTAAAGAGATTTCCATCTGGGACACAGTGCAGTGCTTTGTCCACGTTATTCTAACAACAGTCAAATCAAGTATTTAAAGTCAGAAACTTGTCTGAAGACTGCAAAAAAATTATGCTTTCTGTCTGCAACAGGACATAGTGTTTTTCGGGGCACAGTGTGTTGCAATAGCACTTCTGCCTTTTTGAGTGTTTTAGCTACTGTCATGTGTAGACAGTTGCTTTTTTTCCTATGAGACAGAATATAAACAGGTGTTGCTGCCAAAAAATTTTAAATACTTTTTCCTAATGTGTGTTAAACCTGTTCGACTTGTCTCCACTTTACTGAACTGACACTGAAAGCCACAAATCTCTGGATAGCATTCCTCCTGCCTACCCTCGCATTTTTAGTTCTTTGCTCTTCCTTGCCTGTAGATAGCTAACCTGCTTTGAAGGAGGGCTTCTAACATTTGAATATATTACTACTCACTTTCGGAATATAGTGAAGCAAAACTTACCATCCCTGACAGTAGTAAACACCCTGTGGCGTGTCTCTGTGGAAAGGGCTGAGGCACATGCCATTTACTAATTAATCCATCTGGATGGAGGTGATGCTACAAGACTGAAATAGCTGGGAAAGTTTGCCTCTACCATCACTTGTTCTGCAGAAGGAAATACTGGCTGCCTTCTCTCATTATTTCTAGGAAGAAGCAGACTTTCAAGCTCCAAAACTAGCAATGTCAACCTCCTATCACAAGGACTAAATCAAATACAAAAGAGCAGGCTGTATAAAGGATTTAAGTGTTGTGGTCTAAGTGACACCACAGCTGTAGGTGGGTGTAAATGGTCGCTGGCATACAGCTTCAAGGACTCCCCCCAAACCAGTTCTGTCATACAAACGGCAAAGCTGTTGGTAATTGCAGTGTGTCTCAAGGTGTGGAGGGGTATCCTATAGCTCATGTCTTTTGCCCTAGTGTTTACTACATATGTAAGGGGGGATATTACTGCACTGTTAAAAGAAATCAGGTATTCCTGAAAGACTCCTTAATAAAAGGAAAAAAATCTTTGTAATCAACTGGCAAAAGTAAATCTGGTACTTAGCTTTATTTCAGACCCTGAAAACTGGCTGAAAGAGGGATGGGATTTCTGTTTCATAAACATATTAATAATTATAAATTTTTAGCATACCCATTTGATGGTCCAGACTGGATGTGGCTTTCTCTGAATTTGGCCCCAAATCTAACAGAATCCATGCATTCATGGAGTTTATTACCCAGCATGGAGATTTTGTTCTCTGTCTTCAGGGGTTGTTAGATTGTTTGACAGTCCCTTGCAGGAAGGGCCAATGATCTTTTAATCTCTTTGTGTACTTCAGCCCCAAAACATCAGCTCCAGGGCACACCCAACTTTGGAAGATGCAGTCAACATTGGTATATGGAGATCTCATTCTGCCAGCAAGAGCTGGCATGTGACAACAACTTTGTCCTCTGGGTCACTGCCACAGGTCAACAAAGCCTTGAGGTACCTTCATCAACATCATTTGGACTTCAGACAAAAACCAGTTGGTAAAGATCATCATGGTGACAAGTAACATAAGGTGCTCTTGTATCTTACTTATTTAGGATAGTTTCTAAGAGAGTTCTGTAGTCTTCCTTAACTCTGGGCATCCATTAAGAAAATATTTTAACACAGCTAGGATGTTGCAATTGAAAAGGTAGACAAATAATTAATATTTTCACAGAATCTCAGTTTATTAGCAAATCTCAAAAAGGGCTGAGGTTCCAATACATGCTGGTAAAGTCAGGGAGACACACACCAATTACAGCAGGCTTTATATCAGCCCCTTAATGCACACCAAATATTTAAAATGAGATACTCATTTTCTCAAGAGTGTATCCTTCATATGTCAAGTATACGACTAATTGCTACACAGAACAATTTTAACAATACCATTCCCACACTTATCAGGAAGTAACATGTGCCTTGTGTTACTTCAAGCCTGAGATGCTGAAAGCAAAAGCAGTCTGTCTTAAAAGAAAAAAACAACCTTTTTCTCTGCAGACAGTCTGAGCAAATGGTGTCTGTCAGCTTCTTAGTAACAGAACCCAGATGCAGAATGGCCATCCAGTCCTATACGTTTGCCCCCAATTTATGCTGCAGAAATTACATTAAAAGAAATTTCTGGAATTGTTTAGAAATGACATAATTGCTATCCAAACACAGATTATAACTCTTTATTACTGTTATTCCTGCAAATGCAATCATTCTTGGGTGGCTGTGTGGATGCATCAGACATGATAAAACATAGTAGAAACAGCTATTTTCCTGAAATACTTCAGGAGCTGTTACAAACTTAGTGTCTTTTGAACAAAAGGATTAGATCATGGAAAGAACTGAAACTGACTTTCTAGGCCTTTCTAAGGCTTTAGGTCTTTGAAGAAAAGCTGAACCATTCTGGCAACAGTATATAGCAGATAAAAAAGGCATTTGCTTTGGGTAAGAATGGTAACGAAAATGGTTACCCATACTTGAAGCCCATTGGCCAAGGTCAAGATTTTCCCTTAAAACATCTATAATAAACTTCTATCAAAAACAAGGTATAAAAAGAAAAGTTTTAATTTTGACAGACTGGACTTTTGGGGGAACTGCTCTTTGAAAAAACATTTGACCACCTCTACCAACTCCATCAGAATGAAATCTCTGTGCTGCCTTGTGAACAGGAAGCTAGTCAGTTTTCAGCAAACATGTGAGACCTACAGCAGTTTAAACAGAGCATCAGAAGCCAGTGAAGACAGGAAAATACCATTATCCCAGTGAAAGGTATAGTAGAGCAGAGCTCTTTCATTAACAGTTTGTAATTCCCCATGGCCAAGGACCTGTGGCCTTAGGAAGAATCATAATTTGTCTAAGAGACACATCTTTGATGAAGACAGAGGGGACTCCAAAATCAGCCCTAAAATGATTTGTTAGTGGTAGATACGCAATTGCTGTGGGAAAGACTAAGAAGAAAAAAAAAAATTTGCAGTAAAACATTAATCGCTACATTAATCGCTCACGAGCTGCTATCTTTTGGAGTCTTTTGAGACATCCCTTTGATCTCTTGAAAGTAGGGGACATGCATGACACAAAGACCTTTGGCTACATTTCTGCACAAGGAAGGTGCTGACTGTGATCTTAAGGCACTTACACACTGCTGTGTCTGCCTGGGAAGACCTTAATGTAACTAAGAACCAGTAGCTGTTAATTCTGCAACAACAATACCCTAAAACATGAGATGAAATAAGTTCACCTATAAAATCTTTTAATCAGCCAGTCCCATTTTTTCAGGGCTATGTAATAACCCTAATCTGATCTTTCTTTCATTGAAGAGGATAGTGGGGAACAGTGTGGAATGCTTTATCACTTATGGGCAACATTTCACACTTTTAATAAATTTGTGTGCAATTACATTTTACATATAAATGTAGTGTTATGACATCATAAAATATTCAGTATTAATCAAATTAACAGTAACTTTTTATTGATACCAGTAGAATGGATTTGTTAAAATGTGGAAACCATCAGCACATTGAAGCGGTCATATTGTTTTTGAAGCAGGTGGTCGTTGTGATGCAAAACACAATGTACATTTTCAGGAAAGGAGAACAAATTTACAGGAACTTGGATTCAGTCTCAGCTGTTTCCAGTGGGCTGGATGTCACTACTTCTCTGTGGTAACTGTGTTTATAAAATCCCAGCCAGTCCCCAACAGCCTCCCCTCTCTGCCCCTGCTACTAATTTAGCATTTATACATAGCTTGCATTTCTGTAATGAAAATAAATTAAGATATATTGAATCTCCCTCTAGAAACAGGATCTACTTAAAAGGTAAACAAAAAAGTATAATCAATTTAACTTCTAGATTATAAATGCTCCAATGGAGCTAGCCAGACGTTGAATAGTAAAAGGACTTGGTCATGCCATCCATTCTAAAGTGATTAACACTATACCATATAACAAGGCCATATTCTCAGGTTTTCGGTATATTTGCGTATTTTCCATAGGCTTTAATGGAACCAGACCTATATGAACATGAACTAAATTCTCCCTCCCTTCCGTGTCTTTAGGGCATCTAGATGTTTTCTGTTTATTGTATGTTTGTGTTTTATCAACAGTGAGTTTTAATGCCTTCTAGCTTTCTTCCGTCTAAATGCTCAAGACTGACTCTTTCCAAGAAATTTGCATAGCTTGAACACACATTGTGGGCTAGCATGAAAATCACTTGATGAGCCTCTAGAGCCTGTGTTAAACTGTGGGACTGACTTGAGGACTGTAACAGTCTCACAGTGCCTGAAAAAATGCAAATTTGTACAGACTGCAAAGGAATCTCATTGACTCTTTTGTTTTCAGGAGTTTCTGAGGCAGAAGGTAGGAAATCCTTTCATCTGTAGTTTAACTTCATATTACTTTTTTCTCAAAGTAAAGGGTCACAGACGCTGCTTTAAGCAGTCTGAGAAGGCAGCACTGTAATGAGGCAGGATAAGGGATATAACTAACCTGCTGCCTTAATGGGAGGCAATGAAGATTAAAATCAGCTTCAAAGAGGGAGTGAATGGAATGACCAGTCATCGCAACTACTGGGCAAAAATTAAAGAGACGCAACATGAAGTTGTGGTGAGAGGGGCATCCAGTTACCTTCACCAGCTGTTGCGGCTGCTGACATACATGCAAATTTGGATTTTTGATCCTACATTTCCCCACAGTTGTCTGTTGAACTTCCACTAAGGTACTCAAGATGACAAAGCACCTTGTGATCTTAACTGCTGAAGACATTTACCTCCCAAAAGCTTCTATTGCTGTTAACTGCCTGAGAGAAAATACTTCTCATAACTGCCAAATTCCTACCAAGGAGCATTAAAGAAAAGCACTGGAGACTGAACCACCCTTTAAATTCACTCTGGATCTAGGCACAGATAGTCTAAGAGGCTCTGGATTTAGGCTTCTGCTTTAACCCATCATTTTTTTGCAAGAGGGAGTGGGCTAAAGGGTGTGGCACACACCTGAAAACCTCCACATCTGAATTTCACCTTTTCAGCTCCTGAGTTCTCTCAGGAGATCTGATTTTCTTCCTGTTTACACTTTTCAAGTTGATTCACAGGGCTTAATGAAAATGTAAACACATTTATGTCTGTGGAAATGAAATGTGATTTTTTAAAATAAATTAATGTATTTAAATATATTGTGAAAATATTTTCACATGAAAAAAAGCAAGCAGGGCAAAGAAGCAAGGGCAATGAAGGCCAGACAGTGAAGAGAAAAGTATAATCAACTGTTTTACATGACCATATAAAATTAAAGGTCTCTTTTTTTTTACTTTTTCAGAATTTTTTTTTTCCAGTTTGGAATTCTGAATTTCTTTTTTAGTTTGGAAAAGAAAAAGCTGCTGTGAATACTACCTCCCATAATACCTGCTAAGATAACCTGATTCTGCTTTTCCTCTAGAATTTCTGAGTGCTGCCTTTATTCAGTAATGAGGCTGAGCCTGTTACCCTCTTTCTCGTAAGTACTGCAGACAGCAATGCTTGTCTACATATTACAAGTCTGGGAGAACTGTGCAATTCTGAACTGTTGGTTGCAGAAGTAATAATTGTTAATTATGGTGAAAGGCCTCTGTAAATGTTCTATTAAGTGAGACAGCTGTTTGAGGAGGACCAGAGAGCACCTCTCATGCAAGGGTGGGAGGAACTTGTCTATGTTAATCTGGTTACAAGCTCTATCAAGTCTCATTTTTGTCTCCTTAATTTTGAAAAACATTCATGAAATATGGGCAAACATGCCAGGCAAATGCAACCTGGCATCCAGTCTTCTGTCAAGGCAGGCAAGACTGTAGGTGTTCAGTTTTGACAGGTTGACCAGACATGAAGAAAAGGAGAAACTCTCTTGTTGCTCTAATTGAGTAAGTTTGCCCATTCCTCACTTCAATTTATCAATGCGTAGAGAAGAGAGAAGCAGAGAGACAGTTCTGCTGCAGCCTTCCTATTCTTCGCTCCTCTCAGAAGATGAGGAAATCTTCCATGCTTGGTCCCTTACCTGCAGAAATACAGTAATTGCCATGTACCTCAAAAGACCTCTGACCTATTAGAGGAATAGAGCAACTGAGTAAGCTTCTTCCCCAGCAATGTCATTGACTCCTGAC